>NC_141556.1:203493668-204121882 GCF_036417535.1 Chlamydotis macqueenii
TTACATCCCTGCCCTGGTCTCTGTGTAAGTGTGCCCAGGGAAAAGGCATGGTGATCTCTGCACTGTGGAGATCCTCAACACCGCATACGCCTGCTCAGAAAAGGAGCAAGAACGAGGGAGCTGTCATATAAAAAAAATCCTTATTAAGAAAGGGGTAGGGAAGAGATAAAGACTCCAATGTGCCTGATCCTCCAAAGGGGCCTCCTGCTCAGCACATGGCTGGGGTCCGTCTGGAAAGTGAGGCACTTGGTAGAACAGAACTTGGCCAGGGTTCAGGGTGCCAGGGCTGGCAAGATGGGAATGCAGCCTCAAACACATGCTTCCAGTTTCCAGTGACCAAGAAGAGATTTTGCTTAATAATACAGATGCCTGTATTAAATATATTAGAGTGATATTTAGCTCTGTGATCTTCCCCATCAGACCTGCCAGACGGCAGTGACTGTAAGGCACCTTCATGCTGTTCTGATACAGGATTCTTGTCAGGACCATTTTCTGATTAGCCAAAACTTGCTTTCCCCTCCTCTGCTACAAACAGGGCTTGTCACCTGTTTCTCATCTGTTTTCATTATAGAGGAGAAGTAATTGGTACATCTGGGCATTACTGGAGAAACAGCTTGGCTGAAGCCCTGATGTGGTAATTACAGACTGAACTGAGCCATGCCGATGCGTTGTAAATACATTTGCCTCTGAGTGTGAGATATTGTCCCGCATCCATTCAGATGGGGAAAGAGGGAGAGAGAGGGGCAGGGTGAAAAGCTGACCATGCCTGACCTATCCCGTGCGTGCACGGTAAACCTCGAAGACACAAAACCCTACCATCACAGCAGAAAAAAAACAGCGTGCCCCACTGTAAAATGGACCACCGGCTCATTTTCCAAGTGGCTTGCTTTCCTGGGGATTCAATTATCCTGGGTATGACAACTTGCTTCTGGTCTTTTGTAACTGTGAGGAGACACCAACCAAAATAGCTCATTTTCACTGTTTTGGTGGTGCTCTCTGCTAAGTAGCAACACATGACTTCTGGTACACCACAGAAGCCAGTAACCTAATGCAAAGCGTGATGGCAGGCTCTGGCAGCAGCCTGCGCGGTCTGAAGGAGAGGGGAAGATAGTACAGGGAACCAGAAACCTCAAATGGCTCTGTGTGTGTGTTTTTTGAATGGGGCTCCTAGAGACATCTCCGCAAACGGTTGAGGTTGGCAGGAACGTCTGGAGGTCATCTGGTCCAACTCCCATGCTGAAGCAGGGAGGGACTCCTAGAGCCAGACCATGTCCAGGACCATGTCCAGGCAAATGGACCGCATCCATTGCACTGAGCTGAGAGCATCTGCTGTGTGCTGTGGGGTTTGGGTGCAGTTCCACATGGCCCAGGTGGATGTTAAAGTTCAGAGGGTTTTGCTTTGAGGAAGATTGCAAGCACCAGTATAGGATGCTGCTGGAGTGACTGAGCCAGCCCCATACAAAACTGATGGATAACAGGACTTGGATCTTTGGCCATCTCTTGGCATGTCATTGCTATGCTGTAGGGTTAGAGAGGTATAGGATTGCAGAATATAGGGGAAGGATAAGCCTTCTGGAGTTGGGCATGTTTCTGGGACCACTCTGGCCTCCAGCCCATGTCTATTCCATAGCTGGTGTGCTGTGTTCGCAGAGGGACACCATGGTCAGGAAGGGGGTTTTCCCAGGGTGAGGCTCATCCTCCACACCCCGTGGTGTGCTGTACCCCGCAATTTCTCCAAACGCAGAAAACTTACCTGCAGATTTTGAAGTAGTGGCAATGTTCATACTCTTCCTTGGTTTCATTTTTTACATGAAATAGTCATACTTCTGTTCTGTAGTGCACAACATATTATCAAAAATATTAAAATAGATGGGTATAATGGTTTTATCCTGTACATATGGGAAAATCCAGAAAGGGAACAGGGAGAGATTTAGCCATAACACAGGGAAAAGTGGCATTTGCAGAAGACAGAGCAAGTCAGAGCAAACCAGAGTGGCGTTGGTGCTGGACCTCTGCAAGCTCCACACCAGTTGAATATCCATCTTTATTTCCATAGCCAGAGACTACCTTTTCTATTTCCTTCTTTCACCCTTTTTTTCCGGTCAGGGAAAAATTGCGTCCTTTTGGGCTTGACTAAAATGGAGTGATCTGTTCATTTAGCTGCTGAGAAGGGAAATTAACTTCATTCTTATCCGTCTACCTTATTAGCACAAATATTGCGGCCTCATTATCCTATCCCACATAAAACCCTGTACAGTAGAGCCTTTTAATTGTCTAGCTAATTGTTTGGCCTCGGAGCTGTCTATTTCCGATTGTCTAATTCTCATTAGAATGCCAGCTGACACTGAGTCCTCCAAAGCTCCCTTTAGCTGCTTTTAACCACTTCTGGACTAATTTGGTGGTGTTGAAAGCACTTACAGAAAGGCAACCAACAATAAGAAACACAGTGCAAATGTTTCTCTTCTCTAATGCATTCAACATTTTAAATCTTGGCCATAGAGGAGTTTTGATGCTGGTTTAAATGTGTGTATCCCTACAGAGTCACAGCATTGTTGTTGGTGTTCAGAAGTGTGTAAAATACGTGGACTGAAAATCTAGGCACAAATGCTTCAGTCCTTGATCTGAAATATCTCCTTCTGAAACCAATGGGGTTTTTCCACCCTATGAATAAGGAATGAATCAGGATGGCGGGGTGCAGGCCTCCAGTGAGAGAAAGAATCAGTCTGTTATACAGTGCTCTTTGTTAGCCCTACGTTAAGTATTTCTGAGGACAGCTTGCAAAACCTGAACGAGACAAAATCTTGGGTTCACACTGGAAATTCAGTGCCATTCATTATCACCATGTAGCCCCTTTTTTCACTTTGTGATAGATCAGCACCCACTTCAGAATCTGACTTAGTCCACAGCCATAGCTGGAAAATTTCCCTGTTGTCTCTTCCTTCATGTATCTTCTTTGAACAGCTGTCAGCAATCTAGTGACTCACTTGAGACTGGCCAAAGCTTGTCCCATGTTGCCATCAAACTGAACAAACACGAATAGGTAGGAAAACACAGTGGGGCAGGACTCCCTCAGAGTCATATTTCCTACCACCACTGCCCTGAAAGAAGATGGGGAAAAAAAAATGTGTTCTTCCCAGGTTTCAAGTGACATTTGCTAACATAAAACCTAGAGATGTGTTAAAACATGGCCAACTACTGAAACGGCAGAGTGTAGATCCAGTGAGGGTTTATTACCAGTTTTAGCACTGGATTCCTTGATCACAAAGGCAGGAGAAGATTCAGAAGGGCATCAATGGTGGAGGGTTTACTGGCTTCCTGCAGATGGGGGGACCTCTTGCTTTACTAGGGAGCCTTGGCCATTGGGATTCAGTGCCCCAAGGCTCCCTTTTGCTGCATCCTGCCAGCTCTTTAGACAGAATGAAAGGTTTCAGAGAGCCTTCAAGCTTGGGAGGCTGTCCACAGGCTTTCCCAGGTTCTCCTTCCAATGCAGCCCAGTAAGCAGATGGGCAGAGACGAGGGAAGACCTGGCAGCCTCTCTGCTACCGCTTAATAGCAGGCATCACACCTATCAGCCAGGGCACCCAGGACACGCAGCGCCCAGGTCATCCCTCCCCTGGCAACCACAACAGTATATTTTCTAAGCATCTGTTTTGACAGCTTCCAAAATTATTATGTGACTGCTGCTTCGCAAAAAAAAAAAAAAAATGTGGCATTTGGTGATTTTCCTCGCAGTTCTTGGAGAAAAAAGTTTGGAAGGGTCATGTACAGAGTTCATGAAACTCCTGGATGTTGTCCCAGCCCACCTCAGGATTTGCCTTGTGTTCGTCTCCTGAACATCTCGGCACTACTGTCCCCCAAGATATGTTAACTGCCTACTGCATCGCTGTCTACAGCCAAAGCTGTTAATGATATTTCCTGCCAGCAAGGGCAGCTGAGCCCTTTTTTCTGGCATATACAACTTCTGTTTATATCCTGTTCGGAAGATGTAGTAGCAAAATTTTATATCAACAGATTCTTCTTTTGTGAAAGATAAAAAGGGAAGGAGAATAAATCTTCCATCTTGCAGCTTGGGATGCCTGTTCCAAAAACCAGTCCTGGAGACACAGCAAGAGCCACTGATACAAGGCCACCAATTCAGCTGGCAGCTCTTCTTCCCATCCTAAGATGGGGCATTTCCTATGTTTTTCTACTAGCTCCACTGCCCTGACAGGCTTCATTTCCCAAGCATTCTTTTAAAAAATAGTTGAATCCATTTTCCACAGATTTCTCTTCCTTTCCTGCTTTCTAGAAAATCACAGTGTTCTCCATTGACATTTTCTCCTGTTGCATGGAAGAGGAGACCTGAGTTACTGGTATCTCCTTCAGCTGTGAACACAGATGGAATTTGTGGCTTTTTGGGCTGTATTTATAACTGTTTTAAAAGCACGACAAATGTCATCTACAAAAACTCCTGTTAGGCTGTTTCTTCCCCAGGCACCACATGCTTCACAACTGCTGCGGCACACGGGGCAGATATCCTCGACTTGGTGTGAATTATTGCTTTTGTAACTATAAACACTTCTGTGTGTTGCTCAGGGATTTACCTGAATGTGACACTTACTTGAATTGTACACTTCATGTGAGCCACGTGCTTTCCAAGTAGAAGAACCACACACACCAGCATGCTCACTTGTCTCACATGAGGGTAGCTTAAAATGAAAGAAAATGCCAGATATTGTCTATTGTATACATTTTTCAGGTTTGTGCCTGCATTTAAACTTCTGATTGCCTTTAGGTCTCACAGTCTTGTAAGCTTTTTTGGCTTTGTCTTTTGTAGATTTTTTTTAAATTGGTTATAATTCAGTTCTCTAGCCTGAATGTTTCAGATATCCACAAGAATCTGATTAATTTTTCCTTTTAATGTGGGTTCCTAAGGAAACAAATCTCATCTAGTTGTGTTTCTTGTCCACAATAACTTCTGGGCTATTTTTCAACCAAATTTGATAGTAAGTTCCTGCAGTTTCCATGAAAATTAATCTGGTTAGAAGAAAGAGGAAGAAACTAAGCTGACACTGGAGGAAAGGCAGCTGTCAGTCAGTTTTCAGTGGCAGTAGCCAACTGCCCAGCCAGCCAGCAGGATCTGGCCACAGGCTGGGAACGTGAGAGAGAGTTGAGCAAACTGTTGTTTGGTGGTGGGATTTTGAGGACACTGGGCACCAACCCTCAAGAAACTGGAGTTTACCAGATCCATTGCTCATGGAATGACTTTATTAAATAGGAAGGCTAAACAGACATTTTCCTTCCTCCTGATTGTGTGTCATTTCTTTTCAAGCCAACACTCCTGAAAACAAGAGTCTAATGTTAGCTCAGCTTCCCCAGAAGAGGTTTCCAAGACTCTCTGCTCCCAGCAGCTCTTACTGAAATTAATGGGAGCTGCTGGGGCTCAGTGCTTCCAAAAATAAAAACACTTTGCCAGTGGTGCAGATGCAGATGTCTAAATTTAAGCTGTAGTTTTTGAGCATCTGGGGCCTAAATCCATGTCTGAGCACTTCAGAACAAGTGGCCTGATTTTTTATAGGTACTGAACAACCTTACTGAAGTCAAGCAACTTACAGGCTGTACGGATCAGACTATATCTGTAAGTCAAGGGATAGATACAGGTAGCTGAAATTTAGGCAGACAAATTGGAGCACGTTGGACGTGCACCTGAGAGCGGGGGTTTTCAAAGCATTCAGCCTCGGCATGGAAGTTGCTGGAGTCTGAGGGGAAAGAGTTAAGTCAACACAGAGCACTTCAGAAGGCTCCCGGCACAGCATGTACATCTGTGTTTAAGAAGGATGCTGGAATAAAAAATACTTTGCAGGTGCAACAAGGCCAAATTAGCACCGTAGAAGAAACCGTAGGTTTTTAAAATCCTTGGACTGGAGCAGCGGCTCTTGCAGCTTAATGCTACACACATACCAGGGGCTTTTTGTATTTATTTTCCCTGTGTGCCTTGTTGTTTTAAGAAAAAGGAACAAACAGGGAGCAGTTGGCTGGCAGAGCCTGCGGACTCGGCGGGAGCTGCCAACCAGCCTTGCTGGGCCTTCGAGGTGAAAGGAGTGGAGTGTTGGAGTTACAGCTGCTCTGCAGACCCCTCCTGCCCCGGCCTGCCCCTGCACAGGCCTTTGTGTAGAGGCAGAGTGGCCCACTGATCCACTCCCTGGGATGGAGGGGGCTGCCTTTAACCCTTTCCTAGCTCCACAGCAGGGTTTTGATGCAAGCGTGCTTGGTTTGTTTTCCTTCTTCCAGCCTCAGGCAACAAAACAAAAAAAAAACCTGAAAGAATCAAAAACCCAAGCCCCTTGCTAAAAGAAAAATCCCACCCCTCTCAAAAGATTAAAAATCACTTTCTTCAGACCCCGATCCAGCACAAATTAAACAAACAGGAGTTTCGATGTTGCTAGCGAGGGAGCTGATCTTTTAACTGTTGAAAAGTTCAGTCTGTAGCTATAACAGCCGGAGGCAACACCCCGTCCTCAACAACAAGGGAGAAATACCGTGGTTGAACGAAAAGAGGCAGGATTTATTTATCAGAGGTAGATGATTTATCACCTTTCGTTTGACAGCTGCAGGATTAAATGTACTATTGAGTCAGAGGTGGCTGCCTATAAGGAGATTTACCTGTAAATGTGCCCCCAGAGTGAAACAGTCTGGATTTAATAAAGATGCCAGATTTACCACAAGCAAATGAGAGACTACAGAGGCCCACATGATTAAGTGACAAAATGGAGGTGGAAACTGGGAGGAAATGAGGTGAAACACAAGGGAACGACAGCTCGAAAATATGGACTGAAAAGCAGAAGGGGATAAAACACCTGGGCAGGAGACTTGAGAGGCTCTTAGGTGCAAAGAGGCAGGAGGAGCACTGTTCAGATACCCATGTATAGCACTGGCCTTGGGTCTTTGCCTGTCCTCCACTGGAAAATGTGGCAAAACATTGCCAAAGGTTCCTAGTGCTATTTATGGAAATGAGATAAAATTGAAGCCAGGTTTGGGGTAAGCAAAACCTCCTTGTTCCAGAGCTGTAAAACCAAAAGCCTGGTTTGGATTAAGGACCCACTGGATCTGTGTCTTCTGAGCTGGTGAGAGGGGAACTGATGGGCAAGCGATCCCATCAGTGCATCACTCTGCCTTGGAGAGCTGCTAGGAGCCAGCTGTCACGGGAATGCAATACTGCAGAGCTCTCATGCTCTGCCTATTTGTTTAAACTTGACAAAAACTCAAGCCCTTAATCTGCAACAGTTTATTTGAACAGACTGGAAAGACAAGGTTATTGTTGTTGTTGTTTGAAAGCTCTGTAATTGAAAAACTTATACTAAAGAGTTGTGGATGTATGTCTGCATAAACATGTGAGGATCTGCGTGTGGAGTACCCAACACTGGGAAGTAAAAACTGCATCTGTATGGGGAAGAGCTGGTGTCAAGGTCAGAGTCCCAAAGACAAGCACTGAGGAGTCACCTGGAAGAGCAGTACGCAGGCACCCCCCACAAAAAGTTCACGGGATATGCCCATCCCCATGTCCTGCATGTCCATGTCCATTTACCCTGCCTCTTTGCAGGCTGGCAGTGACCTGTCCCTTCGGCTGAGTTCACGTGCTTGCGTGCTCAGAGGACACATCTTCGGTGCTGCCTTCTGAAGTCTGGCCTTAATTTCAGACCAATTTACTGTTCCAGTGAAGTGAACCTGCAAAACATATGGCGCAAATAGCGTTCGCCTAAGTGGACTGCACGGTTCAGGTTTGATTTGTGACTTCTCTTTACATTCCCATTCACGTGGGAGTCCGTGATAGATCTTTAAACAGAATAAACTGAAACCCGTCCGCAGCTGCCTTTCATCAGGGAGAGGGCTGCAGACAGGCTCCAGAGCAGAGCCTCTGACTGGGGCAATTGCTGCAACTACTGTGGGGGACGGTGCACGCACACCGCCGGCAGCGGCTGCAGCAGAGGAGGCAGGCTCTTGTTTGACTTGAGACAGACATTGCAGCCACTTATTGAAATTCAGTCTGAGGGGGGAAAAAAAAAGAAGAGAGGGAGAGAAGAAAGAAAGAAATCATTAAAAAAAACCCCACCACGATGGAGGTTTGGTAGTGGATTTTAAATCACATTCAGACATAAATCCTTTCAGTTCACAATTTCCATAGATTACTGGCATCTGTGGACCCCAGATAGACTGTAATCACTAAGATTGTTCTAATCTTCCTATGAGAGGTTTTTCAAAGGAAGTATTGCATTACACCAGTTCTTAGCAGGGCTGGGTTTTAACTTGCAAGAAAGTGCTTTAAACCCAAATGCATATATTAATGCCAGGACTATAAAGTGAGGGTATAGTGCTTGTGACTTTCATACATCCTGATGTGTAATTCGTTATCCGGACAATAAAACTTCACAAGAGACACACATGCTCAGCTGCACCCAGTGGTAAGTATATTACAAACCGTCAGGCCCACATTGTCATCTTCGGACCTTCTGTGTGACAGTCCTTTGACGCACATCTCTGCTCTTTGCAGAGAGCGGTGCTTGACTCGTGCACCAAGGTTGGGTCGTGCCCTAACTGAATCTCACCTCAGTGTAGCGTTTCATGCCATTGCTCTGTGTGCCTGCCCCTAAACTCAGCTCCCAGCACACTCTACAAGTAAGCAGAGTTAAAAATGGTGTGGTTGTAAAGAGATCTATTTGGTGTGGAAAACGTTGTACAGAGAGAGAAAAACTGTAGTCCCTGCTTGTGACCAGCGCATGCAGGGGAACATCAGAGAACATCAACAGAATAAACCTAATTCTGCCTACATCTATATGCATGCAAGCTGGAATTGGTTCTACTGAACACACTAGAGTGATGTGGGAAGCTGGTGTGAGATGGAAATCCCGATCACTGTGTCAGATTCATCACTGGTACATGAAAATGAATGGAGTTACACCAGGGATTATACTGTCCCCATATGGGTTTTCATGCCGGGTAACTCCTCAGCTTTAATGGGTATCAAATTTGCGCCTGCTATACTGAGTTGCACAGATGAATGCTTTTGCTCCAGTGCTAAGGGATTAAATAGACAATTGAGGTTTCTCAGAAAGGATGTAGAAAATGTAAATCAAAAAGAGAGTCACTGGAACTGCTTGCAGTGCTGACAGCCCTTACAATGCATGCTGCCTCCAACCGCTCACAGTGACCGGCTACAGCAGCGCCCAGGCTGATGCAGAGCAGCACCGGGGCCCTGCATGGGGAGATCAGGCCACGGGACTGAGAGCACACAAGTCCCTGACAGCCTGCTCCAAGGGATGCCATCTGCAAGTGGAAGCTGAACTCGATCTTCCCATGCAGCTGGGAGAGCTGGTGTGTCCCTGGAGTGGGGAGCTGCCGGGGGATGGCTGTGCCCTAACCAGCGGAGCTGTGCTCTGCAGGTCTGCGCCTCAGCTCAGTGGCTCTGCCTTATTTAACATGCTGCTCGCCAGCCACACACCAGCGTGGGGAAAGTTTTTTGCTTTTGCACTGCATTCAGATAGGTCTGACATTTTAGGGTCCTGTTGGGAAAGTTTGGAGGAGTCTAAGGCAATGCTATTCCTGGCCTGAGCAGAATAGTGCTAGAGGGAAGGACCTGACCTTGAGAACAAATTCATGCTGTGCTGTATTACTCTACGATCAAAATGATCTGATTTACTGGAAGGTAAACGTTTTTGTTACCTGCTTGGGAACCAGTCAGCACTTCTTTTATGACAATGCGAGTTTCCAGTTTTGGGTTTACTTAGGGGAAAAAAAAAATCTTTTTGGTTTCATTTGGTTTAGGGTTTTTGTTTGTTTTGGAAGAACACTGCTTCCCTGCAAGGGACCACAGAAATTCACTCTCCACAGCTGTGTGAAAGCCAAACTGTGCAGAGAAAACCTGTTCCCAGCACTTGTTGATGTTCATGCAGACTCCACTTTGCGTGATGGGAGAAGCAGTGACCATGACAGAAGACTGTAACGATAACTCCATACATCAGTGTGATGTTGTCATCACCATGAGGTTGAGCTCTTTGCCTTGTTTTAAGCAGAGGAAAGGAAGATGAGGAGATTGGGAAAGACAATGCCAAGCACCACCACAATGCACTCAGTGTTAGTAGCTCTTTGTTGTCTACTGTGCCATGATGGTGTGAAGTGAATCCCTGGGCTCCTTTCTGAAGAGAGCTGTGAAGTGCAGAGGGTGGTTTTGGTCAGCATGTTCTGCAATGGTATTGAGGGTGCTAAGAGGAAGATGGTTACACTGTGAACTAAGGATGCCTCTGTGCAAGTTTTGGCAGCCACACTTACTTATTTTACTTTCCTGTGTGAGATTAACAAGGTGATAACCCCACCGCACTCCCATGCTGGACCCCCAAGGTACCGCAGAGCTTCCTCTCCATCACCCTGCCCTAGGATCTGGGTGTCAGTGTATGCATGAACAGGGCAAGATGACTGTTGCTTGCATTGTGGACCTCATGCTTGTCAGTGTGCTGGGAGTTTCGCCCCTCTGTCTCCCAAGAGAAGCTTAGCCTGATTTTGTGTGCAGAGCTTAGCCTGGTTTCAGAGATGGTGAGACATTTCCCAGGGACCGTTAAACTACTTTGGCTCTGAGTGGGCTTTCTCCAATGTGCAACTACTTGTTCACCATGTGTTTCAGCTTGCACGTGTCCTGGCTTAAGCAACTTGTCATGGCATAACCCTTTCTGTAATGTACATTTGAAATGGTTATCTTTGTTCCCTCCTAGCTGAAGCAGTGCAACTTCTGTCCACAGGTCAGCCCTCTTGGCTGCGGGCTGCTGAAGTGGCCTCTTGGGAGTGATGGTGGACACAGTGCTTCTTGAAAAGCAATCAAACATTTAAGGAGACACTGTACATCCTGCTTGCCTTCAGGGGGGACCAGACTGGAGGGTTGGTGGTGAGCTCCATACCTCTGATAGCTGGATCTCCACAGCTGTGCTATGGAAAAGCAATGTGAGACATTTCCTGCACATACTCTTGATGTGTGGCTGCTTCGTTCGCATCTTGTTATTGGCCTTTCCGAGAGCACTAGACAAATGTAGATGTGTGGGAGCCAACGTACTCTGTCCAGGTGGTTTGTGTGGCTTGAGGACAGACTCAGGGCTCCTTGCATATGTAACCAGTCTCAGAGGTTGAATTCCTTCTCCAAAACCTCCTTGCTCTGTGGGTCTTCTCTTTTTCACCTCCTGTTTATTTCCTCCTTGCTGTCAGCAGATCAGCAGGACACATTAGCTGAAGCGTAATTCTGGACTGAAGCTGGCTCCCATCCACTCGGTTTGGAGTGGCCTCACTTCATACAGCCATTTATGCATGTCCAAAAATATTCTTCAACTTTACCAAAGACCTATGGAAAAGCAGCATACATACATGCAACAAGAGTGGCGATAAAACTGAGCTGCCTGAGTTGTCACAGAGCTTTGTACAGATCTCTGTCTCTCAGATTGGACTGCATTTGTGACTTAAATGGATGCTTTATCTTGATTTACTGGAGGTTCGCTTACAAATACAATAGGATTATGAAATACGGGTATCCTCAAGTAGATTATTCTTCACAGAGGGGTTATTTTCTCTGCCTCTTGCCTTTCTGCATTTAAAACCAATGATTTAGTAGCTGAGAACTACCAGGGGAAGACAGTGCTCCTGATTTTTCTCTGACATATGCTACGGTGAATTAGTAATAATTCTGTGGAAGGCAATGAAATGGTAATAAACAGGATAAATCTTGGTGAGTAAGAAACCTATGAATGCAAGTCCCATTTATTTTCCACAGCACTTAGGTAAAAACTTTACCCATTATGCATGGCAGTTTCTACTTGGATCTAGTTCGAAAGATGCTATGGTCAGATTTAGGCCCAAATTACCCTGATTAAAACCACACCACCTTAGCTAGGGTGTGGAGTTCTCCATGTACATACATGCTCTTAGCCTGGAGCTAGTGTGAAAGACTTATTCCAACCTCAGTTAATTACAGGCTAAACTAGGACAAATTACCTTGCTGTAGTCTTCTGGTACCTGCAAGGTGAGTTACCATGGCTCAGCTGACCCATGTAGTAAGATCCATCTCCAGATTTTGAACGCATCATTATAGTATCTAAACTCCTTCTTTACTCAGTGGAGACCCCTGCAATGCAATCTAGTAGAGTCCTGGGTGCAATTCAACTGACCAAACATTGCCTTTTCCTATATGTGAATAGAGTTGTGTTCATCCATCTCAGCATTTTGTTGTTTCTTCATGGTGTTTAGCATGTCACTGGGGCCATTTATGGAACAACGCTCTATACATCCTGGGTAACGGTGTCAAATACTCCAAGATATCGAGATGCAAAGTACTGTGTCAGGACTCACTCTTACTTTTATTTGAGCTGTTTCTGAAGAGTTGCATGCTATCAGTGCCTTGCACCTCTGGGGCCAAAACTGCAAGATGCATAGCAGCCTTTATTGACTCATTGGATAGAAGAAATTGGTGAGTCTGCACAGCGCTGCATGGAACAATGCTGGGAGCCAACTGGGAGCCATGAGAACGTCAGGAGAAGTTAGTATGGAAAATGTAGTGTTTGACCCTTTCCATGTATTATTTTTCTGATAGAACATTGTCATTTTATTTGATGCTCTACAGCCATGATGGCCACAGACTTTCCCCTAGGCCTTCATGATGGGGGGTCATTCTCTGAGCTTGTCATTTATTTCCCCCACAATTTGTAACATTTCCCCATTTAATGTGGAGAAATTAAGATAAAATCTGCAAGAGAAGAAAAGCACAGTCCATCACCAAAGAACCGTGCCACTTCCTCCCATTTGATGACTAATGGTAGAGTTTTTTAAACCTTATCCCTTGGTATCATTTGGATTCCTGACAACTCCACTCTCTCATGGGATGAGTAAATATCAGTCTGTTCCCAGGAAGATTAACTAGTAAAATGATTGAGGGGGAAAAAAAAAAACAACACAACTTTTCAGCATGTTGCACTTAAACTGCCCTCCAGGCTTCCCTTAGACTCTCCAGGCTTTATTTTTAAGGTTCTTTAATTTGTCTACATTCATAAAATCCTGGAGTGTCTAAAAAAAAAAAGCCTTTTTTTTTTTTCTCACCAAAGCAGCTAATTTGAGAAGGGATTTTTTTTAATAAAAACCTTTGCTCTACTAGGGAGAGAATTGGTAAAACTATAGTTAATCACTGCCTGCAACAGCACGGAACGTATCTTGCTTGATTTAAGTCAAGCTCTCTGTACTTAAGCAGTAACAAACTGTGGAGCACCAGACAGGGATGAAAGCAATCCCTGTATATTGCAACCCCTTGAACTTCAGTGAAGCTAGATTTCCCCTCAGCATCCCTGGGAAGAAGGATTTACTTAACTTTAGTAATTAGAAACTTGGGCCATTTGTCCCAGCTCCTTATCTAGACTATGTCTGCAGTCAGTGGGAAGAGACAAGCACAGACACTTGACTTTCCTTTTGCATTTGCAGCAAAGACTCAGGATCCAGTCTTTTAAACTGGTGGAACACTGGCACAGGTTGCCCAGAGAGGTGGTTGATGCCCCATCCCTGGAAGGGGACCTTTAAAGGTCCCTTTAAAGGTCCCTTCCACCCCAAACCATTCTATGATTCTATGAAACTGAGCTTGTTGGCTGCATTTCACTGAGCATGAATTAAAATAGGCTTCTCAAATACAGTGAAGTGATTTATAGCATCTCACTACAGGCTTCTGAGATCCAGTTTATAAAACAGATGCTCAACATACACTGTCTAATCCTTGCCATTGACACCAGCTGAGGACTGTTTACTTCATTACCCAGACATGATAATGGCATGCTCCCACTTCCAGTCATTTTGTCCGAGGAATACAGATCTCTCTCCTAATGTTAATGACTTAATCAGCATGACATTCATCTGAGCAAATTTGCCCAAATGTAAAATGAGGCATGGAGAACCTCAGAGACCTACCCCCATTCACCTTGTGCAAAATGGGATTGGACTGGAAATACCACCTACCTTGTCACTAGTTGTTAGGAACTGCTTCACCTAACATAACACAACTACACACAAAAATACAGCTCTCCAGTTGGTTTTTTGTTTGGGGTTTTTTTTGCTTTATGGTAATGCTACTAATATTTAGGAGGATCACTTTTCATCTGCTAGGTCAGGTCTTTTGCAGTTGTAGCTAGCAAGGACTCAGCACACTGAAACACCAAGCTGAGTCATTTCTTCTTAGGTTTCTTCTCAGGATGGCACATGTAGTTTTGCTTCTGAAATGCATAAACCACCCTGGGACTCAAGGCAGTGCTGGGCTTTGAGGATAATGGAGAGGAAAAAGAGGACTTGGGCTTGCTTTTGGGGTCTAAGCTTTGTGTCAGGTAGGAAATGATTTCAGGAAATTCCCTGGTTTGAGATGGGGAGGTTCAGGAGTTAAATCTCTACTTCTTGTTAATTAAGTGGAGCATGCACATCTGCCTTTGAGAGAAGGTCAGGAATATGGGTGCTACCTCTCCAGTGCAGCTGGTGGTTAAAATCGTGCAGTCTAAACCAAAACGTACATTAACCTGAGTGATTCCTTTCTGATGACAGTGAAGCTTTCCAACTCAGATAGTGAGAAAGCTGTGTGCCCTTTATAACAGATGGACATCTCTCTGCCGTTCCCTCTCCAGCAAGGGATAACAAGAGCAAGGAAGGTGCTCTACCAACAGCTGTGCTTGTTTGAGCTTGTGCCTTCTTACTGCTGTCACAGAGTCTGAATGTTAGAAAAACAAAGTATATATCCTAAAGCCATGAGAGATACTGTATCTGCCCTGCACTTGTGCATCCCCCTGGCAAAATATTTACGTATATGCTTACCTTTAGCTGTGGTATGTGGGTTTTATCAGCTTAAACAGAGCTGCTCACCTAGAATAATAGAAGATGGGGTTGGAAAGGACCTCAAGAGGAGGCCCGACTCCAACTTCTCCCATCTTATCTCAAGGAAGGATCATCAGCTGCTGAATCAGGTATTTGTATAGTCTGTTCCTGCAAACCTCTAATAACAAGATTCCACATCCTCTGAAGGCCGCCTGTCCTATGATACTTCCTATGTTTCTGTCCTTTGGTGGCTTGGGATTAGATTCAAAGAAATTGTAAGGTATTACATATCAGACAGTAATTTTATGAGTGGTTTTGCTCATTCACTTATTTCACATGGAAACAAGGCTCTAAGCATTGGTGATTCAAAACCATTAAGGTGCCGGAGTGTTTCTTCTGGTTATCCTGCATTTACCGTTATCAGAAGGTACAGTGGACATCAGAAAAAGCAGCATTGATGTCTAAAGTAATAATGACAAATTAAGGCTTAAACTTTGTAATGAGGTCTTTCCTTGTCTAGTAATTTTCTACCAGCAGCTTCCTGGACTGTGCTCAGAAATTAAGTAAATTTGAGGTAGTTTTAAAAATGAATGTGTTTAGTAAAAGGGTATCTAATGGTTTTAAATAAGTCTTTCATGCAATGTATACGTTTATTTTGCAGGAAAGCTGGTTGTGTGGAGAAGGTAGCAAATGCCATTTATATGCAAAAAGAGATGTTATTTACTTCAAGTGAATTACTTTATTACACATTATCCTTCTGCTTTACATGGGTTCTACTAGGCACAAAAAAAAATATCAAGTATTTGCCATAAATGTTCTTTATGCTGAGTTACTTGGAGGTAATTATTGGTCAGAAATACAAGAGAGAGACTGTGACTCCTCCAGGCAGGACATAAGCTGCCACAGGTCCATATCTGTCATCAGGGATCCTCCTTGGCACAGGATGGTGGGGGAGCAAAGCCAAGTCTCTGCCCTGTCTCCTCCCTTCAGTGAGCAGTGAGAGCGGCAGGCCTGAGGAGCACCGGTGACTTGTGGCTGTGCCATCATGCCCTAAAAATGCACAGACTCTCCTCTGATGTGAAGGCAGACCCTTGGTTCAGCGGCAGTGATGGGATCTGTGCCACTCGTGGGATTTCACCCTTCCTGAGATGGTTTAGGGTTGCAGCTACTCCTCTCTCAGGTTGAGCAATGGCACAGAGCAGTTGATTTCACTTCAGCTTCCAGTCAGTCTCTAGCCTGAGTGGCCCAGATTCGGCTTTGACTGTGGACACGCAAGATGGAAATTTCACCCTGGCATGTTCATGTGTTCTCTGCTCTTAACATGTTGCAGCAAACTTTCTGTTAGGAGGTGGCGGATGCCAATGCAGATGGGCCTGGAAGGGCACTGAGAGGGTGCTCGATCTATCCCATCCAGGTGTGGTCCTGCTGGTGAGAGGCACCCCAACCTCAGTCCTCCTGCCTGCAGGAGCAAGTCTGGCACGTGTGGTATGGCGAGGACAGCCAGTTGGGTTTATTGTCCTTGTTTAGGGATGCACCACAAGGACCTCCAGACAGCACCGCTCACACAGCTTGCATGCCTTACGAAGCCTTTTCACGTTTCTCGACCTTCCTTTTAATCACTGTTTCTCATGGCCACTCTTCTCCCAAATAAACAACCCACCACCTTGTTCATCCCTTCCCACAGAGGCAGATGGGCTTCGCAGGCAGCACGGGTGTAAAGCTGCAAGCTGAGGTATAAAGCATCACCATTTTTTGATACATGAAGGTAGACTTTGCTCAATTCAGGATTTGTCAAAGCATCTAGAAAATGACTCATTTATTTTTTTCCACTCCTCTAAAGAAGCCACTGCTGGACTACATCCCTGTAGCGAGTGTTGGCCAGATCTTTCACAATATTGTTTACAGCTCATTTTTGGGCTTGTTGCATGCAGTGAACGCTTGTGTCATTTCAGGCAGCAGCAAGTGAAATACTGAGAAGGGAAAAAGATTAAAACTTCTGGAGGAGCACTCTGCAGCATTGTTGCTTAGCCATGCATGCGGTACATCTAAAAATAACAGCTAATGGAATGGGAAGCCAAGATGATCTGTTGATTTATAATGGCTTTTTTCCTGGTTTATTGCTTGAGTGCCCTGCCCACTGAAATTTGACATTGCAGCCAGACTGCCATTAGATAATCAACGAATGCTCTTCTCTTCATTACTGTGGAGCCCTCTGAGTTTCTTGGCACAAGCCATTCTTTTCTAATATTATCCAGGCAAACTAGAAAGATGACGTCTAAACTAATCAAAGCATTTTCTTCTCTTCCACTGATAGTTACAAGATTATGCGTATAGGCTAAGAACCAATAAGAGAGATAAACGTTCGAATCTGACCTGGATCTAACAAATGTATTTTAGCTGGATTTATATTTCATTTTAGATTTGAGTTTGTGTCGTTGGTTTGCATCGAGAAACACAAAGATAATAAAATGTAGGTGTCCAGACTTTCTTCCCTTCCAGTTTCAGAATTAATCCTTGAGTTGTCTTTAGAAAAGCATTTTGTCACTAGTAAAAGAAAAACATGTGACTCTTGATCTCTTTGTATATTTTTTACTTTTAAAGGCACAGTAGATCATACACTGAGAAAGTAATATTTTATATGGTTTGTAGAAAATAAATCTGCTTTATCACTGCAATAAAAAGGGAGCCAGATGTTTAGAGGAACACGATCCATATGGAAGAGGCTTAAAGTTGTGGAACTTGCTAAAACCATGCAAAGCTGCAATTACGGAGAAAACAGGAAGGCAGCTTCCTCCCTGAACGTACACCATTTCCCAAGGAGGAAGCGAGTCTTTTTTTCTGGGCTCTTTGTTGATTTTGAAGCAGAGAGACAACTATTAAGTCGTGACCATAAAAGGTTTGTGCTGGCAGTGACATCAGTGGTAAAACCGCCCTCCTTCCCTCCCACAACAACTCCAGCTACACTTTTAAGAGACTTCTGCTTCCCCCTATAAAAAGGTGGAGGATGCATTGATTCCTTTGTTTTATGGCCAATAGCCTATTTAATACAGGGACACCGACACTGTGCCTTTTATGAATGTATTTCCAGCTTTGCAGAAAGCTGATGTGCCTACTAAATTTCCATGAAAGAAACAAAGCGCCATCCTTAATTAGCTAATTTAATTTCCCTTTATGACCCAAAGCCCCACTGCGCTGAGGTGTGGCCTGCCGCCTCCCCAAGCGTGCCTTGCTGCCTGCTGATCTGGGTGGAAGTCTGCCGGCTGGCTTTAACCCAGCAACCTGCAAGCACCGAATGTTTATTGCCTGAAGAGTCATTTAACGGGAGGAGGAACAACATGGTACTATGCTATGGAGAGCGTATAATTGCATTTAGTTTTTAATGGAGGCTGAGAGAGGTCTACATGCTACTGGAGGAGAGCAGCAGTGATCCCGTGGCTTTCTGAGGACTTGCCTGCTCCTCTGCCGAAGGCTCCTGAGTGAATTTGGATGCTGGTCTTGTCAGCACTTTGGATTTAAACTGAAAGATCACAGCATTTTGCTCAAATCCCTAGGGCGATTCCATGAGAAATTGAGGCTTTGAATTCCCAGGTCGCACTGAACTCGTCATCGTGCTGTGCTGGGTGTTGTAACACAGGCAATGCTGTGTTTTCACCTTACTTATAGAATCATAGAATGGTTTGGGTTGGAAGGGACCTTTAAAGGTCATCTAGTCCAGCCCCCCTGCAAGGAACAGGGACATCCCCGACTAGATCAGGTTGCTCAGAGCCTCATCCAGCCTCGCCTTGAATGTTTCCAGGGATGGGGCATCAACCACCTCTGTGGGCAACCTGTTCCAGTGTTCCACCACCCTCAGTGTAAAAATTTTTTTCCTAATATCTTATCTAAATCTATATCCCTCTATTTTAAAACCGTTACCACTCATCCCATCACAACAGGTCCTGCTGAAGAGCTTCTCCCCATCTTTCCTGTAGGTCCCCTTTGGGTACTGGAAGACCACTATAAGGTCTCCCCAAAGCCTTCTCTTCTCCAGGCTGAACAGCCCCAACTCTCAGCCTGTGCTCATAGGAGAGGTGCTCCAGCCCTCTGATCATCTCTCCTGCCTCCTCTGGACTTGACAGATCCATGTCCTTCTTATGTTTAGTTCGTCCTCTTGTTAGCATAGTCTACTGCTGTCTGGTCTGGAGGTGCCATTGGGAGGTGTGAGGAGCAAAGGAAACCTACTAAATCCCAACTCTGTAAATCAGAGTTAAATCTTGTACTTACAAAGTATGCCATGAAGCATTTGATTTCTGCCCATCATTGTAAGATGTAAGTTTTGAGCAGAAAAAGGAGGCAAAATATGACCTAAACTTAATCTTTTTGCAAATATAAACCAGGAAGCCAGTAAAAAAATCCCAAATTGGTTGTGCTGCAGCCACCTTTGGTTTTCTACATATTTTTCTGGCTTTTGGGACTTCATCCTTTGCCTTTCAAATGCTTGCAGTTGTCCATGCATTTCGTCTCCTCCGTTCCTGCTGGGCAGTTCTGAGTACGTGTTTGGAAGAGGAAGTATTTTCCCACTTTTAATCCGTGCAGTGGGTATCTTTTCCCATATGATGAATTTCCCCATCTTGCTGCTAGACACTGCTTGTTCTTGATGCTGTGTTTTATTTCTAACCCTGAGCTCTAGGGGCCTGCCAGTTGGATGTGCCTCCTGAGTGCTATAGGACCACCTTGCAACCTGGTGACCATACTGTGTGTGTGGCACTAGAGCAGAGATGAGGAGATGGGTGAAAACGGTACTATGATATTCAGATTTGATGCTCAAGCCTGGAAAGGTACAAGTGTTTTTTTGAATCATGCAGTCAGGAGGCAAGGTGTCATTTCAGGAGTCACCACCAGTGGTATCTGACTTTCTTCTGTCCTCCAGCTGGGGCACATGCCAGTCTCTCCTGAGGAGGCCAAGGAAATGAAATATTTGGGCTCAGTGTAGGAGGATCTGGGCAATGATAAACCAGAAGATCAAGCTATGCGATTCAAGAGTTGTCTTTATGATTACCAGTGCTTGCATGAAAGGGTGGTATGTTTGTGGCCTGGAAAGGGGCCAACGAGAAGTGTCATCAACCTCAGCGCAATTTAACTAAGAGCATTTTTGTTTCTAGCTTGTTTTATCGCACCAGACCAGTTAAACTTTCATGGGATTTGGAGTAAGCGCTGCTGCACTGCATTGGAAGTTTTGACAGTTCTTTTAGCACCCTTTAACAAGCTTAAGAGATAGGCCGGCAAGGAACCGGGATTACATCCTCTGGAGCACACGGCTTCAAAGCAAAAGGATTCCCCATCCCTCCCCCGCCTCGCCCCTCAAAGTGCAGCAACTCGATGACTGTGGAGTTACAGGTTTTGCGGCTGCAGTGAAAAAAAAAAAGTGTTGCAAGTTGTAAGGAAGCAAGAAGTATTTGTGAGATCAGAGCCAAGCGATTTATGAAATAGTGAAAGCAAAAGACGTAGCAGCTTTAAATTCTCATGCATGCATTTCTAGATTATAAAGCTTTTCAGTGGGGGAATAATTTTTAAAATCCCCACCTTTTGTTCATCCTATGTGAGTCGACTGTCAATACTGTGTAACAGAAGCAAATTCCATGTAAAGCTTTTTTTCTTACTCCAGCATCTCTGCCTTCTCCAAATTTGAAAACATTATTTACCCCCTTCTGCATTTTCATTTTTTAAACTTTAGTATAGAATTAGCCATATAATTTTTATTCTTCATGTATTTTCCAGTGTTACCATAAATTAGTTCCTTACAAAGATTTATTTCATAGCCAGTGGTAGAAAATAAGACAAGACAATTTTGAGCTCAGTTTGTTGGGTTTTTTATAAATTTCATCTTATGCATTTGTTGGCTGCCCTGGAAATCAGACCTCATCTATGAGCTATCAGTGTATACACCTAGACAGAATGAGTTAAAGTACCAATCACAATTGTGATTTAAATAAAGTAAATAACTTTAATTTAAATAATCCTTATGAGTCTTCGTTTGCTTTGTGTAGTTTAGATATTTTCCAAAGGAAAACTTGAAGTTACTGTTTCATAACAACTAAAATATATTGATTTGCAGCTATAAATGGATTTTGCACTAGAATTGGAGTGGCTTTAACAATTTAGAGGATATGTAATACATAGGGATGAAACCATAGCGTACTTGACCACATATATATACAATTTTTGACGTTATCTATTATGGTATGAAATAAAGCCAATTTTATTATCGTGATTTTTCTGGTAATTTGTATCAAATTGCATGTGCACGGATTCAGAATACAAAAATAAATTAGAAGACCGTGATATTAAGTTACCTGTTATTAACTGAGTATGCTAGATATTTCCAGACTAAGTATGTCAAAACTCATTTACTTTTTAAAAACTACTTGATGTATTAAGTGATAGGAAAACCATCTTTAGGAACAGAATTGGACAGATTATGTCAGGCCATCTTGTCCTTCAGTTTCAAACTGGTGGGTGAAAACATCTTGTACGCAGTCTTCTTCTAGACTAGAGAGGGAGATTTGGTTTGCTTTTTTTTTTTTAGTTCTCAAGTGATGTCTTAGCATTTAGTGAAGTAATTACTGAACTGAACTGAGCTGAAGGAACTGAGAGGAAGAAGTGCTTTCTGCACCTGCAGAACAAGTTGCAGCTGTCAAGAACTGGTTTATCACTTCAGCAAATTCTTGTTCCAGGTGCTCGGCAAGTGACTTCCCCGAAGCCTGTTGTTTTACTGTCTTAAAACTTCAGTAACAGCGTGCACTGCCTGAGTGCTGTTTGTGTTTAATTTAAATTACAGAAATAGATTGCTTCAGTCTCATGTAAAAGATGTCAAGATTTTAAATAGGGCGTTTTTCTTTATTCCTAAAGAAAAACACACTGTATTTAAATTGGTATAAAACAGTGCTGTCTGAATAAACAGAATGATAGAGGCACAAAAATCCTCAATAACCCACACATTGTCACGCATTCTCTTTAGAAAACAAAGTGAAACAACATTTTTCTTGAAAATATTATTTAAAATGTAGTCCTTTTTTACGTAAGTCAATAGAAGGAATGTGTGATTTACTGAAGAATGTTGTCTCTCCTTTACTCAGTTTATTAATACATTGTTAAATTTTTAATTCAGTTTTTGAAGCACACAGAGGCCTCTTGGCTATGCCATGTAGATATAATCTTAAAATTATTAAAAAATATAAAAAATATATAATAAAAAATTAAAATTATAATAAAAAACATTTTAAAATGTTACTATTTTTACTGGAGAGAATTCAGATAATAGTTTGCAGAACATTCTCCTCACTACCTGCACTGAAAGTGAACCCTAAATTCAGATTTTTCTTTAAATTTTTTTTCTGCTAAGAAGTCATGAACTTATTTGACCAAGGCAACATCCAGCAGACCTCACTTTACTGCACACAACGTTATCCCTAGAGGTAGGAAACAAAAATCCATCCAACCTGGCACCTGTGTCTAGAAATGACCAGGAGTGGATATTTAGACCAGAGTGCAAGAAATTAGATGTTCATTCACCTGGTAAACATCGCCAGTTTGCAGTAGTCACCAAGGTAGCGAGACCAGATGTGGACACCACTGAACCAGTCTTCTATGAACTTGTCTGTTCACTTCTTGAACCCACTTCTTCTTTTGGCAGTAAGTTCCCTTTCAACTCTGCACACTATTTAGTCAGTTTTGAGCAAGATGGTTTAAATGGTGCAAAATACACATTATACATTTTTGCTTTTCACAATGGTATTGAGAGGTTTTTGGTTCTCATTGAAGGACTTGCATTAATTTTGATGGAGACCATTACCTCTGATCGGGGAATGGCATTTGGCTGGGAGGACGGGTATGTACCTACTTCAGCAAGCTTTGGTAACCTTGAAATTGTTTTAGAGATTATGCCCTTCTCCGAGTCTCACTGGCAATTTTCCAGCATTATCGCTGCCTTCAGAAGCTCTAACTGATGCGTTGAGCACAGAGTGTGCTTTCAAAAGGACGGAGAGGTGAATTTCCCACTTCTTCATATACGGAAGAATTACGGCAAAGGAACTCTTATTCCCCTGTGTTGCGAAACACAGTCTACAGAGCAGCTCAAAGCATAACATTTTGGACTGTAATCTAAAATTTCCTCAAATCTGAACCTTAACCAGAATTTTTGGTTTAGTTTTACACTCTTTATGTGGGTTTCTTGCTCCAAGTACTGTCAACACCCAATTCAGTAAGCAAAAGACAGCAAGGAATTGGGCATCATTTGGCATTTGTAGCACAGTTAATTACTTGTATAACATATAATGACTTTCTGAGATCTAGTGAGAAGGCCAAAAGTAGTGACTACGGCTAGGTTCCCTGTTACTCCAGATGAGTGGAGGAATGCATCCTTCTCCCTCGGTTTGCCGGAGCAAACTGAGTTTTGTCCATGCAATCTGAACTGTTGGATGAGATAAAACCAGATCAAATGTAGACTCCAAAGTTATATGCACCTAAGGAGCACCTAAGGAGCCAACCTGCAGTCCTGGCTCTGTAGTCGTCTGATGAGGGACCTGTCTGGGACAGCTTACTGCCCTAGCAGAGCCGGCAGATAAGCAGCAAAGGAGGAAATTATGCATGCCTAGGTTTTATCTCAGCGTGATGGCAGGAGGGGCACAATGGTCATTCAGATGGGCTTGGAAGCTCTCCTGGAGTTTCAGCTGCAACCTCTGAGACTCCCACCCCCCATTAAGCTGAAATTATCCAACTGCTCTGAAACTCCTGGAAAAAATGGGAAGGCAATAGACAAGCAGGCAGGCAGCACAGTTATATAAACATCATTCCGGTGGGAGACTAGCCTGAAGAAGTGGGGTTTGGATGTCTTTGACTTACATGCACAAACTGGTTCTGCATGAGGACTAGCAGGAGTCAATTTAAACAACAACAAAAGAAATAACAGCTAATATAAGAGTGAAAGGTGAGACCAATTATCCTTGTACCAAAAATTCCTGGTACTCACAGGAAAAGACTCACAGCTTTGTACAAAGGAAGGTTAGTCTCAGAAAAAGGGAGTACATTTTGTTAAAGAATCACTGTTCTCTCTGCTGAAAGGTAGAATGTATTTTTCCAAAGGGTCCAGTAATTTGCCTCTGCAGTTATATACCAGTGAACATTGGGGATAGCTATCAAACAGGGGTTGGTGTTGGCCAGCCCAAGTCTGAAGACCATTTTTTTTTTAGCAGCTAAGGAAAATAAGTTTTACAGCCCAGGAACAGCTCAACAGTTCCTTCCCTGAAGAATAAAACATTCACAGAAATCAGTGGGGGTCCTGGCTGAGAAGGGAACAGAATTCCTGGTTGAGCTTGTAGCCCCATACAACACTCTAGCATGTAACGTGATGCTGAACTGTGCTTGGGCAGGCAAGGGCATAGAAGGGACTTCATGGTTCACATACAGATCCTGAACCACAGTGGGTGGGATGTGATGGTCTGTACAAACTAACGGTGTTGCACTTGGTCAGGATATGGATTCCCACACTGCTGTCCCATAGATACATCCACCATAGCCATTTGAGAGCGCTGGCTGGTAGAAGAGCTGAGGCGTAGCCTATAGACTTAGAAATTATCTACCATCCGTGCCTGCCCATGGAAGGACACCCAAATTTCAGACACAGCCACAGGAGCTTGCACACCCACCCGAAAGAGCCTGAAAAGCAGCTCTGCCCACAGCCTGCACGTGGAAGGGACGGAGTCCAACCCATGTGCTGCTCTTGGCATTGAGCCTGCTTACGGGGAACGCCGAGAACTAAGTCCACATTTAATATCAGACAACCATTGCAAGGCAGTCAATGTCGATTTGGAAAGAGGAAAGATAACTAAAGAAAAGACAGACTGACAGGGAGCCCTGAGGGGGCTCACTGGGGCTTAAGGAGAGGAATTGCCCCAGCTTTTAGCCAGGTGGAGGGAGTTTCATGGCAGCAAAAGGCGCCATGCGACCGCCTGCACGGCACACGCTGTAGGATGCAAGGATGTGGCTGGGTTCCAAAAGGAGTTTGCTTTGTGGCTGTCGATACAGTCCCTTGATTCATGGCTGGGTTTTGTTTCTCTCTCGACTTGTTGTTTGAAACACATGTGCAAACTGGCCAGAGTTTTGCTTTTCGTACTGTTCAAGGATGATCAGAACACAAAGTGCTGTCTCATGAGTTTTGTCGACCCGATTCCCTTCCAGAAAGTTGCTCACATCTGATTTTGTTTCCTCTGCCCACTCTCCGTAGACAACCGAGTTTCCAGTGTCATTTGCCTCCTACGCACGCTCATTAACCCATTTCCCTCCACCTCCGATCCTACAATGCCCATTTTATCCAATTAATGGTAGGAAATAAGTGGGATTTTTATGACAAGGGTGTGAAGTTCCGTCTGACACTTTGCATCTTTCCAAAGAACAATGCTCTTTTAATAATTATGTTCAAATGACCATTAAGTTGGTGCTGCCACAGTTCTCCCTTCAGTTTTAATGAATATAATAAACAGGAATGAACCTCTGCTATCTGCAGCTGCTGCCATTGTCTGTGAACCGTGTGTTGCTTCAGAGAAGTTTATTTTAGCTTTAAACCTTTTTCAAACAATGTGCAAGAGAGTAAAAAAAAAAAAAAAAGCTGGTGCTTTTTTATCAGCTCTCGCCTTTCCCAGATGTTTTTTGCATGAGAAATGCTACAGCACAATTAAAAAGAAGCTTCATTTTCAGAAGTATTTGGGAAGCAGGACCCCAGTAAAGTCCCAGGGCTCTGAGAGCGCTCAGAAAATCATCAGCGCTGGAGTGCAAAGTCTCTCCTGGTTGTATGAGCACGCAAATCCCAGCTCTGGCAGTGGCAGAGTACCCATGTGATGGGGTGCAGGGTTTTCAGTCCTGGCCGGACAAGGAGGAAATCCTGGCCTGATAGTCTCCTTGTTTGGGGGAAATCTCTTAAGCTTTTTTAAAATGTCGGTCTATCCCAGTAATGTTTTGCACTTAGGACCCTTCAAGCAAGGATTTCAGAGCATTTTATAATAATTTCCAGCACTAGGAACAGACCTGCGTGAGACTGAGACAAAGACCCCGAGAGTCGTGGTGCATGGTCCTTGCTCTGAGCGCTAACATTTAACTGACAGAGCATTGCAGATGGACAAATATTTATTCTCATCTCATCAGAATTGAGTTCTTGCTCTGTGTGTTTTGACCTTTGAATTTTTTATTCAATATTCAGACAAACCTCTGCTGCATATACTACCTTTAGTGACCATACCCAAGTTAAATTGCTCTTGCCTAAATATTTTGTTTCAGATGCGGGTATCTGCAGGAGTCCTGAAAAGTTTTGAACACTGGAAACGTTTAGTTTAACATTATGATTAGAATGTACATACAACTTTTGCAGCATTGTGATTAAGTTTGTGTCAGCAAGTAACATTTAAAAGCCAAGTTTAGAGACTTATAACTCACTGAAGAAATTCACTTGGGGCTAAAAGTTGGCTTTTCAAGCAGTTCTGTGGGAGTTAGCCAATATCTTTGAATTTCTTGGCTTCTCTTGGCTTTGAGTCACAATGTTACTGAAACACGAGTTTCTTATTTGCTATGTTTAAAAATTGATCTGTTGTCTTCCCACCCATAATATAAGATAGCCCCGATTGTTAATGTTTGACCTAAAAATAGTTATATGTTTCTTATTCAAGGGCAGAAAATTGGTCAATTGCAGACAGATTAACAAAATAACCAAACCCACATTGTGCTCTGGTACTTAGTTTTATTTCCCACGAAGATGGCTGACGATACGTCTCTTTGCTGAGACAATTTGTAATACCATTTCCACAGGGCTGATCGTGAACATTGTAAGGTGTTTTGGGGATTTATTAATTCCCTGAAGGGACAGTATACATCCATAGTGTTGTTTGTCTTGCACATGCATGACAGATAAAAATCCAGATGGTTTCACCTCCAAATGAAAGTGTTAGGTGATAACTTGGCTACTATTTGGTTGATTTGCACAGTTGGTGATTTGGGGTTTTTTTCCCCCCTTTTTATGTCTAAAGGGATTAAAATATTGCAAAACCTCTTTCCTCTGAGCCTTTTCAAGGTTTAAATCAAGGCTTACAACAGCCCTGGGAGGCAGATTTTCAAATCACGTATTTTTATGAAACATATGCTAATATTATATCGTGAGTAGGTAGCTGTGTTTGCTGTAGTGCTATGTACATTATTGTAGGGCTGTACATACAGTTATCTTAAATTATTACTGTGACGTTGTCATTTGGAAACCTCACACCTTTTTTTTTTTTTTTGCTTAGCACTAACATGAAAGCAGGTTCTGATTAGGAATATATGAAGTTACTGATTTTCCCTTCATGGAGCTGTTTGAAATATTTTTGGATTTTGATGAGGAGGCATTCGAAGGAGGATTCAGTCCTCTTGCAGTTACCATGAAATTTCAGGTTTACCCAAAAAATCCTTCAGCATCCTCTGCCAGCATCTGCTGTTCTTTTTCTTACACCTCCAGGACTCAATCCCACCCTCTGTAGGTTGATAAGTCTGGGATTGAATGGTCCTCTCTTCCGGAAACCATCAGCTCTCTGCTCAGGAAATTGAGGACATATCCTCTGATGGCTGCACTTCCACAGGATCCCGTGAAAGCAGCTTTCAGGTTGTGTTGGCTCTGCGACTGGTCATGATTACTTTGAAGACTTCTACTCTTACTTAGCGTGGACCAAGGTTTTATTGACCCAAAGTGGAATTCTGGCATTGGGAAGAACTCTCTTGAGGGGAGGGCTTGGCTTTTGGGAACAGGACTTTTATGAGAACCAGCAGTGACAGGAAGAAGGTGTGGAGGATGTGGCTGGAGGGGACAAGGAAAGCTGCATTTCCCAAAGAGGAGGGTGCCAGGGAAGCTGCTGCAGAAAGAGGTGCTCACAGGGCCCTGAAGAAACAGCTCCGGAAGTTTTAGTCAGTAGCGAGACACCTTGGATCAGGCTTCAGGTATTAAGCCCCAGAAAGAACTCTTGCTGCTGTTTTTAGTTTTTTTTCCATAAATAAAAATATATCTTAAAGGTTGACAGCTTTTTAGCTCTAGCACTATCCTTGTTATCAAACCCCAACAGACTAGAAATGATACCTGCCCTGCCTTTCCCAGCCACATTTGCTGATGCTGTTGGCAGACATCCCTCTCTTCCCAAGCTGAAGAACACCAGTTTCGTTTTTTTTCCATCTTCTCGTCCACCTTGTTGCCCTTTCTTCATATCTGCATGTCTGTTCACTTGTCATCTCCCTCCCTCAGGACCCTCCACATGTGGGGTGAGGATTGGAGAGATGTTACCTTTCAAAAATACTCGGGACCCTGTTTTGGTTGTTCTGCTGGAGGTTTCACACAACACCGCTTCTTGCCGTAGAGGGAAGTGGCCAATTTAAAATGGCATAGCTCATTAATGTGGTTAGTGTAACATGGCTTAATGTTACTTACTCTTCTGCAAAACTTCAGGTTATCATAATCATTGCCACCATTTCACAAACCCCAGAAGTATTCACAATATGTCGTGAGCACATTCCCAGGGGAGGCTGGAGATACATAGGGGCTGCAAGGCAGTACATGGTGTTTGTGGAAAGAAAGGAACATCAAACACATGGAGGTTGCTACCATAGCTTCTTCATTCTCTGACACCACAGGGGAGGAAGAGCTGCCTTTCAGAGACCTAGGAAAGACAAAATTATTGACTGACCCAGTTGGCTGGTGCACATCGTGTTCAGCCTGGCCACCACAGCTCTCGCCCCAGCAGCACCAGGGAAGGGTGTGCAGCTGGCCCAGATGTTGGTGCAGGGTGCTGAGAGGGACCAGCCAAGGTGAAACTGATGAAAAGGTGAGCTGATGAAAAGTCATCATCCTGTGTTGCTTTGGTGAAACATTTACCCGTGGGTATTTCCTGGGATTTTAAGAGAAGGCGGGCAGCAATGTTTGGTACCCACTAATTAGATGCAGTTTGAACTGTGTTGTGGTAATGTAGTGAAAATCTGGCCCCTGCTGTGACATCTGCAGCCAGACAAATGACTCCACCCAGCCTCTGGTCAAAGCCTATGTTTCCAATTCAGCAAACAACAGTTAACATACTGTAAGGGCTCTTCAGAAAGGCAGAGATGTATAAAAGACCTATTCCTATTTTTTCCATAAGATATTAAGCAGGACTGAAAAATGAATGCAATTTTTTTTTCAGAAAGGTGCTTTATGGGCAGTAAATATTGTTTGTGATTATTCATATTATTTTTTGAGAAAAAGGCTATTACTATTCTGTTGGTAGTTCCATGATTTAAAAGGTAGAAAAAAGAGTCCTAGAAATTAGCAGATCTGAAGATTTGGGAATCATTTCCTGTGGGACATGTGAGGTCTTCTTCCTAATGTACATGTTAATTTAAAAGCCAGCATAAGCCTTGCATGTAATTCTGTAAGATGTTAGAAAAATATAACTAAGGCTCACAAGTTTATTTTTGTTTCCAAAAAGCAATGGTGCCATCTCCAAAAGCACAGCTTAGAGGATTGCAGATTCCTACACTCCTGAAAGGAAGGACAATTGCCAAAAAGAGGAGAGATCTCATGAATGTTGTGACAATGTCAGAGTTGGTGGAAAGACCTTCCCCACTGCCCAAGCTTAGATGAGTCCCTCTGCGAGGGTGTAGGGCTAAAAAACATCTGTAGGTGTCAAAAGGGTTGACCAAGAAAGGTAATACAACTAAAAGGATGGCATGCTATGTAGTAAAATAATACATTTGGTGAATGGGAGACCTATAAATAGTTTTGTAAGGCTTGAAGAATTATTAAAAGAGGGCTTAGTACCTGGTTATGTGATCCTTCAAGAGCTCCAGCTGCTCAATAGCTTGTTTTGGACCACAGCACAGAACCAGAGGCAGTACATTTTACAGATGTGCTTTCACCCTTTGCAAACATGTTACTGGAGGGCATTGCAGAAGGTTGCCAGCGTACTGCCAGAATGGTGTGTGCCTTCCATAGGAGGCTGCTGCCACCACAAGAAGACGCTCAGTCTGTTGGCTCACAGCGTAACTGCCTCCCAGTTTCATCTCTGGAGGTCTGTCGTCCTCAGTGTGCTGGCAAAGTGGCAGCCACCACAGAAACGCCCGTCACCCCGTCCTGTAATAAGCTGACCACTTTTCCTGACATTAATATTAATAACCCCTCTCTCCCACACAGAGAGTGGCGTGGGGCAAAGCAGTTGTGCTGTCTCGCTACAGCTACCATGGAGCCCGTTCAAGCATTGTTCGGTGCTGGAAGCTGCCTCCAATTAACCCAGCTGCACCTCCTTATTAGGAGTGGAGAGACGGCTGCCATTCGACGTGATGCTAACCACAGCACTCCCGCCTGCCACCAGCCAGAGAATTTGGTGTGTCCTCGCCACGTTGGCTCCACAGCCAATTGGACTCCCCTTCAAGGAGATTTAACCTCCTCCCGCCTAGATCTGCAGTGAGGTTTAGTTTCCTAAAGCCATAGAGGGCAACTAGGATTAAGAGGTGTTTAGCCAAATCCTGTTGAGATTTGGAGATCTCCTGTTTGGAGATCTAGGTGCCAGCTGGCACCAAGTCTGTTGAAGCCAGTGGGACATGGACACCAGACTAGAAGAGTAAAGCAGCTCTCCGGGTGCAGTCGCCTATTTACGTTGCAGGTTCCCATATCTTTTTGAAGCCTGACCCCATGTGCCTGAGGGATCCCATTCACAATGCCTATCTGACTTAGCAGAAATGGTTGGAGAGCAGCACTGACTTGCAAAGCTGGGCATTGTCACCCCTTCAGCCACTCAGGCCAAACCCAACCTAGACCGTGCACCAGCACCGCCAGCCCCCTGCCCTTGTATCAGTGTAAAGTGAGCGCTGAATGCCCTGGGCTGGGCAGGGGCTGGTTGCATGGCACGCACACCAGTGCTGCTCCAGAGCCGCAGCCGTTGACTCAGGGGACGTGCAGACAGCTGGCTGTGCTAAATTAGCCCTGCATGAATTATCAGAGTTTGTGAGTAAAACCTGAAAGGTCCTTTTGCAAATGGGACCTCAGCTTCTACAGCACTCGGCAGCTTTTGTAGTGTTAAACTCAGGCTGCTTGGCTGGGTCTCACAAAAGGGGCCTTACTCCTCTGGCAGAGGTGCTAGTGTCCTCCCGGAGCACGGCGAGCAGGGATGCTCCCCATCACAGCGAGCGCTGCCGGCTCCCTCGCTGGAAAACTCATCTGAGAGCAAGAGCGACATACGGCTGGGGGCAGTGCCGGGGAAATGGCTCTCAGCTGTGCACCAGGCATTTCCCTGCTTCCTGCAAAGGAAATCGAACTTAGCAGCAGCTTTCAACCCATGGGTTCCTCACCTAAAGGATCCTACCACGAGAGTGTAAAGCGCTACTTGCACCCACAGCCTGGCTTTATCTTCTGCAAGCAGCACGCCGAGTCCCTGGAAGGAGGCTGTCGGCCCTGCGGAGGTACGCGGGAGCTCAGCGTTCAGGCAGGGCTCAGCGTCCATCTCTACAGCACGAAGCTGGAAAGCACATGAAACCAAATTACTCAGATTTTCCCATCTGTGCACATGTGCTTAGCTGGTGTTAAATTATCAGTGTAAAGGCCTAGTAGCTTCGTAATGTACACACAGAAAGATTCCCACAGATTTTTCCTTTCTTTTTTTTTTTTTTTATTGAAGCCAGCTGAGTAAATTCGTAGGAAGTTGTAACAGGACAACTGAAATGTATACCCACATTCCCTAGGAATCCAAATGCCTTTAACACATACTGTATTTCATGTGAAATTTATTTTAGAAGACACCAGAACAACATAACTTTTTCATCGCTGTGTTTTAAAGCTGTCACTTTTGAATGAAATAAGGTGACAAGAAGAAAAAGAAAACGTGAAAATCCCAGAACTTGATACCCTCCTCCCACACTTAAAGAGAAGAGATTAACTTCTTCGTTTTTCTGGGTCACTTTCAAATTTATTGCTAATTACAGAATAACTTTAAAATGCAGCCCCCATTTAAACTACTGTGAGCTAGAAGCAGCTGGAATGACTTAATTTACTTTGGAGTTGGGTTCTGTCTTGCGCTTATTCTCTAGTTTGTCTCAGAAAGAGCTGCAACCCCATTTCTTTTAAGTACAAACTATTTCTGTCTGTGGCAGGAAAGCAGTATCTGGGCACCGCACGAGCGGGGATGGTCCAGGGAGCTGGGGGAGCTATCTGATAACACGTGGGGTGGTCAGATCACTGAGGAGCAACGTCCACGCCGATCTCCAAGGGCTTAGCAGACTTGCTGTTGGTCTCAGCAGCAGTGTTGATCTTTGTGGTTGCGCTGGTGAGCAGCTTGGCCATTGGCAGCAGTTTGCCAGTGCTGGTGTTTGCAAGGCGATGGTACCATGGCATCCTTCGCCCAATTTCTACCCTGGCTCCGCTGCCTTTTGTGCTTAGCCTCATGAAAATCTGGGAGCCAGACCTCCAGCTTGTTTGAGTCAGTGGCTGATTGATGCTATCTGAGGGATCTGAAGGTCTCCGCAGTCAGTTCCTCATTTGTAAAATAAACTGAGCCGAGCTTAATGAGATTTTTTGAGATGACTTTGGTGAGCCCTGCCTCGGGCGCAGTAGCACTTAGCCCACAGCAATAAGGGCTGATGCTGTCTGTGCTGCCTGCAACCAGGCAGGAGGCCCCTGAGATGCAGAGATGGGGCAGTGGTCACTGATGGGAGGAAGAACTGCGAAAACCAACATCTCCTTGGGGCTGGCATTGCCAGTTTGTGATGGGGATGAATTCTCACAAGGGCACAATCGTTCTCGATTTCAATTCAATGTGATGTGCTATGCAAGGATACAAGTCTGGGTTTTCTAGAAACAGTTTCTGCATTAATTCAGAAGTTAAATTATTTGTTACCCACCTATATGATAGCTGCATGATAACTGTAGATGCAACTTAATACTGTGGGAGATGCTTCTCCAAACTTGCCCACGAGTCAGTGTGTTGCTGAGCTGCGAGGATTTCCTCACCTGAGTAAGTGCAGGGCTGGGCTCCAGGTGTTTTGTGGGGTGGCACATTTCCAGAAGTTCACATACAACGCAGGGACGTGTCCCAATTTGTGCAGACAGCTAGACCTGCTCTTGCTGGGCTCCTGACCCCTTCTGCTGTTGAACTGGAGCAAGAATGAACTTTAGCAGAGCTGAGTTAAGGCTTTGAGCCCTGGAGCTCCTCAGCAACCGTAGCTTTAGTTGGCGCGTTCAGCAAACACAGATCCGACCCCTTCTCTCACACCTTGTCCTTCATCAATGCTATTGCTTAATGTTAAGCCTGATTTTTAAATCACCCCTGTCTTCCAAATGAGCTCAGCCCCACCATACTGGCCATCACATACACATCTAGCAAGGATTCCCTACTGCCTTCTGAAAAGAAATCAAGATGTTTAAATGAAGAGGGGGACAAGGCAATGATATAAAGGCTTTAACTTGTGAAATAACTGTTGCTTTGCAGTAGTTGAGGTTCATTTTTGGAGGCTGAGATATCTTGTTTATCATTGCTGTAAGAGTCCAAGTTGCCAGGAGATCTGCCCCACAGATTTGTGCTCTTGTGTTGTATGGCTGAGAGTTTCCTCAAGGGCCGAGGGAGTTGGTCCTCCAGCTCTCACAGAGGCTCCCATGCTTCAGTCATTAGCAGAGCCTGGGATTTCCCTGTACAGCCATGCTCATGGCTATGCATGGATTAAGATTTTGCTGTTCACTTTAGGATAAATTTTGCTCACTTGGGCAACTTGTGGTGGTCATTGACATTGGCTCCATTCCTTGTGTAAGGAAAGGGTGACCATGTGAACCAGGAGCAAAGCCTTCAGTACTCTGATTTTCCAGCAGTACCACTCATCTCTTCTCTTTGGCTTTACCCTTGTGCCAAGCCTTTCCACAATGCCTGTGCCCTTTTCTTCCCACACCCTCTCCTGATTGGTTTTTCTGCACTATATTCCTTGCTCTGGGGGATGAGTGGGACTTTCATCTTCGATGAGGGAGCTCAGCACCAGGCTGGATCAGAAGAAAATGCAGGAAACAGTGCTTTTCTGATGGAATTTGCTGATTCAGTGAATCTGAGCAGTCTCGTGGAGAGGCTTTGATTTTGGCACAGTTCTTCTGGACCGTGGTGGACTCCTGGCCTTCTCCCCTTTCATTCCCCTGCTTCTCCGGCATCCCAGACAGAGCCAGCTCTCCTGGGCTATCTGAGGCCATGAATCCCAGCCAGCCCCACAGCCCAGCTCCAGTCACTCTCCTGGAGCATTTAGAAAAGTGTAGGCTTTCCTTCCAAATCCCTAATGAAAGTCCAGTTTCCAAAGAGTGAAATGCTCCCCAAGGCTGCCCAGCTCCTCTCCGCACTGTGCGGGATAGGGCCTTTCCATTCTGACATATGGACTCGGTCCAGCTTTCAGAGGCTTTGTGCCCGGGAGAGGCGTAGGTTTGGCAGGACTCATCCGCTGCTCAGTGCCACCAGCTCTCACGCAGCCATCATGACAGCCCTGATCATGTTGACAGTCTGACATGGGGCTGGACCTCCCCAAAGGAGGACAACTGCAGGTACAAGCAGAGGATGCTGCCTCCTTCCTTCCCCCACGTCATCTCTGCTCTCGTCTCATCACCCCTCGCAAACACCTCTGTGGAGATCTTTTTGCTCTTCTCGTGGAAATATTGGTAGCTGCAGTCTCTCCCTGTTGGAAAAAAAAGAAAACTTTGGGGGCTGGGAGGCGTTTCCCCCTCCTGTCATCTGTAAGGGAGCCGTGACCTCAGGGAGAAGGTCCTCTCTCCTCCATCTCCCTGAACAAGCGGAGATGATCAGGCCCTTTCAGGCAACAGTAAAAAATGGTCTAAATGACCTCAGACTTGAGGGTTATTGGGTTTTGGTTTTAGGGGTTTTTTTTAAGAGGTCACCCATCACCCCAGTGTCTGAGTGTGCATCCCTGGGAGAAGCCATCTGGAGTGGCTGTTACCCCACCAAACAGAGGTACCTGGCCACGCACACCCCAGGGAGAGCATGCCGGGTTTGTTTTTAGAGGTTTGCTTTTCCTGCAGTACTTTCTTCCCTTTGTCAAACGCTAGGAACTGAGAAGGTCACAGGGCTGATTATCTTGGCTATATGCAGGCAGCATTCAGGCTTCCCAGCAGAGCTCTGTCAGTGCAGTTCAGGCCGGACCGTAACTCCCCTGAGCTAAATCTGTCATTTACGCTTAGTTTTCTGTCCATGAAAAATATTTACTAGGGCTTGAGTTAAAGTTGCCAGAAAAAGCCTTTGTTTTACCCAATGGTCTAGTAGTTAAGGGAGCTTTCTAGGATGCAGATCATCCTAATGCACTCATGGCGTTGGATAAAATAAAACCTCCCCTAATACTGCAGAGGAGCTGAAATCCTCAGGTGCTCCCTGTCTAGCGTAATAACATCATCACTGAGTTTTCTTGGCTTGTCTCCTTTGAAATGAAACATGCCAAAATACTAATGACAAGGGATTTTTAAAGAGTCAGTGATTTGTTATGCTGAAAAATGGACGAGTGTGGAAGACAGCAGTTTTGGAAAGCTCATACACATCACCAGCCTCCCTCCAAGTTTTAGCTGAGACCTTGTAAAAACGGACTGTCAAGGTTATCAGCATGTGGACAATAAACAGTTCAGGAATGCAAGGTTTTGCGGGGAAGATACAGCTCTAAAATATTTGCTGGGAAGACCTTGGAGGAGGTTAGATTTGAAACCTTCCAAAGATAAGCAACCATAGCAATATTTATTATTTACATGTAGCTACCATCTCTCTTTCTTTTACAAGGGAGGAATCATTTTGCAAGAATTTGAAATAAAAGCTCATATATAGGTGGTTCTGATTAGGGACGCACAGAAAACACTACACTTTCAAGGCTGCTGCCGAAGTCTGGTCTAAACCAAATAGTCCAGTGGGTCTGTTTCTCGAAGGGTGTTAGCAGCCTCTGGTGAAACCCTGCGGGGATGGTAAGTTGTTGCCACCTCAGCCACTCACCCCACCGCCCTGGAGAGGTTGTTCTGCCCCAGAGATGGATCTGCATTTTCTCCCACCTCCTGCTCCCAGTGCCCCGATGAAGGTGAGCTCAGCCCATGAGACCAGACTATGGGGCGGGTGGCCGAGGCACCGACCCACATATCCACCCGACGGCTGGTACAGGGCGGGGATGGGATGCCAGCGAGACTCTTCTCTTGCACCGCCCCAGCAAGATTCACCAGAGCCCAGCTCAGTGCTGAGGTTCACAGAGATTTCTAGCTTGAAACAATTTTATTTCAACCCTTGCAAACCTACACTTTGTATGTCAAAACCCCTTTAAGAACATGGAGAGATTTGGGAGTGTTTTTTCTCCTTTCTGCCTTTTGCCTTGTGACATGTTTGTTCTGAGATCACCTTCTAGGCATCTTCTATTAAAATATATGTGACAAGCACCAGATCCACTTTCACGCAGCTGTGCAGTATGTTATTTTTCATGCTAATGCACTGTTACAATTCTACCGAGTGCAGTTATCTAGAGATCAAATTCACCACATGTGCGCTGTGTTTTTTGGCTACCAGGTCAAGAGCAACAGGGAGAAGGAAGCGATGTTGTGTGTTAACTGTTCGTGTTGCCTTTGTGAAACATGGGCTTCGTTTTCAGGCAGTCAGAGGAACTTTTGCTTTGCCCCATCTGCCCTCTTGGCTTTTTGTTTTTCTGTCAGCATAGCTGACTGCTTCATAGAGATTTAAGACCGAACGGGCTGTTATTACATGAGACAGAGTCACTGTCTGCCACCAGGAGATGATTTAATGTTATGTGATACACAACCTTACTCTATGCCCCCCTACTGTTTTCCACACAAAAAATCATTCTCCAACTTGCTTTGCTGTCAGATTTCACCTAGGAGAAAATTTGAGTCACTGACTACAGCAATGACAGCAACCAGAAGCAGTGATTAAAGACCTCCTTGTCATCGGTGTGCTAGATAGTCGTGGGTGAAGCAGGCTTATGAAGGCACGTTCAAATCTTATTTACCCCAAGCCCAGCGGCTGAATTCTGCCTTGGATAAGACGCCTGCAATACACATCAGGGCTGCATGCAGAAGTTGCTAAAATAGCCCCAAATCTCAAGCCATGCTCTTGAAACGTGGTGTAATACGGGCTTTGGTGAGATACAGGGTACCAGTATGGTCAGAGCCCCACTTCCAAATTGCTCCTAGGAATGCAGACAAAGCCTTTAGGGTTGCAAAAAGCACTCAAGCGACAACATACAAGCAATGCAGCCTATCACGCATACCAAATCCCTCTCACAGCCACTTGGTTTCTTTCCTGCTGTCTGAGCTAAGACCTGCCACCATGTCTGGTGTCCTTTCTCCATCACAGGCTACTTAGCTCATCTAAATATGAAGCAAAATTGGACTCCCTTGGGGTGAGAGATTTGAAGTCTTATTCACCGGTTTCAGCCTTTAAAGAGGAATAATTTCTCCCTAGCGCCTGCCCCATTGCCTTCTTCTGGGAACAGGGCATCTGCAAACTGTCTCCACCTTCTGGAGAGAGATTTATCTCTTATGGCTTCTACCATGTTGTTATTTCTTCTGATATCAGGAGACACCTTGTTGCTTCTCCTTTCCTCATTTTCTCATGGTCTTGGATTGATACAGCAAGGCAGTGGAAAATGTTTCCCAGACTTTTCTATGACTTCTGCATTGCTGAGTGTACAAGTGCCTTTTAAGTTTACACTTGATAAAAACTCATGTCTCATTCATAAGTTAATTATTTGAGAATCTCACAATAATAGATTTGATTTCTTAACCTTTTCTAGAAATGATGCCAAGACCAAATCCTGAGGCCACTTTCTAGCTACTGATTAGTAGCTGGAGATCTGACCTTTTCTATGGAGAAAAGAGAGGCGGTTATCCAGCTCTCCATGCAGATAGAGTCAACTTGATTACAGCTCCATCTTCCTTGCCAAGTAACATTAGCTCTTGGATGTCTTAGTCTGTCTCCCTTTTTTCTTTTGAAGAAAGACGTGGGCCTGAGCTACACTTTGAAAAACTTCAAAACATGAATGCTGCTCACAAATTAGTTCCATCTTTGCCTCTCACTCACTTCTCACCAGTTGCATGCTCATTGCAGTCACATCTGACCACCTTTGAGTAGTGTGTTGTTCAAAAGGGACTGTCCCTTGGTCACACACCGTTTGTTCTGCCAGCCTCTTCCAGGAGAAGTGTCAGTGGTTGAGAGCTTGGAAGGGAGTTTTGTTACATGTTTGTTAAATGCGCATGCCAACACGTACATTAAACATCCTTCCAAGATTAGGTTGAAGAATGGCATCCTGCCTGTGGAGCAGACGGTGGTGAGGTCTGCGATACTCGGTAATTGCTGGGAGGGTTTGTGCCATCCTATGGACTAGACATGGAGTATGTTCTGTCTCCTGCTCAGATGTGCTTGTATCAGGAGCTGTGTCTTGCAGAGAAATAAAGTTGTCCAAAGGACTCAGTTCCACCCCAAGACCCACACTCCACGCAAAGCTGCTCTGCGGTGTGGAGCTGGCAGCAGCGACTGCGCTGAAGAGCTTTGTTTATCACGTTGTTGTGCTCTAATGATTACTCAGGCTTAAAATTATGTGTTCTTCAAGAGTGATGGGGTTTGGGACTGTCAGTCAAAATTTGTTATGATGAGTGATGTTGTTTTCATACCAGTTTAGCTAATGTCAGTGAGGATGTTCCAAAAATTGTTGTGTTTGTCATGTGTGTTTTACAGTTTAAAGGTGATCTCTTTAAGCTATTATCTCCCTGCCACTGTTGCAGAAATAGTGTCTTCTTTTAAAGGTGTTCAGAGTCATCTGCTGAGCACTGAGCTGATGACAGCTTCGTATTTGTCTCTGGAGATTGCCTGGAAATTAACCCCTCCGTGTTTAGCTCGCAGTGTGCCTTGTCAAAGCCTCTTCTGGGAGGTGGTTCGGTGGTTCGGTGGGGCTCGGTGGCCCTGTGCCGAGGAGGCTGGAAGATCAGGGCTGTCTTGCCCGACATCAGCTATTCCTGTAGGCTGAGGTTTGCAAAAGCCAAGGTGCTGACAGACAAAACCCTGATAAGTTCGCTGCAAAAAACTAAAGCATCTCCCACTTGCAGCTCTCTGCTGACTCCTGTCCCGGGATTACCGGCCCCAGTTATCTGGCTCAGCCTCTGTGGTGCGGCGTTCCGCAGCTGGGTAGGACCAGCTTTCATCTGTCCTTCCAGCTGAACACCCCTCCTGTGGTCCTGCCTGTCAGCTTTGTGGTGGAGACGGTGCTTTGTGGCTGGGGAGAAAGAAAAGCTGGTGGCAGCATCTTGAAACTCCTGCTACCGTGTGCCGCGTGGCTGTGACTCAAAGCCTCTTGGCTCGGAAATTGCACACAACTGCACCTTGGGGAGCGGCACGATCTCGCAGAGTGCTGAACTGCAACCCCTGACATCCGTGGAAACTCACGGGGCTGGCATTTATCTGCACTAGAGCAAAAGAGAAAGGAGGCCAGTCTCTAAGTGCCACAAATGTGAAATTACTCACCAATTTTCAGAATGTAATTACTTCTCAGTTAATCAAGTCCCTTGAAAAGGCTCTGACACTTTACAGCCATAACTAGTGAAGTCATTTCTGTGTTACCAGCATCAATTTTGGTCCTTAATGTGTTTTGATTGTGAGTAAACCCTCAGATGCTCTGCAAAATTAAAGCAATTTATGGCATACCTTTGGAATTCGGACTCAAACCAGTTTTGCACTATAGGTATGATGGATTATTCACCATTTTATTCTGCGTATAAGCAAAAAAAGTCTTTCAAGTCAGTTCTGTGCTGCAGAGGAAGTCAGTGGAGCTTTCCCTGTAATGTGAGTAATGAATCTTGGCTGGGATGAGCATTTTGGAGCCACAGTTCTGCAAAAATTCAAATCCCTGAAGGAAGTACGGTAGCATGGAGGCCTGCAAATAACGGATTACAATAATCCCGCCAGGAAGTGATAATGACATGTATAAATATTTGCCTTAGTTGAGTGCAAATTATGTCCTCCTAAAAGATGTTTGTCACTGTTGTTAGCTGTTAGCATCTTCTAAATGCTTTACTGGCCATGGGGTCATTCACAATGAAGACTCCATCTCCACCAAGCGCAACCAAAGCCTCTGAATAGGACCAGATTGTTTTTTCCTAGTGTCTTTATTCCACTGATTAAAAGCAACCCAAAAGCCTGTGGTGTCAATCTGGAGTGTTTTCCTGAACAACACAGAGCCTGCAAACCATGGAGTGAAATTGTGGCCATATAGAAGTCTGTATCTAGCCAAAACCTGAAATAAGATTAGATTTATAGGCAAAGGAGAAGATTTTGTTATCTGACGCACTACCACCCCGTTTTTTAATGGCTTTGGCTCTGCAAAGTCCTGGCTGAGGGTGGGAATGGCTCCCATGAATGGGAGCAACCTGTACCAGCAAACAGCGCTTGCAATTTCCCAATCAGGGTCCTGTCAAGCCGGCCTAACTCACAGCCTTTTACATCTTGCAAATTCCAAGAGGGATTAAGTCTTCATTGTCAGTCTGGTGAAGCAAGTTGAAACTCAGCTGAAGTTTTAAAGCAAAAAAGAAAGATCCAACAGTCTTCAACAGAGGCAGCAGCCTAGGAGAGAATGGGATTTAGAACAGAAGCACAGCCAGAAATCAATGGAGCTTTTATGGCATCACTCCTCATTTATCTATAAATCCCATTCTTTCAGCTGTTTAGGCCTTATCTCTGCACAGAAGCGGAATTAGTTTTATTTTGTAAACCAATTTAGGAAAGCTAGTGCAAAGTGCTGTATAGACACCCGTATTTCGGTTTAAGAGTGGCTGCGGAGGTTTAGCTGGCCCTTGAAACAAAACCTCAGTTAAAGTGGTACTGCTTGGGCTTATCTGCGTGGACCATAGAGCGAAATAACTAAAATGTGAATTTAAAGTGTTTGAGGTAAAACCTATTAAACCCCTGGGTGGATGCTTTTATTCAGACATAAAGGAGCCTTTAGTTCGCTTGATTCATTCCTAAAGCAAATTACAGTTACTTTATTTCTGAATGAAACCTTCCATATAAGGATTTAATGTGCTTTAGCTAATCTACTTCAAATTCACATCTGTAATTTGGCTTCGTTTCCTGTGTATACAAACCCTTTGTGCGTAGTCCAGGTCTGATTTGCTGGAGGAGGAAGAGGAAGGCAGAAAAAAATCCTCCTGAGCTACATGATAATTAGTTTTAAATTCCTCAGTAAAGTGACATAAAAGACATAGGTAGCTCCAAAGCCTCGGTCAGCTGGGCTCTCATAGCCCTATCAGTTTGCACCAGTTATAGATTCATCCATTTGCCTGTGGTTTGCGTTGCTATTTTCACGTTATTCCCTGCTGCAGATGGGTTTGAAGTATCAAAAAAAGCATTTCTGTTGCTCGAAGGACCCAAAAAAGCATTTCTTGTCCTCTTCCACAGTCAAGCTGTCCTACCTGAAGGCAGCTTTGCTCTGGGGGTGCCTCGTGCTCCTAAGAGCACTTTACTCCTCCCTCCGCCGGCTCGGGCAGGAGCTGCGTAAGGTCCCCGCTCAGAGCTGTTAACGATTGCACCCAGCTCTGCTGCTCGGCGAACTTTCGCTTTCACCAAGTTCTCAATGACAGGATGTGGTTTGCTGTACCAATGTAAATGAGAGAGGAGGATCAGACCTGGTAGGTTTTTAACCCACTTCCAAAATACTCCAGGGTCGTTGGCTGCATAGTTTATCTGGGTTTTTTTTGCTCCTGTCATTTGCTAGTGCTGTGGTGACGATTGAACGCTCCTCAGAAGATTTCCTACTGCCTAGAAATTAACCTACTAATTCAGGGGAACATTCAGTTACCGAAACATCGTCTCTATGACAGTGATTACTGGAGGTATTACAGGAAAAAGTGCAAACAAACAAACCGAATAACCTTCAAGGGTAGACAGTTATGAGCAAGCTTGCCAGAAGGTGCTTTGTGTTGAATGCTTTAACGTGTACCCACATTTATTCATATTGTGGTGTCACAGCAGAATTAAGCCACTGAATCACTTTCTATGGAAGATGTCACATACAGAAACACAAGACTCTGATTCTGTTCTTTACAATTTAGGGGAATGAGAATTAGAAGATAAGAAATAAAAACAGATCTGAGAGGGGAATCAGGGCAGCATTTGGTATTCTTGTTCTAAGTAACTGGCATCAAACTTGTTTGAAAACCGCAGATGAAAACTGATGCTCATATTCAGGACTCCTTTTCCCTCTCGTGGGCTGCGCGGGTGGAAGGCAGTCAGTGGCTGGCATTATACACCTGCATTTGTCTCCAAATTATCAGCACAAAAATGGACAGAATTTTAAAATCTCCAAAGTACGTTAAAGTAGCTGGGTTTGGTTTTTTCTTCCCCTTTCTCCTTCTCTCTTACCTTCTCTCCATCTCAGGTTTTCGTGCTATACTGTCTTTGTGATACTCTGAGCACATTAAGCAAAGGCAATAGCCCACACCATGGGTGACTGTCTTCCTCCTTAAGCAATTACTTATTTCACATTTTCTTACATTTTTGAGATGTGTTTGCAGCTAGTGCTGCACCCTCACCACATGAAAGAGCAAAGGGACAAAGTGTTGGTCTTTAGAGGTTCCAGAGAGCCCATCCCATAGACTTGGTCAATCCCACACCACATCTCGTATCTGACATAGACAGGCCTTACCTTTACCGTGGGCACTTGCGTCATCCATCCTGACTACTGCTGAATGACCTTTCTGGGTTTCTGCTCCATGTCCATTGAGCACCTTGATCTTAGGGGCTGAGTCTATCGTGTTGACTTGCTGGTCTGTGTAAAAGCTTGCACAAAAGCTTGTTTTGTATTTTTGTATTTTTCTTTCTTGTTCCTAACTTCCATTTGGACATGCTGTGCCCACGTAGCATCTCTGAAAACTTATTGCTGTAGCTAATGCACTTACTCCTCTAGATTTATCCAGGCAGATATACTGTAAAGGCAATCTTAGTGTGACTTCCAGTGCAGTGTAAATGGGTACGACAGAAGTGAGAGTCTAATCTCCGTAATCAGCACAAGCCTACGGGGGCGGGGGATCAAAGACTACAATAAAGTTGCCATATAACACTGCGAGATACTTTCCTAAGAAAGGCTGCTGCTCAGTGAGCAGGCTACATACACGTACGGATTAGGAGAATCTGTCAAATCAAAGTTTATGTCCAAACCTTTGAAAGGCAGGTGTCTTCTCAGGGAGGAGCAGTCATAAAAGGTGTGCATGAAACCTACAGTGAAGCCCACAGCGGGAGCATGCTGACGTATTTCACCATCTGTCCTGGTCTGTACTGCACAGGTAATCTCGTCATCTTCCCACTGCCAGCCCATGGCACTTCGCTCACCGAGCATCACACAGATGCCAGATTTCACCTCTGGATCTCAATTTCAAAGTGAAAACACAAGGAAAATCCTTGTTCTCTGCTCTCCAATTCACTTGTATGGCGAGGAGGGGCTAAGATACAGGATCTACGAAGTGGATTTCATCTTCAGAGATAACATTTCCAGTTCCTGTGGTCCGCCTGGACCCAAGGAGGGGGAAACTCCCATTGAGATCAGGGGAGGGATCAAAGAGCAGGGATTTGCCCCACGGGGCAGCCCTACCATGGGTGATTTAACACCATAGCTGGCAATCAGAGGCTGCGTGGCCACGAGCTGAGAGTGTCTATTTTCTTTTTGTTGCCAAACTTGTAAGTTCAACTAGAATTGGGGGATTTTGCTTAGGTTTTCTCAGATTTGTCTATAGGTAACTTTTCTGTTTGCCTCAGTTACATGGATCATGACCTTTTCAGCCTCTAATTTAATCTGAGCAATATAAAGTATATTGGGCAGGATTTGCAGGTGGTGTAGGTCAGAACAAACCCATGGAGCCAAGGATCAGGCCCCTCACACTTTTTAAAAAGTCAGATGCTTTCTTATCAGGAAATGAGACCTGAAAGGTCCTGATTTACCATTCCCATAGCCTTAAGCCAGTACATTTCCACTGAAATCAGTTATAACTAAATCACCACACTGTCATGAAGTTAGAGTAACATGGGTATAAAACAATTTTCTTCCACATTATCCTGTCTAACTGTAATAACTTGGGCATTGTGGTTTGAGAAAAAAAAAAATCACTCTTTTCATATGATCCTTAGTTGATGCAAGTTTTCAACATCCTAGTCTTCATATTGCAATATTTTAATTATTGTTTACTTTATTTAATTACTGTTTTCCTTGCTAATTCTAAATATACATCTTTTCTCTCTACTTCAAGGCTTTTGGGATTTTTCCAATCAGTTCAGTATCAAAGAGCATTTAGAGTCTTGTATTTAAACTTCTCATGCTTGTAAACTAAAACCTGTGCAGCCCCAAGGCCAAGGCTTTGGCTGTGTGTTGTAGGTAGGCGGTTTTATTTAATGGGTATGCTAAACTTTTAGGAAAAAAGGTCTCTTGCAGAAGTGAAAATCTTATCAGAAAGTTTGATGTTTACATTTTCTGATTTGGATGAAAAGATAAAAAGTGAAAAATCTGAAGCTGATAAATGAATTTTCTTCATCTCCTATTTTTTTCCTTCCTTTTTTCCTCTTTGTTCTTTTTTTTCCCCCATGTTATCTCTATGAAAGGGATGTGAGAAGAAAATGTGAAGACCAAAAGCCTTTCCATTTTATGCTGGAAAAAAAAGAGAGAGACACCTCCCAGGCTCCTGAGGCACTTCAGTACTAACTGCAGTCTTTCTGTGATATTTTGAAGGATGTTTTTTTGTTTGAAGAACTCAAGGCACTTGCCATGAAGGAGATCTTTCAGGCTGTATCTGGTGGGGAAGCACTGCACTCAGTAAAGCACAAGAAGAAAGGCAGAGAGAGGGGAGTAGCATCACTGAGATGCTCACATGAGTAGAAATGCAAGCGTTTGAGTGATTAGCAAGGATTAGCAAGTGATGTAGTGGGACAGGAGGGCTCTGTGAGTGCCAAGGACCCTCAGTCTACACTTGTACATGTTACGGGGTGTTTTGCTTTGAACTAAGTCTTGCACAGTCGCACGGGCTAAGCCGCCCGCCAGTGGTTGCACAGGTGAGGTGTTCCGCTCGAGCACAGCTTCCGAGTTCATTTCACCTGCAGGGATGCGTCTGTGTGCTCGGGGACCACTCCATGATGTGAAATAATGTGTGGGAAGTGGGAGGAAAGAGGTTTGCTTCACAGCAGCTCACCTGGTTGGACATAAAACACTTGTATAGATGCTCCCACAGTCACAGAAAGTTGCGGGGTTTGCTGCAGCACACTGGGAAGGCAGAGCAGGGCTCAGGGGTCTCCCGACCAGCCTGCTCCCTGCACTGAGACACCACCGCCTACCAAGGAAGAGCTTCCCCTTCCAGCACCCACACTGACCCTGCCCAGCAGCCTCACCTCGTGCAGATGTTGAGTGACAGACAGCTTGCAGGAGAAGCAGAGCCTGGCGTCAGTTTTGGCGATATTATAGTGCTGGGCAGAACTTTGCAAGATGGGGTCGGAAATCTCTTGATAATAAACTTTCTCACGAGATTTTTGGCAACCTTTGCATCTTGTCCCAGCTGGAAATGCTATGAGAACATCTTTTCTTGGGTATTTTGTCACTCCCATTTTCAGACAGCAAGTGGGAAAACATTTATTCTAACATCAAAGAGCTTCAAAAAATGCTCCAGTAACTGGAATCCTAGAACAAAAGGGAAATTGAGGTGCTTTTGTTCTATTTAAACTCCTTCACCCAAAACTGTGCAGAAGGTCTTCTGAAAGTTACGGAAATAAGAGATGAAGAAAGCTGCCCAGACCAGTGGGCTATCTAACTAATCTCCTTTCTGGTTCAGAGTTACTCCTTAGAGTAGTACACTGTTTTGTATTTTGTCCATCTACTTTTGAACAACCCAAGCAACAAGGCTTCCACTTCTTCCCTGAGACACAATAAAACTCAGTAGATATCAGAGGCAGGAATGTTTTTGCTGATACCCAGAATTTATTTTTTTTTCTTTTTCCCTTAGCACTTGGCCTCACAACAAGTTACCCCAGCTGTGCCCCCTCCTAGCACACAACAACTGCTGCTTAGCTCTCACCTATTTCAGGGCAGTTTAGGGCATGTGAGCTTTTGGACTAAAAGTGCACGAGTGAAGAGTTACTGTGGCTCTGCTGATACATGCTGACTTGCCAAGTGATGCATGCTTTACATGTGTCCAAGTTTTTAAATCCATCCCTAATGTTCCCTGGTTTAAAACGCCCCTGTAAATAATAACTGTGCTCCCAAGGCATTTATATGAGCTGGGCACTTTAATTCAGTGCTTGGGGAGGCTAAATGTAGGTGACTCTTAATCCTTTCCCACGCATTGGTCCTTCCATCTGCCCCATCTCTTTTGCTGCTGCCTTCCAAATTTCCTGCAGTTTCCCTGTTCCTCTGGTGTGAGGGACCGCCGTGCACTACGCCACGTGCTCACATCACAGCCGTTTATGAGCACATCATAAACAGGAGTTCAGTTTTAGGTATGAGCGTGGCTTTGAGTGACCTGAGCTGTGCAGTTTCCATACGTCTAGCACAGATTCTGCTAAGGGCAGCTATTAATTTCCAGACTAATATATTGTGCATTGTTCTCCTAAAGTTTCCCTCTATCCTTTTAACAACTGCCCTTTTCAGAAAGAGACACATCTAGAGCTCTGTTGTTGTCTCTCTATCTGCAGATCACGTATGATCGATGAAAAGCTCCCCTCTTCGAACTCTGCGAGCCTAACTTAGGATCTCACAGTGAAGCCAGGATCTTTTTTTTGGTTACATGTCATTCCAAGGAATTCTGTTTCAGCCTGAGCTCTATTATCAATACAATTAAAGTGAATTTGAGCTGGCGTGTAAGGTTTTCAAAAGCACTTGCATGACCTTAGGGGCTGGGGCTTGTTTTCAAAAGTGAGTTGGTGCACTCAGGATCCTAAGCAAATTGATTCTCTATTAAATTGGTGCTCCCTTATGACTTCAGTGCTTTTGAACAGGGTAGTTGGGGTTCCTTAGGCATTTCAGGTATTTCTGAGAAGCTAATGTTATTTAGGTGCAACTATATCAGACCTCAGGTAGCACAGAAGAACTGGGAAAGTACCAAGTTTAATTTTCAAACTAAAACTTGAGTTTAGGAGTGTAAAGCTCAGAAAACTTGTGCTGGAAACTAAGACAATTTGATCCTGAAGGCAGTGAGAATAAACATGAAACCCTTAAGTCCTGTCTTAATGTAGTCTCTCTCTTAATGTAGTCTCAGTTTAAGTGACTGAGACACGCTGTGGTGGCTGCTGTAAATCCCCATTCAGGGCCACGCCGTGTAGCCGAAGGAAGCAACAGGACACAGTCATAAATAAGACATTCTATTATATTATAGGACATTTATTTGAGTGTCTGGCATTTTTACTGGGTACTTGTCTTTGCTCTAATGGGCTACTCCTCTTCATGATTCCTAATGTGTTTTTACAACTATTTCTAGTAAATACGAAATCTTTAAAATATGCAAAAAATACAGCATCGCCACGAAACGGCAATGTTGCATATAGCTGTACTGATTAACTCCTGTTTGTCTTGAGTTTTGCCTGGGAATAGTATTAAATGTAATAGTATTAAATGTAATGAAATTGAGGTCAAGAGTGTTTTCTGCTCGAAAGTTTTATATGATGTCAACTAAATGGACTCTGCTCCTCAGTCAAAATGCAACTGTTAATAATCTTCTGTTTCTTAGTTGTGTTCACCGTGGTTCTTCATCACTTATATTTGCTCATCAGAGAACGGTGCTCACAGATAGCTACTGACATGCTGCTGAATGAAACACGCAGAAGGTACATTAGAAACAACCTTTATCCCAACTGGGCACATTAATCTCCCACAAAACACTAGTGATTCCCTTGGAGCTGAGTAGAGTTCATCAGTGCTATGTATAATTGTCTTGGAGTGAGATTCACATCTGAACTCAAAGTGCACGTTACACTATTAGAGAAAAGAAACAAGTCTGTTAGTGACCCAGTCTTATCTTAGAGAAAGATATGAAAACCTACCTCACTTTAAACAGATTTTTTTTTCCCCTTTAGTTTCAAGATTTTAATTATGCTCATCTCTATATCAGTTCACACCTTTGGAGAAAAAGCAGCAGAAGTCTAGAAGAATAAGCACTGCCGTACTTTTGTAGGCAAATGGTCAGTTCGTTGAACTTACACTTCAAGATGAGAAATTTATTTTCAGATTTCTCCTCCTGCATGTCTAAACTCGCTTCTGATCTTGCGGGGCGCTCGTTGTGCTGTGGTTAGACAGCTGCTAAAAGCCGGCACGACAGCCGGAGCAGAGGCAGCGTGGCTGACGGCAGCGGGTCGGTCACTGCAGTCTGAGTGAGGGCAGGACGGGGTCTGATGGCTGCGATGGGATTGCATCAGGCGTAAGCTAGGCAGGAGCTCGTCCTCAGATCTTTTGGGTTTATATATTTTTAATCCACGTGGTTACATGGTGTTAGGATGCCAGTCCCTCAGCTGTGATGCAGAGATCATTTGATTTTTCTGTGATATACGTACTCCACGGTGGTTCTCAGTGTGTTTTTGTAATTAGGCATATTTAACTGTGCCTTGTTTTACTGCTGTAGGAAGAATCTCATTTGTCAGCAGTTTTAGGCTTTGCCAAATAAAGGCTTATTGGCAAACTGCATTGAGCGCTCTGATAATAACCCAACTTTAGAAAACACACACCCTGCTGTGTTGTATTCAAGCCATGGTGCTGTTGAAATTAAAAGGGGAGACAATGCCTGCTTTCAAAAACTGGAGGTTCTTTGTATTCTAATAAAAGCCTAAATTAATGTTTTAAAAGGTTATTGCTATTTTTTACCAGCTAGCTGGCACTGTGTATAAATCTTATTTAGGCAAGGTCCTACATTATTTCACTGTTTTTAACATGTCAGCCAGTATCATACTGCCATGGATAATCAGTTCCTGAAATTCATTAGTCCAACCCGTTAAATCCCTTTTGTTTAGCTTTAATGGCAGAATATTTCTGTGTATTTGGGAATCTAATATATGATGTACATTCTGACAACACCAGCAGGGACCACAAATATTTCTTACATAACCTAAAGGACACATGTTTGGCTTATGGCAAAAATAACCTCATAATTCCAGTGTTTCAGGTTGAGGTGTCCATGTGAGGTCCTTTTATGAGAGCAAAATAATAGGAACTATGTATAATTTAATCTCGTTGGCTTTTAATAGATTTCCTTCAGCTTATAAAGAGTGCTCTAGGAAATGGAAAAACACACAGTCAGCTATGAAATTCTATGACACTGATGCAGTCAGGCTATAAAATATTCTTTGCATCTTAATTGCATTTTATATAGCTGTATAACCTTGTGTGATTCTTAACTCCATAAATCCTAGCTTTGCATCCCGCTCTGGCAGCTCGGCGAGAGCGGCGGAGGAATGTTTCCCACAGTTCATTGTTCAGTTCAGCTGTGTGGGCAGAGCACGAGCGTCAGTTCTGTGCAGGGAACTTGCACTGAACTTTGCAAAACTGCTTTTTGCAGACAAAAGCTTCTTCTCATCCCTGCGGATGAACCTGATCTCGCACGACGAGATCCATATCTGAGCTCTCTCCAAAACCAGTCGTGATTTGACAGCCAGGGAAACGACAGAGCCTGTTTTATGTAGCGTGCTTTACTGAAAGGTTTGGAGGAGACAGTTTGGGGGAGAAGAGAAGGTAGTTTTATTGGCAGATGTCTGACAGAACAAAGCAGGCCATGACAGAAGCTAAATACCTATCAGGTGAGAAATCAAGCCAAAGCCAGAATAATCTTTCAGGCATCACCAACCATGTGAGAAGCACTGACATAACACAAGCCTGTCTGCACCGATGCTGCACCCTGCAACACAGCAGTGGCACTTGCCTACACTTTTTGCCCTCTGATCGCCCTCTTCCAGTGCGAGCAGCATCCCCAGCCAGTGCCGCGCTCGCAGCTTTGCGCTCGCCTCCCCGCTGTAAAACAGAGGCTGGGGAAAGGAGACCCGAACGCGGAGAAGGGAGGCTGTGGTTTAGAAGTGAGGAAAACAGTGGGAGGATCATAAAACGATGATGGATGTGATCTGTTCAACTCTGTAGCTTATTTCTAATAATAGACGGGTTTTAGAGTGGATAGACGGAGACGTAACAGGATTCAGTGGCTGAAAACTGAAGCTGGATAAATTTAGATTAAAAATAATGCTCTGTCTACACTGAAGATTGCAGTGCAGTGTTGAGATACATGAACGTTAAATGAGCTAATTCGGAGAGTAAAAGCCGTCCAACAGCAGCTGAAGGGAGATCCCAGACTGATTTCGTTCAGTCGAATAAACGAGCGAGCCCAGAGGTGTGTGCTGCTGCAGCCCAGCCATTCCCAGCTGGCCCGCGAGCGTTTAACCCCACCAACGGTCCCCGTGCTCCACCCGCGATCTGCAGTGGAGGCACAGCCCACATCAGAGTCCTCGCGAGCAAGCGTAGCTAATATTGCAGCATCCCGTTGTGGAATGTCGAAATTAGTGAGTGGCAGGCTATATCTCGCTTTGCACATAGATGTGGGCAGATTTTACATTAAGGTCCCCTTCTGGCTTTAGGAATTCTGTGCGGCTGTGTAGAGTGGATGCTGTTGTGGACCTGTTGAGAAGTACTTGGGGAGGTCAAGCTATTTGCATAGTTGAAAGTTTCTGCTAAACCAGCTGAAACTCAGAATTTCCATGTCATGGTAAATTTTAATATTTTAACATTTTACTTCGTTTTACTTCGGAAGACTTTTTTGTTTTCTTGTATGACTGAAATTCTGTAATGCTTATTTTTTTGGAAATACTTTCCACAAAATACATTGGTTTTGACAAATTGGTATTTCTGCAATGGAAAAATCTTTTTGACTGAAAATTTTAATCTCCCTGTCCCCCAGTTTCAGCCGAACTTCACGGGTTAATCTCCATGAAGTTCCATGGGACCACCCTCTGCAGGAGGAACTTTTACAGCCTCTTTTAGAGAACAAAAATAAAGAGCAACTGACTTAGGCCCAAAGGGATTAATTGGTACCCTTATTTCATTAGGTTATTTAAAGCAAAGATCTCATTAAATTTTCATTGGAATAATGTTAGACAAAGTTTGTAAGCTGCAGCTGTTGGGAAGAATTGAGAGGTCAGCAAATTACCAGATGATAACAAAAAATAGTATTAAAGTCTGATAGAGGGAGAATGGAGGGAGAATAAAAGCCCAGTCTGGAGATTCGGGACCTTTCAATTGTCCGCTTTTATGTTTGTTGGATATATGGGCACTGATGTGCTATTTGCTCCGTGTAAAATCTGTTGAGCTACAGAGGCTTTCAGAAGCTGAGGAGACCTCACAAGCCTGGTTGTTCTTGTGGTTCATGGCTGAGGCTGTTTGGCACTCTCTGGCCTAATTAGCTGCTGTGTCAGAGATGATTTATGTTCTCTTAGTTCACCTTGTTGAAACCGCTCCACATACATCGTGCAGGATTCAGTGGCTGAATGGATTAGTCTTGGCACCCCCAAAGTGACCGCGTGCACGTTGGGGTGAGACCAGGACAGCGTCAACCAAAACTCCTCATGCCTTGCGTCACTTGCAGCCTTTATGTTTCTGAAGCTGGTGTTTGGTATTTATTTTGTATTGGACATCTGGAAATTCAATTAGAAAGTATTTACATTGAGTTAGCCTGAGGAAGGGTGAATGATGGTTTGGGTTAGTTTTAGCCCACTTTTTCTGCTGTTTGGACCTGTGTAAAGCAGTGTTTGAACTGAAGAGGGTCAGACGTCATAAAACAGCCTTCTGGGGTCACTGTTGCCATGAGATGACAGATCCACAGTGCAGCTCCTTTGCATTTGAGGGAATGCACAGTCTGCACTGAAGCTGCAGGACAAATTGACCAGAGCATGTTGCTGGCAGTCAGGATGCCTGAGCTCCGACTGCAGTCCAATGGTCCCATCCCTCCCTTTCCCCGTGTCCTTTTTCCCCTCATTGTCCTTCTCTGAGGTGGTCTGGGCTGTGCTCAGCCTCAGAGGGTCAACAAAGCCCTGGGCCCACCTGCCCAGGGCCAAGGCACCCAAAATGCGCATCCATGCATGGGACTTGCTGCTGGTGTCTCCCACACCCTGTTCTCAGAGGGCTTACACAAATGTGACCAGGGACGGTTTGAATTTGTGAGGAGTCAGGGAAAAGAAAGGTTCAAAACACTATCCCGATTCAGTATCATCTGCCAGCACTGCTTGCAGTAAGCAAAGCGAAGTAGCTTATCATCAAACAAACAGTTTCCTAGAAAAATCAGATTTGAAGCTCTAAGAATTAAAGTTGAATTGACTGTTCTTCCTTTCTGGGACAGGGATGCTAATGGTGTCGTACTCTGACGTCACTAAATGGATTCACTGCTTAGCTGCTGCAGCCAAGGAGGGCTTCTCCTTCTTTCCCTTCCCCTGCCTGTGCCCCCCGCCGCTCCCCTTCTGCTGGCACTGGCCATTTTCCGACCCCACCAGCAAACCTGTTCAGAAAGCTAAATCAGCAGAAAATGAACCCTGCAGGAATAAGCAGAGAGCCGTCAGCTGGCTCAGATCTCCAGCCCAGCTCATCTGAGGCCAGAAAAATGCCAGTGCACAAGGGAGGGTGGGAGGAGAGGAGCAGGACCATTTTCAGTGGCAGCTATGGTTTATATCAGAATAGCCTCCCTACAGAGCTACAACCTAAGACTTGAAAATGCCAAGGTGGGTACCCTGCACTTACTAAGCCTCCTGGGCTGTCTGTCAGTGCCCAGTCTAACAGTGTAGACGTCCTACATGCTCCTCTGCAAGCCCCTTGCCTGCAAGCCCTGCAGCCGCTGGCACATCAGCACATCCAGTCTGCAAGAATTCTTGGCTAGGGAAATATTCCTATTTCTGCTTGCTTTTTTTGTATACTTACATTACATTGCAAGTGTTGATTGTGTTTTTCCCTGAAGATTATAAATCCTAACAAAGTACAGTGAAAACATCAAGCTTTTTCAGTTAGCAGATCCTGGCCAAAAGATTTTTGGTTTTTTTTTCTGTAAGTGAGGTTACAGTCGGCGCTTGAAATTTGGCAACTGCTGAAGACCTGTGTAGTATCACTGAAAAAGGAATAAAGTAGTCATCAAGAAAAGGCAGGGAAATCTGACCTATATCAACCGACACCTCTTCCGCAGCCTGTACGTACGTAGAGCTCAGGCTTCTGAAGCTACCACAGCTTCAGTAATTGTGCTCTTTGATTGCCAGTGGCAACCGTCCGTGTGCACACTCCCAGTGCCTGACAGATACATGGAAATGGGACTTAGCATAACCCGCTGTCACTCCAGTATAATTTAGTTTACGATTACTTGAATTGTATCCCATTTGCCAGGGACGATGAACACATGTGCACACACACAAATGCACACACGCGGAGTTGCCATGACTGAGCTGACACATGCCAACACATCAAGCTGCGGGAGCTGAATTATGAATCTGAACTCAGATGGATATATTCTGCTGGAGAAGAACCAGCATGTCTGTACTGGGTCTAACAAAATCGAAGGAACTGCTTCTGAATTGAATTTTGGTATCTTATAGCTGAGTCTGTTTAATTTTTGCAAAAGAAGGGTGAGGACTGACATTGTTAGTCTGCAGGTTGCTGCGTGGAATGCCACAGACGGGTGAGAAAGCCCTGACGCCACATTGGCAGAACTAGAATGGACTGTAATGGCTGGAAGGTACATTCAGACTAATCAGTCTACAGGTTGGATGTGATGTATATGTACATATCTATTGATCTTTATGAATCTACCCATGAACTTGTATCAGCAGAGGGTTAAATTCTTAGTGGAATTATAATGAATTGCAATTCCATTCATTTCAGCTGCTCCTTGATGTATCTGCATCTCTCTCACAGTTGTTAATGTCTTGGTTCTTCAGGAACAGACTTGCTTACTCTATTGCCTTTGAAAAACAATCATTGTCCTTGATGTTAGCTCTGTTTCACCTAGAGTGAAGCAGTGGGATTTGCAGGCTAACATACCGTGTGTTCCCAGAAATGCGTACCCACAGTGAATATGTGTGTGTAAGGCTCACATAACTCACTAGAAAGCCTTTCTTCCACCAGCCCATCACACCTGATCAATGCTTGCCTCCCTTCTAGGTTTTCACATTATGCAGGGTGGTAGTAAAAGATATTTTTAGTATATGTGGATAAATAGAGCATATTTCTATCTTCAGGGTTTGAGTTTTATCTCAGAAGATTTGTACAGAGGGCTTGAGGCAGTCCAGCAGAAGTGAGAATGCCTTTGTCCCAAGTCCCTTCAAGTTTGCTCCTCCGGTGGTGGCACAGCCAGAGCCATCGCCTGGACAAGGCATCTGCACAGACCTTCAGTTTCAACGTAGATGGTGAAATGGCAGTTCTTTGAGGCCAAGTGTGTGCTGTGGGACGGGTGCCCTCCGTGGGGCTGCTCCAGCTCCAGTGCCCTTGCCCCACACCACGGGGCCACAGAGAGCTTTGCCTACTGAGGCAAAGACACCCAAGGGGCAGCTCTGACATTTTCCTCTTCTTCTTTTTTCCTTGATGGAGAAAGCAGAGTATTCATGAGTCAGTTCCTCAGTGTTGCCAACCTCAGTCACTCATAAGTCATTACCTGGGCATGCAAAATCATGCGATTTGGGGCTGTTAGGGCTGTTGTGGTTTTTACTCTGTATCTTTTTCCCCCTAGGTTGTAGGAGCTTTGGGTGCCTTTCTTTCGTAGTTCCCAGTTTAAACAGGCAGTGGTTCCATGTTCAGCAGCAGTCCCCGCGGGACTATATATTCAAATGTAAGGCAGCAAGTTGGCATATATATGTAGGCTGAAGTTTGGGTTTTCTTTAACTGCATTTTGATCTCCTGGCTATTTTTCTGCTCCCAAGCCTGGTTTATGCAATGTTTGAGTCTATAACCAACCTATAGTCATTATAAAAAGGCATCCTAGGCAGAGTTTATGTGCTTTCTTGTATGTTACAGTCAGTCAGAATTTCAAATACACCAAAAAACCCTACTTCTTGTGCTCTTCAATAGCATTAGAATTGCCATTTTGCCATTTTGCTAGTATGAATCATTAGACTCCAGCAATGTAATGCCCATTAGATCATCCAGTTCAGCTCCTGATCCATGTCAGATTGTTCTCTACAAATATTTTCCTCATACGAGGTCTTGCATTCAATTTACTACGTCGTAGACTTTCCACTGCTTCCCTTGGAAAAGAGTGGACCAAGAATACAAGGAAGCATCAAATCACATTGAATATGTCATTCCAGACTGTAAACAAACAAAGCTAAAAATAATTTGAGGACCATGTACAGTGGAAAACTTTGACTTCCAAAAAAACTACCAAGCAGCTATTCTAAGGGAGCCCTTGCATATCCTCACAGAGTTGTAGGTTTTTCTCTGTCAGAGATTTTTATTTAAAATACAAGGAAAGAATATACTAGAAGCTCAGAATAGCAGTTTCTCTTAGAGAAGTAGAAAATGAAGCAGACTTGTAGTTCTGCTGCTTGTTTACATGTCATCCTCCCTTATAGGCAAATAATTATAAGCAGCATCAAATGATAGATATCTGCTGTGCTGAATTCCTCTGCTCTGACTTAGTTACACTAAGCATGGAGGGTTTGAGTCTGATTTTTGAAACTGTCAGGCGCCAAATGGCATGCTTCACATTAGCCTGCAGTTCTGTACCTAATTTGCATTCAGTTATGCAAATTAAACATTTGACTTGAGTAATCACACACAAATCAGCATGTCTGATCATTTGCACACATGCTTATTCACTTCATTTGCTCAAATAAAATATCTGCTCAAACTAAGTAGACAGCTTAGTCCCTAACCATTGTAGTAACCAGCTTCAGTATTTCTGAGGCTGATCATGTTGGTTATTAATAGGGCAGCTGCAAGCAGTTAATGATATGGGCATCCTTTCATAAAATTTCCCCTGTGTGTTTTTGCATGCCTTTAAAATCTGCTAGTGATGGACATAAGGTTTCCTGAATGCAGGGAAAGTCAAATGCATGGAAGTTTGCTGAAGCCGACTTTCAGTTGAATTGTTGGCTGTTGGTACGTTAAAAGCCAGTAGGAAAAAATAACCCTGAGGACTAGTTAAGCGTGCTTGTAGAACATAACCTGGTTTGGACAGCTTAAGCAAAAAGTGCATCTAGACATATGCTAGTTAGAAATGTGCAAATGTAGCATTTTCCTGCAGTGAAATAAGCAAAAATTAAAATGACTTCTATACCTAAGTATTCATTCTGTCAATAGCGTTCCTCTGTTCCAGGAGATTGCAATAATATGGATTGCTATCTAGTGAAAGATGATCAGCTTTTGGGAGAAATGTGAAATTATTTAGCAAGTGAAGCAGAAAGTGGGGGTTCAAAATATTTAAAATACATTCAGTTCTTCACAGAAAAGTGGCTTTTGGCACCAGCACAGCAAACTGCCTTGATACACTAATGCTCAACAAATATCTTGTGTATGAAAAATGCATTTGATAAGCAAGGTCTTTTGAAATTAAGATGGTTTTATTATTTCTTTGTGTGCAAAACTGGAATGTAACCCATTCCTGAAAATTGGATAAATAAGCAATTTAGGAATTAATCCTAAAAAAATATCCAAATAAAATTGTATTATTCTCCTGAGACCGCCATACGGCATGCTGCAGCTTCCCACTCAGGTGGTGCAGTACCAAAGCTGCCTACGTGGTGAACTAGGAAGGACTGCGAAGGCCGATGGCCATAGGTAGACCATTTCTTGTATCACATTCAAATCTGTTCAGGTAGATGAGGATACATTAACTGAAAGGAGCTCTGTACTGAATTACAGAAGGTTGAAGTCCCTGTAAAAGCTCTGAGATGCCTCCTTCTCAGTACATGCTGGGATGCTTTGGGATGTATTCAGAAGCCTTTGGTACCCAAGGAAACGGGCTCTCCAGAGCATCAGCTGTTCTTTTCGGGCACCATCATTAGTTGGTGATTGAGATAACCCATCTGCATCCCTCTTGGTCAGGTACATTAAGTCTGCAGTGGTCAAGGTGGACAGATTCAGGACAAAATAACCCATGGTTAGGAGAGGAGCTGCCGAGATCTCTGTAAGGCATCTTTACTCACAAGTGGACTCTTTCCCAAAAGGTCCAAGATGGTCACGGCAGTGACAGGCAGCCCAAGAAGCAGTGCCATCTCCCCAGCATCCATCCAATTCGTGTCACACCCATGAGGAGGGCGTGAGGCTGCAGGCATTGAGTGCTGAAGGGAACGTTTAGAAGGCCTCAAACAATAAAAAAACATAGTGTATGAAGCAAACCTGCAAAGCAGTTTTCATTTACAAGAGTCACACAGGCTCTGAGCATTGCTTGACTTTGGAGGAGGCTGCGAAGCTGCCTGGCAAGAGGCACGCACCGTGACCTCAGACTAAACAGCCCCGTTACAAACAATGTAGGCAAAGATAAGTTTTGCTTTGTTTTGGCCCCCGCATTAACTGCGATTAAAAATAGAGCCCTCAGCAGCAGCAGGGAGCAAAACAACTGCGGCATTGTTAGCTTTATCAGGAGAAACCGGGAGCACGAAGGATGAAAACATAGGGCAAGCAGGGGGACTGGGAGTAGAAAAACGACGTCAGGTCCAAGGACTGGGCCGGGCTGGACCACTCGTCCCCTCCTGAGTTGATCTTTAGTGCAGAACAATAATATGTTTTTCTCCATGCTTTGTGTTTAAAGGAAATTTTTAACCTGTCAGTATTTAGCGGCTGGAGATGACAAACCTGTTCTTAGATCACCCATTCCCTGCTTCCAGTTCAGAACTGCACAACCACAACTAAATAATTTGATGTTCTCAAAACTTAAGCACTGGAAGAAAAATCTCAGCCCCAGCAGGATTTCCAATAACAACATATCCATCAGTTTCAACGGATTTCACCCAAGGGAAATAACATTCCCACTTATTCTGAAAGTCATGATGGAGTTGATCTCTAAAAGGTGAAGACTGCAGCTCCATGGACTCAGCCTCGGAGCTGTGTAGGGAGGTGCTTCAGACGGACCCACGCTTACAATTTCTAGCAGTTTGTTTCAGTGCTGCAATGGGTTAATTTGGGCTTGGTGATGAGAGAGGCGTTTGGAAGCTTGCTTTCGACAGTATGGAACAGAATCAATCATGTCTGCAGAAACAGATCCCTTCATTAGCTTTCATTAGTGTTTGTTGTATTACGCCAGCACCCAACAATCTCTACCACATGAAAGCTCCATTTTCCTGTCTGTTTTGTAAATACACATACAACAAATGACATTTGCAGGCCAGAAGATGTAAGATCCTAAAAATTTATTGTATTCCTTCCCAATTCCTTCTAAATGTTACCCCTCAAACTGAGAGCAGTTTCGAAAGAACAGAGATAGCAAAAAAAAAGAGTGATTTTTCATTTCATAAACACATACAAATGTTATGATTTAAATCTCAGAGCAATCACAAATTAAAAAATAAGAAGCTTGGACTGACTAAGACCAAACGTTTGTCTGATTCTGTATGTGGTCACTCTTACTGGTCAGTAGTAGAAGAGCATAATAACCATATAAGCATACCTTAACCTTCCCCAGAACGCTCTCCCAGCTTCCAGCCATCTTTGGCTAAGCAGGAATAAATGGTGTATTTGCACTTAATAGCTTGAATGGATTTTTCTTCAATGAATTTTTCCAGTTGCTTTCTGAACCCATTTAAAATTACATCTTGGTAAAAATAGCTCCATAGCTGTGCCTCGCATAAGGACCTCCTTGTTTGCTCATTGTACCTGATGGTTTCCAACTCTTGCACTGGAAGATTCATTGGTCTCTGTTCACTCATGCAACATATTTTGTACATTTGCATTCATATTCCCCCCCTCAATTTTTCCTTTCCCGGGCTGAAAAATCTTAGACTATTTAACTAGTTCCTCAATGGAAGCTGGTTTTTACCTTTGACTGTCCTTTTTACCCTTTTCTGTATATTTTTCTTTCTACTATGTTCTTTTTGAGACAGGGGGTGGATTTAAACAGTGCCAGTGTGATGGGTCTTTGCTTTGCTCTCTGTTCCTCTGCTGGCATTCAGCTGGCTGTCGGAGCAGTTGCACTTCTGAGCACTGAGATGGCATTTATCATGCTGTCTACTCTGACCTTGAGATCTCATTCCCAAGGAGTAAGACTGAGTTTAGGGCCCTTCATTGTACATGGACTGTAAGGAAGGACTGTTTCCCATGTGCTGGATTTTATATTTGTCTATATTGCATTTCATCTGCTTTTCTATCACCTAGTTACTGCTAGTCATAGAACCACAGAACTATGGAATGGTTTGGGTTGGAAGGGACCTTTAAAGGCCATCTAGTCCAACCCCCTACAAGGAGCAGGGACATCTCCAACCAGATCAGGTTGCTCAGAGCCCCATCCAACCTGGCCTTGAATGTTTCCAGGGATGGGGCATCCACCACCTCTCTGGGCAACCTGTGCCAGTGTTTCACCATCCTCATTGTAAACATTTTTTCCTTATGTCCAGTCTGAATCTACCTCTACTTAATTTTAAAACCATTACCCCTCATCCTATCACAACAGGCCCTGCTGAAGAGTTTCTCCCCGAAACTGTAATCTCCCTTCGCTGTGAGAACTGATAACTTGCTCTTACCCTTCCATTCTGCCTTTTAACCGATGATGTATCAATACACAGAGCTTCCCTCTTACCCTCCACCAGCTTAGTTTCTTTAAGGGCTTCTAACCAGTGATCTTGCTGAGCACCTTTGGGCACAAGGTTTGCAGTTAAGCTATGTCAACTGAATTCCTCTTGTTCACATGCTTGTTATCTCCTTCAGAAAACCTTACTAGAGTTGTGAAGTACAATTTTCCTTTGCAAAAGCTGAACTGGGCTTCTCCAGTATATCCTATTTATCCAAGTGTCACCTAAAGCTATTCTTTAGAAATTATATATATATATGTTTTGCCTGTTATAAGCATTTTCCTAGAACCTTTTTAAAAATTGCTACCATATTTGCCACCTTCTAGTTTTCTGATGCCAAGATAATTTTCAGCCAAAAGCTGCACACTTTAGTTAGCAGTTCAGCTAAATCAAGATAAAAGTAGAAAAAAAAATTTTCCTGGAAAAGACTTTAGTTTTGCAAAATTCTGAATGACCTGTCATTTTAGTTTGTGCTAATGTCAACTCGTAACATTTAGTGATTATCTGCTAGTTTAGCTTTTCACTATTTGACAAACACTGTGATAAAAAAAACACTTGGCCTGTAGAGAGGCTGACCTGTGCTGAGAGCACTGGGAAACCTGAAATGAAATGATGAACACAAAAAAGGAACAGTAAACCTGAAATAAAGTTAAATAAAAACTAGCATGAAATAGAAAACTTGGAAAGAGGCAAAATAAAGCACTTAATTTTGTTTTGAGTCATTCTCAACATTTTTCCAGTTCAAAGAGGTCGTGTTTCAGTGAGAACACAACTTTGCTGTAAATGTTTCTACCCCTGTTAGAACTGAGCTTGTAAGAAAGCGGCGTGCTCAGCAGTATCTGTTACTCATTGGGGATGTTGAATATTTAAACTGACGTAGGACTGCGCTACAGAGGCTGGAAACATTAAATAATGTGCACACTTGTGTTTCCTTGTGAACATAATTGCCTGACCTCTACAGCAGATGCAATTTGCCAAGATTTCCTTAACAAAGGCAGTGACCTTAGTTTACTACGTCGTATGAATGTATTCAAGCTTTGGCACTGCCGTACGCTGCCTTCCCTTTCTTTCCTCTGCAGTTTTGCTTATTGTTTAACTCACTCGGCTTACTGGAGGCCCAAAAGAACCAGCACAAACTACCTGCTCCGCTACACGTATTGATTAGGCTGATATTGAATTAGAGTTCCTTATTTTAAGAAGTTCAGTCAGCGTGCAGTCCTGCAGAGCGTTGTTTATTAAATAAGGCCATTACAAGGTCAGAGAACTAGCAGCCCCACGGGATGGTAAATAGCATTGCAGGCTGTATACTGTTAATTATTTAACACGTCTTCAGATGGGTGATTTGAACTGAACTGTCTCATCTTTCACAGCTAAATAGTGAAGATGACTCAAAAGCTTTTATGGTCTAAATCATCCAGGGTAATTTACCTCTGTATGTTGAGATGGTAAAGAAACAGAAAAAGAAGTTGGGTTTCTTACAGATTTGAGTCATTGTCCCATTACATTTCCTTTTCTTACCAAGCACAACACACTCAGCTCCTTCTCTGGTGTCCTATAACATCCTCACCAGGCAAAAGACGTCAGATGCCAGCTGGGTCAATTTGTAACTGCGCCAGCCTCCGCTGAACAAATAAGGCTGGGTTCAGCCAACACCTCCCTTGTCTGCACCCCAGGCTGGATGTTCTCCTCTTCCCTCTGCTAGTTTTCATGCATGTGTAAGAGCTTTGCTTCTCTGAGACTCCTACCAGTCTGTCAAATCTGACTGGAGTTGGCTCAGTGTTGGCAGGGCAAGGAGGGAAGTGTTACAGGGGCAAAGATCTTAAGCAACCAAAACTCAGATGGCACGATGCTCCTCTATGCTTTTTGTCTGTGGAAAGCAAATGTCCCCTGTGCCAATCATCCAGCCAGGAACATGCTATTTTAATATCACCATCATACTTAAAAGTAGATCATAACATGGGTGCATCCTGCAAAGGTTCACGAATGACAAAATAGAATCATAGAATCATAGAATCTTTAAGGTTGGAAAAGACCTCTAAGATCATCCAGACCAGCCATCAACCTAACACCACCATGTCCACTAAACCATGTCCAACTACTTCACATATGAGCTGCCCCTTAGAACTTGAGGGCAGTGAAGACCTGTCTCCACAGCACAGAGAAACAACCTCCGGGCCTGCCATCCTTTATTCTTTCACTTCATTCACTCTTCCTTTCTTCTTTAGTTCTCTGGCATCTTGCTGCTGATCTCTTCCTTCCATGTTTTCTGTTCTCTAATATTCTTCAGACCAAACAATACACTGTTGCTCTTCTCTTCTTCATTCTCTCAGATGAATCATTCCCTTCTTTTTCCATCTCCTTTAGATTGTTTCTTTCCTTCCTTGTCCAGCCTTTCCATCATCTTCTCTTTTCTCTCTCTCTACTTTTCTACCTCTGACTTGTTGCCTTCTCATCCATATCTCCCTACTTCATCATTTACTCTTTTATTCTCTGTCCCCTGTTCTTCTTTGCTATCTTCTACGTGAATTGTACCATGCCTACATGAACTCATACCTTCTGAAATGCATGTCAACAATGTTGGTCAGAAAGAGAAGTGAAGGTGAGCAGGACTGCTTGAGTGGGCACCTTATCTCTCAGCCTCAGATCTTCCAGAAGAGTTTAGACAGCTACTCAGCTTTGACACTTACTCTCCATTGATTTTGAGTAGGATTTAGGGGCCTAAATCCCTCGGAATCTCTGGTCCCAGGTCAGCAACATTATCCATCCCACTTCGCAGCCCCTTAGCAAGACCCATGAATGTGATCTCACAAAACTTAAGCTATTAGTGACAGAAGTGGCCAGTGAAACCTAGGCACTGTGGTGATGCAGGACTACCAGTTTGTGGATTGCTCAACTTCACCAGGTTCTCAGGAGAATTAAGTCTCTATGTGCATTCTTCTCCCTTCTACTCTTTCCAGCACTACCGCGAGGAGAACTGAAGGAAACCGTGAGAAGGAAGGCAGATTTTCCAGTCCCCTTTGTAGGAATGACCCACTTAACAGATGACACAATCAGGGTATTTACTCTTTTTTTGCCGCTTCCAGTAAGGGATGTTCAAAAGCAAAGTGCCCATTCATTGAGATGCCCAGTGTCCAAATCGGCTGGCACAAAGGAGCTCATCTTATCCTCAGCAATTCTATTTGTTCAGGTGCAAGCTAGTGCCTGTGGTAGCTACCAATCTAAATACAGATGCAGGGGTCTAAAAAATAGGGGGAAGGGAGAAGAGAAAGAAAGAAAGAAAGAAGGCCATTTCAGACAAGCCATAGTGAGCCCAAGCAAGTTTCAAGTAAATTAATTGTGGAACAACACAGTGTACGATTTTGGCCTCCTAAAATGGAATATATTCCTTATAAAATGGGCATGCTGTGCAGCTCTCTGACCTTTCCAAGTGAAACAATAGGACCACTAGAATGGAAAGTCTGCAGGAACAGCAGACAAGGAAAGGAAGTTTAGGTTGAACAAAGATTTTGTTCATTTTTAAAGCCCCTAGAGGAAGAGCAGTGCTGTACAGAAGCTGTTAATGATGGGCTGGATTGGACGGCCAAAACCAGTGCCAAGATCTAAATGTGGTTTTACTCCAAACTCCTCCCCAGCTGTCCAGATACCCTGCAGAATTTCCAGCTGGTGTGAACCCCACGGGCTTCCTGGACCAGCAAAAAAAAAAAAAAAAAAAAAGGGGTGGAGGGCAATCCTGTCTGTCGTTTGCACGCCACCTTCTCGCTTGATAAATGCAATTCGCTTGCACGAAACAGCAAATCATTAAGCTTTGTCTGACAAACTTGCAAGTTGACCTAAACTCTTGGGTTGTAGGAAGGAACTGTGCTGTACTGAGGGCTTGCTCAGGTAACTATGGCAACTCTGCTTCTCTGTTAGGCTTTGAACGAACTGTTCTTAAGTGAAAACAGCTTCAGCCTACCATCGCTGTTTAATAAATAATCTGCCAGCAGAGGAGAATTCAGGTTCAGAGAAGCTGTGCTTCCTTTCAACGAAGAGCTGGAAAATGCAAAAGTAAAATTCAGCTAAGTCATCTGTGGAATTTCCATGACATGACTTTGTTCCTCTGGTGTGTAAACAAATCCCTCAGGCACAGCCCCGGGGCTCGGCAGAGGGGTCTGGGGCTCAGGGTCCCCTCCTCACCGCCAGTTTTCCAGCAGGTAAAAGCAGAATTGGAGCTCACAAACTGCTTTTGCTCATCATCTTCTTGTTGTACTTAAAGTTATTTCTAAGCTGTATGTCGTCATTTTAGATCTGCTTGAGCAAAATGAGACATTTCTTTGTATTAGGCAAGGAGGGAAAGAAAAGGAGAGAAACCTTTTGAAATTTGTCATTCCGGCCCGGCGGGGTGAGATTCAACCTGCGTCGTTCTACGATATGTCAAAGTGCATCGGGGTCAGAAAATAACACTGCACAGTTCCTGAGTGGGAATGATGTTTACAGGCTTTTCTTTTACAAGTTTGGATTCTGCCAGGGACATTACATGAGAACTTACAATTTGTTCTTTATAACTAAGAGCCATTTTGAATAGTAGCCAGGCACTCTGGGCCAGGTTCTTCTTTTAGGCCCTGATGCAGCAAGGATTGGCCTCGGGGCCTGATAGGAGTTTTCTGTTGATTTCAGTCGGAGTTGGTTTGCTTGGGCATCTCACAGGCGTAAATTTGGGTCACCTTGGTCGATGGCGGCCTCGTTTCTCCTGCAAGTCCCTGCAGCGAGGTGAAGGAGGGATGGCTGAAGCCAGGCAGCTTTGTCCTGCAGCTCAAGGTTGTCCATGTGTTTTGAAGCCTGAGGCATCACTTCCAGCACTTCCTTTGTACACGGCTGCACGGTCTCTCCTTCCCAAGGTAGAGTGAGCATCACACTACATCCAGAAGTGTTGTCAGATGAATAGAAGAAAGCTGCTGGGGCCAGCTGAGCACCTTCCACCAAGAAGGAACAGGTCTTACAAATGCCTAGCAAGCTCTAAGGTATCTCACAGATCTAAGTGTTTCAGAACCTGCCTTCAGCCCATCTCCTGAGTAGCGAGGAGAGCTCTCACCCCACCTGTGACCTCCTTTCCCTCTCTCCATGGGCATGCTCTCTGCAAGGCAAGCGAAGGCACCGCGGGCCACACTGTGCCCTTTCTTCCCTCCCTGCCCATTTGCTGTGTGAATCCCATCCAAGTTTGCCTGCCAATGTCCACTGGTCTCTGCCAGCATAAACAGTGGCAGAGGGCCACAGGGGCTGCAGTTCCACTTATGAGAAGAGGAACAATACGAGATCAGTTTGGTCCAGAAAGCCTATAGAAGTGGCCAAAATGGAGGCACGACCAAAGCAAAGAGAAGACCTACAGTAATGGTACTTGCATGGCCCCTCCAAAACACTACAGAACTGTGGTAGGGGCACCTCTGCCCTCCCCAGCTCCACAGCCGGGGTCGAGGACAGCAGCTTGGACCCTCTGGACGTGGTCCCACAGGGACACAGGGCTCAGCTTCACCAAGGAGAGCCACCTGCCCCAGCTTTGTCCGTTGGTGTCAGGACGTACTGCAGCTATCAGGAATGCCAGGCAGGAATGGGAGCTGGTTATCACCCCAAGGCAAGCCAGGGGCAACGTCAGGGGCAATGTCAGGGTGAGTGGGATGGCTGGGGAAACGGAAGGAAATGCATTTTCTACTCAAAACACCCCATTTGGAAGGCATCTCCCACCCTGTCACATCTCTGTGTTGTCAGGATCTGCTGGATGCTGAGCTGAAGATCAAGGCTTGCAGGCTCATAGACACTATCTGGTTATTGTCTGAGGCCGGGACATGAAGTCATTAAAAATATCCCAAATAACTCCGTAGGGTTGAGTGACTGTAACCCCATTTGGCCTTTTGTCGTTCTGAGTGCTGCTGTTACAAGGCTGCAGTTTCGTGATTTGTGGAGAGCAAACAAGTTCCCCTCCAGACAAAGCCCAAACCGGAGCCAGGGCCTCATGCACGTCTCTGGGAGAGCAGGGTGTGGTGGCCATGTCCGGGTCCTCTCTGAGCTGAGGCAGCCCTGAAACCACTGTGTTTGTGAGGGGACTCTGTTGCTGGGGATGGCTGAGCACCTTCACCAGGAGACTCACCAGGAGTCGAGAAGGGGAGGTTTATCACTGCAATCTACCAACATTTGGGTGAAGTGTACCAATGTAGGTGAGAGAAAGTTTCCACTCCTGACTGAAAAAAAGGAGGGGGAGGAAAGGGAGAGAGGTTCAGAACCTAAGAATCCTAATGCTTAGATGCCTTAATTAAAGATAAACTTCTGCTTTGGGGTGGCTGTGGTTAGAGCAGCAGGCAGAGACCTAAGAGCACAGGCTACACAGAAAAAAAAAAAGGCTCTTTCTTTTTTTTCTTTTTTTTCTTTTTTTTTTTTTTTTTGACAAAGCGGTCACTTTGTCCTCAGCCTGAAATGGCTTTGAAACTGCAGGCACCTTCATGTAAATGTTCTTAATAAAGAAAAAAAAAAAAGGTCCACTGCAGGACATTTGTAATCCTTCTGATTTAGATGTTTTAATAATGTGCAAGTTTATCTTGGAAGATGGTGGCTGACCTGGAATTAACGCACAGCTCTGCCAAACGTAAGACTAAGAGCCCCAACAGAAGACTTAAATATAATAGTATAATATGTGTCTGTCTGTGTATACACACACACATCTATACACATATATATGCATGTGCTATATAAACACATTTCTAAATAATCATAAACTCTCTTTAAAAATTACTTCAGCTCCAATTAAGGTATAGGCAACATCTGATTGGCTCAGACACTGTACAGTGGTGCACCATGATATATTCATTTCCTATTCTGGTGTGGTTAATTGGGTATTTCGATTTAATTACCACAGTCAATAGCACTTTCAGTTGAGTGTCTTAAGTGTTCGTTTAATTTACTGTAGATTTAATAAGGCAGCGGTTGTGCGTTAAAGCTGTTAACCATCTGGATGGGCTGCAAAGCCCATCTCTTCTCTTGGGTAGCTGGGGCCTGATCCAAGACACACTGATGTCTACAACAGTCTTTCTGTTGACTTCAGGAGCTCTAGACCTGGGCTCCTCAGGGGAGCAGGGAGGTAGGCACATGCCTCTGGCTGTGGGCTTCCTGGGGCGTGTGAGGGAGGTTTTTATTTAAGGTACCATTTCTTTTCTGTAGGCAATTTCTTAAAGCTGTAATGGCAGGAAGAGCAACCCGTGACTCGGGGCTTGGTAACTGTGAACTATGAGGCTGATCCTTTTGGGTTAGGATTTTAAGGGAAGTTTCAAGAGGCTTCTCACAGCCTGGGCAAGGAGACCAAGAGCTGGGTCACACCTAGGAAAAATTAAAATAAACACACCAATTTGACAAGCCTCATCCAACTAAGTGATCTATTTTACCCCTGTCACAAGGTCTGGCAGAGCTGTTCCTCCTCCCTCCACCTCCTATGAGTCACTAGCTCATGCCGTGGGTCAGGAAATATGCAGGTCTGCAGGTTTTCAGATCACTAACGTACTCAGGAGCAAAAAGAGGCAACATTGCCTCTCAACATTGCCTCTCTTGATTTCAGGGGCTCTCTTAAACAGGAGCACGGTTTGTTTAGGCAAAGAATGATGTAGCATAGAGCTGTGATTGTAGGGTCTGGATTTTATGACCTGAGGATCTGCCCATCCTATCTTCTTCCACAGTCCTACTTGCTAAGCTGGCTGTGGTAAAATGTTAAAATACCACAGTACTGGATGGTTTAGAGATATGCTAGTACCTAAAGATGCTGGCAGGTACTTGAGGGGATTTCCAGGAACACTTGGGTCAGGAATGGCCAAAGATGATGTGGACCAATGTCTTCACCACACAAACCACATGCCTTGGACAGAGAGAACTGGGGAAAGAAGAGGGAGGGGTTGCCAGAGGATGAGTAGCCAGACTCCACAGCTCTGCCACAGGACAAGCAGGAGGAGGGTGTTTTGGAGGATCCTAGAGCAGCCCATCAGTGCAAGACCATGGTGACCCCATTGCTTGCCTCTTCCTCCAGTCAACAATTGGGTTTATCCAGCAACCCTTAGTCACTGCCAGTTACATGATGTTGCCCAGACCAGGGCCATAACGGTCTGGCTGGCAAGCTGCACGCGATGTAGCAGTCACAGGTTCTTCGGGGCTGCGGACTCCCATGGCCTCCAGGCTTGAAGCCAGGCTGGATTTAAAAATGAGCAGCAGAAACGACGGCAGGAACGGGACTCTAGCACATGAAATCAAGTGGAGGGAAATTCTTCTGCTGCAGAAAGTAGGCAAAAGGCAACTGGAGATGAATAGGCTGCCTGACAGTTGGCAGACATGCAGACTGTCTGCCATAGATGGTAATATAGGCACTGCAACTATTATGGCATCTAAAGTCAAAAAAGCAATAAAAAGCTTTAACCTCTGCTATCCGGGAAAACAAACAGTGGCTTCACATGCAGTTGGTGGAGAGAGGCCTTTGCGATGCTTGTGACAGGCACATGGTCCAGAAAGCTCTGCCGAGCTGTGCTTGGGATTACGGGCTACGAGCGCCTGCGTTTGTGCTTTATTTGTACTAGCTACACAGCCAGTTTTAAAAATTATATTCCTGCTGTTATTATAATGATACTGCTATCACTACTGTTATTTTCTTAACACATCAAGGGAGCCTGGACAGCCGCTCTTTATTTCTTACGTGAACGCAAACGGCGTTTAGATTATTGTGGAGATCAGACACCAGACACATTCCTACATTCTTGTCCGATGTTCAATATTTTTCCATGAGTCAAGGAGAACAAGAATGGGCATATTGTGTAAATGCAAAACTGTGCCTTTTTAAACTGACACGATGAATTTCAGCCCTGCCCCTTTGTCTCTCCTCGGAGCAGGGGCTTTTCAGCCTGACAGATTTTGTTACTTGCTATCTTTGAAAACAGAGGGAGGGAAAAGTCAGCCCTTGTTAATTCATTGCCCCAGCTACCTAGCAGTGCTGTATCCTTAAGGACTGCCGGGGTCTTTTTTTGCTCTTCTGAGATGGTGAAGAGCTGTTGCTTTCCTGCCAGCTCCATTGTGTTCCCTGAGTAAAAGCCTGCAACACTAGAGGCACTTTAAAAAGCAGCGAGGAGTCTGTTGCAATAGACATCCAACAAAAGTTCCTGCTGCAATCCGCACTTCCAGTAAACACTGGTTCCTAATCCAGATTTCAGGCTCCAGGGCTGGTTCTTAATAAAACAGTGATACAGGTCAGCGTAGCTGCAGCTATTCACAGCAACAGAAAATTTGGCTCACGGTTGCGTCGGGCTTCAGTACAGATTCACAGAGAAGGACGTGTATGCAGACAAATATCGGCATATATGGGGTCTCTGGAATTTGAATTCCACTTAGGGAATGTGGCAAAACACTTTGCCACCTCTGTTTTTCAAAATGCTTATGAAAGGTGCCTGATTGATGCCCTAAAGGCTTAACTCATCCCTGCCCACCAGAGCAGCAGCTGCCCTGGAGGCTGCTCGGATTTGGTCCGTCGCCCAAGCAAGACTTCATGGGCAGCCTTTCCAAACGCTTCTCCTAAGTACAAACCACCAGAGACAGAAGTCTGTGTACAAACAAAGTAAGAATTTTTTTTTGCAGATATTTATTTTTGCAGATATTTTAATAGGCTATAACATGTGTACTCTCACAGAATAAATGAGAATAAATATGTATCTACCAAAGCAAGTCCAGTCTAAACAATATACAGGCAAAGTTTCAGTGAAGTGCTTGGATAACCCTGACTTTCTGATCGGTCTTTGTGAGAGTGGAGAGTCGGTGAATGCCCTCTGAGCACGTTTGACCCAGAGCTAAGGCTTGTGAAACAAAGAGGGGCATTCGAAGGGTGAAAGGAACTAATTAGCACCAAGAATGATGAGGTTGTTTGTCCACAAGGAACCGGTCTGCTACCTCCAGAGTTCCATATACAGCAGTTCTCTGTGTAGCCCTTCGACTGTAATGATTTCTGTCACCATTAACTGGTGCTGTAAAGGTGAAAGGTTTCACATTAGTTATCAAAATGGAAAAGTATTTTTTTTTATCCAGCTAGGATTTTCTAAAGTATATTGGGATTCGTATTTTGACACCTAAATAGATGTCTGCTTTTTAGAGGTGCTGAATGTACATCGGTGTCTTTTGGAATTTAGCTGGAAAACAGGGCTTGTTATTAATGTGTTTGACAGTGGCTAAATGCATGAAGAGTGTTTTTCAGAAAAATACATAGAGATAAAGTCCTCGCATTGGAACCTTATAATCAAGGAGAGAGAGACAAAGTCCAGCAAAGTCCATTTAAAGACTTGGATATCTCAATGGACTTTAGATTGGGCTTAAGGAAAAGCATCATTTAGCAACTCAGATTCATCTGATGCAGAATCAGTTTGCTTGGTCAACCCTTTGGTCGTTTATGTCATTTAAAAGCTACTGATCTGATGCTTTCCCTGAAGGAATCTGCATAGAAAGAGAGACTGACATTTCTCAAATGCGTTATCATATATGGCTTTCATCTCCTCCTCCTCCCTCATCATATGTATCATTGACTTGGAGACAAGTGAAATTTATGCATTTCCTCCATTCACTCTACATTCGAAGTTTTCCAGTTACATACCAGATCTGTCTTAGAAGTGAACAACAAAAGGATGAGAGGCAAGGAACACAAGTTGCTAACAAAACATAAGGAAAAAAAGGGAGCTGGACTGGGGGCCAGAGAGGTTGTGTAGTCTTCATCTTTAGATGTGTTCAGCACTTGCCTGGACAATGTCCTGAGCAACGTGATGTAACTTTGAAGGTAGCCCTGCTTTCAGCAGGGCGTGGACCACATGATGTCCAGAGGTCCCTTCACAGCTACATCACTTTATGATCCTAAAGGTCTTCTAAGGAACTCTCCACTAAGACCTTTGCCGCAATAGTTTTATTTTCTTTCTGTGAATAACATGGTAAATGGATGAATAGCGAATTAGCTTTCCTTCTACTGTGTTGAGGGTCTGCAGCGATGGAATTTAAGAGATCCAGCTATGGAGCTATATGACTGCAGAGAGTTTCCACTGCATGACTCTTGGTGGGGACTTGCTCCAGGTGCCTGGACTCTCTGATCCAAGTGAGCAGAGCAGCTGAACAGTTTTGCTTCTGGCCACACTTTGTGCGTTGTCAAGGCATAGGCTATAAAAGTGATGCTGCACTGACGCAGCAAAGCTCTGTTGTAGTTGAGGGATCCTTACAGACCTTGGCTGAGCCATTTTCACTGTGTAGTCAAAGGAACACTGTTTCTTGTGATGGTTGTGGTACCCGTGTGCAGCCTGGCCCAAGTGTGTCCCGTTGCCACAGTGTGTTGAGGAAGGAGATGCTATTCCACTCAGTCATTGCCAAACAGAGTATTTTTCTCACTTTGAATTTTCAAAGCCAGGGGTAACAATTAGCTCTAGAAACAGACCTGAGGCTGCTGTGGAGGAAAAGATGGCTTTGAGAATGACTGTTGTCTTCGAGAAGCCTGCAACTGCTCATTTTTCAGTACTGTTTCTCTTTGGGTGAATTCACTGAAAAAGTGATTGGTGCACATAGGAAGTAAGGCACACAGGAAGCATCAAGTGTAATGAATCCACTTCTGTCTCATTCACTAGAAACTATCATAGTGGCCAAAAATACCTGAGAGTATTGTGGTGATCCTTCGTGGTTTACCACTACAGGAGATATAATGCATAGCTGATGGGGACGGGTTGTTGTCCAGAACTACCAGGAGCATCTTCATCAGCTGCTTAGCATCGCATTTCATCTCATGGGACTCAGTGATGAGTCTAGGACCAACGATCTCCTTGAAGAAAGCTGTAGTGGTGATAATGGTATTCAGTACAAAGGCTCCTAGGAGACTGGATGGCTACACAGCTGTGAGCGTCCACAGCAGGAGATTGCACTGACAATCTTAGTCACTGGCATTGCCTCTCCAAGCCACAAACCATGGTGTGTGCTCAGCAGCAGGGCTTTATCTCGGAGGGGCAGGACAAAGGAGCTGAAAGGCTGCAGTGTGCAAACCGCGTGACCTCGTCGCTGGGGAGGTTTCCGAGTCCTGCTGTGGCACTGTCTCCTTGAGCCTCTCCTCAGCCCGTCTGAGCATTGCTGAGGGCACTGCCATTGAGCCTGTCTCCCAAAGACAGGCCAAGGCATGGCTCTCATGTTTTCTTTCCCTCTGTTATCCCTTTCTTGCACCAGATTTGGTCTCACATACTCTTCCTACCTATTCCGTGACCAGTGTAACACTGTTCAATGTTACATTTTAAACCATATAACCATGGTATCTGGTGCAGAATCAACAGCTCTTGAGACATGTAAACCCTATTGCAATGTCATATCATTTTTCCAAAGCAAATCTTTTTGTAAGAGCCAAGCTTTTGCTAGCTGCTCTGTGCTATCAAATATTCTCTTTGCTAATCAGAAAGAAAAAGAAAGCCAGAAAACTTATTTGCAATTTATTCAGAGATGTCTCCATGCCTTTGACTTCTCTACCTGTGCAAACATCTTTCACTCATCTTCTCCCCTCTGCTTGTCATTTCTCACATTCCTTTGAAGCATGATCTTGTAAACTTTTTAGTATCTGAATGACTACGTTTTTTTTTTTCAGCTTGTAGGTGCCTTTTTCTTATCTCGGACTGCTCCCGGTCCCCTCTGTCTGCACTGACCTTTTCCAGCTCCTGGAGCATTCCTTCCTGGATGGTTGCTTGTTTCCAAACCTTTCCATTCACCCTCTTTGGCCGCTTGCTTGGGTTTGGATTCTTTCAACCTTCTCATAAAATATCGTAAAGATGGTACTCAAAGAAAGAGCAAATAATGACAAATCACCTGAATGGCAACATGTGCTTGTCCAAGACAGTAAAGCATTTGGGGTTCCTGTAACCTGCTGATGATCTTCCGCTGTCTCAGACGGATTTTTACTATTCATTCTTGTTCTGTCATCCTGTCTGTGTTTTCAGGCTAGAATTGAAGCTCAGGAGTACAATTAGTAGTAAATATTTAGACAGTGGTCAAATGACTCCAATTTTTACAGTTTTCTTCCAGACTTCTAAAGTGTTGGGAATACAGGAGTTGTGAAACATGGCCAGACATCTGTCCTTTCTAAACCCTTGCAGCATCTTATCAATAGCAATGTATATATCAGGGGAAGGTACACGATCACCTTGATAGACCTGCAAAAACCACCACTCCTACCCCTTACCTCTTCCTCCCCTTCTCACTGACAGCCGTAGCCAGTCCCCATGAACCACAGACTGGTTAGAACCTTGATGTTTAATATTTCACCTCCCCTTCTAAATATTTTGTCATCACCTTTCATAAGTCAGCATCTTCCCATTCCCAAACAAATGCCCGGTCCCTCTTTAGATCTTGCTGAGCTCTGGATCTGTCATATAGCTCCTCAGACTCAATCCACATTGGAAGAAAAAGTTTATTATTTCATTGGAGTTGAATTTACTGCTGTTCAAGTTTGCTAAATATACTCTTGATCTGCAGTTAATCTGTTAGAGTCTTATTATATAAACTTTCATAATTTTATCTTTTATTTGTCCCTTCTATTGTTCATTCTCTTCATAGGAGTACCTTCAAAGCTCTTAAATCATTGTTGTTGCTTGTTTCCAAAATCCTCTAAATTTTTGCCAGTTCTGCTCATATGGGTCAAACTCTTAGTGGGGTGCACTTGGCCTGCCTTGACACTGCATGTGAAAGCTGAAGGTTTTGAAAATGGCTATTAAGTACTGCTTTTAATTTATGTCCTTCTTAACGGGGTGAATGTGCATGATGGGGAGAGGCAGGGAGAAGATGCTAATACAGGTCAAACGCAGCCATCAAGTGAGTGCAGCAACCTTGCTAGAGATATTCTCTTACCTCAGGCCTAGACTTGATCCTAAATACCATTTTTCCACGGAAGTTTTTTCCAGAGGACCAGGACTCCTTCCTCCTAACAAGACGCCATTTTGCCAGTTGTTCGTTAGGAGCCGTGGTTGAAGCAGTGAGGGAAGGCAGTTCTCATTCAAGGCAGCCCTCCTTGTGCTGGCTGATGGAGTCTGATGCTGGAAGCACGACTGGGTAACAGGCTGAAGGGAATTTTTTTTTTTTTCCAATTGACAAGTGATGACTGCATCTCCTGTGATCTGTAACTTAGCCTGCAGAAGACCTCAAGGCCAAACAGTTGGCGTGAGTGTCCTGTGTGACGCATTGGTTTGCAGGGAGAGAGAAACAGTCTAAATATTTCCTTATTTTCCAAGGCTGGATGGATGGTTGCTGTCTTCCTCCATTGATTGAACTTTTGATATAGAGTGTTGCGGAGGAGATAGGTGCTTAGACAGGTCATAAAAGCACATGTGTGGGCATGGATACGTGCTCTAATGAAGCTACGAAGCCTTCACACAGCTGTTTTGGAAGCGATGCTAGGCAGAAAACTGGGACCAGACTGCTCTCAGCAGTCTTTCCTTAGGTGAAATCTGCTATGCTATTGATCTCTAAAAGGCAAATCAAACAGCAGCAGACACATTTTTTAAGGATTAGGAGCTTCCTGTGCAAGACAGTATGTGTTTTTAATACTTTAAGCTGACTTATGAAACTGGTAAACAATGTGGAGAGTGGTGTTGGATGACCTCTTTTACATGCCTGATCATCCTGTCAACATTTATAATGCATTTGATATCTCCTTCTCATCAGGATAGGATGAGTTAAGCAGTCGCATTTCCCAAAGCTCAGGTTGCATCATGCTTTGTTCCACATTTCATGGTAATAAACGTTGACATGAATTTCTGTAGATTTCACATAATGTGATTGTTAATTTATTCATGGTTGGAAAGGATCTTAAAAAAAAAAAAAGAGAGAAAGAAAAAAAGAACAGACAAGGCTTCTCCAGAAGACAAATACACAGCTTGCAGGATAAGAAATACAGATCTTTCATGCCTATTTGTTTTGCACACAGTAATGACTGCTACATTCTGATTAGCAATCTTGACCTAGTTAAAGTGCTATTGTTTCTCTGTGTTCCTATTCTTCTAAAAGACTGTAGCTAGACATGATATTTTATAATCCATCAGATGTAAAATCTGCATAAAAAAATATAATTATTGTGCTTCAGCAACTTGGACCAAAGCCCTGACGTTATATTTCTAGGCAGTACACTGTGAATAATATGGATGCATTTTTAGGTTGGTATGTTCAGTTGGCAAGATATGTAATTTTTCCATAAGTGAAGGTAAATTGTGGGATTTCTAACATACTGATTACTATTCCAGCCTTGTTCCTACCTAATGAGAATTAAGTGGATACTTGTCAGCCAAGGAACATCCTTATTTGTTACTATAAATTCAGTTTTAGTGGTGCTTATTACAGTAAACAGGGAGAAAAGCTTGTGTTACCTCTCAGTCAGCATTATTATCGACAGTGGTGCTTATGCCTAAGGATCAACCAGAGCTAGGAAACTAGTGCAGGCGTACAGACATCGAGTCTCTTCCCAAAGAGCTTGTGATCGGAAAGACAGGGATGGACAGTGGGAAGGTTTGGGATATGTAGAGTAGAAACCTCATGGCAGCAAACCGTGCTCCTTGTGATCGGAGTGCTCTCAGGAGATGACTAGCTAAATGGGAGAGGAGCAAGGCAGAGAGGAGGTGTGCTGGCCCGAGCTGCCGTGCTCACCGACAGTGTGGGGATGAAGCCACCTGCTTCTCCTCCTCACTGCTCAGAGAGAGCAGTTACTCCCCTTCCTGTGGACACACTCGGAACATGTAGGAGCATGAAGAAGAGGGGACACCTGGAGCTGAGCCTGTGCAAACCAGAATGGAGTGGGAAACAGTGTCTGCTACTCTTGCACAGCTCTTTGCAACCATGGTAGGGCCGCCTTGACACCAGCACGGTGCTGTGGGATGCTGTGAGGACACACCAGCTCTTGGCACTTCTCACCGTTGTGCTGGGTGCCCAGGGTTCCTGCTCTGTCACTCAGTCCTGCATGAAAAGTTAATCTTGTTTCCCGGATCAGCATCATACAGCAGATTGGACTTCCTGAACTTGGAATTCTAGAATGTCTCTGAAGACAATTGTCACGCATGCATCCTCAGCCATGTCAGGTAGAAGCTGCAAATGAAGACAAAGGATTAAAAATAAATACCCTCTTGCCGTGCAGAGAAAGTCTAGAGCAGAGGGACTGGGGAGAGGTGCTCAGAAGACGACCATGCTACTGAGATTTTTAGGTCAGACATCAGGTTCAAGGTGCTGCCCTGGGTGGGGGGAAGAGTGGGAATGGCCAGGGCTGAGATTTCAGGAGATGTGTAGAAAGAGCAGTAATGGGAGTCCTTTTGCCTGTTCCTATAAAGTGCTTCTGTAGTCAGAAACAGGCTGTGAGGGTGCATGTGTGATCACAGTGTTGGGACCTGGGATCGCCTGGGAGGTGGCAGTGTGGGGCAGTGGCCTCGTCTCAACTTTGCGCCAGCCCCGGGGGACCTTGGTGGCTCTGCAGCTGGCCACAGCGTTAGTCACCACAGCCAGTGTGTCTGCCCAAAGGGGTGAGAAAACAAGAAGAGGGTGCCTGGTCCTGCCACGTGCTGGGAAGACGCCCGCAACAGAGAGGTTCTGTGCTGGTGAACCCCAAACCCTGCCCGGAGGGGTGCTGCCTGGCTCAGCTTACCTCCGCAGAGTGCAGGAGGTGGCACTGCGGACAGCTGGCAGCAAACGCTGCAAACCAGTATTTTGAAAACAAGAGCTGCTATCATTCTGAATCAGGCCCTAAGTCCCGGGGTGGCTGGCTCTCTGGGTCCAGCCCTGGGATGCAAAGGTGCTTTCACAGCATAAATAAGGAGTAATATTCAGCATGTTTTCTTCCTTTGGAATGAATTCCTTTTTTTTTTTTTTTTTTGGCCACTTTCATTTTTTGAATATTTTCTGTATTTTTCATGTAATTCCTTTATCCCTTCCCCTCTCCAGATACAGGAAAGATTTTGTTTACAGTGCAGCCATAGATACAGTCAGCACATATTGTGAGAACATCTAGGAAGACCAAGGGGAGCTTTGAAAGTGGATTTGTCTGCTGCTTCTATATTAAAGGCATAAAATCGAAAGCTGCTCTTTTAACATCAGAAGTATTACTCCACGTGAATTGCTAACGCTGTCACGCTGCCTGCTTCACAACGTGTGACAATGGTTTGGGGTTTAAGTTAGAAGCACGTTACCAGTTTCGTCACACAAGTTAGGAAAGCTGCAAGCCTTCGTAGGAAAATGTGAGAGACAGCAGAACAAAGGTGGTAGGAGATCTTCCTTTTACATCTTTGGCTAATAAAGATTAGTGGAGAATCAAAACTATAACAGTGTTTTATTTTCTCTGTAGTTTGCATGGAGCATTTTGGTGTTTTGGCTCAATGTTAAGTGTCTAGCTATAAACATTTTGAGATGACAGTCAGGCATGTTGCTAACATCTCTGTACAAGGCCAAGGATGGGTTGCACAGGGAAATTAATATTTTGGGAGATCTGCAAGGCACCGTGGAGATGCTCGGGCAAGTCAGAGGGACAGTCTCAGTGCTCTGAAACTCAAGGCAGCTTGATGGTTAACGTAGGACTTCGCTCTGTGCTCCTACACATTGTTGAATGAAGTAAAAAGCAAACTCTAAAGGAAGTCCAGCTGAAAAAGCTGCACAAAGCACACACAAAAAATAAGACTTTCAATGAAAGTGAAAACAGATAGTCCTGATCATTTCCTGCTGCTGCGGACAAATTATTTTCTTGGACATAATGGACAGTCCTAGTGGAAAGGAATACAAGGTGAATGCACATAGGTAATGTCAGAAATGGATCCATGATGTGATAAAAGTATTTTAAGGGACCTTCAAAGGTCCTTTCCAACCCAATCTATTCTATGATTCTGTTATTCTATATTTTTAAATATGGATATTTTGGAGAAAACAATCTCTAAAATTTTTCATTGACAAATTGTGCTTTTGCACCAAACAAGTTTTTATTTGGCAGTTTCTGAAAAAGTTTTTGAGCCAGAAAAAAAAATAGTCAATTTTCAGCAAAATCCTCTAGAATCCTGTAGTTTTACACCTAGTAAAAAATTTCAACCAAAAGAAAAGCAAAGGAAAAGCTTTGTTTTTTGGCAAAAGAGAAATTATTTGATACCAGATTTTGATGAGCCCTAATTATTAGCTCAGTGGAACTCCTGCTGATTTGGCCTGGTGTCAGGGAGCATTAGAGAAGAGGTTGCCTCTCTTAAATCCCTTTTAAGACTCAGAATAAGTTTTGAATAGAAAGGAATTGTCCCCGTGGTGTTGCACTGGGTCGTTTAGACCAGGTCATCTCTAGAGTTTGCCTTCTGCCCCCGAGCAGTTTGTCCAGTAACAGCACTGCGCTATCTTGCAAACATCATCTCCAGAGGCCTAGCCCATGCAGTTCTAACTTCAGAAGATCAATGCGTCCAGCACTCCCTCACTGTAAGTGTGTGAACGCATGCTGACTCACCAGAGCCTGCTCAGCAAAAGGTCTTACAATAACCCGGGCTGCCAGGAAATGCATCTGCTCTTTGATGGCTCATACAGCACTGCCCACCTACCTGTGGGACAGAGCTGTACGTGGAGGGCTTCCTCCTCTCCCGCTTACTGTCATGTCACTCATTTCCCATCACAGAGCCTTTCAGTATTACACAGTTTGAGCGGTTTGAGATGTGTAATTGCGAGCCTGTTTGATCTGAGGAATGTGACGGTTGTGTTATAGGAACTTTTGCTTTATGTTTACTGACCCAAATCAATCCTGGTTTGCAAATTGGAAGAGATGGAGCTTGAAATCTGGCAAGCTCTTTTTTTACCCTTGAAGAGTCCATGCTTTGCTTGGGGAAAAAGGGCTCAAGTACTGACTTTCAGTTCGTAGTTGAAAAATGTGATTGCTAGAAAACTGCAAATATTTGAGTGATCAAACTTTGGTCTGCTCCCCTCTAAAAACAAACCACCAATGATGCACAGGCAGCAGTGCACTGTGGAATTATAGAATCATGGAATAGTTTGGAATCATGGAAGGGACCTTTACAGGTCATCCAGTCCAACCCCCCTGCAAGGAGCAGGGACATCTCCAACCAGATCAGGTTGCTCAGAGTCCTGTCCAACCTGGCCTTGAATGTTTCCAGGGATGGGGCATTCATCACCTCTCTGGTCAACCTGTTCCAGTGCTTCACCACGCTCATTGCAAATTTTTTTTTCCTCATACCAAGTCTGAATCTGCTTCCTTCTATTTTAAAACCATTACCCCTCGTCCTATCACAACAGGCCCTGCTAAGGCACATTCAGACGAAGTAACAAGACAGAGAGAGTTGTGTTGGACACTGCTCATCTCGCTGAACAAACACAGACCAGTCCCTGTGAACCGCCCCGACCCATAATTGGTAACAGCTGGGTTCAAGGAGACAGAGGGGGCTTCATCCCTGTGGGCTGCTCATAGCCTTCCCATAGCCTTGCCCTCCACATTCCGAACTTACGGGGGTTGTGAAATCAGGACCTTTCCAGCTGCTTCAGTGCCATCCCCAGAGAGTACCCTGTACCTTTGCAGCCTCGCTCGCTCTCATTTCTGCTCTAAGGTGAGGACATGTATTGAGCAAGATGTCATCAGCATTCCGAGGGCAGTGTTTGCAAGGTTTTGGGGAGATGTGCTAAGCCAGCACTTGTTACTTCTTCCTTAGATATGCATAGTGCCCTTTGTGGTGGGCACTTCAGCAGAGCAGATGTCAGGAAACCAGGAGTCCTCCAGCCCGTGTCGAGGAAGGAGGGAGTGCTTGGTTAAGGGATGTGTCTGGAGGTCGTGGTCCTCTCCCTGGCTCTGCTGCCAACTTCTGCGTGTCACCAGGCAAACCACTTCACAACTCACCTGTATCTGCGAGCAGCTAGTTCGAATGCAGAAGACAAGCAGCTACTACGCACAGCGCAGTGTAACACCTGTGGTTTTAATCGTATCAGAACGCCTCGTGCAGGTGCTCTGAAAATGTGGAGACATTTTAAACAGTCCCCTCTGCTTCAAAATGTCAAACAAAAGCAAAATTAACTCAGAAAGGCATATTAAGCAGATAAAGCATATACGTATGCAGAGGATATATTATTCATTATCTGTTCAACCTTTCTGTCAGCAACACATCTGAAAGCAAAACATGCTGCCAAGTCATGTATTCTGATGACCTGGGGACTTCCCCATTTCCCAGGAAGATTAATCTGGGGGCACGAGAATGATTTCTAATAAACACACTGACAGCAAAGATGATGGTAAGAGGAAGTGCAGTTTACCCTTTTTTTTTTGCAAAGGAAAGTACGGTGACTCATGTGTCAGAAGGAACATGCTAACCAAAGACAGTCCATGTTTTTGGCAAGTGACCACCCAAAACTCTTCCCCCTGGGGGAACCTAGTGACAATCAGTTGCTCTTGAAGGCACAAGTTCTGCAGACTTAGAATCATAGAATCATAGAATCTTTAAGGTTGGAAAAGACCTCTAAGATCATCAAGTCCAACCGTCAACCTAAGACCACCATGCCTACTAAACCATGTCCTGAAGTGCCACGTCTACATGTTCTTTGAACACCTCCAGGGATGGTGACTCCCCCACTTCCTTGGGCAGCCTGTTCCAGTGCCTGACCACTCTTTCAGTAAAGAAGTGTTTCCTAATATCCAACCTAAAGCTCCCCTGCCACAGCTTGAGGCCATTTCCTCTTTTCCTATCACTTGTTACTTGGGAGAAGAGACCAATGCCCACCTCCCTACAACCTCCTTTCAGGTAGCTGTAGAGAGCAGTGAGGTCTCCCCTCAGCCTCCTCTTCTCCAGACTAAACAACTCCAGTTCCCTCAGCCGCTCCTCATAAGACTTGTGCTCCAGACCCCTCACCAGCTTTGTTGCCCTTCTCTGGATGCGCTCCAGTAACTCAACGTCCTTCTTGTAGTGAGGGGCCCAAAACTGCACACCGTGATTGAGCTGCAGCCTCATGTACTTGTACAATTAGGCACTGACATGTCTGTCCTTCTCAAATGAAAACATGAATCTGTGATTCAAAAGCTATTTCTCAGAGACAGATATTATAAGCTTTATTTCTCAGGGCTAAACTCTCTGACCTGCTGATGCGATGGAAAGATAGGTGGGTACGGAGGAAATATGTATTTGTCAGTTGAGCACTTCCCAAGCAATTCACTGGTGTTCACACCAGAATAAAAGTGTTCACACCTGGAGTTACCTGAGAAGAGCTCTTAGCTGTAGATAAGCCTGCAGTTGAGGGGAATCATAGAATCATAGAATGGTTAGGGTTGGAAGGGACCTTCAAAGGTCATCTGGTCCAACCCCCCTGCAAGGAGCAGGGACATCCCTGACTAGGTCAGGTTGCTCAGAGCCTCATCCAGCCTGGCCTTGAACGTTTCCAGGGATGGGGTCTCCACCACCTTTCTGGGCAACCTGTTCCAGTGTTCTATAACTGGCATCGTAAAAAATTTTTTCCTAATTTCTAATCTAAATCTACCCCCCTCTATTTTAAAACCATTACCTCTCGTCCTATCACAACAGGCCCTACTAAACAGCCTTTCCCCATCTTTCTTGTAGGCCCCCTTGAGGTACTGGAAGACCGCTATCAGGTCTCCCTGGAGCCTCCTCTTCTGCAGGCTGAACAGCCCCAACTCTCTCAGCCTGTCCTCATAAGAGAGGTGCTCCAGCCCTTTTATCATCTTCGTGGCCCTCCTCTGGACCTTCTCCAACTGGTCCATGTCCTTCTTGTGCTGGGGGCTCCAGAACTGGACACAGTACTCCAGATGGGGTCTCACCAGGGCAGAGTAGAGGGGGAGAATCACCTCCCTCGACCTGCTGGCCACGCTTCTCTTGATGCAGCCCAGGATGCGGTTGGCCTTCTGGGCCGCAAGGGCGCATTGCCTGCTCATGTTAAGCTTCTCATCCACCAGCACTCCCAAGTCCTTCTCCTCAGGGCTGCTCTCAATCCATTCCCCACCCAGCCTGTATTTGTGCCTGGGATTGCCATGACCCAGGTGCAGGACCTTGCACTTGGCCTGGTTGAACTTCATGAGGTTGGCACGGGCCCACCTCTCCATCCTGTCAAGGTCCCTCTGGATGGCATCCCTCCCTTCCAGCGTGTCGACGGCACCACACGACTTGGTGTCGTCAGCGAACTTGCGGAGGGTGCACTCTATCCCACTGTCAGCAAGTGGTGGCCACAACAGCGTATTACGTGCCCGTGGACTTCTGTGCATGAATCAGCACGAAACAAATAACGTGACTGTAAGTTCTCATAAATCATCCTTCCTCACTTAACTGGAAAATCAGAATTCTCAGTGTTCCCTCTGCCCGTCACAACCTCCCAAGGCATCACAGTTTGTACGGGCGCCATTTTCTTACTGGCGCACACAGGTATTTGTCAGATGACATTGTCCTCTTGCCTCTGAGGCCAGTGTACTTGTGCTCGGGTGCAGAATGGCAGGAGACGAGCCATGTTTCCCTGCAGATTTTCCTAGCATTGCTCGCAGCTGAGGCAGTGACAGAGTGTGTGCTGTCTGAGCGAGGCCTGCATGCGTGTGTGCTCACTGCTCGGTGTGCGCACCTTTAACGTACAGAGCTAAAGACAGGACAGCTGCACTTCTTTAAAAGTGATCCGTTCTTTTATGAACAGGGTTCAAAGCGACTCTACCCGAGGGTATCTGCACCAAGTTCAAACTTTTCAGCTCGTGGGGCTGCACCTTTGTTTTGTGTGCGCGGGGTGGGAATTTGTGTGTACAGCCATGGCAGGTGAGTGTAGATCAGGCGGACAGAGCCGTGAAACTCTTTTCCTTCAGTAGGCCCACAGGGTTTACGAGCAGCTGAAAGTCTCGCTGTAAATATTCAAGGAACAGGAAATAGAGTTACAGTTCTCAGAGCAGCCTTGCGTGGACTGTGTGTTTTATAGCAGATATTTCAGGACATAAACAATTAGGGCTTAGTGTATTAATATACATCTCTGGAAAATAATCTGGCAGTACATCACGGGCCAGACCCTTGGCTGACATAATCTGACATGGTTCCAGTGGCTTCATTTTCAGTTTTGAACAAGTTAACATCTAACATCTTTAATTATACACATCTCTGGCCAGTGTAAACCTGTGTGAGAATGGGATGCCTGGGTCTTGTGTCTGCCATTAAAACGTCTCCTAGGACCTTTGGATTCTACAGCAGTCAAAAATGGCCTTTTGGATCATATCCCAAAATCATGAGAGCGAAATCCTGCAGCAGTAGATAGGTACAAGGGCAGATTTCATGACTGCATTAGTTTCTGCTGTCTAAAAATACTTTAGATAAGTCTGGCATGGTTAGATGGGAGTAAATCTGGGGTAGATATGCCCTAGGCTTTGCCAACTACAGCTCTGGCCACCTCCCTTCACTCACGCCCATGGGGAAAGCAGTGCTCGAAAAGTGCTGGTGGCTACAAGGACAGCGGCAGTGGTGGCGGGGAGATGTCTCACCACATATTTTCCTACAGTTCTGCATAGTTTCATTGACTGAGAAAGCCCAGAGTAGCCTTCTGTACTAAGCAATGCTAACTTGCCTGTTGCCTTTCAAGATTCTTCTAGCAAATAGACTGCAGATTGTTCCTTTGGTGTAATCTAATTATTATTTTTTTTGTCTCTGCTTCTTTCAGCTCCAAGGCTCCTTGAAGAGAAAGTTGGTGGTAAATCTGTCACCTGTCAACAACAAGAGGCCCAATGGTGTTTCAGAGAACTCTTTCCTTGACATTAAGAGGATAAGAGTGGGTGATAATATCTCAGTGGGACAAGGTGGACAACATGTTAACAATTGCCAAGGCCAGTCAATGTCAGGAACTGTGACTGTGGGGCAAGGATCACAAAGAAAGGCTGGCAACCTAGCAAACAATACACATGCTAGTGGGAATGGCATGTTTAATATGACTTTGAAAGAGGTAAAGAAAGAACCAGGAGAAACAATGTCCTGCAGCAAACACTTAGATGGTCAGACATCCCATGAGAACATGTTCCCTAACAGATATGGGGAAGACTCGTGGGAACAAATGATGGATCTGGAGCTTCAGGAACTATTTAATGAACTGACTAACATATCAGTGCCACCAATGAGTGATCTTGAGCTAGAGAATATGATAAATGCCACGATAAAACAAGACGAGCCATTCAACATTGACCTTGGGCAGCAGAGCCAGAGGGGCCCTGTGAGATCTCTGCAGATGGATAAGATGGTGATAAAAAGTGAATATGCACCAGGAATGAATCAGGCTCCTGTGGGCTCCCCTCAGATGAGGCCTTCTTCTACAGGTCCAGCCTTCACTATGGCCACTGCTGCCATGTCCACCTCTTCACCCATCCCTTCGGTGCCTCAGAGTCAAACACAGGTATCACAGGTTTCTTCTGCATCCAGTCGGCCATTGCCAAACTGGCAGGAGGTGTCTCATGCACAGCAGCTCAAACAGATCGCAGCCAACCGGCAGCAGCATGCCTTGATTCAGCAGCAACAGCAGCAGCAGAACCAGACGGCCAACTGGTCCACCTTGTCTCCATCAGGTCCTTCCCCCGGGCCCTTTGTGCAAGAGAAAATTCCCAGTCCATCTTTTCGCCAGCAGCAGTTCAGCCCACAAAGCTCAGCAATGCTTGGGGTACCGGTGAATGGAAACCAGTCAAAAGGGATGAACAACTATGTTTATAAACCAGCCACTCCCCAGAGCAATCCCATGGACATAATCATGCAACAGAAGCCTCAGGACCTCAATAGAAACTTTATCAACAGTGCTCAGCCACCACTAGAGCAGCATCATGGCAACACAAAGCCTTTGTTTCACTTCAACTCAGAGCAAACAAACCAGCAGATGCCTTCAGTTTTGGGTTCCCAAAACAAACCTGCCCTTCTGCACTACACGCAGCAGGCACAGGGTTCAGCCCCTGTGCAACAGCCACAGCAACAGCAGCAACAACAGCCACAGCCACAACCGGCTCAGCCTCTCCCGAACCAGTCTCTTCAAAGGCCACCTAATGTACCCCTAGCAATGCAGCAAAAAATGATGCTTCAGAAAATGCAGCAAAGCCAGCAAATCTCAGGTTTGCAGTATCCAGTCTCTCAACAGCATAGACAGGTAAGGCAAATTCTTCCTTATGTGTTACAGAATTATTCTGGTCTGAGTATTCTAAAGGCTTTGCCAGCCTGGCCTCGTTCCTCCAGGAAACGTGTACTGGTGGCAGATAATGACTGTCTCAGCACATACTTCAGCAGAGCTGGTGATGGCGCATTTAGCAGCTATTCAGGTATATTGTGGATGCACATTTATAAGAATTTCAAGAAAGACATGTTCACTACACTTTTTTCTTAGCGCAGTGGAGTGAGTACGTCCCTGATACATGTTATGTAGATACTTACCAGAAAGGTGAGATAGTAGGGCAGATGTAAGCCTGTTTTGGACCACTGTCTAAGTTTTCTAGCTTACAAAAATTTAAGCTCTTTTGAATGGCAAAATTTTAATGAATTCCTATGTTATCTTAGATAATGCATTTTACAACGTTCATTTTTATGCCATCGTTTTCCTCAGGGAGGCAGGGTTAGGAAATTCTGGTTTTAGATATCTTTTGACTGACATGACAAAAATACTGTTTGCACATTTGTTATCTGTTTGGCAAAGGAAAACTAAGACTTATCTGTGAGCTTTATAAACACCCATCACACTTCTGGGAATATTCTGTGGATAAAATACATGCTTAGATATGAAGGTGAAGGTTGCCACAGATACGTCTGTGTTTATATACCACACAGCCAGCTCCCACTGTGTTATCGTGAGACAGGGCTCTGACACGATTGGCTAGTACTGCTCAGCTATGCCAAGTCACTGCGCGCTAGGATCCCAAGTTTCAGATGTGCCAATCAAAGTTTGAATGTGCGACCTCACTGTACCCCAGAAACTGGAAACCAGGTGCAAAACAAGTAGAACATATTTGACCGTAGGCGGTTTAAGCCACTCTGGAGACTTCTGGTGGGACTTGGGTTCAACACATTTGAGGGTATGGAATGGCAATGTAGGTGTGGAGATCAGTTGTGGATGTGAAAACCAGCTGTAAGATACTACTGAAGAGTGAAAGCCTAAGTCTTCCATAAAGTCCCGGAAAAGCAGCATTGTGAGTGAAGCATTCAGAACTGGAGTTTCTTTGCCGAACTGTGTGGGAGAACAATCTGATATTTAAAAAAAAAAAGTAAAGTAAATAGAGCTGTATGCATGGACACCTTTTAACTCTTTTAAATTCCCTGACCCACTAACCATTACTTTCTCCAGCAGAAAATCTCTTTAGCAAGAGGTACCAGGTGAAAGATTTAGTCGTCTTTGGGTGGGGAGATGTTGCTTTGTTGGAAGGTGCTGGAGAATGAGCAGCAGCAGGAAGCCAGCACAGCTTTGCTGCTTTATGGGAGGTCTCTGCTGGCCATTCCTCTCCTTCTTGGGCCACTGTTTGCTCTCTTCTTAGGCACATTTCCCCATTCTCTTAATAGACTGGCAGGCAGATGAATTTTAACAGTTCCTTCATTCAGATGTGATGAAGCTTCCAGCAATCTGTCAGCACAGGGGAGACAAGCAGGACTTTTGCAAACACTACTATTTTTCTGTAAAAAATACGCAAGGTCACATTCTGGAAAGGAATAAAAACACTGAGAGCAACTCTGCTTAAGGCAATGTTAGCTCCTTGCTCTGGGTCCTCTTGGGCTGCTGCTCCGGAGGGCAAGCCAAAAAGATGGTACTTGGTAACATGGCCATAGTAGTACTTGCAAGATTTATCGTAAGTTTAGTGGGATCTCTCACCTGTGCAGCAACAAGATCTTCTGGCTTAGGAAACTTTCCCTAAATGAACTTTGCTGAGTGCCAAACTTTAGATATTACACCAAGGAAGGAGTTTTGCCTATCATCACAGACTTCTGTAAGTGGCTTTCCAAAGTCTCTTGTCACCTGACCACTTTCCACAGTTATGTCTGCTACCTGACCCACAGCATAGCTGAGAAGCTTAGAAGCTTTGTAGTTTTGTAATTCACAGATTATGGAACTTTTGCAGCAAGAATGCTAGTTTTTTCTATGCTCTAGAGAGATAACTGGATTTTTTTTGAGAGATCCTTAGCAGTTGTTCCAAAGTTCTGCTGAAGTTCAGAAAATCAGGTAGGTCTCTCTCCGTGGACTATCCTGTAGCTGCTGGAACGATAATTAGAAATACAATTGGTCCATAAATTGCAGAGTTTTAGAAAGGTTTGAACATAACTGTTCACCTGGCAGTATTTATGAGTCTGTTGACTCCTTTAGCATCTGCCTGCATGGCTGCAAGAGCTCAGCAACTTGTTGGTCAGGGCCTGCTTGCCCCATAGGTCCAGTTTGAATATTAAATAAGAGTGGGAGGAGACACTGCTAGTATTATCTTCCAATAAGGACAACAAAGGTCAAAGCAACCTTGTGGGTCAGCTCCCGCTAATTTTAGCAATGGGGACATCACCTTATGTAGCCTGCATAGTCTTATTTCCTGCAGGATCATCTCCACCTCTGAGGATTCCTACCCATCATTAACAGTAATATATGATTAATTACCAGCATTTACTAATTAATTTCATGATTAATATTTATTTTACTCATGCCCTATTTCTTCATGAGGAATCAAGGTTTGATTCTGCTTGGTATCATTCAGCTCCTCTTCAGATCATTGTAGTGATGGACTATAAGGACCATCTCAGTACTGACTGGAACACTTTTTAACTGAAAATGTGAGTGCACATTCATAAAGGGCTGCTGTGACATTGCCATCAGATAACACTGACTGGAACACTATAAATTCACATTTTTATCTGAACCAGCTCACCCTGTGGCTTTTACTCCCCAAGCTTTAAGATCCCCAAAAAGCATTTGGACTTGACTTTATCCGCCCAAGCTTGCTAACTGGAAATATAAAGCTTATAATTTCTATGCTTGTCATATTCACTTTGTGTCAAATCAGAGCAAACTTGTCGTTGGATTTGCTAATTAGATATCTTTTGCCTCTAGGGGAAAGTCATAAAAATGTTGGAAATCATCTTGGTTTCCTGTAAGGTTGGTCTGAATGAAGGTTTTGTTTGCTTCTTTGTTTTATTCTCCATTGTTGTGGGAAAGAGTCACCTTTCCATTGTCTATCAAGATGCAACATATGTACAGTCATGAAAAAACTCTTAGAGATTCAACACTTTCTTTGTTTAGGCAATAATTAGAAGCTCCAAATTCTGCACAGGTTTAATCAGGTTTGCAATACTTATACAGAACCTGGGATGGTACGGAGAAAATCTATAACTGGGCTTGGGTAGAAGTTTGAAGTCTAACTTTCTTCTTGTGAAAGAATGATCCAATCTATAAAAGATGCTTCTGAAGTAAGACTTAAGCTTTTTGAACAAAAAAGAAATTGACATTTTTAACTATTCTAAGAAATTCCACATATTTTTTAAGTTTTTGATTGACCATAAGTCTTTTGCAATAAGATCCATCAGTCTTCTGTGAAGCAGAAGTCAAAAAAAAAAAAAAAAAAAAGCTTGTATCTACTAAATAAAATATTATTCATCCCCTTCTGGTTTTGACCTAAAGCCAAATTAAACTCAGAAGTTTCAAGCTGACTTCTCCAAATTTTTTCATTCAAATTCATTCACTCAAGGGAGGGGAGAAAAGAAGGCTGAGCTCATGAGAATGAGAACCCTGATAGAGCAAGGCCACTCCATCTGCTACATGTGGCATGAGCCCTATTTAGTCTTTGCTCTAGGGGCAGGGATAACACAAGGGATCATGAGAGCTTCAGCTCCTACTTTACATGGACAACCAGTGGTCCTTATTTTTAAGGCTCTGGAAGTGTCAGTGTTGTCTATGTAGTTACAACCCACAACAGTGTTCCTTTGTGCAAAGCCTTATTAGTCCTCGTTCCTTTATAATTGCTTTAAAGGTGGGATCATCTTCTTTTTCTCTTTTCTCTTTCTTTTTTTTTTTCCAAGAACCCAGGAATGTAATGTGATTAGTCGCAGTTTGGGGCTTTTTTCTGCCCTTTCTTGCCCTAACTGGAGCACACCTTAGATCATTTTATTCCTCAGGTCTTAACAGGCTCCTTTTAAATCCAATCAATCTCCCTTTCTACTGAGGAATCCCTTCTCCAGTGCTTGCTCCAACCACGAGCGTCTCATACGTGCCGATTGCCTCATGCTCTCCCACAGCAAGGCTTTGTATTTTGCAGCCTGTGGCCAATGGCCTTTCAGGTGCTCCGTGACCCAGGGACACAGCGTGGCTGCATGTGGCTGCAGAGAGGCCAGGGTGCGGCACTGCGCCAAGGGATGTGCCACCAGCGAGGAGCTTGTGCTCAGAGAAGCTCCAGGTGCTGAGGTGACTCCTCGTTGCAGGTCACCTCCATTATGCCAGCCCCTCAAACGCCAAGAAGATCATTGCTTAACTGATATATATACACACCACTCTTAAATATCTCCAAGGGCTGGAGATGGTATTTCAACTAACCAGGTACTTCTGCAGAGATGCTGAGACAGATTCTCCTCTCATTTTCTCCAGTGTAAACCCAAGGTAATTTCTTTTATTTGCAGGAGAGCATAATTGGACTTAAAGCAGCATAATAAGCAGCAGGGTATGGCCTTCTACCTTTTTTTTAAAAGCATGGGCACCAAACAGACTTAATAAGAAGTGTATATTAAACTGTCAGATTGTTAGAGTGCTATGCAAGGAAGAAGCACCGGGAGCAAAAGATCTAATGGCTTTTTTGAAAGTGCAGATAGAAAAAATCTTGTTATTGTTCACTGCTGAGCGATAACTTACACCTCTAATTTAGCCTCCAAAATTTCTCAAGAGAGAAGAAAATGTGGCTTCTTTGGATGATTCATATCAAACCAATATTTTCCTAGACCTTTGTATTTACCACTAAAGAAGAAAAGAAGAGCACATTTTGGTGAGGCAACCTCTGTGCTTTCAAGTGTGAAGGAATTATTTTGCGAATATTTGTGAAATGAAGAGAGAAAACCTAGAGTGGCTTGTGGTAATTGGTACAAATTTGACTTAGATCATAAATAACAACGATTCCAGGCTTTTGGAATCTGCAATAATAGAAACTGTTCCATAGTGTAAGAAAATAACAATGTGACCTTTCTTTCAATACTCGCTATAAAAATAGTATTTGGATGACAGCGTTTCTTGATAGCTCCATTTTGGTCACATTCCTTCATGCAAGGGCTTCTGAATTAAATATTCTGGATAAAAACTTGAGTATGTCCCAATAACCACCATCAATTGCAGGGTCATAGTTAATTTATGAATACAAAACCAGAGAGAAAGTGTCGTAAGTTCCTGTATTGTCATGGTGGACTGTTGTCTTGGTAGTGCCTTTTATCATTCATACTCAGTTTGCTGAATGAAATATATAGACAATCACGCTGTGGACAGTCAGTCCCTGAGGACGTTGTAATTCAAAGGCTCAGCAACACTGCCAATTCCATAATAGAATATTGGCTACTTAGGTCAAATGCTTCTGGGTTTGGGGATTTGGGACGTAGCTGAGATAGTCCCTGTTGTCTCATTTGGACTGCTTTTTGAAGGTGCTTCCATGAAGATACCAATAAAAACCATCATTGCATTTGCCTGGGTGAGTTCTTTGCTAACATCAATACACTTCAAGTCTTATTTATTATTTATTACCATTGTGAAAGTGCCTGGAAGGTCCACTGATAAGGCAAAATACCATTCTATGAAGAACTGTGTAAACTCAGATTAAAAATGACCCCTGCCTGCTTCTGTAAGAATCAAGGAAAAGATGAGTTTTAGAGAAGAAATTTGAAGGATATCAACTTCTACCCACCACCTGCATGTCTAGAGATATTGTTTTGAAGACTGATGTGATCCAGGAGGCACTTCATGAGCCAGTCAATTGTCTTGGCTGTGGGAAAAAAAATGCTTTTGGAGACAGGAGGCACAGTAAGGGTGCTAGCTGCTTTGGTCCTCTGATTTTACTCCACTGCCATCTTGAAGACATGGGCTAGGGTGAGGAAGCAGAGGGAGACCCAAAGTACCTGGTGCATATGGAGGAGAAGATGATGGAGGCTGCAAGGAAGAAAGGGAAGGTGAGAAGATGCACAGCGTTGGTGGCTGGGTTTACAGTTTTATAGGTGGTGAGGTAGAGTAGGGGATTATCACCAAAGACAGGACATGAGTTTGTGCTTATTAGATAAACAGGAAAGGAGGTACAACGGGACAAGACTGGGATAAGGAACTCTGAAGATGCAATGCTGATCAGGAGGAAAGGGACCAGGGATGTTTCAGGTCTGGTTCTCTGCTACTAAGCAAGTTAGTCTGTCTTGAGCTGTCATCTCGTCAATAAAGATGAGATATCCGTAAAGGCTTCTCTTACCTGGTTGAAGTGAGGATTTCTGCTATTGCCGTGTGTGCATCTCAGGCCAGAGTCAAGCCCTGAGTCAACTTCCTGCAGAGATTTTGGAAAGGCAGCCTGGAAAAACAATAAAATTCCACAGCCATTTGGAGCTGGCATGGTGAAAAACCCTTTCCTGTAAGTTTTTACTTGTTTATAGGCAATTTATGAATACCTCAAGAAGTCAAGGAACAAAAAAAATTTAACAAGCCCCAGCTCCCATTGATCTTCTTGGAGTCTTCCTATTATTTTAATTCCCCAAAGTCTTCAAGAGCAAGTCCCACTAATTTGCTTCTCTGAAGGTTCAAATTGAAGGAATATTTTAACGGCAAATATTTGTTCCTCCACTCAGCCACTTTTACTGCTGGTGTTTTTATGTGAAGACCTGCCCCAGGCTACAGACGACTGTCATTAAGACAGCAACAGACCTAGTAATGTTCCTTTAATGTAAGTTTTCATGGCTGAATTTACCATTTGTATGTCATGCTGATCCAGAAAATCAGCCAGATGCTCAACAGAACTAATCCAGAACCATCTGCCTGCTTCATTTGCTGCATGCCTGTTTCTGGTAATGTACACACACAGTGTAAGAGACAGCTTTTGCCCTGAAGAATTTATAATCTAAATAAGCAAGCCAGCCAAACCTTGAGAGGAAGGAAATGTTGCTGTATATTTTATATATTATTATATATTTTGGGAAAGAGAGAAGGAAGATCTCATCCAAAGCTATTATAATCAATCCATTGGAGTTGTTGGATAAGGACGTAAGTAACACACTTACCTTCACAGAGAAATCCTCTGACAGAGTCTGGAGTTGAACTAGACCCAGTGTCAGCCTCAGAAGCACTATGGTTATGTCCCAGGATAGTGCCTGAACCTGTCACTCCGCTCCCGTGCTCATCTTGACCTGACTGCCCTCTGCCCTTGGTCTGAGAGTCTTCTTTATAGACCCAGCATCCACGGCTCTGAGCCTTCACAGCTTGCCCAGTACCCCAGAGAAGACCTCTGGAGCACTTAAAACAATGTTTGATGCCTCTTTTTCCCCCTGTACCTAGAGACTGATGGCATACAGCTCATCAAGGTGCACCCAGTGGCTTGCCAACTTTCCAAGGGGCCTTGAGACACCCATGCATGGGTGGACATGCCCCAGCTGTGCCTCAGATTCTGCTTGCAACCTTGCATGTGGGAAGGGAGTGGGGTCTTGAAGGTAGCGTCACACCACATTGAACAGGCCAACCATGTTGACTTTGTGTCATCTCTTCAAAAAGGGTCCTCACTTCTCTGTCCCCTCTGACAAGGCTCTGTTTTGTCAAGCCCCAGCTGGAAATTGGAGAGGGGCTGAGTGCCTAAAGGGGTTGGTCCCTCTGAGAAGCCAAGTGTCTTTCAGAGTCTTTTAATAGTAATACTTAGCCTTGACATAGCTGTGGAAACGTGAGTTGAATGATTTTCCAATGTCATAGGAAAAGGTGAGGATTTATGTGAGGTCTACATCTTATTGTGAATCAGTAGAAAACACAGAAATCAGGTAAAAGAGGGGACATTAATCCCTCTTTTTCATATCAGTTATCTGTATTCAATGTTAATCCCCTAACCTTCCTCTGTAACCAGGGAGGAAGGCACAGCTCTGAGTACATAAGCCAGACACGTACATGGGGCTTAACCTCGTTGCAGAAGATTCAGCATCCATGAGCCCAGCTGTGCTGCGCTGCCTGCAAGGCACGCGCAGACTGAAACTACAGTGTGTTGAATTGAATATAAATATGCCAAAAGAAGGGGACACTCTCAGGTGAGGTTTTACAGGATGGCAGAGCTGATCGGAAGGCTAGGAGCAAGAAAGGGGTAAGGAGTCCTTCCCCACCCCAGCCCCGTGCCCGCTCCTTCCTCTAGCACCAGCTTTGGCACTTGTCTGAGCTCTCACAAAACTGGCCAAAAACTATCCTTTTACTCTCTGTGCTGGTTTTCTGCTCTTTTAGTGACTTCCTCCAGCATATGGGGTCAGACAAAGCCAATACTGGCACAAGGGAAGCAGCAGGAGCACATAGCTGGAGACAAGAAGTGGAGATGGGATTGCTCCTGCCAGCAGCAGCAAGTTGTTAAACTCAACTCAGGTGGTTGGTGCTGGAGAACCTTAGCTACAGGGGTGGCTGGAGAGGGAGTGGAAGGCAGACAACAGACTGCAAGAGGGAGTCTGGGTGTGGAAGGACAGGAAGTGAGGGCAGGAGAGAGTCAGGGAGTGGAAAGTTTAGTGCAAGGGAAAGAAACAGCCAGGTCAGACTGGATCCAGAGTTGGAAAAATGTGATGAGGCTGACAGAGACTAGGAGAGGAGGTGATGAAGGAGTAAAGTGCAGGAAGGGTGAGGTCTGAGGGTAGGAGGAAGCCTGGAAGGCGATAATACAAAGTGCAAATTGGGTTTGTTTGAGGGGGAGTGAAGGAGAAGGAGGAGCTCAGGGGAGGAAGCTGAGAGTCTGGGCGCAGGCAGAGGAGGGCAGGGGAATCTGAGCGTGGGAGGTAGTGTGGGAGGAAATGGGGCTGCACAGGAGCCACTAACGCCCAGGGAACAAACACCTATGGTCTTTGCAAAGCAGAGAGTGGAAGACTGGTAACACTTAGAATCTAACTGTTTCTGTATCCTATCCCACCAGTAAGTGAAGGGGCACAAGTAGTTCCCAAAGCATCTGCAGGAAGTCCATGCCAGGGCAGGACATGCAGCTGTCCAGACCCACCTCAGTCTGAGCCCTTCAGATTGCCAGCTGAAAGGACACACTACATGTTTCAGTCTGTGCTATTCATCCTGCCAGTCTCCATCAGTCAGACGGGCAGAATAAGCAACATATTTGTCCCACTGGAAAAAAAAAATACATCTTGTTCTCTGGTTTCCTTCCTTCAGGGGACCCTACAGCTCTTCTACCATCCCTGGCTGCAACTGTAGCCATTGAATTACCCACATGAATAGAATAGAATAGAATAGAATAGAATAGAATAGAATAGAATAGAATAGAATAGAATAAAATAGAATATTTCAGTTGGAAGGGACCTCCAATGATCATCTAGTGCAACTGCCTGACCAATTCAGGGCTGACCAAAAGCTAAAGCATGTTATTAGGGGCACTGTCCAAGCACCTCTTAAACACTGATGGGCTTGGGGCATCAACCACCTCTCCAGGAAGCCTGTTCTAGGGTTTGAATTTTTTTCCTACCTTGCAAAAGATGCACATGAGGAAGAATGGTGGAGATTGAATGGTCCTCTTGGGCCTTCATAAGAAGCTGTGTAGTCTACCTTGGTTGAAAAGTTCCCCCTGATTGACTGATACCAAAATACTTACAAGGACCAAGGTGTGGAAATGAGGATGGCATTTCTGTGGAGCCAGTTTGTTCTGTAACCTGTAAGAGGGAGACAGATTCTGAGGGTTTTCCGTAAATCTGTGAAAATGGGTTAGATGTACTCTCACAATCGTTTCTTTTTCCAGTTCTTTCTATAATTTGCAGTGGTTGCAAGCCGGGCCACAGCCTTGCTCCAAGTGAGTGATGAATGACTAAAGGATTTAGTGCTTTGGTTCTGGTTAGAAGAGCATCCAACTTTACCCATTGCAGAACTAGATTTATCCAAATGACTGTAAGTTGCAATCCCAGCTGAAGCAGGCTTTGCTGGGGTGACTCCAGTCTTGTCTGGTTTCAGCTAGAATGGAAAAAACCCGAAAGAATGGCTTTTTTTTTTTTTTTCTCCCTACTGGAACTGGTAAAAGACATGGGAAGACATAGGGACCAGCAGAAGTATTGGGAGCTTCACAGCCCGAGTGCAAAACAGAGTGGGAGGAGGAAGGGTGGGAGTCAGTTCTGGCTATCCATCCTTAATCCAAAGCTGCCTGCTCCTTCCCAGGCTATACTTCACTGTCATACACTTGCAAATTCACTCCAGGAATGAAAACAGACTAACTTTAAGCTTGTTCCCAAAGCTGCAAATTTGTCCCTGCTGGGTGTTAATTTAACTGCTTCCAGGGCACCAGGATGTCTACTAGTGTTCGCTTTTCTTTCTTTCTTCCTTTTTTTTTTTTTGCACATCTGGTGTTGTGAAAACTTCCAAGGCACCACACAGAAGAGTGATGAACTGACCACTTTTAACCCTTTCTGCAGCATGCCAAGTGTGAAGCTGCCTGTCTCTCTCTCTCCAGCATTTTCTCCCTGTAGCAGAGTCCATGGCCCTGGGATCCACCCGTGGGATCCACAAGCTCTAAAGTGGGTCTTGGGAGCATTTCACAGGCTGACAATCGAGCCTGCCTTCAGCTCCATCATCCTCTGTTTTTCCTGTGAACTGGCTAAACAGTAATAACTGGACTTCAAAAATTTCCAGCAGGAAGAAACAGGTTTGGAGCAGGGAGGATTTTTTTCCAAAATACTTCATTTTTCCTTTTGCTTTTATCTAGCGTTGCCGCTCCCCAGCAGGGAGGATGTGCAGTGCAGTAGTTTTGCTCATATTATGGCAAGTGATGGCCTTTTCCTGTTGGTTTTTGATTGTTTCATTTGTTCTTTAATGGCTGCGTTAACTGTTTATCTGCTGCATCGACTGAACCAGAGCAAATTCAGAACAATCTGGGTGTCTCATTTCCAGTCATAGCTGTTATATTGTCCATTACGTGACTTTCTCCACTTTGCTTGCTTTCAAACAAGTTGTTTGCATGACCAGCTCACATGTTTTACTAACATATTCTTAGCAATAGCATGCAAACTGGATTTTTTGTCTTTGGCTAGGGTTTCCTAAAAAAAGCCAAAGGTACTTGAAAACCGGATTCCTCTTCTGTTTTGGTTTGTTGTGCAATGCCAGCCTTATGGCACAAGGAGGGTGCAAAGCCTTCCTTTGCTGTCTTCCTCTCAACCCTCTCATTACTTTTAATCATACAGCTCTCCTTTTGTACTTCCATCCCCACAACTGTCCCTTCTCAGCCCTGGTTCCTCTTCAGCACCCAACTCTGGGAGCATGGAGAAACATCTCACATCCACGTGGGCTGTTGAACACAGCAAGAAAGCAGCAGTGTCCATCACACCGATGCAGGAGACCCAAACGTGCCGCAGTCCCTGATTTTGGCATCTTCTCCGTGTAGGGTTTTCACTGCTGAGTTTTATTTTTAAAAGAAGTAAATAAGTCTCCATCCACAAATTACAGGCCTCTGGTAAACATGAAATCAACTTCATGGGCTAAGTACAGCCGCATTGTCAAAATCTTGCTTTGTATTCACAGTGCTATCAAGGGCGGTCTTTTCAGAAGCAGCACTTCTCTGTGGGCCAAGCTTTGGGGCCCCGGGAAGCGTTGGAGCAATCTTCAGAAGGCTTTTCCGTAGCCATATATATACTGCATTAAAAAAAAAAAAAAATCTTCACATTTTTATTCCTCCTGAAATGCTTTCTGGGGCATTGGACTCACCACCTAAAAATACTAATGAAATTTGGTTTGTGGAGATGTAATCATTCATCTCTCTATTAAGCCCAAGCTTTTTAAAGCTGCAGAGTAGGACTTACGTGTCCATAGCCAAATTATTTATGCAGATCTAGAGAACGTCAGTCCAAAAACCATATAGCTTTAACATATCCACCTCTGTTTTTCTTCTGGCAAGTTTTCCAACCAGTGCACCTAGTAACCACCTTTGAAATTGGCCATAAGTAAATTGAGGCTGGAAATTAGCAGCACATTCCCAGCAATTGGAGAAATCGTTTGGCTTTCCTGAGGAGAGTGCTGGTGGCCAAAAACCTAACTGCTTTTAAGATAAAATTTAGAATAAATGTTAGATGACATGTGACAGCAAGGCACTGAGTTTAAAAATGAGATCCCTTTCTACTCCTCTGCTTTCCTAAAAAATACAATACAGCCAGTCATCTGGCTGTCACCTCATGTGGCCCTTTCTTTGAAAGAACAGGGGAAGAGCTGTGTAGAGCACTGCTAAGCTAAGTGCAGTAGATGGCATGGCTGGGGACACCAGCTAGACCTACAGACATTTCATTGTAGCGTTCATTTAAATATATGGTCTACTGTTGTTATGAGCTCTGAGGATACTTTCCAGAGAGTCCAAAGCAAATCGAGAGCTAGTCAGTTGGTACAGTAATTGTATATAAATTTGCACATGAATCATTAATTAAAGTGAAGCTGTGGGAAAAAATAAAAACACTAAAAGACCTTTGGACATTTATGTGAAGATCACTGCACTTGATACCAGGGAATATAAAAATGTTTGGACTGTTTGCTCAAACGGGCACAATGTTAATGAATCATTTTAATCACCTTCATTACAGTCTTTCAAACAGAGGAGACTACTATGCAAAATCAAGCCTGACAAAAACAACATGCAAAACCCAGAGGCAATTGTAAGGCTGCTAATTAGGTAACTTTGTTGTGATATTTGCATTTGAGCCTATGGATCCGGATAACATAGTACGTTACTCTCAGGGCAAGAAGCAAGCAAATGGCTGCTGCCCCATGTCGCCTCGAACGATGTTTTCAAGGTGTCCCTTGGTCTCTTACATCCCTCATGGGACAGTCTTTCTGGTGCTTTTCCCAATTTTTTCTTACATCTCTGGTCTTCTTGTGGCAACAAAACAATGCAGGAGCTGGAATTATGCTATAAATTAGTGAACAAAAAGACGTAGAATGCTCAGATTTTGTGTTATTTTAGCCACACAAATGCTACCAGCAAAAACTAAACCAAATTAAGTTCATGCACAAATATCAGCAGGAACACTGAGACAGTAGTGATAGCAGAAGTAATGAAATTATGTAATATATGCTAATTGTTTTCTACACACTAATTCATCCCTAAAGCTTCTGTGAAGTGAGTAACTATTCTGTAAAGGTTAAAAATTGAGATGGTAAGATTAACACTTTTTTTTGTAACACAGCTGGTGAAGTTAAAGCATTAGAAAAACATGTGGTGCATCTAAATAGGTCTTGGTGCAAAGGGACTTAGTCCAGGAGAGATGAAGTAGATCAGTACTTGTGGAAACAGGCCATCTATTTAGATGCATAAGTATAGCTTTAATTTTAGTCTCCAAAATAAACTTTGCAGTTTTTATAAATTTTCCAAATTAAATTTTTTTTTTTACAAAGCACTCCCCCATCAAAAATTGAGACAGGAAAAGATTCCTACAAATGTCAATGAGTATTTTCAGGACACTTCCTTTTAAAGATTTAGAGGTTTCAGGAAGCAAATTGGTCAGAATTTAATTTCATTAATATTTAAATATATATAGCTTAAACCAGTTTAAAAATTCAGAGGTTTACATTCCATGCTGAGGGAGCCTGTATGTGTCGATACACATGTGTGATCAAAATGAGGTCATGTACACTAGAGTAGCATCTTAAGACTTCACAAAATGGCAAATAGATGCAAGGTAAGATCTACACTTTCAAATGTAGATCACAGGAGAAGTTGATTTCACATTAGGACTTCTGAATTTGCATCTTAACTACTATATATATATATATATCCATTTACATAGAAGACAAATATATTTTCTTGCATGACAATGCAGAGGGCAGTCCTGTCCTTATTGAAAAAGTGTCATAGTTTAACCCCAGCCAGCAACTAAGTACCACGCAGCTGCTGGCTTATCCTCCCCGCTCCCAGGTAAGATGGAGAAGAGAATTGGAAAAAAAGGCAAATTCATGGCTTGAGTTAAAAACCATTTACTAGGACAGCAAAGGAAAAGATAAAAATATATCTAAATAATGATAATAATAAAATAGAATCCTAGAGTCATTGAATAGTTTGAGTCAGAAGGGACCTTTAAAGGTCATCTAGTCCAATCCCCTGCAAGAAGCAGGGACATCTCCAACCAGATCAGGTTGCTCAGACCCCCGTCCAACCTGACCTTGAATGTTTCCAGGGATGGGGCATCCACAACTTCTCTGGGCAACCTGTGCTAGTGCTTCACCACCTTCATTGTAAAAAAATTTTGCCATATATCAAGTCTGAATCTGCTTCCTTCTATTTAAAAACCATTACCCATTGTCCTATCACAGCAGCCCCTGCTAAAAAGTTTCTCCCCATCTTTCTTATAAGCCCCCTTGAGGTACTGGAAGACCGCTATAAGGTCTCCCCGGAGCCTCCTCTTCTCCAGGCTGAACAGCCCCAACTCTCTCAACCTGTCCTCGTAGGAGACGTGCTTCAGCCCTGTTATCATCCTCGTGGCCTCCTCTGGACTCACTCCAACAGGTCCATGTCCTTCTTGTGTTGGGGGCTCCCGAGCTGGCTGCAATACTCCAGATGGGGTCTCACAGAAGCAGAGTAGAGGGGCAAAATCCGCTCGCTCGACCTGCTGGCCATGCTTCTTTTGATGCAGCCCAGGATATAGTGATAACAGAATATTAATGATGCACAATTTCTCACCACCTAATGACCTGATGACCAAAACAGCTCATCCCAAGCAGTGATCATAGAACGGAACCAAGAGCGATCTTGGAATGATCCCAGGCAGAGAGCAAACTGCCCACTGGCCGACCCCCCTTATATACTGAGCATGACATTTACGGTATGGAACACCTCCTTTGGCCAGTTTGGGTCAACTGTACTGGCTACACTCCTCCCAGCTTCTTGCACCTGCACATTAGCAAAACCTGGGAAGCTGGAAAATGTCCTTGATGTCTTTAGCAACAACTCATAACATCAGTGTATTATCAACATTCTTCACATACCAAATCCCACACTAAATCCAAAACACAGCAGCTACTGGGAAGAAAATTAACTCCATCCCAGTCAAAACCAGGAAAAATGGTAATCAAAATATTATTCATAATTGCTACGTTACATAAACAACAGCAAAAAAAAAAAAAAGGTACAGTCAAATATTTTAAGTTTAAAAACAATGCTCTGAAAGATAAGGAAAAACAGAGTTTTGTTCCCCGTTCAGACTCAAGTCTTCCTTCTTGTCCATCTGTTCAGAGTGTTACTGAGGTCCTTGGAGAAACACAGCACAAGTCCTGTAGTGAATGGGAAGGAAATGAAGTCTGCACTTACCTGAAATACCAAGTTTGCTCGAAACGGCAAAGTGAACGGTAGGAGTCACTGTGGTGGAAGCAGGGAGCACACGCACAGATATATAGATAGATAGGTATGGGGTAGCACCACTGTATCTCTAGGTGTTTGCATCCCAAACACCACCTGCAATCTGCACATCCATCTCAGGCAACGGATGGAAGGGAAGAAGCAGCTTCCTTATAATTAATCAGACCTTTCAGGCAACGAGAGGTGTGAGAGAGGAGATAGAGATCGTGAATGACATAGAGAAGATGAATAGGGAAGAATTAATCACTATTTCTCCTAGCAGGAAATTTGTAGGCACCTAATGAAACTGTCAGGCAGCAAAACAAGCAAGAGGAAGGCATCTTATACCTAATAGCAGGGAACACTTTTCGTAGGCATCTTTGCTGCACAACATTGTGGGTACCAACAGGAGGCATGGAATCAAAGTAGGGGTTGGGCAAATTCAGGAGAAATATTTGTCAAGGGCAGTCAAATACCATGATGTAGATGCGAAGTTGCACTCAGAAAATCCCTAAATGGCAGAAGCCAGAAGATCTATTGGAGACAGTCCCATTGTATAGTAGCTCTGTTCCTCCACTCCATCTCTGAACATCTCCTCTTGGTGACTCTGACCACTGTAACACAGACTTCTGTCTAGAACCACAGAAATAACTCCACTTGATCATAGCAGAAAAGGATGTTAATACAAAGAATGCCAGAAATGGTGCCTGTCTGGGAGGAGTTCAGCTCAGCTGTGTCTTCCCCACTGAAGCTGAGGATCACCTAACCTAGCAGCCCCTCCTTGCAGCAGTATATTTGACAATTGACTGGTCTCCAGTTGACCTCTCCCATTTTGGCCCGGCAGCCCCAGGGCTTGTGAAAGCTGATCTACTGTTTGCTTTTCAGCTGTGAGAGCAGGCACAGCGATGGGATTGTGAGCCATGCCTCTTGGAAAGGGTTTCTCTAAAGATGGCAGCTCCCCCAGCTTAGCACCCCCCAGCAGTTTCTGCTGGTGTATGTGCTCCTCCTGTTGCTGCCTTCAAGGTGAGTTTAACAACTGCTTTCACAGGGTGACAGGTATGTCCTGAGGAACACAAGCAATGGAAGGGAAATGGTGATTTTCAGCCATTTACAACCGATCCAAACTGGAATGGCATTTCCTGGACAAGCAAAAAGCAATAGCGTCAAGGTACTAGTCTTGCTCACTTCCAAAAGTTCCTTGCAAAAAATGAAGGAAATAAGATTTCTAAACTAATTATTGCAGAATCCCTTTAAAATAGAGTATGTAAAGCCCCCATGGTACTAATGCCTGCTTTTCACGTTATGCTCAAAAGACTTCTGCCAATTACTAGGGTGATCCATGGAAATAATGACAACAATTCTTGTTTACTCCTCCTTACTATTGAAAGTTTCTGAGTAACGATTTTGGGTGTGATTTTTACTCAGGCTGAGATCCTCTTTATATCATTATGACCAGAGAAAGGAGCCCTTAATAGAAGAAAAATTCAATTATATATTCAGGCCTCTTCGGTGTAACAGGGACTTCGTGTTAATAAGAATCAGGCTTTAGATGTTCCCAATGCTCTTTAAAAAAAGAGACAACAATGTGCAAAGTAAACTCCGAGTTATTAATTCGAGAGCAGTGTGAGCAGCAGCAGCAGTAAGGAAACCCGATACATCCATCAATCAGCGCTGTGGAACCCTGTTTGTTTGCACTGGTTAGCAAGTGATGAATAGGTCCTCTGTGTAAAACATTCAGCTACAGTGTGAGAGGGTAATAAATTATGTTCGTTAATTTTATATGCCATACATATAAAAATCGCTAAAAATTGTTAAGACACTGTAATGGTGACAGAAAGGTCTGGTGCTGCAGGAACCTTAACGCAGCACTTTTTTATCTCCACAAGTGAAGGTCCCTTTGGCATTTCCTGCATTTCAGGCAATATGATATAAAAGTCCTGGAGGAAGAATTTTACCTACTAATCATTCAGGTTCACAGCTGTCTCCCTGGACTATACTACCTAAAAATGATGCTTCTCGCTTACGCTCACAATTCCCATTATGTCAGCAGTCAATGGAGAGAGATGGGGGGCCTCAGGGAATGAATGACTCTCCCCCAGGAGGTGTCTGAGAGAGGTGGTGTCATGTGTGATGGCTGGTGACGATGCCACGGCTCATCCCGCTCTGGAGAGTCAAAGGTGGATGCAGTGGATCCCCCGGGAGGCACGAGCTGGGCTGCGGGGCTGGGCTGTGAGTACAACCAGCAATAAGCATCAAGACTTTGTTCTCAAACCATCCCATTCTGGCACAAGTAGAGAAGAAATTGAGACCTGGCCAGCCGACGTAGGCTATGTAACCCCCTCAGCCTGGTATTTCCCAGGCTGCTTTCAAACTGCAGCTCAGACTGTGCTCAGTGGGCGCAGTTTAAGCCCAAGTTAGACTCTTGCAGTTTGGTTCATCTTTATCCACGTAAGCTCTTTGCACTTTTGTCTATGAGCTTTGACTACTTTGTGCACACACATCCTGCCTTCTGTCCTACAGCTATGCTGTCGTACGACTCCCTTCACGTTTCCACACCCGCTTCGGTTGCAGCCAAGGCTCAGTGAATGTGTGTGCAGCCTCAGCTGTGCTCACATAAACTCAAGTTGCTTTTTCAGAAGTCTTTCCTCTCTAGATAAGCTGTTGACATTGTCTAGCGTGTACTGTGCAAGGGTGCAAAGCCTGCAGTGACACTAAACAGTGCAGACAAAAAGTATGTTTGAGCATTTTTTAAACCATCGTCTCAGAGGAGAAGGCAACCTTGAGAAACTGCTTCGCTTTCCAGAAGCTTGCTTTACGGCTGTATTTATTTCTCAAGTCAGGGCAGCGAGGAAATGAGTCTAATGCATGAGAATGTTGCCATGTTATTAAACGGTGGTGTAAAAGCTGCGCTTAATTTCATGGGAATGAGGTTCTTTGCCAAAAGTGAGATGCCTCAGCTCCCCCCTGGGACTGCATCCTAGTTTGGAAGGAACGGAGGAAGCCGCTGCGAGCAGTTGGAGCAGATAGGAGGGAAGATGGTGCATGTGTGGCAGCCTGTTTGTAAGCTCGAGAGAGAAGCTCGGCACTTGCTGGCTGCGTTGCGCAGGGTGAGGCCGGCAGATCCGCCTGGTGTCCCTGCCCTTGCACCCCAGCAAATACACGCCCAAACTCCGCCTGCTGCTGCCAGGGCTCGGGTGTTCCTCTCCTTTACACCTGGGTGCAAATCCGGAGCAATTGCACGGAAACCCGCTTACCCTGCAGGGTGCTGTGCCAGGGCAGGGTCGGACCTCCACGAATGGGCCAGCACAGCAGAGCAAACTGGCCAGTTTCTGCTGGGGAAAATCAGGAAGGCTTCACTGACGGCAGCACAGGGCTTCATCCCCCAAGCTGTACCGTAAAAATGAATGTAACAATAAGACTAGCTTTGTTTGACTTGTTAAACACAAATCATTTCAACCCCCCTGTCAGCAAAAAGTAATTTTTTTCCTAGCTATTTTTATTTTATCAGAAACGGGGAGAACTCATTAACACTGGTGTTTTGAACTGTAGTTTAATAGAAGGCAGACTAATACAGTTCATTAAAATATGCGTGTTTGATGTTTGAGGTAATGTTTGCACAAATCCTCGGGGAGAGGATACTGTAGAGCTAAAATGATGTTTTTCACAGCTAAATGGCATAATCTCATTACCAAAGTTTCGTGATCAAGATGAAAGGTACACTTAGTAATTGCAAGGGATAAACATTTTTTCTCCGTAACTGCCCCTATTACTCACGGATAACAGATCCAGTGCAGACTGTTACATTTCTTTCTTTCCTTTTGCTGTCTTCTTTTCTTTACCACCCACTTTGTTTATGATTCATTAGCAGTTTCTATGGACTGAATGTAAGGAGTGAGGGAAACTTCTCTTTGCCTATTTCATGGCAAAAGAACATCCTGAAGAGATGCATTTGCTAACATTTAGCCTGGAGACGCAGGTATTGCTCGGGGGGACACAACATTTTAAAATTGAAATTATTTTCCGTGACTTTCCTCCAGCTCCTGGGTTTCCGACGGGCTGCTCTTCAACCTCTTCCAGCTGGTGAACCCGCATTATTTCAAGGAAATCTGCAGATCCAGTACAGTAAAGAGAAACCTTGCTTCTCTTAGTTACCTTTTGACCCCCAGAAGTAATCTGTGGACTCCCAGGCATCTGATCTTACACTGAAAACTATGGATTTAAGAGATCTGAAGGAGAAAGGGTACATCTGCCAGAAAAGCATAGCTCTTCTAAACATTCATCTGACCACATTGTCTTTGGAGAGGAGAAAAAAAACCCTTACCTCGCTTGCAGGGTATGGGAAAAATCCTATTTTGCCCTTAGTTCCGTGCTGCTTTAACGGCAGTTGGGGTGGCCTTTGGGCTGTGTTGTTGCAGATAACGGAAATGAAACTGCAGCACAGCCAAAGCACTGGCCGCTGGTGTGATCTGGTGACATGTTCTGGTGGACATTTTATTGTGTACCTACTGGCAGTTTTGGTTCAGAAAGCAAGATAGATTGCACTGTGCATTTTTTTCTTCTGCTGCTTTACAGCTAGGGCAGCATATCTGTAACTGAGACCTCTAAATCAGGAACTGACACTGTTCCCATGCCCTAAATGATTATATGACCCTTTAGGACTGAGTGATGTGTTAATCTTTTTTAATTACGCTATACTGTATCTCTTGCGTTCAAACATGGTCACGAACAGGGCTGTTTCTGCTCCCATAGCTGGAGATGGCAGGCGGCCAGCTGGAGCTGCACCAGGTCCCATTTGCAGCCCAGTGACCGTGTGTTTGGGGGAAAACTGAAGAGCTTAGGTTTGTGGAAGACACAAGAAATAAAGATGCTGGAGCAGGATGAGATCTAAGATGATGTTTTGAAAGTTCTGTCTCTTTTGCAATATGATTCCTCATTCATCATGCAAATTTATAATTTTCATGCAATTAAAAAATAATTTTCGTTATGAAAGCGAGTTTGATTAGCTTGTACAGTTGACAGCTAGTAAAGCTGTGTGAAATATTCACACATGCAGAAACTCTCCTCCTAGTGGGAAATTCCACTTTTTACTGGAGAAAAGGCGTATTTCCCTTATCATAAGCAGGGAGGGAAGATGAGAATTTGTCCTTTTTCATCTCATTGCTGGCAGAAACCCAAGAACTTTACATAGGTGATCCAAACTTGTTAGTGTCATGACATAAAGTCATGACTGAGGAATGTGCCTGGCTGGATCCTCACCGATGCCGCCACAGTGGCCATGTACAAGGACATTAAATTAGTGGTAGAAATCACAGTCGCTCCTCGTCTTAACGTTCTTGATGCAGAGTGATATAAATATGCTACAGGGTAAATAAAGCCCAATCCCATGAAATTCAGATGCATAGTGGTCTGACCCCCAGTTCCATGGGGGCCAGCGCAGCAATGCCAGCTGCAGGAGTGGGTATTTAGCACCATCCCTTCTTCTCGTGGGTCACAATGCTGGCTGAAGCACTGGGGTGGAGACATCTATGTTGACAGACAAGCATTATTATCAGCTTAGTTTGTGTCACTCAGCAGCAGTAAAGCTGCCAGCAGAAGGGCTCCTGTCAGCGTATGGTGCACCTCCACTGGGGCTATGCCAGCATATCTGCTGTGATGGAAACGTCCCAGTGAGATAAGCCTGTGTCTCCTGCTATCCTGAGGGAGCTTTGGAGCATTACTTGGTTGTATCATCCCCTGTGTAAAGTCTATTTCACATAACAGAGGGATTTGAAGGCATCTTACCATACGTCCAAGTCAGCCAAGGTGTGTGGGTAGTCTTCTGAAGCCCTCAGCGTGCACAGCTGCAGGCAATTCTCCAGAAGTGCTTAGCAGCTTCTGAGACCATGCAATGGAGCTGCCAAACACCTGCCTAGGACCCAGTCCAGCTCAGGACTAAAGGACTCCTCACTGGAGTGATACAGGCAGCTGGGTCATGACACTTCCGGCACCTCACCAGCATCATGGAGATGCCCAAATTCAGCCCTTACAAGTCTCATGAGCTTCTGTGTCATGCCTCCTTCGAGGCAGGTCTCCATCTCAGGGACTGTGGTGACTTCTGCTACATCTCAGGAGAGCCCGTGCCTGGCAAAGCTTGGATGGATTTGTGATCCCTCGAGGGCTGTGGGCCAGAGGGTCTGGGACAGAAACCAAGCCACGAGGAAGCACTGCTGCTGGGGATGCAACACGCTGTGTGCTCACGATGTGTTTGCCTGCTCCAACAGCCTGGTCAGAAGCCATGCCATGGCCTAGGTTGGTGCTTTGAGCTGTCTCCATGGCCTGGGTTGCTGCTATGAGCCATTTCCATGTGACTCAGGCGCATGACCAATACACCAGATGAGTCCTGTGTGACTCAGCTCTGTAGAGCTGTCTAATGATGGAAGGAGTAAGACATGAGAGCTACTGCGTGTTGAAAGGTTGCAAAAATGAGAACTCAGCCAGCACATTTTTTTTTATGAAGATGCTTAGGCAAGCAGGAGGTCAGGTTTTCTAGAGCTCTTCGCTTGACAGCTGTCTCTCAGATGCATTTAACTTGACTTTAGCAGTCAGCATGCACCTGCCATATCCACCGCTTCCAAAGACATTGGTGCCAAAAGTCAAAAATTGAGGGTTTTGAAAAGCTGATCCAGGGCTGCTGGTGGCTGTCATCCAGGGTTTGATGCTGAGTAGCTACAGTTTGAAAGGGGGGATGAAAAACTGCTTCATGGAACTGAGAACTGGTAGAGATGCATTAGCTACAGACTACTTGCTGCTGCCTAAGCACTCAGCTTAGACCTCACTGAAGTCCCATCAGAGCGGGGTTGGGACTATCAGCTGATTCCTTCAGCTAGAAAAGTTCAGTGATCCCAGCTGAGGGGAATCTTGAAGTTGAAACATAATTTGATTCCAGCCCTTGGCAGCAGGTCTCTATCAAAATCCGATACGGTCCCCCCTGGAAGGATAAATGGCTGTATCCTTTCTAGTTAGATCTGTTGGAAGCATAGGAAGACAGAAGTAGGTAAAATAAAGAAGCAGGAGAATAAAATTAATATCTGTCTTATCTTAATTTCCATTTGCCTTCTGAATTCTAAGGTTTTTGGAGAAAAACATCTAAAATAAGTTTTTTAACTATATTAGTGCTATTGCAAGACTCATTTTGAGGCCAAAGTGTCACTGGTTATGGACAGAAATGAAGGGAATGAAAAAGATATCTTCTTACTCAACTGATCAGTCCCTGGTGTGCATTATGACTCATATCTGCTTATTTCACTAACAGAAACAAGTTTTTACTCTTTTTTTTCCTTCCTATTTGCAACACATGGCACTGACAGCGAAGGGAGGACTGACTGGATCATGCTCTGGCTCTCAGATCACCAACAGAAGAGTTAACTACATTTTAATGCTGTGATGGTGCACAAGCTAGAAGAACACAGCCTGACTTTCAGGCCTCAGGTAGCATTCACAGGCCTGGCAGCTAGAAGACATGAATAATGGATTTTGCAATGGAAAGAAAATGTAAGCCCAGCCCTCTGAGTGTCCATGTTCTCAGCAGATACTACACAAAAGCACGGCTGTATAAAACCCCACAGATAGATCAAAATATTACTTGAAGAAAGAAAAGTGTGGGACAAGTCTTACCCTTAGTAAGCCTTAGGCCAGTTTGTGCCCTTCCTGAGGACAGAGATGTGGTCTTGGGTGGGTAGAAACACAGCTGAAAGAGAAGGCAGTGGGGCACAGTAGAAGGCCGTCTAGAAACCAGGACGTTTTACTGTCCCAAGACCACGTGTCCATTCACCACACCAGGCATCACTAGCTGGGACGTGGTGAGGGAGGATGCCCTCTTCTCCCTCCCCAGTAAAATATCCATAGCTGGACTTGGGCCTTGCAAATGATTTTGTGAATGACAAAGCAACTGATTGGTTGGTTTGTCAGCTGAGGAGGTTCATGCCAAGAAAGTCCTGTTCAGTTTCCTACATGTGCTGTGACTCTGCATTAACAGCCTAAGGGCCAAATACTCCAGTCTGTTTCCAGTGTGGGAAAACAAGATTTAACCAAACAGGCCGGCTAAACTGGGATTATGGCAATTTATTTCATGCTGCTGAATCTGTCTCTTATATTTGTTGCTAATTAAAGCAGATTCCATTTAACCAGAGAAATAAACTGGGCTAGTAGGTGCCAGTTTTACATGAACCTAACTCTTTCCTAACTCTATAATTTCAGCTTTCCATAAGTTTGGTATATGTGGACGGGAACTGGTACCAGTAGTCTTTTTTCCCCTCCAGTTTCTCCAGAGCTCTTCACGTGCATGCCATGTACACTTATTTACACTCACTGGGAAGTGCTCCCAACGGAGGTAGCTCTCAAGCATGCTGCCAGCACACAGCAGAGGTGAAATCACCGGGCTCCAATAAAAAGTTTTGCCTTTAAGGCAAACGAGGGATGGAGACACAAAGCATTTATCATTTCCTGTCACTATTATTGTCTGGTGGTTCCTCCTCAGCTAATGCCAGACCTCTGGCAGTGAGACGAGGAGGGATGGGAGGACTCATGCTGTGCATCCATTGAATTAACAGTTTGAGGGAAGAGGTTTCCAGTAGCTCCTTGAAGAATCAGTTAGAAGTGAACCTCAGGCAAATCTCCTGCTCTTTAGGTAGGTCCCTTTGAAGGGTAGGATTTGCCTTGTGAATCATTTAATTTAGTTTAATGGAAAGGTTTTAATTCATTCAATTAAGTGCACTAAAATCTGCAATATTATCCTACAGACCCACTGGAGTCAATGGGAAACCTTCCAGTAATTTCAGTGACTTTAGTTCTATAAAATAACTTTTCTAATTGTATTTATTTAATTTATTTAGTTGTATTAAAGATTTCTGGCATAGAAAAAAAAAACAACCATCTCTTACTTTCTGAATTTAAATCTAATGCTAACTATACCTTTTAAAAGTCATGTTTCAATGAGGGACTTAATCCTATCATCAAATCAAATTAAACATCGGTGAAGGCTGACCTCTCCTAATGTTTATCAAATGTGGATGTAATTTCTGGTAATATGTACCAGAAATAAAGGAAAAATTCCTTTCTATGGGAACTAGAATTTAAAATTTCCCTCAGTAATTTTTCTGAGTTCAGTATTGAGTATTTAACTAAGACTAGAGACCTGCCCCCAAAGCTACTAAAACAAAACCTTCAGCAAGAAACCATGTTGAAATCTCAATGTCTCCACAAAACACTGATGATTTGAAAACAATATGCTTGACCCTTTCAAAACATGCATCCTCACTCCTACGCCAGTAACACTTTTGTTTTTAGCAGCCCAAAATCTAGCAAGACACTCATCCCTTCCAGTGACATCACTGAATCACAGATCAGTGCCCATAGGCTGGAAGCTTATGATATACCTTCATTCTAATATTTATATACTTGCCTAATTTTATTCTTAAGAATAACCCAACTACCATCAGAAATAGGTTCACAATATAACTAGAAGTAATTATTGCAGGTTATTTCATGCTTCTATTGTAAAAGCAGATAAAGGCAAGCCAGATCACAGACATGTTGTCCTCAGTGTGCTCAATGATAAAGTAAATGGCAGCCTGGGCACTAAAAATTATACATGTTCTTTGACTCATTTGTAAACTGTGATATGTTGTGATATTTTGTATGTATGTAATAACCAGAACTATTCATGCATAGATTGCTTTAGTGGAAAGTGCTGCAAAAGCATTTTTGTTACCTATTCCAAAAGAGTTGCTACTACTTTTTACCATATAAAGCTGCAAGACAAGTCAGAACCATTTCAAAGATTGTTCTTCATCAGTTTTAAATTATTTGCTCTTCAGCCAAATTTCAAGGCTGATATCTTTTCAGTTTTGAAATAGCAGTTTTACATCTTCAGCCTGTCCTCTCAGCTGGTATTTAGTAACTACACAAGTCCAGGATTTTCACTAGAAGTCTACAACACAAAATAAAATCACTTCATTCAAACCAACGCTGAGGTGGTGCCAAGCTGAAGGGACAATCATTTCTTAAACAGCACCAAGCTGGTCCCTTGCTACCGTCTGCCTGTGACCTGAGCAGATGCTCTTGTAGGGCACTCCCCTGCTCTTGCCATGCCTCCCTGGCGTCTGTGGGTGCCCCAAGCTACAGGAAAAAGCTTGAATGACTTGGTTTTGCTCACCCTCATTTTGCACTCCTGCTTTTAGTACCAGATGTGGTCCCAGCACTCTGCAGCTCTCAGTGTTTTGCATTTTTGGTATAAACTTTTGTTCTTTCATACTTTGGCTGTGATGAGGGAGCCAGGTCTTCCTGCCAGACGTGTATGCATAAGCAAAACTATGTTGGGTTTTGAAGGCTGAGCCCAAGACAAAGCATTCCCAGTAAGATCTGTTTCATACATATAATCTCTTAAGTATCCTTTAAATGCTGCATTAATTGTGAGGCATTAGTACAGGGAGGAATATCTTTTCACTTAATCATTCGTGACCAAGGGGTTTCCGTAAACTTGATTCACTCTCTCATCTACAGACTTTTTATTCTTCTATCTCACTCCTCGTTTGAAGTAGCAATCTGCTACTTATCCTGAAAACAGTTCTTTCCAGGCCAAAGGAAATGGTATGAAGCTGCTTTTTCCTTCTCCCAGGCCTGTGGCCAGGAGAGCCGAGTCCAGAAACTCACTACTGAGTGTCCGACACAGAGTCCCAACAGGGACAGATGCTGTTCAAGCCCACGACCTGGTTCAGAACTGGGGAGATGATGTCTTTCCCTGGTTGCAAATGTCTTGTTACTTAAGAAAAAGAGCTGGTCTTCCCTTTTACTGTCAAAACAAAAAAGAAATCTGGTGAATTATTTTCCATAAAGTTTGTTTTATTATTTACCTTGCTTGCTGGGTAACGATTCCTATGAAGCTCACAACTTTTATTTTTTTCAGTTGCTTTTTGGGGTGGTGGGACCCCTTTGAGTCGGTAGGTCTCTGTCATCACCCTTGAGCTAGAAATGCAAGGAAGAAAAGAAAGAATTAAAATTCTGTACAAAGGTCAGAGAGAGCTTAAAGCCTGCAACTTGAAACCACTGGCACGGAGCTGCGGCACTTCATATTTCTGCTGGGAAGGGATCCTGCTTGTGGAATCAGAATAAAAGAAGTTCTTGTGAGTCTTACGAGTTAATGCGGTGATATATATACACAAAATTATATGTACGTGTGTGTATACAGGCCTGCACATTTGTTATGTACGTGTACGTGTATATAAAGATGGAAATAATTAGGGGCAGTTTTAATTTTACATTCTTGCTTACTCCTGTTTGATTAGAAAGGATAATAACAACAATAAAAACACCCTCAAATGGGGATTAAATCCTCGAGAGAAGAAGTGCTCCATTTATTGGAGCCTTGCTTATCTCGCACAGAGTAAGGGGATTATGCGATTGCTTTTGTGTCCCGAACGATTGTGGCTAGACAGTTTCTGACATAATGGACTTGTCTGCTGAAATAGAAACATTACTGTTAGATGGATTTGCAGCTGGCTGCAGAAACGCATTTCTCTGAACAGAAATGTCCCTTGTAACTTACTGAAACACTTGCTCTGAGCGTGGAAGTCAGGCTCTTTGGGGAAGGCATACACTGCCTTTTGTTAGGCTGGCGAGACGCCGTAGCTTCTGGAGACACTGGGGCTGGCGTGCTGCGGAAAAGGGACCTGAGTCCGTAAGCTCTTTTGAATTGAAATTGCACCCCAACGCTGGCAGAGTGGAGGCTGGGTGTATAAGAAAAGCTGGCTTCTGGGACATGTTGCTAACTGGTGTGACGGCACCAAGCGAGGAGCTTGATTTGCAGGAGTGCAGCGGAGTTACATGGTCAACTGGCATGGGCTTTCCCCAAGAGCAGAGTTGGGAAATATTTCTTAGCACAGCTTCATCTCTCTGGACATGCAGAGAGAGGCTCCTTCGTGATAACTATCGTCAGCTTCAAATGCTGCTTGGGAGACTTTGGGCTGCAGGGATGCTAACGCACTCCTTGGAAGTGTTCAGTCCTGCTTTGCTCTGGTGGTGTGATCATAAAGGGACTTTGAGTGTTAGACACAACTTTTATGGGAGCAGAAGGGAGCCTTTGCATCCTTTTCCAGCCAAGGACAGAAGTTCCCTGCTAAAGGTGACACTGGGGCACGCAGAGCAGGGCTAGGTTCCTCTCCCTCTATATCCCCTGCCTTTCCTTGGGGTTCTTCTTTCCCCACTTTGGTAGCTCAGCAAAGCCCACGTGAGAGCAGAGGTGCTCCCATCCAGCATGGCTGGGCAACAACAGAACCAAAAATCCCAGCCTGGGGCTTTTGAAGTTCTCAGAGTGGGCTGGGAGCTGTTGGCTTCAGAGGAGCAGCACAAGGCCAGTGCAGGGCACGTGGGAAGAATCCTCCCTGTCTGCACCTGAAACACCACACTGGCACAATGCCGAGCCAGATCTTCAGGCTGCACTTTGCTATCCCTCCCTGCAAGTCTCGGTATGTCCTTTCCAAATGTTTCGTCAAAATAAAGTGTGATCCCAGGGCCTCTCTGCTCTCTCCAGGGAAGGGACAGCCTGAGAAGGACGTGCCCCAGTATGCATCTCCTTGGGAGATGACTGAGCCCATCTGTCCCTTCCATAGATGGAGAACACTTATCGGTCAGAACATCTTTTGAGGCCAAGCATCCCAAAGACACGCTAGTGTTGGAAAGGGACAGCAAAGGGTTAAGGTGTTCAGGTCACTGCAGCCACATCAGAGCTACTCTCCTTTCCTGTTTTCATTCATCTCTGGCCACTTCCACCAACACACCCTCTCCCACCCCTTCCCATAACCTGGCCACTTTGTTTGGGGAAGACATTAACTTTCTGCAGTGTTGCTTTTAGTGGGTTTTTTTCCTTTTTTTCCTTTAAGATTATGTCATTTTAAAATCATTTCACTTCTAAAAATGACCATAAACTTTACACTTTCCTGCTGTAAAACAGGCCAGTGCTGTCACCAGTCTGCTCGTTCTCGGGGATTTATGGCCCTGTGTCTGATGTGTTGCAATCCTCTCAAATGAAAAATCATCACGACTGAGCCCGTAGCACAAAGAGACGATTTAAGAGGAACGGGAATAATTAAGGCTGCCCCTTACAAGCCCAGCACAAAGACATTTCTCAGAGCTGCCTGTACTCTTAGTGAATAGGCAGAAGGGGATCTTTAGTTTTCCAAAGCTGAAATCCCCCATGGTCTCCACCGCATCTGCGAGTGAAAGCAAGCCTGTGTCTTTCAATTTTAGTCAGCGCTTGGGGTAAAAAAACAGAGACTGCGATTATGGGGGGATCCTTCCTCCCCAAGCCCTGCAGACCTTGCCTTGTCTCGGGGAGGGGAAGATGCTGAGCGTGTGCCGGTGGCTGCAGCACACGCACGCACCCCCACGGCTCTGCGTCACCATGCTTTCAGTCGTTCCCTCAGTAAGGAACCGAGACCGTCCTGTGGCCCCATGTATTTGCATAAATAGTTGATAGGACTTCAGTTTGGCCATGTCTGTCATCCCTTGCTCAGCGGCTGCTGCCTCACTTGAGCCCCTGGCTTGTGTGTGGCATCCCTTGGATTTGGAGACTCCTGCTACCAAGTCTCCGGCATCAGCTGCTCACTCTGGTGGCAGTCCAGGGCAAGAGTCTTCTCGGTGTCCTATAACAGCCCAAACCAAGAGGTCTTTAACATTTGTAATTGTTTCCCAGGGTCTCAGGGCCTGTAGCCTTCCATGTTAAACCTCCCAACATCTTTTATCCCAAAGGTCCCCACTGCAGCCTGCCATCCCTCAGAGACCCAGGCGCCAGGTCACTACCTCCTGCTGTGCTGCCAGGGGATCAAAAAGGGTCCTGGGGGGCACTAATCTTCCCTTCTGACTTTTTCCTAAGGCACCAAACTGCCTTTAGAGGGGGCGAAACCTGACCTATAAGTATCCTCCTGCCCATTTACTAAGTACTTGACATCAGAAATTTGAGAGCAATTCAAATTCAAACAAGGTATTTAAGGAAGAGAAAAAGCCATGTTATAACTGAAATAATAATTTAGGTTGTGTTCTAAAAGTCCCCGCCAAGACAGTTTCCCCAGAAATTCAGGGGATTTTAGATGGCCACTTTAAGTTAACTGCTGTAGATGCTCCGAAACTGGCACGTGTTGCATTAGCAGCTCTTGCTGTTGAGCTGCTCTCTCTTTGGGAACGGAATTCATGTCCAAAATGTTAAAGGAAATGACTGCTCCAGTGAAATGACAGGGTGATAATTTCAAAAACACACTAGTTTATCGGCCCCTCTTCAACTTAAAAAATGATCAGTGATTGCAACAGGAACAGACTCTGGCTGAAAGCTTTTATAAAATCTCACTCTTATCACAACGTTATCTGAACAGAGTACCAGCAAACGTGTTACAGAGATCCAGTTTTTATGTACACAGGATTTTGCACTAAATATTGGTTTGGGTTTTTGTTTGTTTGTTTTTTCATCTTCAGTTTCTGGCTTGGCTTTTTCTGCCTTTCCAAGAGGGAGGCTTCAGATTGTAAAAGCCTTAGGTCAACTTGCGGCTGAAAGCATTCTGTGATCATCGTCTTTGCAGCTTTGTGCGTGCAAGTGGTGCAATTTAATAGCAATAATAAATGTAACACATATTAGCCAGGGCTAATCGCATTTCATATAAGCAGGCTTTTTTAGACTTAATGCAGGAAAAAAAAATGTATATTTGATGTAACTCCTCTTGTTTACTATCATTTCTGTGATTGTTGTTTTATGTACTTCTTAAATCCAATTATGAATGTGACTCACTGGTATTTCAGCAGAGCGCATTCAGGGAGACCATCTTGTCACAAGTTAGACCTGAGATAGTGGCTCATTTACTCTACGTACTTACTCTCATTTTCTGTTTGTAGGGGCATCGATGCAAATTCCTGATATTCAGATAATTGCATTGCTTGATTTTATCTGGAGGCATGTTTTTAAACTTTGGACTGTTCATGAAGAATTCTCTGTAAGCGTTTCATGGTTGAGTTGTGATAGTTAATTGTATGTGGTCACACCAGCCCAGTAGCCTCATTTCTATTTTTTCATTTCATAGCCAGAAGAGCTAAGTTTGAAAAGAAAAGGTCTCTGTTCCTCCAGTATACTGGTTTTCACTGGTCAAAAGCAATATCGACTGGAGATAGAATGGAGCTGGACTTAGCCAACATGGTGTCCCAAGAAAAGGCGGTGTCCTAAATTTTTCCTTCAGTGCATCCCATCAAGATGTCCTTCACATTTTTCCTAAATGCTTCTCCCACCATCCTCCTCCAAACCTCTCCTCCCTAACTTCCTTTCCCTTCTCCCTCCCTGTTTCTTTCACGACCTGCAAAGGAATTGGGCTCTGAGGAGCATCTTGAGGTGGATCCGCAGGGGTGCAGACCTGACTGTGCTAGTCAAAGATTGATCCCAGTCCTGCCTATCTAAACTTACCAAACTATTGGGACAAAGTTCTTGGTTGTCACTCAGTCATGCTCATGTCATCCTCAGAGGTGAAATGAAAAGACAGTATGCGGCTACACAGGGGGCTCGAGGGAGTGTTCTCCTACTGCATGTGTTCATGCAGTCTCTGGCTGAGGGTTGCAACTGCTCCAGCTCTAAGACCTTCCCTCTTCTTAAGAAGGGACAATCTTGCACATCAGCCTCAATGCCCTTGTTATTCTTGATTCCATTTGGCTTAGTTAAGTAATAGATTAGACTCCATTTCAGAGTTTTTGTTGTAATAGATGAAAATGATCTGCACTCTTTGGTTGCTTTTTTTTTGAGCTGGCCCGTGAATAAACATTGGTTCTTCTCCAGCAGTGGAAAACCCACAATTGTCTGAACATTGAGAGAAACATATTAGCTCAAGCTGCAAAATGAAGGTGCAGTGGTGTGGATTCACTCCTGTTTCCACTTCCCTTCAGCACGTTTCCTGCACAGATAGATTGTAAAATCGGCTGGTTTAGAAGAAAGCGATTGCAGGCTGTCTTTGGGCACATGGTGAGCTGAGGTAGAAGTTAGGGGGAGATGCCATCTGCTGGAATGTTTGGACATTGTCAGAAGGAGAAGCAGAGTTGAAAGCAGCTGTGAGCAAACGATACGGAAGATTAAATTAACGCTCAATGACCATGAGTAGCCACTCACTAGGAGTGAATCCCGCTTCTCACTTTCTCCACAGCTCGGAGCGCTGAAGCTGTCGCTCTCCTCCTGGTGGGATGGTTGTCCGGCCCTTGTTGGCCGAGCAGCCACTGAATCACGGCCACCACTGCTGTTGGCAGTTGCATGAGGTTAGGAAGGAAGGTGTGGAGGGGAAGAGAGAAAGAGGTCAAATAGAAAGAATTAGGACAATAAATTTTACAATCAGTAAGAGTGAGTATAAAGGAGAATAAAAGGTTAAAAATCTAGAAATGTAAGTGTGAAGAAAAATAACCCTCCAGAAGCCTTGGAAGAGAAAGCTTTTAATAGCAGGAACCACAATAACAATAATTGTCATCAGTGGGGACTGATAAATGTGAGTCTCTAATCCAGCAAATTGTTGAACTTCCCTGAGTAATGCTACTAACACCTGAGTTAGGCACTTATGCAAATGCTGGAATGATAAAGATAAAATTAAACCAAAAGCAGGAAACAGCATGTCAAGAGTAAAACTGTTAATTGTTTTTTGATTTAATCCTCTGATTCTCATTACTGCTTCACTGTGCAACCCACTGTGTTTTCACTGTAACTTTCAAACTTTCAAGGTGGTTGTAGAGAAGTAGGTAGGGCTTAGTGCTTTCTTCATTTCCCTCCAGTGTGTGATTGCACTAAATGTGTTTTTAATATTGCTTTTTACCACTTTGATTTTTTATTTTGTTGTTAGTGTTGTTCACATCAGAAAACCACAAGGCAGACATTAGGTATGATTTATCAGGAAATATCTGGGGCTATGCCAACTGATTAAAAAAGAGAAAGAAAACAAGCACAACACACATGGGAGCCCATCCGAATAAGATTCATTGAGCAGCAGCCATGAGAGAAGTTCTCTGAAAACTGGAGTTGGATGTGCTGACAGTAACAGACACCTGTGTCAGTTTGTCATGGAAAAGGAGAAATTATACCTCATAGCACATATTGATAGGAATTTAAAATAATAGGCTCAAGCATCTGTCTTTAGAGTCAGAGTTCGAACATACACAAATGTAGATTGCTGTGGGGCTCCACTTTCATATGCTACCTGAGATCTGGCTCAGAGCCTTATAGGGAGGCATTTAAAAATAGGTAGGTTCAGTGTGATTCTGCCCCTGTCGGAGTGGATGGGAACAGGCACACACCAGTAGATGCTCACGCTGACTCTAAGGCCAGCGTTAAGCCTTGGGAACCATGAACCATGGATCTTGCTTTAGCAGCAGCCGGCCTTGGCATCATCCTTAGGTGGATCTTGGAGCTGAGAAGTAGAAAGATGAGCAGGGTAAAGAAGACAAAAGTGGGAGAAGCAACACAAACAGAGAAAGGAGAGAGCAGAAATGTAGGTGTAGCATGTATCTATTTTGTGTTGTCAACTTAATTCAAGTTGGAAGCTCCATGTATTCCTTGCACTGGCAACAATCAATAGCTGTTAGTAATTACTTGCAAAACTGAATAGCTAGAGACTTGTAAGGTTTAATCTTCAAAGCTCCTGAAAGATCATATGTCAAAGATCTGCAGAAGTTAAGATATAATGGTGATGAAGAATAATAGGCAGTCACATAGGTAGTTGAGTAGGTGGGTGTGTAGATGGCTTACCAGCCAATCAGCTGGCAAATAATTTAAGAAAATGACCTTTGGATGACCTGTGTTTCATTTACTTGAAAGTTCAAATCTTTTGTCCCTCACCTGGACCCTGAAACTGACCACTGAAGGATTTGCGGTTTGCTGGGTCTGTTATGGTAGTGTCCATGAGAGGTCACTCCATAAAGCACGTCACCCTTGGGCATGGGCTCACCTACTCCTCTGGTTGGGGTGAGCGGAAGGACCTGCTCCTTCAGAGGGAATCCATGCTTTTGGAAACATCATTTCCAGCTCTTCTCAAAAACAAGGAGATATCATTTGGGTGATTTTTCCCAACAATGAAAATGTGAGAATAAGACCATTTACACCATCCCTGCCACCAATGAGTTTACGTGGGCTCCAGATAGCAGCACCATGGAAAGCTTAGGGGTTGTTCCAGTTACGAGAAAAGAAGTGGATTTCTGGGAAGGGGAGGATAAACTTGTGTCTTTTGAAATTTAACTACTACTGAAATTCAAAGCTCTCCATGATTCTTGAATTTAATTCTTATATCCAAAAAGTTTTCCTTGTGCTTGTCCCAAGACTTTAACAGCAGAGGACTTCTTTGTCAGAATGCAATAATACATCCAATGTAATTAAATTAAATTAGTAAAATACTAATAACAACTCCAACTAGTACAATACTAATAACTAACAACTCCCCATCCCTGGAAACATTCAAGGCCAGGTTGGACAGGGCTCTGAGCAACCTGATCTGGTTGGAGATGTCCCTGCTCCTTGCAGGGGCGGGGTTGGACTCAATGACCTTTAGAGGTCCTTTCCAACCCAAACTATTCTATAATTCTATGAATCCAATAATAATAGCAGCCAGAGGAAAAAGGGAGGTTGTAAATCCTACTGTTTGAAGAATTCTGTATGTACTTGGAGCCCATGAGCAGCGTTGCTGTTTTCGGTGCTGCAATGCAGCTTCTCCCTCCTAGTGAAAAATAAGGTACACTGTCCCTCTCCAAAATGTGCCAAACGACATGTGAGTCAGTCCTCACACTCTGAAGTCCTATCTGGAAGGCCAGGAGAGTCGTTAAGCAGCTGCCTTCTTATTGTCATAAAACTTGATAGCTTTTTGCAAATATGTACAAGCAAACGTTTTGTTTACTTTTAATGTGTTTGAACACACACACTGCCAGAAAGCTCAGTACCTCCAACAAGTTTGGTGGCAGTTCATTCCCATCTTCACTTGGTTGCTTATAGATTTGGCAGGGGAAGGAATTTACAGAGTTTAGGACAAAACAAAACCTAGCCACAATCTCATTGTCGGACTTGACATTTTTTAAGACATAAAGAAAAGAGTGAACATTTGGAAGGAAAAAAAATGGTGGTTGTGTGGAGTTGGAACAAGAAAAAAGGGGGGAAGGGTACTGAAATACCTTCATTCACTGTCTTAAACAATTGGTCCAAGCAGGAAACCTGGCACTTGAAGCATTTATTAAATGAATTCAGAGGGATCTGTTTTCAACAAATGAGATAAATGTCAAGATGAAGTTTTTAGGCACTCAGTACATCACATTTTCTTTCCCCTAGAAAGCAGAACAAAAATGTGCACAAATAAAATTACTTACATATGTAAAAATCACATTCAGTTTAAATAATGGTTTCTTCCTGCCTGGATGTATCAACAGTGTATCAAAGCTTAATGTAATCTTTTAAGAGCGTGATTATTTGAGAATGTTTTCATCCTCTCTACTCCTTATTGTTAACTTACATGAAAGCAAACACGTAAACTCGTATTTGTCTGGATAGCATCTTTATTTTGGTCACTGTGCTTCTGAGTGCTTCCTATGTGTATATGGAAAAGGTCATTCAGGCAAATCAATTCTAATTCTTTACAATTTTTTTTTTTCTCTCATCCATTTAGCAACCTCTCTCTTTCTTTCTGCTGGGTCTCTTATCTCCCGTTATGTGCTTTTCAGACTGTTCCAGCTCCTGGAAATGGCTAGTTTCCTGCTGCCCAGTCTTTGCGAGGGCCTGGTGCTGCCAGGCACGCTCGTTGTGGCAGACAGGAGGGAGGACCTGGCAGGGAGACGAGGGCACGCTGCTCTCATCTGCAACCCTCAAACTTCCATTGCCAGTCAGGCCAGAGGCTTTCTGGCAATTGAGTCCTTCGCATTTTAGTAGAAATACGGCAACAACATTAGGTGTTTGTATTCCCTTTTCTTGGAGAAAAGAGACAGAGAAGGTGCAGGTTGAGAAAACACAAAAACACGTCTGGGTCTTGTGAGGTGAGAGGCCGTGGAGTAATGCTGATCTCTTCGTGCTGACTCTGTTCCCTGAAGATCCCAGCATGATGCCTAAGCAGGCACAGGAAAGAAGGAAGTTTTATTTCAATTTCTCATTAGAGTACCACCTGATCATGCCTTTGCAATATGGGAGACAGAGGGTACGAACAACTGAAAGAGCTGGGAGGGTGCTGATGGACTCTTTCAATCCGAAAGCACTGACATTTGTAATCCTTACTCAGGCTAGAGAAGGCTATTGGCAATAGTCCCTTGATATTTAAGCTCTCCAAACCACTGAGTCATTGGGCCTACTCATCTGAGTCATTACGAAAGGGAGGGAGTGATGCTGCTGCACAGAGGACTTCAACAAAGGCCAGTTTTCAGGGAATATCCCAGAGGACAAATCCACTCCCATCTAAATGTGAAGTTCAAAACTCAACAGAGTAGAGCAAGAGAGAATCAGGGAGAGGGTGTCAGGTGGGAGGTGGAAAGCAGTGATGAGCATAACAGGTCAGATGGCTTCTGTCTTCTCCACAGGATGTTCAGCCAGTTTTTCCATCTCTGCTTCATATGATTCACACTTTGCTTTCCCAGCATTCCTGATGGGAATCTCAAAAGATCAGAGAAGGAATGAAAATAAAGTTTGTTCCTTGTCAGGTCAAAACATCAGCCAGGGACAACACAACTCCAGGAAAAGCCAGAGAAGAGGAAAAGTATAGTTCTGATGGCTCGTGTTCCTGGTTACAGAGCTTGGCATATCGCATTTAGTAAATCTTTCTGAATGAGATGCCTGGCAATGTGTAGAAAGGCTCAAGGGTCATGCAGATTTCTATGCTGGGCATCTCTGACACAAGTGTCTATCAGGTTGACCTTATCCTTGGGTAAAACAATGCTGTTTGGTCTTGTGATAGTATTGAAATATAGACCTATGTCTGCTAGGGAAAAGTTTGAAAGCAAATCAGGAAGTTTCCCTTTGTATTATTGTCACTGAATGCTTTCTTTGAAAGATCATTTCTCCAGGAGGCAGAAGCTTGGCTTACAAATCTTTCCATATCTCCTACAAATCTGTACTCCCTTTTTTTCACCTTTTCCTTTTAATGTAATGATGCTCCAGCCTGACATATCTAGGGAGAAAAAAAAAGCCCATATCAGTCTTTACATTTTCAGACCTTATGGAAGTGACCCTGATTCCATCTCCAGTCCATACCTTCCCTGCCGAGATACCAGCTGTAGGCTTGGTTTGGTCCCCAGAAGATTGCTGGAGAGGTTATCATGACAGGAATTTCTCAATGATTCTTATATTTTTCATACTTCTCAAAACATGCCTGTGATAGTAACGAACCTTAAGGTAATAATCCAAATCTTAAAGTAATAAGCCAAATCGAGTTGTAGAGCACTGGAACAGGTTTCCCAGAGAGGTGGTGGAAGCCCCATCCCTGGAAACGTTCAAGGCCAGGCTGGATGAGACTCTGAGCAACCTGTTCTAGTCGGGGATGTCCCTCCTCCTTGCAGGGGGGTTGGACTAGATGACCTTTGAAGGTCCCTTCCAACTCTAACCATTCTAACCAAATCTTAAAATAATAATCCAAATGTGGTAGCTTTATTTCTCCCCAAGGTACGAACATTGGGATTGTGTCCATTCTGTCAGCAACCCATATGTTGGCTTCCAAGGTAGAAGACAGGATTGGAGATTATTATATGTGTCACTCCAATGCTATGAAAGCTATGGGCATTTGTCCACAAAGGGCAACTGATATTTTTCAGGTACGGGCATTCCCAAGTAGCTGGAAAGCCAGCATAACCAGATTTATACCACTAATTTGTAGGCACAGGGACCATTTCATGGGCAGGATCATGCAAGGAAGGTCTTGTCCAGAGACAGTAGTCTCTGCAGGACCGTTCTAGATGGCGTAGGTTAGAACAGACTTCAAGATGCTTTCGCTCACATATAGGATTGTTTTGGCATCCCTGAATGCCAGAATGTAGGGGTTTTCTCCTGGGTTTTGGAAGTGGTCTGCCAGTTGGCTACCAGAAAGTACAGCCAGGAATGTAATTTGTGAGTGCCAACATGGATGGATTTGGAGTCTGTTTTAGTAGATACCTGTTTTCTGCTCCCTATCTTTCTTAAGATGAACTTCCACTCCCTTTCAGTTCGGTTATGTAAATAAGGAGATGTGGAGACTTTTATCTAACAAAGTTCAGACTATCAATGAGCTAAGAGAGAAAGTCAGATTGAGTTAGGAAAGAAACTGTGGGGATAAATGGTCAGGTTCTTAATAAAGGAGATTTATTGTTGGTATTCAGGCCAGGAACTTTGGTGCAACAGACACATAGATCTAGAAAAAGGAGTGAGTAACAAAGTGATAAAGTTTGCTCATAACAAATTATTCAGTGTAAAACCAAAAGCCAGCTGCAAAAAGTGGATAAAAGGTTTCTGGAAACTGAATGACTGTACAAAATGGTGAATTTCTACAAATACAGAGAAATAGACATGGTTAAAAGAAGCAATCCTGTGTATAGGTACCAAATCATGTGCTTGACTTAGCTGCCACTGCTCAGGAGAGATATATTGAGATATTATGAGTAGTTCTCTGAAAATACAGGATCAACAGTTATTGGAAAGGCAAATAGCAGGTACAAAGTATTAGAAAGAGAATAGAAAGCAGACTATAAAACATCATTACCCCAATGTTCCAGCCCATGATTTACCCACATTTTGACTGCTGCCTGCACTCATGTTCTCCCTAGAAGAAGATCAGAGAGAGGCAGCAGACATGATCAAGAGGTATGAATGGCTTCCGGGTGGAAACAGATTAACAGTCCAGCACTCTTGTGAAAGAGAAATCTGAGGGGCCTAACAGAGGCATACAGGTACAAGTGATATGGAAAAGGTATATGAGGGGGAGAAATGCTTTCCTTGGGCTCTATTCCCTGTACTCCAGGCATTTATTACCAGTTGATGCTGGCAACAGGGTACTCAGGAGTCCTGGTTTCAGCTGGGATGGAGCTAATTTTCTTCCCAGTAGCTGCTGTGTTTTGGATTTAGTATGGGATTTGGTATGTGAAGAATGTTGAAAATACACTGATGTTATGAGTTGTTGCTAAGAGACTTTTCCCAGCTTCCCAGGTTTTGCTAATGTGCAGGTGCCAGAAGCTGGGAGGGGTATAGCCAGTACAGTTGACCCAAACTGGCCAAAGCAGGTGTTCCATACCATAGATGTCATTCTCAGTATACAAGGGGGGTTGGCTGGTGGGCAGCTCTCTCTCTCTCTCTTGCTTTCTCTCTCTTGGTTCCATTGTGTGATTGCTGCTCGGGACATGGTGCATAGATCGTCAGGTGGTGAGAAATTGTATAGTGTTGGGGTTTTTTATTTTATTATCTCTACATTTTTATTATAATTTCTAATATCATAGAATCATAGAATCATAGAATGGTTAGGGTTGGAAGGGACCTTCAAAGGCCATCTAGTCCAACCCCCCTGCAAGGAGCAGGGACATCCCTGACTAGATCAGGTTGCTCAGAGCCTCATCCAACCTGGCCTTGAACGTTTCCAGGGATGGGGCCTCCACCACCTTTCTGGGCAACCTGTTCCAGTGTTCTGTAACTCGCATCATAAAAATTTTTTTCCTAATTTCTAATCTAAATCTACCCCCCTCTATTTTAAAACCATTACCTCTCGTCCTATCACAACAGGCCCTACTAAACAGCCTTTCCCCATCTTTCTTGTAGGCCCCCTTGAAGTACTGGAAGACTGCTATAAGGTCTCCCTGGAGCCTCCTCTTCTCCAGGCTGAACAGCCCCAACTCTCTCAGCCTGTCCTCATAAGAGAGGTGCTCCAGCCCTTTTATCATCTTCGTGGCCCTCCTCTGGACCTTCTCCAACTGGTCCATGTCCTTCTTGTGTTGGGGGCTCCAGAACTGGACACAGTACTCCAGGTGGGGTCTCACCAGGGCAGAGTAGAGGGGGAGAATCACCTCCCTCGACCTGCTGGCCACACTTCTTTTGATGCAGCCCAGGATATAATATGCATAATATATATAATTATTTTTATCTCTTCCTTTGCTATCCTAGTAAACTATCTTAATCCCAAACCACAAGTTTTCCTCTCTTTCCTTTTCTTTTCCTCCCACCGGGGAGGGGGAGGGTGAATGAGCCACTGTGTGGTACTTGGTTGCTGACTGGGGTTAAACTACGACATCAGGTAACTGGAACTGTTTGCTAATTCTTATGGTTTTTAATTTGGGGTAGGAGAAAGTTGTTACAACAAACTATAACTCATATATGTATGAGTATATATATGAGTTATAGTTTGTTGTAACAACTCATATGGGAAACTTGTGTTTTTCTGTACTGTGGATGTATCACTGATTTTCGCACAGTATTAAGAGCAGCAGAGAAGATGAGGCCAGAGTTTCTGCTGAAGCATCAGTTATGATGAAGAGAAACAAGCCAAAATTTAGCTTGTGGGCAGAAAATTCCCAGAATACATTGGCAGCTTGGCAAAATTAGTGCTTTGGCTTGGGTCCCAAGCACACTGGCTCTCCTTTCCAGCACAGGAACAAACCTAGGCAGTGTTTTGTAAGATGGGTCAAATTCCTTAGAATAGACCTGATTCAAAAGTATCTGTGCCCCAAGTCTAAGGGTTGTAGCAACTCTACTAGGCAGTAGTAAAGGGAATCACGTGGTGACACTTTGTGAAGGTATTTCAGCTTTATAAAGTTGTCAGCTACTTATCAGAATTTCAGAGAAATGCAGAAATTACAGAGGTGTTGTTGTAATTATTGGTGTTACATTATCTGTCATCATCACTGCTAACACTCAAGCAGTCAACATGCCCTTTGTTAAGGAGATGCATGAACAATTGTTTTGTCACACTGATACTACTAATAAAAACTAACAAGTTTTGTATGATTACTAGTGCTGTCAAACTGCGTTCTCAGCTGAGTATTTCAGATATCTTATCTATAGTTGGTGTTATTTTATCACCAATGATAACTGATCATAATTTTTGAGAGGGATTTCTGTTCAGGTGAATATCCCATTTCACTACCCCAGTTTCACAGCACTGTGAGGACTCACCTTGCTGGGGCATCACCATTGCCATGTAAGAGATGGGAAGCGATAGGACGAGACAGCAAAGCTTTCATTGATTGTGATCTTGAATTTGAGGTAGATTTGTTTCCTCACAGCACGGGAACACCACAGGAGTGGCTCTGATGCTGGTGGACATGGTTTCCTAAGCAGGAAGGTTCACCTCTGGGTGAGGTGTAGCCACCTTAGGGTTAACTTCTGTCACTGCTTGAGGCTGGCAGCAGAGAAGCTCTGGGTGTCTGAGAAGCTAATCTACATGCTGGAAATGGTGTGTTGGAAACATCAGCTCTACCCAGTTTTCCTTGTTTCTGAACTTGCTCAGAGCTACCGCTACATCTCTCCAAGGCATAACGTTGTACAGGTCTCTGTACCCCTAGAAATCACATGGATGTGCTTTGTTAAAAATGGGAAGGAACTATCGGTCCTTGCCAACAGACTTTAGAACTGACTATGTCTTAATTTATCCATGGCAAAGTGTCTTAGTCAGTAGGTGAGAATTTAGCTATGAGTATATTGAGTGGCAGCCAGCTTGGAGTATGAGTCTAATTTACTGTAACTCTTGCTACATTCTGTCTGATCATTATCGTGCTGAACAAAATGTTTTTAAAGTGCTTTTATAGGGTTGAGTGACTTATTCAATAATTTATACCATTTTGGAGGGATTAGAGGATGATTTTAAGTCATCAAATAATGTCATTATGGCTCAATGACTACATTCTTTATCAGGAAAAAAAAATCAGTTGTAATTATGCTCAAAAAGACAGAGACTCTTTATTCAGCAGTTCCCCCAAGAACAATGATATCAAAGATGCTGATAGGTCTCTCAGCTGTAAAGAGGGCTGTCCTTCTGCGTTAGGAAGGAATATATCAGCTGCCATCTGCTTATCTATATGCTCATTGTGCCATTTATGCCACATATTTTCAGTGTGCCGTGCTTTTAAATGTCTTTTCCTTGCAGAGGCCGGTGATCCGTCAGCGTACAGAGCTGTGCAAACTCTCAGGGAGCCTAAAGCCTCACTTAAATTGTTGGGAGTTTTGCCCCTAATTTCAGCAGAGAATTTCTCTCTGCCAGAGCTCAGGGAGCAAAAAGGCACGGTTCTTGTGGTGACTCTCTGGAGACCTTTATTCACACCAGATTGTAAGGTGTCAGCCTGACTCTTGGGAATTTTTAAATGTTTTTTCCCTTTCATTTGTTTTTATTCATCTAAACTAATAACTGCCCTGGCTAAGGGACCACTGGTATTTAAAGATGGATATGCTTTCCACCAGTGGACTGAGCACTGCAAGATTTCATTGGACCCAGATTATGTCTAATGCTGGCAGACTAGCTGTGTATCCCAAAGCTTTCATTTTCTCCTTAAAGATATTCAGTGAAATCATGAAATCCTGCTCACTTGACCTCTGAGCTGGCTTTTCAGACCAGCTTTTAGCAGCTTAGGAAGACTTATCTCAGAGAGGAAAATCAGGTCATGCAGTGTGTGTGGACAAAGACTAGATAAGTCTGATTTGAGCAAGGGAGGAAAATACATTAGATCATCCCTTATCCTTGCAAAATGACTGTATGTACGAGATGGGCATTAGCTGTAGTAATTCCCCCAGAAGAGCTCAAGAAGAGCAGGCTAGAAGCAAACGAGTCACTCCGTGAGGGTGTTTGGGTTTGGAGTTCTCCCCACATCACTCTCCATCCAGCCACAAGCAGACAGGCCACAAAACAAAAGCTCATTAAAGACAGGAGTAATGAACAAGGAACACATTCAGTTTAATGTCTAAAGGCATGTAAATTACTCCAAAGATCCACACCTGAACAATATTTTATTGCAAGCAGTCCCCTCCATGCCATTTGGTGGAGTACGACTTTTCTAAAGTACACTCCTCCTCATCCAAAAATGCCACCTGGCTGCTCCATGACTGTGTCTCTGTCTTTCCAGACCAAATGTACCCCACCTTGACTTCCCCCTTGAAGTGGGATCTTTCCAATATGTTTGCATTTGGCTTCTAAATCTATTATTACAGATTGGGTGCCCATACAATTTCTTACTCAGATTTGTTACCATCAGGTGAGAATTGTCTCATTTCAGCATACAGTCTCGTCTCGTGTCCAAATTAGGCCCTCACACTCCTCCACTCAGCAGAAGGAACAGGCACCTCCAGACTCACCCCATCCATTTCAGAGGCCAGACTCAACCAGTCACTCTCTGGAGACAACAACTCGCCTTCTCTCCACAAACAACAGGGAGAGCCTGGGTGACTGGATTAGATACTGAACTTTCTAATGACATGGAATGAATCCATTTCTGGCTGTTAGATGGGACAATACAGTAACTCCTGGCCAGTGCATGCCTAGGAAGGCAGGGACTGGTGGGTCTGGCTATTAGGATGGCTGTCAGAATCACTCAGCACTCTCTTCAATTTAGATGCCATCATAGTTGTGACACCTAATTATCCCTGTATAGTAGGTGGTCCAAATAGGAGCGCACAGCAGAGCAGCAGATGTGGGTTGCTGCTGTCAGATTAGATTGAGATTAGATAAAGCTTAATTAACACTTTATTTTCGTTAGATTCAACTCTGATTAGTCACATAAACATTATTACAGAGAAGCATGGCAGAAATCAAGAGGCACAGCTAACATTCTTATTATTAAAATCCAAGAAGCATTTGTACAGAGCAAGACCTTGCTAGTGAGGGGTTATTCCCTGCATTTGACACCTCTTTGTTCTGGAGAACAAGATGAACTTGGAAAGAGCTCTTTAGCACACCAAGCAACTACTTTGTAAATCTGCCCTTTCTAGCCCTACACATCCCAAGCAATCTGATTTACATAACCGTACATATTTCAACACACTTTTAAGGTATTTTTTGCCATTGGTTAAAACTCACATTATTTACTTCTATATTTGTAATAGCAAGAGGGGCACAGTATTTTACAGATGTTTTATCAAGACTCCTAGTAACTTTAGTACAATTGATTGTGAGTTTTGATGTCAAATCCCACAAATATCACATCAAAACTCCTTGCTACCCAGTATCAAACCTTTATCACAAGATTCTGAGCCCACAGTTCAACACATCACAAGAGCTTTGCCCTTCCCCTAACTGACAAATGGGGGTGAATTCTTCTCTGTCAAAGTCTCCTCCTCTTATTTGAATCCATACAGTCTCTAGCCTGGTAGGCTTCTCATGCCTGTAGCATCTGAAAAAAATACTAGAAATTTTTATGTGGCCCAGAGGCAGTAGTAGTCTGCAAAGTAGTCGTTGGGTAAAATGTATTTCTGTGCAAGATAGTACAAAGCAGTGAGCCAAGTAAATCCCATTTAAACCTTATTTTGAAGTTAAAGGAAGCATATGCTGTCTATTGCCCAAGAATGAATCCAACTTTAGCCTTTTAGGACAGGCAACACAATGTCACAGATCAAGATATTTTTTCAGCAGAGCAAATATGCAGGTTTAGAATATCTAAAATCCAAAATAATCCAAGCTTGCAGTAAACGAACACTTTTCTCTTGTCCTGTGTTGTTGTCCAACTGTCAGGACTGTGAAGGGATGACCTCTACAGGCCAAGCCAAATCAAACCAAGCCAACTCCCTTTTTTACCTCTGTGCTGTCTAACCAAGTATTTACAAAATGTAGTACAGCTCCTTGTAGTTCATTTAGTTCAGCTAGTTTCTCCTTTTACTTTCTCTCCTCATAAGTGCAGTGAAGTGGTCAGCTGAGTGTTTCTACTTCAGTGTTTTGTCTGAGCTGTCTGGTCCAACACATCTCAACAGTTATCGCAGATGCCTATGAAAGGCTCCTTGCTGTACTTTTACCTTCTCAGCTCTGCCACCAGACAGTGAGAAGGATATACTGTGTCCCCTGAAAAGCCTGATACCAATAAATTGAGTCCTTTCTTAGTTCATGTGTTCATTAAGTTGTGTGGCTGTGACCATCAGGGTGCTGAAGATCTTCATTCTCAAGTCTGTTTGCTGTCTTGTTCATGGATTGTATTCAGGCCCTCCAAATTGTTGGAGAAAAGCTCAGCAATGTAATGTTGACAAAGGACTTCTATGTTAATTGCTTCTAAAGATGACAGTACTTACATATTTTTAGTATGTGCTGTGAGATGGAGGAGGAAAGGGCTGGTGCAGGGAACACAACGGCAGTGGGGACGGCGCTGAAATAATTCCTCCCCACAGGTGTTAGAGGCTGAGTGCCAGTCGAAGCCAGGCTATACATTCAAGAAAGCAAAGTTCACAGTGAAGTTTCCTTCATCTGCATTTTTACTGACACATGAAACAAGGACCCAAGGACCCCTCCAGAGAGAATAGCAGGGATATGGAAAATTGAAACAAAACATTTAGCTATGGCTACATTTAGCAGCAGGAAGGAGAGTCTGTTGCTGCCGTGGTGTGCTCACTAGTGCTCGTGGTAACGATTAAGAAGTCCTGTTAGAGGAAAGGTCAAGAGAAAAGAGAGAGGTCAGGTCACTCTTCAAGCTATGGACCAAATTCCACCTCCATGCAAAGATGGGGGCAGAACTTGAACCTCCCCAATGCCTCTTCAAAGGCCTTGCCAGAAGACAATGCTGTGTCCCCCACAGCAAAGCCCAGGGCCCATGAGTGTGACAGTCTAACCAGAGACCCCTAGTCCTTGCACCGTGAGGTACTGACCTCTGCTATTTCCCAAATGGGGGAAACGCCACAGCAGAATTTGAGGATTATTTGTCTGCATGGGCAATTGCATTTGCGCTTTTCCCTGCTCAGAGAAAGAAAACAGGATGGTGATGCCCTGTCCACCTGTTCTTTTTCATAGGTGAGTAGGTCTATTCAAAAACAGGGAGGCAAAACAAGCTTTCACTGCTCTTGCACAAGAATAATGCAAAATGAGCAGAAGTCCAAGAAGGTTTTTGTTGGCACCAACATTCCCATTCTCTGGAGTCACACGTTATCTGATAGCTGGAATATGGCAGGCCCTGGATAGTCTGTTATTTTTTCCCACGCTGCAAAATTTGGGCAGTAAATAGCTTAAATAAATGCCAGGAGTATAATTTTTTTTGACTTTGTCGGATTTAAGGAAGCCTTTCCTGAGATAATTCCTCCCAGGCATGTTGTCCAAGGCAGGAGTAGTCCCTGGTGGATCAAGCTATTCTGACCTCTGTCGCTGGCTCCATTTCAGATTTCTAAAGTTTGGAGATAAAGAATAGAAGAAACAACTGATGCACTTTTCTTTGAGCTCAGTGAGATGCCAGGCTCTCTGTGCAGGACCTGTGCCATTATACACTGTAGTGGCCCTCTGTCACCTTTGAGTCACCTTTTTTTTTTTTTTCTGAAGCTAGATTTAAAAAGTAACCACCATGCAGCATTGCCATGACCAGTAATGCTACCAGAGGGGCAGTGAAGCAGCAGATAAACTCCCGTGGTGGGGATCGTGGTCAGACAAAGAGCTAAACTCTGCAGGGGTGAAAGCAGAAATGGGTGAGCTCTGTCTAACCCTGTTAGCCCTCAGAGAAGAATCATAGGATCATAGAATAGTTAGAGTTGGAAGGGACCTTGAAAGGTCATGTAGTCCAGCTCTCCTGCAAGAAGCAGGGACATCTCCCACCAGATCAGGTTGCTTAGAGCCCCATCCAAGCTGGCCTTGAATGATTCCACGGATCGGGCATCCACCACCTTTCTTGGGAACCTGTTCCAGTGCTTCACCATCCTCATCGTAAAAAATTTCTTCCTTATATCTAGTCTGAATTTATCCTCTTTTAGTTTAAAACTATTAACCCTTGTCCTACTACAACAGGCTCTGCTAGAAAGTTTGTCCCCATCTTTCTTATAAGCCCCCTTTAAGTATTGAAAGGCTGCTATAAAGTCTCCTCAGAGCCTTCTCTTCTCCAGGTTTAACAGCCCCAACTCTCTCAGCTTTTCTTCATAGGAGAGGTGCTCCAGCCCTCTGATCATCTTCGTGGCCTCCTCTGGACTTGCTCCAACACGTCCACATCCTTCTTATGTTGGGGGCTCCAGAACTGGTGCCGTAGAGCAGAGTAGAGGGGCAGAATCTCCTCCCTCGACCTGCTGGCCACACTTCTTTTGATGCAGCCCAGGATGCTGTTGGCTTTCTGGGATGCAAGCACACGTTGCCAGCTCATGTCCAGCTTTTCATCCATCAGTACCCTCAAGTCCTTCTAGGCAGGGCTGCTCTCAATCCCTTCATCCCCTAGCCTGTACTGATACCAGGGGTTGCTTCGACCCATGTGCAGGACTTTGGACTTGGCCTTGTTGAACCTTATCAGGTTCATATGGGCCCATTTCTCAAGCTTGTCCAGGTCCATCTGGATGGCATCTTGTCCCTCAAGTGTGTCGACCACAGCACTCAGCTTGGTGTCACCTGCAAACCTGCTGAGAGTGCACTCAATACCACTGTCTATGTCACTGATGAACATATTAAACAGTACTGGTCCCAATACAGAACCCTGAGGGACACCACTTATCACCAACCTACATCTGGACATTGAGTCATTGACTGCTACCGTCTGGATGTGACCATCTAACCAATTCATCATCCACCGAACAGTCCACCCATCAAATCCATATCTCTCCAATTTAGAGAGAAGGATGTGGGGAACCGTGTCAAAGGCCTTACAGAAGTTCAGGTAGATGACATCTGTAGCTCTTCCTTTGTCCACTGATGTAGTCACTCCATCATAGAAGGCCACTAGATTGGTCAGGCAGGACTTTCCCTTGGTGAAGCCATGCTGGCTGTCTCAAATCACCTCCATGCGCCTCAGCATAGTTTCTAGGAGGAGCTGTTCCATGATCTTCACAGGCACAGAGGTGAGCCTGACAGGTCAGTAGCTCCCAGGCTCCTCCTTTTTTACCCTTTTTTAAAATGGGTGCAATGTTTCCCTTTTTCCAGTCAGCAGGGACCTCACCTGACTGCTGTGACTTTTCAGATATCACGGAGAGTGGCTTGGCAACTACATCAGCCAATTCCCTCAGGACTCTGGGATGCATCTCATCAGGTCCCAGGACTTATGTATATTCAGGTTCCTCAGGTGGTCACAAACCTGATCTTCTCTTACAGTGGGAGGGACTTTACTCCCCCAGTCCCTGTCTTGTAGTCCATTCAGTCGAGAGGTGTGGGAAGAGAGACTGACAGTGAAGACTGAGGCAAAAAAGTTGTTGAGTACCTCAGCCTTCTCCTTGTCCGTTGTTATCAGTTTGCCAGTCATGTTCATCGAGGGGGCACGCTTTCTTTGACCTTCCTTTTCTGGCTGGCATACTTGTACAAGCTCTTATTATTATTCCTTGTGTCCCTTGCCAAGCTCACCTCCAGCCACACCTTGGCCTTCCCTACCCCATCCCTACACAACTGGGCAGTGTCCCCACACTATTCCCAGGATATCTGTCCCTGCTTCCACCGCCTGTGCATTTCCCTCTTGCCCTTCAGTTTGACCAGCAGATCTCCACTCAGCCATGCCAATCTCTTCTCTTCCTTTCCTAATTTCTTACAGCTGGGGATTGAGAACTCTTGTGCTCTGTGGAAGGTGTCCTTAAAGATCTGACAGCTCTGTTCTGCTCCCTTGTCCCTGAGGGCAGTTTCCATGGGGATCCTATTGACTAATCCTTGAACAGCTGGAATTTTGCTTTCCTAAAAGTCAGGGTCTTGACTTTACTCTTTGCCTGACCCAGAGGAGAAGTATTCAGAGCTTCTGGAAAACCCAAGAAAACCACATTGCTTCCTACATCTTGAGTTCATAGTGAAAAATCAGGCAAACCCCAGGACTGCTCTTTAGGAAACCTGGTGTTTTCACATTTTAATGAAACTGCTGTTGGCACAGACAGATGAAGAGTAAGTAGATTTGTCAAACCCTCAGGCTGCTGCGGCCACTGGCACCATTTTATCATGCTCATCAAGAGAGGGAGAGGGGATGGCAGGACTCTAAGGTTTATGTCAATTCCTGCAAATTAACACCCATCAGATTAAGTTGTTTTATAACAAAGACGGTGATTGTTATAAAGGAAGGAGAAGGCCCTTCGGCAAGAAGAGGGAAGACTGCAGTTGGGGTTGTGTGCTAGGGACTTATTTAAAACCGAGCAGATGGGCAGTCATACCTGCTCTGTTGAACCCTGTGTTATCCACCCACAGCAGCACCTTGGGCTGACACAGCAAGGAAATTATTTGTTGTCCCTCCCATCCCTTAAGTGCCCAGTGACACTTGGCCCCCAGCCCCAGATTTTGGTTAGCATCAGTCATTGTCACAGGATGGGTAACTTGGAACAAAGAGATCCAGTCCCACTGCATGTTCCACCCGAGGCTTTAATCAGCGCATGGAGATGCAGGTCAGAGCAATTCTTCACACGTTACTTTTCACTATTCAGCATTGTTTTCCATCAGAGTTCAGAGCTGTTGGTTTGGGAAGCAGATCCCAGGAGGCTCTGGTTTAAGGCTGTTCATGTTCTTGCTGCGTATTCTCAGCAGGAGAGCTTTGATCTCAATATGTCTCTCTGACAGTCATGTCAGCCATGTTGTGCCCATTTGTATTCAAATGTTTGGTCCTAGTGATGTGGTTTGTCTGTTGTTGTTGCTGTTCTTTGCATTTAATTATTTTTTCTTTCTTCATTAAATATTTCATTCAGGTTGCCTGCTCCTTCATACCCTCTGGCAGAAAAACTGGCATTTTATGGTGTTAGCTTTGCTTTGTTTTATTGCTTGAGGAAAATTTTCACATTATGTCATCATCTTTTTTTTTTTTGTGATTGGTATTTAGAAGTGACACAAATGTGTTTAAACTGCAGACAACTCATAAGGAGAGTGAATCCTGTGTGATAGGATACAGCAGGTACAAAGAAAACCTAGATGGATGTCAGTGGAAAAAGTTGAGGAAAAGAGATGGAAATCAAGAGGATACAAAAATTGCTGTAATTTCCTATAGAATTTTGCATTAGTGTTTATGATCAAGAAGAAAAGGCAAAGACCGGTTTAGATCTGTTAAAAAGTAATTGTTTTGCAAGTGCAGCACTGATCTTACAGTGACAACACTGGGCGGGTTCAGGTCTGGAAGATGGCTGCATTCACGCGGTGGCCTCATGAGCTAAACGTGCCTCAGCGCAATGTCCCTCAGCGTGGTTTATCTTTGAAAATAAATGCTGGCTTTTAAGAATAAATATTCCACACTTAGCTAGTTCCCTTGGCACTGTTCCATGCAGTCATCACTGCCCAGGTCTCCACCGGCTGGGGTCTCTCTGGACCACACTCCCCTGTATGGTGCCTATATGTCCTTGGGTTACTGGGACTGACAGAGTTGCTGCAGGGAGGGAAATATGATGAGGCATGAGGATGACATGCCAAAAAAGACACGTTATATGTAAGCCTGTTATATGTAAGACTTCAGTGTCCTTTTTAGCACTCTGTGTAAACTGGACATTTAAATATAAGCACGTACGTATGAGAGTGACACCTATAACTCAATTCACCCAATGCTTCCTCTTACAAGACCCTGGTTTTGATTGCTTACAGTTTTTCTAAGTAGGCTGAAATTTTCCATATCAGCCTTAGGCTATATACTTTTGGGGAAAGATAATAAACATATGGCAATGAGACAAGAACACTTAGATGAATAAGGTATACATATCCACATATTACATTCCCACAGACACAGTTAGATAATCACATGTGTTTAATTCAATCAGTTTAGGAAGTTTTCACTGCCTCAGCTGGAAATCACCACTCCTTAGTGCCGGCACAGAGCCTGCGAGCATGCACGTACCTTGTCCTGAAGTATAAGGCAGAACAGGTCCGCTCACCCCAGCTCATGTTCTCGCTGGAGGAGTGGCGGTTTCTTAAACTCCTCTAATTTTGTTTCCTGCAATTGTGTGATGATAAACGAAAGGGCTTGGCTTGTTGCAATGTGGATATTTCATATTATAGCCACTGCAAATGGTAATGCTAAAGTAGAACAAATCAGTATGTGTCTGATCTTGTCAAAAACCTGATAGGAGTCTGCATCATTCGTGCTTGTTGGCATATTTATTTCAATATGTTAGAGCACATGAGGCATTTAACACCAGAGCTCCATGCAAACCTCAGGACAGTCGTTGCCCGAGTGCGTTAGTGGAGGCTCTTTGCTGGTGTCTCTCTGAAGCAGGTAAATACCTTGTCCAGAAGATATACACTGAAGCCACTCCAAGTCAAGAGTGCCCCTGTGGCTGGATGGAGACCTGGGAGGAAATTCTAGCCCAGTTGAAGTCAGCTGGAGTTTTGCCATCGACTTCGATGGAGCCAACATTCCTGTTCTGATGCAGACGTTTCACAATAACCTCCTCTGTTGAACTTTCAACACATGCATGTTATTTTCATTACAAATAAACAAAATATTTCTAAAATTCAGACCTTCATATATACATTATGCCAGAAGATCACATTAAAAGTTCATCACGGTGCACGTGGTAAAATACTAATAATCCATCCTCGAAGTCTCTGGGAAAATTTCTGACGTGAACAAATCCCCTTTAGATCATTTCGCCTGAATCTACAGTGATCTGATGTACAGCTGAGGGTTTATTATTTTTGCAGAATCCACATGCATTCCGAATTTGCTGTGCTCAGAAACAGAGACAAGACGTTCATCTGTGCACTTGGCTTTGGGAAAAGATGTCTCTGTGTGTCCGGACACGGGCCCTGGTATAGGGCAGACAGGAAATCTGCCAGACGGCCTCGGCAGGAGGCTGCCTCCAACACGTGCAGTGAGGAACAAGAAATGGCTTAATGATTAATCACTGTCAACCTTTGTTCTCATTAAAAGACTCGCTTGTCGGACTAGGCTGGTAATGAGGCACTCTTCTTGGGTCTGCTACGACGTGATTGTGCAAGCGCTGAATCTTGGCCTCCGACCCTGCAAGATGCAGCTCCCACTTTGCCCAAGTTTAAAGAGTTGGGGTGGGAACGTTGTTCTAAGAGTGCCTGCTAGTGGCTACAGGGCTGCGCAGCTTTCCAGCAAGGGATTATGGCTAGGACACAAATAAATCACTAATGGCTGAAAATCAGTTCACAAGGGTATCTCAGGAGTGAGCAGCTTTCTTATTGGTGCTGAAAAGGGAAAGTGCTGAAAAGGTTTCTATGAAGAACTGCACAAATAACTTCCTGTCAAAGTCTCTTGCTTGTGGTTTCTCACTGAAAGTGGGGATTGGCTCTTTTGAGGTATTTGATTACACATTTTTACCTAGGAGATTGTGCACAGTGCCTGTTTTTTACTTTTTTACTCTAAAACCTTTTGCAGTACTGAGTAGCAGGAGAATTACCTATTTCTGAAAATAGTTCTGAGGGCCATCAAACTTTTCAGTGTGTTCTAAAACCTGGCCTTTTAAATAAAAGCCTGGCCTCCCTGGCCCTCCCAGGGAGAGCTGCAGCAGTTGGGTGTGCTGAACTACTTCTCGCTCTGCATGTTGAGTACCCGCTGCATCACTCGATATCCAAACCTGTCACTCACACCTCTGAGGCTGCAGAAATCAGGTGTGTGCTCCCTGCTCTCACAATCATTTCCAGCTTCATAGTATCAGAAGGGATTCATCCGCATTTCCTCTTCAAGCTCCATTGCTCCGTTTGTTGGAGGAGTGACCCAGCATTTGCTTCTTTTTCCTGGTTGGATGAAGGCACAAGTATTTCTGGCAGACAGCCTGGGCTTGTGAAATTGCAAATGCTAGTGTCTGTGATTTCTTGTGTATGCGCCTTGGAAACTTGATTGGCCCTGAAATTTTTGTCCTGAGAGCTCAGATCTTCACAGGAGAAAAACACAGAAGATAGTCCCAGGTGGCTGAGCCAACTTCTTGTAAACACTCCACAAAATTACTGAAAGGAAATATTTTGCCGTCTTCAGCCAGCTGTGTCTCTGGATATTAGATACAGGAAAACTGGGTCTTGGCATCTTGCAATATTCAGGTTTTTCAAATGCTCTTTATGCATATGAATGTGATCTTGCTGGATAAAACTACTCTCTGGCAGGGTGTTAGGAGAAATTCAGCCTATAACAGTATCTTCTGCATGATCAACTTCAGAGGCTTTTAGATCGCTCTATACAACATCCTTAGAAAGCCATTCACTAGTGTGAAGGGGTGTTCACGCTCTTCCAGACATCTTACTCAGGTGTGACTAGAAGCACCTAAAATTAAGAGTGTAAGGAAATGTTCCAATCATCTAACCCAGGCTCTAACTTAGTTGTCTAAATTGGACATCCAGAGCCTAATTATACAGCCCAGTCCCTCTGTATACTGAAGGGAGAACTCCAGCAGGCAGTTTAGAGAGAATCTGATCTAAGTTCTTGGTGGGAGACCTAAACTTACGAGGAGACTCACTTTTACACTGTATGTTCCAGATATGGAAAAAGGTTGAATGAGTTTGAGGTCCTCAGGAAGACACTTTTTGCAGCCCCATTGTGCTGAATAAGCCATAAGGCAAGGGAGAATGTGGCTGGCTTTGCCACCAGCCTTGCACAAGCCTGAAACAGGGTTGCAGGACCTCATTGAGCCATCCCATGGAGTCCTTCTCTTCCTCCTCCTTCTCCTCCTTGTGCTTGGTGTCCAGGGTGGTTGGGAGCCAAACCATAATGCCCTTGAGAAGCTCATAGGGTCAGGACAGCCACTGGTCCCTGAAAAAAATCCACAGAAGGGCCTTGGTCTCCACCATCCTCACTCTAAGTAGCCTGTGATGCCAATTAACACAGCTAAATCAAACTGCTGATGAGTGGGAACATCATGCATCGGTTTGGGCACCAGATGAACAGAACTTTGCACAGCAAGAAGCAGAAGCCCATCCTGTGACAGAGATGCCAGCGCTCCTGGCTGGAAAGCAAACAGCCTCTGATGGCATTGTGGTTTAGTAAAATATTGACAATTGTTTCCCTTGTATCCCACCAAAATTATTCATCAATTTGAGGCATGTCCAGGAGAGAGGGGCAAAAGGTTTGCACATCTTTTTCTTGCCAAGTGTCCCTAAACTGCTTCTGAACTAGGAATGCAGAAATGCCAGCTTGCAAAAGGCTTTCAGGGGCTCCTGGCAAGCTTTGGAGAGCAAGGAGAGCAGAGGAAGGGAGGAAGGTGCACTTTGTCCTGGAGGCACAGGGTCCTACCAGCTCTTTGCTTTTCAGAAATCCCTCTCTCCAGCTGTTGCCGCTCAATATAAAAGCAGTGATGAGGAAAATCCCCGTCTTTCCCTGGTAAACGCAGAAAAGCTGGACATGAGCTGGCAATGTGGGCTTGCAGCCCAGAAAGCCAACTGCATCCTGGGCTGCATCAAAAGAAGCGTGGCCAGCAGGTCGAGGAAGATGATTCTCCTCCTCTACTCTGCTCTGGTGAGAACCCACCTGCAGTATTGCGTCCAGCTCTGGAGCCCTCAGCACAGGAAAGACATGGACCAGTTGGAGAGGGTCCAGAGGAGGGCCACGAAGATGATCAGAGGGCTGGACCAGCTTTCCTTTGAGGACAGGCTGTGAGAACTGGGAATGTTCAGCCTGGAAAAGTCTCTGATGAGACCTTATAGCAGCCTTCCAGTACCTAAAGGGGGCTTATAGGAAAGATGGGAAGAAACTTTCTAGTAGAACCTGTTGCAATAGGACAAGGGGCAATGGTTTTAAACCAAAACAGGGTAGATTCAGACTAGACATTAGGAAAAAATGTTTACAATGAGCGTGGTGAAGCACTGGAACAGGTTGCCCAGAGAGGTGGTAGATGCCCCATCCCTGGAAACATTCAAGGCCAGGTTGGATGGGGCTCTGAGCAACCTGATCTGGTTGGAGATGTCCCTGCTCCTTGCAGAGGGGTTGAACTAGATGACCCTTTGAAGGTCCCTTCCAACCCAAACCATTCTGTGATTCTGTGACACATGGTCGGCTGCAGGGGTGTGCTCCCAGTCACGTGAAACGTTCACCATGCAGTCAAGCACATGGGGCTCCCCAGCTCGAAAGGTGCTGGCCCAGCCCCTGCAGCCCGCTGGGCAGAGGGGTCCCTGGGCAATAGGCCAAGCATGTCCCGCTCCAGGCTTTCTTCAGTCAGAGGTTTCTAAAGTTAAAGTGCATAAACCTCAGGCATGGGAACGCAGGAATGAAATTCAAAAGGTCACCAGTAGCTTTAGATGTGTGGAGCTGTAGTAAAGCTACTGCAATAAAGCCAGGCTTGGAGCAGAACGAGACAATTCAATGAAAGCAGGGTAGCTACAATCCAAATCTGCCCTTCCTCGGCAGGGATGTCGGAAAGCGTGCTTTGTCCAAGCACAGGGGCAGAGCCCCACATCCCTGGCAACGCTGTAGCCCTTCTGCCTCCTGATTTGCAATGATGCAAATGCAGAGTGAGAGTCAGGCTCAATAGTGCTGGTTCATGATGGGTCAAACTGCCACGCAGCTAATTCCCTGATTTACTGGGGAACTGTTCTTCCTGCTCCCATCACATTGCTGCCGATGGAAGATCAGCAGGCAGGAGAAGTAACACATCGTAGATTCATAGGCTCACGCTGACATTTCATGAACAGCAGAGAAAGGACCAAATGCAAAAAAAAACCAACCCAAACTGGCTCCAAGTTGATGATTTATACTGTTTTCTCAGGGCCTGTTTGCCAAGCAGCTGGTGTTTTGTGCCAATGGCTGTTACAGAAGAGCTTTCTTTGATAGGTATCGTGAATGGACACTACTCAGTTTATCTGAAAACAAAATCCCTCCCTATGGTGTACATGGGCTGGCAGGGTATGAAGGAAAGGAAAAGTTGGGCTTTGTTGGTTCTTTTTTTCATGCAGGACTGTGAAAGCACATTTGGGGGAGCCTGCATTATCTGGGGAAAAACACAACAGATGAATTCTATTAATGGATGTAACATGTGGCTGGGTTCAAGCTAGAGTTGTCATTTGAATATAGAAGTCAAAGCCAATTTATTGTAACATATTTTTCTTTTCAAAATATTTTAAGAAAGACAAAAAAGTTTGCGCAACAACTTGGCAAGCAGGTCTGTTGAGAGGAGGTATTTTCTATCTTGCAGCTAACATAAGGGCTGAAAAATGTGGCAGTGCTGAGCAATCCTGGATTCCTTCTGGAGCTGAAAGAAAGTGTGCGGGATATAATTGTGTAAGAGCCCAATAAATTTTGAAGGGTGGGTTTGTAACACCGCCTTGGGGGCTGCAGGTGGCTCCAGAAGAAAATAATGGTTTTTATTTCAGTAACAGGACATCAAATACTTTAGCTAGCTAGCTACACACTCCTGTGGCCCCATCTAAAAGCCACGGAATTATTTTAAAATAGAAATTCCCATAACATTCATTGTGTTTCTTCCATGCCAGATGGCAGAAAGATAAGTTGGATTCGTTTGTAGTGTGTGTGTGCGTGTTACTGGGCGGGGGGGGTCGGGGGGAGGCTTTAGCAAAAGCTAAAGCGCAGAAATGAGCTTTCCTGGAGTTTGCAAAGTGATGAGTATCAGTGCTCTGTGGTCTTCAGGGCATGGATGGGCTACCCCTGGCCAGTCCTTGCTTTGCTGTTGGTCCGTACATATTTCCCGGGATGCCATGGGAGGCAATGTCCATGGAGCAGAGCTTTACGTAGGTAGTAGACCAGACCTTGGGACTACACCTCAGTATCAAGAGAACTGCTGATAACAGGGGGCATCAGAGTCCAGCTGTGGATTCCTGTGTTGTGGGGCAAATATGCTGCTGCATATTACGTTTTACAGAATTAAGTGGTTTGGTTCCTACAGTGAGTTGTAACAAAGTGGAGTCAGAAAACTGATGTTTCTTATGACTGTTGTGACCTCTCCGGTGTCTCCTATTTCCTTTGTAGCTGGGCAGCTAAGGGATACCTGACTATCAAGCGATCCAACATAGGCTGAGTATTTTTGTAGGGTAATGTATTTTTGTGCGCAGACTGAGAAAATGATTTCCTACGTTTGTGTTCTGGTAAAGGTCTAAGTACCAAACATTGGTGGAGCAAGTAGACAGAAAACATATTGCTGCCAAGGGAAACCATGGGTGAAAGAAAATGAGCAACATATTGTCATCCCATGTTCATTCTCATCCTGTATGTGAATGGTTTGAGTCTCCATGGTTTGCCTTCTGAGATGAATTTTTGCCATCCCTTCCTCATGAAGCTGCACACAAGGAAGAGGAAGAGGGTCTAGATCCATCACAAAGACCAGGGAGACCCTAAAGCCCTCTTCAAAGTCCTGTCCGGTTACACATTTGTTTTACCAAGGAAGCTGATAGACTCTAAGCCTATTTAATCCTGCCGCTAATGGGAGCCAATTAGCAGTCTCTTAGAGATTGCTCTTGTCAGGGAGGTGAGAGGATGAATGAAAGTGGCACCACTCACCCCACTGCGAAGTAACAACTTACCGCTTCTGTATTTTCTAAGAATAGATGCCACTTCTAGCAATGAGTCTGTAGTTCCTCACTGCTGCTCGCCAGATGGTAGGAACCAGCAGACACCGAGTTTGTTCCCTTGTGGTCAAACAATCTGCCATACGGCCTGATGCAAGGTTCCTGAAAGATTCCCAGGACGGCTGCGTTACTTCTGTTAGTGTTTCCCAAGCTCCTGGTACAACATTGAGGTTTTCCACTGGAACCACCTGGCACATTTTCAGAGTTTTCCATGAGCGATGAAGTTACTCAATCCCTTCCTTATTTTGTCAAAGCCTTTGTACTGGTCACTCGTCCTGAGAGTCTGTGGCCTGTGTCCTGTACTTGAGCTAATTGCATAAGAAGGATTATTTCCTTTTCTTGATGCTTGTTATTATTTTCATCCTTCACGAGCCATTTCTTCTGTTTCAGGATCAACACTCTGTGGTAGGCCAGGGAGCTGGCCCCACTCCAAACTCCAGTTCTTGCTCAAATCCAAACACTGGAAGTGGTTACATGAACTCATCCCAGCAATCAATGTTGAATCAGCAACTGATGGAAAAGAAACAGGCTCTGCAACGGCAAATGATGGAGCAAAAACAACTCCTTCTACAGCAGCAGATGTTGGCAGAAGCTGTAAGTTTTCTAATTTCTTATTTTACATGGAAAAGATTATCATGGAAACAATAGAAAAGAAAGCTCAGACAGGGGGAAGACAGCCCCCAAAACTTCGAGGTCATTTTGGCAATGCCTAGACCTTCTGGAGTGTGCGTCATATTTTTCAGCACTTTGCTACGCCCTTTTGAAACCTTCTTCAGTTTATATGAAACAACCCAAGTATCTGAGCTACTGCGGTTTCATTATGAGAACAGTCTAAGCACATGCTTAATTAGAGGCATATGAATATTGTTAGTGGTTTTCTTTGCACAATAAACTAAGGTGCACTGCTACGCTACTTTGACCACAGAGGAAAGTTGACTCCAGGCTCTGCAACCTAGTCAGCATGGCATAAAGTGTGTAAACAAGGATCAGGTACATTGATTTTAGTGTTCAACACAAGTTTGTGTGCTTGACTGGGATCATACATGAGTCCTCCTTTCTCTGTTTTTCCTTTTGCATTTCCAGAGTTTTGTAGCCAGTTCTTCTCTCCCCCTTGGTATGTGAGAGACTAGTTGGGAGTTTCTGGTCATTTTATGAGGCATGGGGGTATTTGTGGTCTTATTGGCAGTGATAAGTACTAGAATCCACTAGTTCAGTTCCACTAAACTGGCTTTGCTGTTGATATTGCATGAACTGAGTCAGCTGAAGGTGCTTCATGGCCAGTGCAATGGAGGGGAGTCCCAGCTGCTCAGAGCAGTGACACGTGCCCTCTACATCCTCGTATTCACCATTCCTTGGTAGTCCTGCTTGCCAAAGCACAAAGTCCTAGAAGAGGAATTGAGCTTGGCATGGGTGCAACATGGGTGCTTTCTCATTTACCTCAACCTGCATCTCTCAGCAGACCCATTCATGCATTTTGAATGCAATACTTTCTTTTCTCTAGAAAGATGTAGACTCAGAAATAGTGGCACATTTAGTGAAACCCATTCAGTAATTAAAGAACAACACAGAAGTGGAAAAACATTCATGTTTTTGTGGGAATGTTTTCAAAACAAAAATGATTCCATTTTTAATAGAGAATATCTTTTCATTTACAAATGTATTTCCATTCCAAAAATACAATTAGAAAGCTTGAGTTTGAAATTAAGGATTTCATTTGTCCTAAAAGGGAAATATTTGTTGATTTTTAATTTATGCAGGAGAAAACTGAAGTTTCAAATCAGCTCTATGTACTGCAGTTTTCTGTCAGAATTTCTAGCAGAACAAAAAGCTAATTGCTCAAATAGCTCTTCCTAAAAATAAATAGAAGTTAAAATCACTCTACTGAATGTGTTTTTTTAGTCAGCTTACCTTTGCTTTTGTATCATGTACATTGAAATACACACGAAGCCTGCCTACAGTTTTTACAAGTGTTGCAAGGAATTCCTGGGAGATAGCTTGTCTTTCACCTTCACAAAGGTTCAGATCGGGCAGTAGGTTAAAATAAGCCTTATAAATCTTAATCAGACCCCTCACTCCCAGAGTGCATTATGGAAGTGCCTGAATACCGTAAGAAAGGCTCTTTTCCCAGTGTTTCAAAGTGCTTCTGGCAGAAGAACAAACAGATTTTTCATGAGAAGGTCCGTTTGTGTGCTCTTCTCAGGCAGAATCCTGATCCCCAAATGACTCTGATGGACTTCCACCACCAGCCAGGCCCAGACTTTCACACTGACAAGCCCATTTGCCATTCTGGCAGCTGAGCACAAAACCCAGGCACGTTGCAGAGACGGGGTGAAGCCTGCCCAGCAGCTGCCCAGTAACCATGACTCTGCGAGGCACGTGGCCACGGGCAGTGACTTATCATTGACTGAGGTGGTCCAACCCACATTTTCTTGCCATGGAGTGACATATCCCAAGGAGTCATTGCTCATGGGTAGGCGGTAGCACTCTGGAGGCATCAGGTCACACTGATGCTGATGAGAGATTTGGCATTGACTCTGGTGCCTGTGCTTTCCGGATCCTCACAAACACAGGGCAGTTAGATTTCAGTTCAAGGACTTGGATTTCTATCTTCCCTTCACCAGAGATGGTCCCTGCAGACCCAAAATTAAAAAAAAAATCTCCCCTACTAATCCTTTTTTTTCTGCAATCTTTCCCCGCTGTCCTTCCCCCAGTGTAAGAGGAAAGACAGCACCACGTACTTGTACGGAGAAGCACAGGGCAATGGCGAGTGGCATGAAAACCAACCAGCCCAGCACTGTCCTTGCTAAACCCCACCCATGTGTCCTGCTGGCATCCCTGGTGAGGAGACATACGGGGCAAGACAAAGCAATGGGTTTTGCTGATTTTTGTGGGATCTCCTCCAGTGTAGGAGGAAGGAGAGAGTCAGGGATGGGCATGGCTGCAGATGGAGATGACGAGCTGAAATCCTCTTTGCCAGCTGGGCACGCTGAGAGGGCTGCATGGGTGAAATGGGCTGATGACCATTGACACAGCCAAGGGGCAGATGTCTACCTTGCAGGTCTGGACCCTCCTTGCTCCCCAGCTGCATCCTGGCTGTGTGTTTGGGTGAGATCTGGGTGTTTGCTCTGTCTCTGTGCTTTCTCTGAAAGCAAACCCAGCTGCACAGACAGGGAGGGAGCCATGAGGAACCATCAGGCCCCTCTGTGTGATAAGGATCGTGAGCAAGATGGTGCAGGGGTCGGAAGACACTTTGTACTGCAGTGCAGAGATGGCCAATGTTCTCAGAGTCTGAGAAACTCTCAGTGGTTTTAGGGAAAGTTAGGCCAGACTCAAAAAACAATACAACCAGCAGAAAGGTTTCCATACAGGCTTCAGTGGGTGATGGTACAGGTTCACAGCTGCCTCTCCTGTGGACCAGACAGGGTAAAAGGAAGGAACACTTCAGCTTTGTACATACTGAGAAAAGAAAGGTGGGCAAAACACAGAGCCAGGAAAGCATAAGGAAAACCAAATGAATATATTTCTACTCTGATCCTCTAGGAGAAAATAACTCCACAAGACCAGCTGAATAGACACTTGACACGACCACCACCAGATTATAAAGATCAAAGAAGGAACGTGGTCAACATTCAACAAGCAAACCAATATCCTGGTAAGTGTCCATGGGCTAAATGAAACTGGTTCCTTCCTTCCAGATGGAAGACCATCAAGGAGAGCCATGCATGCACTGGTGACCGGGGCCTGATTTTTTGCATATCCACTTACATCACCACAGAGACAGTGGGTGGAGGCTCTGGCTCTCCTGTGGTATTCACCTCACTGTCCCCCAGCACTGAGAAGTGCTGATGTACAATCTGGAGAACCAGCTGGTGGTTCATTCATCCAGGCTGATGCTGCATCTCTCAGACATAGGGAAGGAGGGGCTGGTACTTCTTCCACTGGAATCATAGAATAGTTAAGAGTTGGAAGGGACCTTTAAAGGCCATTCAGTCCAACCCCCCTGCAAGGACCAGGGACATCTCCAACTAGGTCAGGTTGCTCAGAGCCTCATCCAACCTGGCCTTGAATGTTTCCAGGGATGGGGCATCCACCACCTTTCTGGGCAACCTGTTCCAGTGTTCCACCACCCTCAAAGTAAAAAAATTTTTCCTAATGTCTAATCTGAATCTACCTCCCTCTATTTTAAAACCATTACCCCTCATCTTATCGCAATAGGACCTGCTAAAGAGTTTCTCCCCATCTTTCCTATAAGCCCCCTTTAGGTACTGGAAGACCGCTATCAGGTCTCCCTGGAGCCTCCTCTTGTCCAGGCTGAACAGCCCCAACTCTCTCAGCCTGTCCTCATGGGAGAGGTGCTCCAGCCCTCTGACCATCTTCCTGGCCTCCTCTGGACTCGCTATAACAGGTCCATGTCCTTCTTATGTTGGGGGCTCCAGAGCTGAACGCAGTACTGCAGGTGGGGTCTTGCGAGAGACTGGCACTGCCTGGGACAGATGTGCACCTAAATACATGGTACAGAATCCTCTTGACTATGCACCCTCACTCCATCCAGATGCTTCTTTCACATACGTGGTACATCTTGCTTCAGAGACTGAGATGAGAATGTCGTAGTTCAGCCCCGATCGGGACCAGACTACGCAGTCTCTCTCTCACTCCCCCCACCCTCCGAGAGAATAGGAGGAGATGATATAAGAAAAACAGCTCAAGGTTTGAGATAAGGACGGGGAGAAATCCTTAAAGTTACCGTCACGGGCAAAACAGACTTGACTTGGGGAAAACTATTCATTTCTAAAATTAGCAGGAGAATGAGACAGGGAACAAGATAACCTCCCCCCACCCCTCCCTCTTCCCGGGCTTAACATTATCTCTACTACCTTCCCCTCCCGAGCGGCACGGGGGCGGGGGGGAAGCGAATGGGGGTCGCGGTCAGTTCATCACGCGTTGTTTTACGCTGCTACTTCATTGTCGGGGGAAGAACTCCTCACATTCCTCCTCTGCTCCAGTGTGGGGTCCCTCCCACGGGCCACAGTCCTTCGTGAAACTGCTCTGGCGTGAGTCATCTCTTCCACGGGGTGCAGTCCCTCTAGAACGGCTGTCCCAGCGGGCCCTCCATGGGCCACAGCCTCCTTCAGGCCTCCACCTGCTCTGGCGTGGGGTCCTCCACAGGCTGCAGGTGGATCTCTGCTCCTTCGTGGACCTCCATGGGCTGCAGGGGGACAACCCGCTCCACCATGGTCTTCACCACGAGTTGCAGAGGAATCTTGGCCAGGAGCCGAATTACTCCTCCCCCTCCTTCTTCACTGACCTTGGCGTCTGCAGCCGTTCCTCACAACAGGCTGGCAGACGCCTCTCAGGATCCTTTTTACATCTTATTCACTTCTCACAGAATCACAGAATCACAGAATTATTATCAAGATTGGAAAAGACCTAAAAGATCATCCAGTCCAACCATCACCAATACTTCTCAGCTAAATCATATCCCTCAACACAACATCCAAACGTTTCTTGAACACCCCCATGCTCGGTGACTCCACCACCTCCTTGGGCAGTGCATTCCAGTGCCTGACTACCCTTTCTGAGAAGTAATATTTCCTAATGTCCAGCCTGAATCTCCCCTGGCGCAGCTTGAAACCATTGCCTCTAGTTCTATCACTGTCTACACGAGAGAAAAGGCCAACCCCTAGCTCACTACAACCTCCCTTCAGGAAGTTATAGAGAGCTATAAGGTCTCCCCTGAGCCTCCTCTTCTCCAGACTGAACAATCCCAGCTCCCTCAGCCGCTCCTCATAAGGCCTGTGCTCCAGACCCCTCACCAGCTTCGTAGCCCTCCTCTGAACGCGTTCCAGGGCCTCAATGTCTTTCTCGCAGTGAGGGGCCCAAAACTGAACACAGTACTCGAGGTGCGGCCTCACCAGTGCCGAGTACAGGGGGACAATTACCTCCCTGTTCCTGCTAGTAACACTGTTTTTGATGCAAGCCAGGATGCCGTTGGCCTTCTTGGCCACCCGGGCACACTGTCGGCTCATGCTCAGCCGAGCATCAATCAGTACCCCCAGGTCCGTTTCCTCCACACAGTCCTCCAGCCACTCTGCCCCAAGCCTACAGCGCTGCCTGGGGTTGTTGTGGCCGAAGTGCAGGACTCGGCATTTCGTCTTCTTGAACCTCATCCCATTGGCTTCAGCCCAGCTCTCCAGCCTGTCCAGATCCCTCTGTAGGGCCTCGCTGCCCCCAGGCAGATCCACACTCCCAGCCAATTTGGTGTCATCTGCGAACTTACTGAGGGTGCACTCAATGCCCTCATCCAGATCATCAATAAAGATATTGCAGAGGACAGGCCCCAGCACCGACCCCTGGGGAACACCACTTGTGACCGGTAGCCAGCTGGATTTAACTCCATTCACCACCACTCTCTGAGCCCGGCCCTCCAGCCAGCTCCTTACCCAGCCAAGAGTGTACCCATCCAAGCCATGGGCTGCCAGCTTCTGCAGGAGAATACCGTGGGAGACAGCGTCAAAGGCTTTGCTGAAGTCTAGGTAGACCACATCAACAGCCTTTCCCTCATCCAGCAGATGGGTCACTTGATCATAAAAGGCGATCAGGTTGGTTCTCATCTCCTCTCCACTTCTTGCAGCCAGGCCGGGCCGAGTTGGGCCCAGTCGGCTGCCCGGCGGGAGGCCAGAGGGTGAGGCCTGCAAGGCCCATGAGGCCTGCGCCTGCCCCTCTCTGCCCCCAGCTCAGCTGCTTCACGTCTTCTCCTCTTTTTTTTTTCCTGTTTTCCCCTACTTAAATACGTTATCGCAGAGGCGTTATCACGGGACATTCTGCTACCAATTGTCTCGGCCTTGGCCAGCAGCGGGTCCGCCCTAGGCCCGGCCGAGTCCACTGAACAAAGGGGAGCAACTTCTAGCAGTTTCCTGCAGAAGCTACCACCTTAGGCCCCCCCTCACTAACAAAACCAGAACAGAGAACCATCCCTCCCTTTGAGTGGCAGCTCAAGTACAGCATGAGGACCATCATACTGATTTTTAAGTACCTCATATGACACCATCATGGGTAATCAGAGCTACTGTCTGAACTTTTGCTCTGTTTAATATGCCATGGTCATGGCCTCAGTGCTGCTCTACAAGGACCATTTCAACAGATCAGTCAAACAGCAGAGTAAACCCCCTGCTTTCTGCCAGAACTGCCCAAGGCAGAAAATCCTCAGCACTTCAGGACTTGTCCTTCGTTTCAGCTCTTGTGCCCTCACCTCCTTAGAGAGTCTGGTTTTGGGAGCACAGGATTGCCTGTTTGGCTGTTCACCTTGGTTAGCTGGAGGCTGCTCTAAGAGCAAAGGCAGAGTAAGGAAAAGGTGCTGGGGAGAGAGAGGAGGTGGGGGAAGTGCAGTAGATGGAATTGAAGGATGTTCTTTACACTGCAAAGCATCTGTGCGTTTAAGTATAAAAAGGATCCTTTACATCTTTGTATACAACACACTGAGGAAAAAAAAAGATGTTTTGGTTTTGTTTTTTTCTAACTGTTGGCTCTGCAGATTCAGACAGGGATTTTAGTCTTTCGTTCCTAGCTGTCCTTTGTAGCAAAACTTTTTTCAGCTTCTATTACGATTTTAATGAGTTCCCAAGTGCAGCTTGCTCACTTGCGACCCCTCTGCCCAACCTGCTGGCCATGGCACCAACAGCCCAGCTACGTGTTGATGGCCCAGGCTGGGCTGCTCAGGCAATGCTCATGCGCTCCTTGGCTTTGCTTACAAGTCCTAGCAGTGATAAGCTCACTGTAGTCTAGAAACTGCTGCTTTCTAAGGGGCCTGAGTGTTTATCACCTTCAGTAAATTTGCAGAAGCATCACTGATGCCATGGTGATGGCAATGCCACACGGCAGAGAGGGAACCATTTGCTGGCTTGGTACCTCCCGTGCTCATAAAACAAATGCTTTGGCAACCCCGGCAGTTTGCTGGGGAATCCTGTGATTCGGTGTCTTGTTTCAAGGCTCATTCTTGGAATCAAATGATTAACTGAGATTCTTGGCTTTTACTTAAAAACAATTCATTTCTAGCCCAAGAGAGAAAATGGAAATGACTGCAGCCACATCTGTGAAAGGCTCCAAAATAAGTAGATCACCATTGTTATGTGGCTCCTCTTGTTCTTAATCTGATGGACTCTCTGCCAATCTCGTGGTATTTCGAGTCTCATCTCCTGGGCTTGAAACATGTGCGATTGGCAGCACTTGTCCATTCAAATCTCAGGTCCCCGCTGAGTGAGCCTGGGGAGGAGAGCAGCGTTTCAGGCGAGCCTGGGAGAAAGGGCCATGCCAGGAGCTCACAGCAAGGCTACCAGATGGAGCGATTAGGAAACTCTTGCATAAGGGAGTAACAGCAGGGAACCTGCTCTCTTTTTCTGGGAATAGCTTTGCTCAGGTCGGGAAAGAAGAGACAAAAAGTTAAGTAAAATAACACTGGGGCTTGAAGACACTTGGTTAAGCAATTTATTCCTCTGTGCTTTTCCCCATAGTGCCAGGTCACGGCAAGAAAGCCCCAAGACGAGCAGGTGAATGGGGCGGTGAAGGCATTTTTCCAAATTGCTGTAGCCTGGGGTGCCCAGGTGCTGTGCACAGTGCTGCCGGGGAAGACGTTTCTTCCCATCTGGAAGAAATCAGAATGGAAAATATTTGTGTTAAAAATAAAAGGATAAAAATAGCAACAGAAATAAAGAGGAAGCTTCATCTTTTGCACAATGAGTACAGCCCATGTCCCGACTATTTGTGCTCCTTAAAGAGTGCAGGAGGGGTGCAATGGCAGCCCTGGGGCAGGGTCACCCCAGGAGGGGCTCCATCCCAGCAGCAAGCGAAGTGACTCCACAAACTTGTTGTTCAGCTGGAGGGGGAGAACCGGCTCTCTCTACATGGCTGTTCCAAGTCTTTTGAAATGCTGTGGATTTCTGTGCTATTCCTCCTCTTTAGTACTGGCATAAGGGAGCAAAGAATCGGGGCTCCCATCTCCATCACCCCTGCGAAAAGATGTTACAGTATTTCCAAAAAGCAGTGAGCAATGCACAGCCCACTAGCAAAGCCAAAGGCAGGACCAATTGTGAGGTTGCCTGCTAAGCACTCATTTTCTCCTCTTCATTTCCAGAGCTCAGTTCAGTTAGGTGACTCCCTGGGAGCACATGGAGGAGAATCTGATTGTTCCTGTGGGAGTAAAAGCAGGTGGAATCTTCATAGCATCTCCTGTCCCAGGGACTGCCCAGCTTGGGGACTGAACTTAAGTGCTTAAGTTAGGACAATGTAATTGTTAGGACAATTAGATTCTTATAGACAAGTGCCTCCTGCTTACAGCCAGTTTGTGGAAAAGTCTGCCTTCTAGGATAAGGTGAGCTTCTTAATTTAGGTATCTATGTTTATATTATAAAATCATAGAATCATAGAATGGTTAGGGTTGGAAGGGACCTTTAAAGGCCATGTAGTCCAACCCCCCGGCAAGGACCAGGGACATTTCCAACCAGATCAGGTTGTTCAGAGCCCCATCCAACCTGGCCTTGAATGTTTCCAGGGATGGGGCATCCACCACCTCTCTGGGCAACCTGTGCTACTGTTCCACCACCCTCAATGTAAAAAAAAATTTCCTTATGTCAAGTTGGAATCTACCTCCTTCTGTTTTAAAACCATTACCCCTTCTCCCATCATAACAGACCCTGCTGAAGAGTTTCTCCCCATCTTTCCTATAAGCCCCCTTTAGGTACTGGAAGGCCACTATGAGGTCTCCCTGCAGCCTTCTCTTCTCCAGGCTGAACAGCCCCAAGTCCCTCAGCCTGTCCTCATAGGAGAGGTGCTCCAGCCCTCTGATCATCTTCATGGCCTCCTCTGGACTTGCTCCAACAGGTCCATGTCCTTCTTATGTTGGGGGCTCCAGAGCTGGAAGCAGTACTGCAGGTGGGGTTTCACCAGAGCGGAGTAGAGGGACAGAATCACCTCCCTCGACCTGCTGGCCACGCTTCTTTGGACTGGAACAAGCAACTCCAGTGGTGGAGTTAATAACGATTTTGGGAAGAGATTATTTTTAAATACTTACGGGAAAAAAAGGAATCCTTTGCATCTATTACTAAATGGAAATAGCATATATATAAAAATAATGCAGAAAAGGCAGAAATATATGATAATTTTTTCTTCGATTCCAGTCTGAGGGAATGTCATTATAGTGAAATTTCAACAGGAACAGTATATTAAACAGCTGTTCCTCAGCATAGACTTTTAAAATATGTATGTGCATGATTTGTCTTCAAGAGTTTTAAAAGAGCTGGCTCAGAGGTTCCAATTCTCCAAATTCTTAACATCACTTTTTATTTAGTCTTGAAACTCCAGGAAGACTGCTAATGCCATGACAAAAATTAAAAAAGTAAGCAGGTAATTGCAGCCCTAGTGACCTGATGCAGGGCTCAGCAAAAATACTGGGGAGCCGATACAGCCTGAACAACAAAGAATTTAGGAAGGGAATACAATTAATGTCAGGCAACATGGGCTGATGTAAAAGAATCTTTTCAAATTAGCATGGTATTTTTTTTTTCCAATGAAATGACAACTTTGATTGAAAAATGTAATAGTTGTTCAGGTAATGCCCTTTAAAGCATCTGACTTCATACTGCCTATTTTGGTTAAGAAACCAGAATGATACCAAGTTCACATAGCACATAAAGAAATGGCTGATAGATCTCCAGATATCACTGTAAACAAGCTGTGTGATTGCAACCAAAAGGACAAACAGATGATGCTGAACAAAAAAAAAAAAGTTCACTTTGCATCCATGTTGGAGGTGTGCAAGAGATGTGTACTGTGACTAGCTGTGATGTATAGCCTTGAAATCAAACGTTGAAAACTGCTGAGTTCTGAAAAGGGCTTAGAAGGACCGAAGGACTGGAACAGGTGCCACACGCCGAGCCTGATGTACAGGCATGATCACAGTCTTCAAGAACCTGTGCAGTAAGAAGGAATTGATAATGGACCAACTAATAAAATTAATCACACAGACTAAAATATAGTAAGATTTGATGAGAAAGTCAAAGTTAATCAAATTCAGTCTGGTTTCGTTGTATGTACGAAGGATCAAACCAAAGCGGTGTCCCATGTCCATCAGTTGCTGCTAGTTGCTACTCATGAAACAGCAAATCTCCAGGGCTGTATGTTCCTCTCTTCTTCCTCTGGAAGACACTCGGGGAATTCCCAAAATATGGTGGTACCTTTGTATCAAGCCCATTCCACAGCTTTTCTCACACTTTAGGAACCACCCAAAGTAGTACAAGAGTTTACCTTGTACTGTGCTATGTGGCAAAGATTTCCTTGGGTGACCCCCACATTCTGTGAAGAAACATCTCCTTTCATTTGCCTTGAACTTGACTTCTCCTAGCTGCACTTTTTGTAGGGCTTGTACTGGAAGCAACATTGGCAAAGGGAATTAAGCTGTGGAGCACCTGATTCTGTGCAGAGCCATCTGCACTGGCTGTGTTTAGAAAAACTCTGGTTTTCTCCAACCAGCCTCTCAGAGCCTTGCACAGCATAAGCAATAGCCTACATTGCTTAAATGACTTATTGTGGCCTCAAAATAGAGACTGTGTAGTAGCAAATCTGCCACAGAAGGGAGCTTGTGTCGAGGTTTGGAGGCTGAATAGAAGAGAAAGCTCTCTTCTTGCAATTCATTGGCAGATGTCAGGTACAGGAAAATCCTCCATTGGGTAGAATTAGCCACAAATGATAGATTTGTGCCAACTCATAACTTCTGTTTTCTGATGCATAAAAGGTGATGTTCATGTGCAGCAAATGCCTGCACATCAGGTATCGTGTGGCTCCCTCATGGGCAAGTCAGCTTCTGCAGGGGCAAATGGCCATAGCCCAGTTGGGAACAGAGCTTAGAAGGGGCACATGGGTGGCGCTTACCAGGTACGGCACCGAGCCATGTCCTCACGTCTCCTCGGCTGCCACGCGGGAGGACAAGCAGGTCACAGGCTGAGCTGAGCTGCTCTCCCAGCACCTGGCTGGCAGGGAGGCTCTGAGTGCTGAAAATGTGTGAGATGCAGCCTTGGCTTCTGCTATCACCACAGAAGGGATAGATACCACTGCTGTAGGTGTCTAAGAAAGGTGGAAGAGGGGCCTGATGGTGGTGCCTGTCACTCCCCATTGTCTCTAGAGGGAGCCAGGAGGAGCCATGCCCTTTAAGGAAGAAAAGTTCTTGATCTCCTCTGCCACTGCTCACTTAGACAGGCCTTGTCCTGTCCGAGGTGCATACTGCTTCTGTAAAAGAAGGCAGAAAATTCTTCTCTTCTGCCCAGTGGTTCTGTCTGTCCTTCTCTGCTCCAATATTTCTCTTACGATGAGCACCATTTTTGGTTTATCTGATGTCCTCTCAAGGGAAGGAAAGACCACCAATAGCTTCATCTAGACCAAATCACCCTTTGGATGGTAGGCATCTTTAAGGCCTTGAGCAAGTTCCTGCAAGTCCTTTTCATAGCAAAGTATCTTCTTAAAGAAATTCTGCTGCTAGGAAACTGGATTATTAACCTGTTGGTATTTGAATGACACCATGCATTGATGCACTTATGTTTGTTTTAACACTTTTGGTTTCTTCTTTCCAGGTGGTTCACCAGCTGTGAGTATGAGCTCCAACAATATGTCCTTATCCAACCCAATTACATCTCAGAGCATCATGCCCCAGAGCTCCAGCCTCATGTCCACCCCCGCTGGGACCCGAATGCCTTCTGTTCCTGCTGCTCGGAGTATGGGCTGCTATGGGAACCTTCCTTGCAACCAACCAAGCACATACAACGTGAATTCAGGAATGAACCAAATGCAGCCACACAGAAACCAAAATCAAGTCCTGCCCAGTCAGAACAATGCCATGATGTCTCGACAGCAAGCCATGACACAGGGAAACAACGTAGCGGCTTTTGGGACGGGGTCAGTGGTCAACACACAGCAAGTAAGGCCAAGCTTGAACCATGGAGCCACAGGTATCCCTGCGCAAAGGCCGGCCAACGTGATGATCACAGCTACTGCCACTGCTCAGAACTGGGCCCCGCAAGAAGCTGCAGTGAAGCAGCAGGATGCACTGAAACCCACAGGGGTTCGTTTCCCCACCGGCACTTCATATCCTAGCCAGTCTTTGCAACGCAACGTAGGCAACCAGCATTTTCCTCAGCGTGCATTGGCACCTCCCAATCAGTTAACAGCAGGAGTCCAAATGAGGCCTCCTCCCAGCCAAATGCACCAGACTCTAAATGGACAATCTGCTGGCTCACTACGAGGTCTCAGCATAAGACCTAACCAGCTGAGAGGACAGAATGTGCCTACCTTGAATCAGCCAGGAACAAGTATGACACCTCCGTCATCTCTGCCATCAACCAGTTTCACATCTACCAACCAAAACTCTCGGGCTTACCAAGGAAGTGACCATGGTAATGACCTAGCATTTGACTTTCTGAACCAACAAGGTGACAGTATAGGACCTGCGCTCAACAGTGACTCAGACTTTATAGATTCTTTACTGAAAACAGAACCTGGTAACGATGACTGGATGAAAGACATCAACCTCGATGAAATTTTGGGGAACCACTCGTAAGTGACAGTCCCAAGGGTGAACCAGATGAAGAGACAGTAAGGACATCAGCTTTCTCTTTAGATGCCAACAACCTGCTTTATTAATTTACACTCCAGTAACTGGGCTGTCCTTCAAAATACCACGCAGGGCGACTGCCCCGTTTGAAGAGTTGCTCTAGGATCAAAATTGAAGTCTCCCCCAATGAAACAATAATGTAAGTGAAATTCTTGCCTGCCACAAAGGAGTGAGAACGCGTGAAGGGTCTGTTCGCCACACCGGTGCCCAGTGCATTGCAAACCCATCAGTTCTTCTCACGGGGGCTGCATGGAAAACCGTGTTTAGCTTCCCACACATGCAAGCAGCAGACAGTGGTATGGGTTATGGAACATCCTTTCTCTGACTGCAAATAAGAGCGCGAGCGGTTCAGAGCTCTTCAGTCATCGTGTTCACAGCCCTTAACTTCCTCGGGACTACTCAGCCCTGACCGCATCAGACCCTGTGTAAATCTCATTTTGTTACGAAAACTGTTCACTTCTACACAGAACAAACTCACATTTGCTTTCCTGATGATTTTGTTTTAAGCCTTCTATACTTTGTAGCACACACAAGGGTACATGATCCCATCCACAGGAAGAAGGAAACAGATCAGCCGGTGCATAACTCCGTGTGCTAGTGCTTGCAGTATCGGAGGAGGCTACGGTCCTGCCAGCAGCACAGTCATTTTGGGCATTGAGGGAAACATGAGATGAACTACACCAAAGCTCAGGAGCCTCACTTTGCCACCTTGCCCTACCCCAGGGACTCCAGTGACTTAATGGACAACTTGAGGGAGAAAGGTGCTCACCATTTGACCCTCAGCAACTACTTTCGCTGTCCAGCTTAGCAGAGGGCAGATACATGAAGTGGCTCAGCTAAGCCACTGTCCCCATTTTCATCTCAACCCACAGCGAGTGTCAGGTAGCTTAGCCCGGTCATCTTCTATTGAACAGGTTTATCCCAGCAGAAATGCCAGTGTCTCTGTCTGGGTAGAGGCTACTGTTTTGATTGCAGAACATTTTGGCTCCATCTGGCGTTCCCTCTGCCATATGGGGGGAGTGGAAAGAGGCCCGATAGCAGCCCAGGTCCCCACAGTCTCCGCTGGACAGAGTACAAGAGTGCAGCCCCTGAAACCAACATGCAGATCCACTGTAACCACCTGGGTTACTCGCAGTAGGAGGCTTCACTCAGCCACATCCGTGCTTGTAAATGAAACAGTTTTGGGGAATATTTCTGGGCACTGGACTCAATCATCTGTTCTGGGTTAGGGGATGGCCCAGCTAACATTGCCCTGAGCAATTTCTGTGCATCGCTAGGGAGTTAACCTGGGGCAAGGACCACTCACATGGACAGTTTGCAGTCACCTCGCCTTGGAGGCTAACAGAGCAGAGCAGTAAGGACACAGATTGTTCCACACCTCGGTGCCAGGGAATAGTCTTGACCATGTTAAATTTTCTCCTGTAGATTTGGTCAGTAAAGGCATTGGAAGGAGGTGCTGCGTGACCATAAAGCAGCCCCACAGTGAGTGAGACAGGAGGATTCATAGATGGGAACAGATCTTGCAGTTCAAATGAAAATGCTGTTCTTTAAAATGATGTGGTGAGACGTGTTTCACAGCCTCTTCTGATTTAGCTAAAACTAGATGTGGCAAAAGAATACGATGCCTAGGTTCACATGCCTGAGTGCCTGAGTGCCACCCCATACAAGTGCTTTATTCATCCTTGCTAGAGGCAGCGGGATGAGTAGACTACTTGACAATAGCCTCTGCACTTACCTGACCTATTTCTCAAGAGAGGTTTTAATAAGGGGTTTCCAGTCATTTCACGCTGTCATTTCATGTGGGCACAATTTTTTGTGATGTTTCGCGGAGCATTGTCATACACACAAGCACCGGCACCTCCAGGAAAGGTATAACGTGGGCAATTAGCTAGCTATGCCAGCTGAGGCAGGCTGGTCCATGATGCTGTTCATTCCCAATGTGTTTTTCCTAAGAGGGATGAGAAAGCCTGCTGAAGAGTCCCTTCTGCCCCAGCTAGTGGTTGTTGCACACCCCTGCACTGTGTAACATGGTGGCTCAGCTCCCTCTTCTCCCCAGCTTTGTCTGGGGTGCATGTGGTCCTTTTGCCAGTGCAAATTTTTCAAAGTCTTTAAAACAGCTTTTCAGCGTGGATCAGTGGTGCCCCACTGAAGTCTGGAGAGACATAACACTCCAACAAATGAATCTCCTATAAATTGTGCAAAACTAGGCAGAAATATGTGAGTTTAAAGTGGAGGAGAGATCGGCTCGACTGCCAAAGCTCTGGTAGGAGCCAACAACTACGATGCTACTAAGGCCGAGGCTGAGTTATTCTCATCATGAACAACGAGCACTGAAGTTTGGTAACTTCGCCTACACTCATGTGCTATTGAAAAAGCCACCACTGGCTTCTGTATTAAGACCAGCGTGTTTTCCAGATCCTCAAATGATGTAAAAAAATTGTTCAGCTGAGGAGCTGGTCCCAAGACTTCGGTATATCATCCAGTGGTGGATTCAATGCTGAGCTCTGTCCCGTTGGCCTCAGCCTGGAGCAGAGAAGACGCTGGGCTGTGACTGCCATTCCCAGGATCAACATTTCATCCTGTCTTAACTAAATTCGACTAAGGTAGAGGCCACTTGCAGTCCTGTAAAGATATGCCTGATGCATTTGAAATGTGAGCTTGTGAAAGACTCTTGCAACCAAAACTTGAATCCAGTATCATTTCTTCAGAATGGAGCGAGTGTCTTTGTTCTCTTTCTTTGCAATGGCTAAGTGCACTACCCTGATAGTCTATTTTTCATCATTGACCAGGCACTCTTCACAGTATTGGGTTGTAAATATAAAGAACTATTTGTTTTGTAAACTTTTGTAAAAAAAAAAAAACCAAACCAAAAAGTAATAATATTTTGGTAGGAATAATAAAAATCATATTATTTGGGTTATATTTATACATATGTGAAATAAATATACTATCAAAAAGTTGTATTTTATACAAAAAGTCAACGGTTACCTTTTGTATTCTATATACAAAGTTTTGTATGATACGATTGTTTATTTTTATCTGCAGACTTTGGCTTTGGATTTTGGGGGAGGGCAGAATGGGATCGTGGTTAAATAGCTGGGCCTGACCCCAAGCTCACTGAAACCAATGGAGTCTTTCCATTGCCTTCACCGGGCTTCGAATCAAGCCTTTAAATCACCTTCAGATGTGTTTGACATCTGAAGCTCTCTGGAAACCTCAACATGAAAACATTCCAGGTTTCAGATTTTTTCCCTGAAAAAGGCTTTTATTGTTATTATTATTGTTATTATTATTGTAACTCTTGGGAGGCAGGTGGGACCTATGTAACTGTCATGCCCTTGTTGCATGTATGTCTGCTTTATATTTTCCCCATATTATAAAACAGTGTTCCTCTATACAGACTGAAAGGAAAAGTTGCTGTACAGAAATGTTTGTGTTTATGCATTTTTACATGTGGCTGTATATACCTCCTAGTACTATGCAGTGACACTTATTTGACTCCATTTATTTTTCACCTAAACATGAATAGTATGTTTTTCAGTAGCTATCAAAACTCTGCCAAGTAAATCAAACAAAATTATCCCAAGCGTCTCTTTTCTTAATATGAATTTTGTAATTCATGTCTGTTTAGTCAACTGCTCGTTCCTCTGAGTAAATTAAAAGTACAGTGATATTTTAGGAGAGGGTGAGAAAAATGTGCATCTGGCAGCTTCTAGAAGCCCAGTCTGCGTCTTTGCATGAGAGCTGTGATGTTTGCCTGCTGCCTGAAGCCATGGTTCCATTACCAGCAAGGGTTAACAAATAACACACGGTATTTCAGCTCCTGGTGAGTGGGCTGGTGTAGTCTTGCCGCAGGTAATTTGCTCTGGGATCCTGCCGAAGTTAAAGCACGGAGCGAGGTTCTCCAAGAGCTAGGTACACTGAGAGGGCTGGCTGGGTCCCCAAGCCCATGCCCTGCCCTGGAGATCCCTGCCTCTCTCTCTCTCCTAGCAGAGAACCTCTCATGAGATGCCAGAGATCAGGCAACAGGTTTCTCCTCCTCTTCTCCATGCCTGCCTCACATTACGCCTCATTTTAGCCTAAAGAAATTCCAGCGTGCACCAGACCGTGTTGGGCTGTGGATTGTTTCACACAAGTACTCATCCCCACCAAGCTATTTTTAGCAGGCCAGCCCTGAGGAAAGGAAGTGATTTTCCGTTCCTCAAGAGGCTTCCTCTAGCTGGGCGCTGTCTCTGAGTGGGTGGCCCTTCCTGAACGGCAAGGGGTGGCAGAGGGGACGCTTCTAAGGGACAAATGTCAGCACAGTGCTGCCCGCGCTCAAAGGCTGTGCTGCGCTATTTTCAGATGTAGCAAACGAAAAAGGGCTCCCCACACCTTAACTGCCTCACCACTGTTGGTGATGCTCAGGGACCTCCACCCTTTTGGTCCCCCTCCTCTCACCCTCCCCCATGGGGTAAGCAGGGAAAGACCTTTCTTGGCTGCCCCCCACAAACCCAGCTCTGCCAGCTGCTGCCTTCCTGTTTTTTTCACAGTACTGTTCAGTCCCTCCATTATATCTGACTGCCACCCACAAACAGCTCCAGGGGCTGCACAGGGAGGGACGGGGAGGGATGCTGATAAGTGCCCTGTGCCCTCCTGCCCCAGCTGTGCATGTGCTCCCCATCCTGCCTGGAGATGCTGAAGTGAGGAGATGCCCAGGAGATGTGCAGTTCTCTCCTCACTTCAGCATTTCCAGGGCAGCTGGCAGACAGTGAGCCCAGAAGACAGTACTCCCCTCGCACTCCAGAGTGGAAAACAGGGCACAGTCCTACTCATCCAAGAGTACCTCTGAGGCAGGTCAAGAAACTCATGCCCTGAGGGTGCCTCTGTCTATCCCAGCTGTAAAGGCAAACGACAGGGCTGGTGAGATGGGGGAACCTTGGGCAGGGCTGCTGCCCAGCTGCAGAAGCTACGTCTGTATCAGTGAGCTGAAAAATAGCCAGGGATCCCACCCAAGCCCTGGAACACAGTTGTCTGTGCCACCAGGTTGTGAGGGTCCCTGGTAGTGCTTGGGTGCCCACTGAAACAGGTCCCACAATCAAGAGCCACTCCCACTTTGGATGCAGGATAAGAGAGATAAAGAGGGTATAATAATATGGACATCAGCCATAGAATCATAGAATGGTTTGGGTTGGAAGGGACCTTAAAGATCATGTAGTCCAACCCCCCTGCCATGGGCAAGGACATCTTCCACTGGACCAGGTCACTCAAAGCCCCATCCAACCTGGCTTTGAATACTTCCAGTGATGGGGCATTCACAACTTCTCTGGGCAACCTGTTCCAGTACCTTACTACTGTCTTAGTGAAGAAAGTCACTTTGTGTCACGTGGCCTCAGTGCCAGAAAATATCCCCAGGCATGTCTCCTGTGCCCTGGGAGATGTAGCCAGCGAGACCGCATGGAGCGGGGGGAGACACTGGTGGCACCGAGCACTTTCCCTGGCCGGCCAGAGGCATCACAGCAGGAACTGCACCAGATCTGGGTGAGGGCTGATGTTTCCCACTGCACCCAAATAACTTGCTGGGAAGCCCTACCAGCTTAGATGGGCAGCACAGTCAAGGGTGCTGCTCCCTCTCACAGCAGCATGGAGGTCGCACAGCCGCAGGAACCAGGGATGACATGGAGGGGGATCCTGCTGCAATAGAAGCTTACTCCATGGTAAAAGCTTACATCAATCTCATTTTTAAATCAGGCATTCTGGGTCATGCAGACCACTTTGACAGAGTCCCCTTAATAGGGTTCCAAATCATATCCCGAGTTCACATCTAAGTAAAACATAAAACTTATTTACTTTTTTTTTCCAGCTCACAAAATCATTGCGAACTAGCTCAGACACAAGTTACTGCCTTACTGGAGGACTTGCAGGATGACATCCTAATCCATATGGCACAGTACAGGTCAGGCAAGCTGGTAAAGGTGGCTCATTTAGGACTTAAAAATCTAGGGTTTAGAAAAAAAGAAACCCACTCCCAAACTAGCATTTGCCAATCTTGCATTTTCATTACCAGGAACTCCTATAAAAGAGTTGAAATTTAAGTGATTGCTTTTTCTGTAATGATTCAGCCTCTTCTGCGCTGAAAAGCAAGCACACAGCAAGGGACTGCCGCTCCTGGTGAGCACGGGGTGATGTTTGTGTGCTGCTGGCCGCGTACCAAGGTTAGATGGGCTGCTCAGCCGTCCTCAGGACGTGCAATGGCAGAGCCAGGCCGCCTCTCCCGGAGCAGCGCGGTTAAGCCCGGCCGGCTGCACTGGCACATGCCTGGTGTGTGGCCCTCTCTCCCCAGACGTGTCCTGCATTCCTGTGCATGGCTTGAGACAACAAAGATGCTCTATCTACATCTTTCTGGAGAGCTGTCTGCGATGTTTTCACTCTGGTTGACTGGTCTGTCTTGTTCTACAGGACACAGTTGCTCTGTTTTTATCCTCCATGCCCAGGAACACTGGGAAAATCCTGTCGTGCTGTTAAGCAGGTGCATCCATGCAGCTCGTGTTCAGGTTAACAGATCTGATGGCAAAATCTCTCCCTCAGTATCGACTTGATATGAAAGGAAAGGTTCCTTGCCGTTGTGAAGGTCAATCAACATCATGTAAGGGCAGAGTTTGCCCTTGGCACTGTTCTGTTGGAATGACATGGTGAAAATAAAACCAGGGAATGTATTCAAATTGCCTTTTGTGCTGACCTGCTCTCTAAGTACAACAGGGAAGTTAAACTCTAGATGTCTAAAACAATGTTTTTAAATTAAATTAGTGCCTGAAGAGTGCTAGCTCCAGGGTACCAGCTGACTGAGAAATCCTTATTAGAAATTATTGTGGATTTGATTTGGAAAGCTCTTTTTTGTAGAAGTAACCCACGGGATTAGTTCCATAAACTGATCTCATGAACGACTGGGCACACATGTCAGTCAGGTTAATATATGAGTGTAACTCATATAGGAATGCAATTTCCATCAGTGAAAGACTCTAACTTTCTCTAGAAAAGGCACATCTCAGGACTCAGCAAGTTGGCTTTGTCTCTTCAAACTTATTTTAGAAACAATTTGATAAATTTTCCCAAAGTGTAGTTTTTCAAAAGAGAAACATGTCAGAATGCATGTGCCATATTATTTGGTTCATCAAACTTACAGTGTCTTTAATGTAAACACTCAGGAATGTCTAAAAATACATGCATCGGCCAAAATAACCCTTTGTGAATCTGCACAACAACTTTGCTAATGATGGTTTATTCCTTTTTTAAGTTCCTTCTTCTCTTAAGGATCGTGCTTTTTTTTCCACATGACTTGTCCTTCCGAAAGACTTCTATCAGGCATAACGTTATTCACAGTAATTCTATGAGTAAAACTGAACCCCACATCAAATTAAAACTGGTGTAAACCCGTTGTACTCTCTCCTGTGGTTTCCTTAGTGTGAACACGTTAGCCTCCATCTGCTGGATATCCAGGCTCAGCAGATGTCTACAGAGGGAGGAACCCCACCTGTGTTCCCCAAAGGCTGCTCAAAGCTGCAGGGTTATGTGGTGCCCACATTCACATCTGTGCAGCGAGTCAACTGCATTAGTACGGCTAAAATCAGGATTTTGTGCGTAACACTCCCTCAAAGCCAACCTTTCCCTTCATTTAAGAAACAAAGACGCTAATCAAAGACATTTCCCCATATTTATATTGAATGTTTATATTATGATGTGCTACAACCTTCTTGATTAACTGTGTGGATGTTACTACAGCGAAGTCACTGCATGCTAACCTTACTCAACAACTTTCCCTCCAACCCCAACGACTTAGCCCAGTCTGTTTAACAATATAATCTGCTAGCTTCTTACATACAAATACCAACAGACCATCTGTTTATACTGGGGACTTTAAAATCTTCTCATAGAAAATGTCTGGATTGTTTTAGAGGGTTACAAAGAGAAGCTTTCAAATGCCAACAAGATAGTGCCTTTTAAAGAAGCAAATCATTAAAAGAAATGGAAAAAAAAATCCATTCTGGAGAACATTTCATTACTTTCTGAACGTTGAATTTTAGCAAGTGACTCAAGTGCACAAAACAGCACAAAACCTCAGAAATTTCTTTTTGTTACATTAGGTTTTTAAGCCTCAGTAGTGGCCTATTTTGGTTTTCTTTTTCATTTTTCTTAAAAAAAAAAATAAAATAGTGTCCTTTTTCTACACGTTACTGTGCCTCCAAAGCCTCCTGCCATTAGATCAGTTTCAGCTTTCAGTAAGTGAGAGCATGCAATTCAGAAAAATCTCCCAACCAGCACAGTGACACCAGCACAGTGACACCAGCACAGTGAAGCTGCACATTTGGGTGGCAGATCAGCTCCAGAAATGCGACTTTTGTTATGCTATCCAAATTTTCATCAGAGAACGCTTACACCAGGCTTTTACATCTTCTGGTAGCAGGCAAGGTTTTCAAAAAGGAGCCCAAAGTCTGGCTCCCGTGCCCATGGTGATCAAAATGGTGATGTCTGGCCCTCAGATTTTAGCCCCATCGTTGCTTGCAGAATAAAGGCACTTTGGTAACATGAGGTACTCCGGGCAGAAATAAGCAATGCAAATGATCAGAAGTCTAGAAAATACATAGAAAAGAAGCCTAAAGAAGAGAAGGTTTGAGTGGGGATAGGACAAGGAGTCTTTGAATACATAAATCATTGCTGCCAGGGGAAAAGATTGTGTATTTCCATACTGATTTGTAAAGATCAAGAAATAATGGGTTCAGGATAGATGCCTGGTGGAAGTTTTTAACAGGAAGGTTAATACAAGGATGGACTGTCTGAGGAGGCTATGGGGTCTGAAGGTCCTCAAGACCTGGTTAGGCACCTGTCAGAAATGATGCTGATGCAGTTTATCTGCCTTCAGCCAGTCAAATGGAGTAAATGTCTTTGTGGGTCCTCACAGGAAGACAGCAAAACTCTGGGAAACAAGTGGAAAATTTTCATGTCGAGAGAGAAAAGGAAAAGAATCAGTAAATACAGGTTTAGAACCATAGAAACTGTCCCGCCTGCCCCCTCAGTTTTTTTCCTGGGGGGTAAACTGAAAGAAATCTTCCATTTGAGCCCCTTTCCTGAAGAAAAGGAGTTTTATTCTATGCTTGCCCTTTTGTGTTAAAGTTACCAAGGAAGGCTGGCTAATCGCTGGAATGATCAGAAGGTCCCAGAGGTACCCGAATCCAGCCGGAAGCATGTCTAAGTTGATGTCTTTGTTCGCTTCACAAAACCAAACAGGAGTAGCTTGTGTGAGGATTAGATCTCTGCAATTCAATCCAGACGATGGCTTTATTATGGAAAAGCATCCCTCTCCGTACCACCCAGAAAGACAGCCACCGCGGGATGAAGTGTCGCGGGCTCTGGTTCCGCCCCAGTGGAAGCTGCGGGCTTTAGAGGCAGAGTCAGAAGACGACGTACAGCTGCTACAGGAGACGGGCTTAACAGTGTGCGAACGCCATGTGCTTGTAAAGATATTTAAAGGATTAGGGGAGAATTAAATGTTTGTCTGCTGTTCAGTGCAGCTTCAAAGCTGGAAGATGATATTAAAGAAGATATTTCCGCCTTTTAAATACCGGAAGAGGACTCCTAAAACAATAGCTGGAAAACGTAAGCATGACCTAACAGATTTATACACAGAGACGCTGGATGATTCTTATCAGATGGGTGAAGAAGATGCTATTTGGCAGTATTAAATGGTGAGATAAAGTTCACAATTTTAAAAAATCAGTGAATAATCCCCAACATGGACAAAAAAGCCAGCTACAAATTCCTCTCCAGGAAACAGAAGGCAAGCATCCTGGCTGGTGGTTTCCATTTACCCCGCTACGCTGGGTTAATCGGCCAGCAGCAGCCACACTTCCCGCGGCCTCTCCAAGGAGCGGCTCTCTTGGGGCGACGGGGCGGTCATCGGTTCGGCTGCTGCTGTTAACTCTGCCTTGTACCTAGGATCAGAGCTCTTAGGTTCCCGAACAGGGAAATTCCTCTACAACCTTTAGGAAAAAGAAAATCTGAGACAGAAACCGTCATGGTGAGATTCTCAGGTCAGCGGGTGCTTTCTGGGGGAAAGGCTTAGTTAAGGATTTGAGTAAATTCAGTCTCTAAAGGAAAAGAGACATCTTTCTCAGAGAGGTTAAGACATTAAATCAGATTTTTACTGAACTAAGAAACTTGCAGCTCCTGGAATAGGACTAAAGTAGTCTTAAGATCCCTTGGCATGATCCGGATCCCAAGCTACTCTGCGCAGCTTAGGTGACTCTGTGGACATGGGCTAAGTTGTGGCACATCCCCCACAGCACCTGCCCTCGGGACACCAGAGCTTTGTCTGGGGCAGCCACTCTGCCCTGCCCTGCCCTGCGCTGCGCTCTGGCTTTGGGCCTTTCTGTCTCCAGCATTGTCTTCTCAAAATACCAGGGCCAGCACTTCTGAAAGCATCTTTAGAAGGCAGACGGATGGCTGTTTTCTGCATGAGGGAACATCTCTTCCAGTGGCATTTGGGGCTTTTATGGATTCTTCTTCTCTGCTCTTCTTCTTTTATTCATTGTAGAAGGAGCAGAGCAAAGGTGAAAACTTTGCTCGTTATATCTTACCCCTCTGCTGCTCCGGTCTGTCTCTCTGAAAGATGTTAACATGGAAACAGTTAGTTTGGATTAGTAGCAATTGATATCATCCTTAGAGAATAAAGGGAAATTCATTGCAACAGCAAATACTCATTCAGAGCAGTCCTGATTTGCTAAGCTGCCCGTCCCTCAACACAGCTGCGTTACTTGGGACTTCACAGGCCCAACAGTGAAGGACATAATTTTGTTCACCTTCACTGCATCACACAGCATAAATGTGAAATGTGTTCAGTTTTGTGTTGGGTTTAATCAGAGCGGGAATGTGCTCTATAGAATATTATCCAATCATTTTTACAATGGGCACTGAGCTAACAGATATTGAGCAACACATTCACACAGCCAAAGGCTTCAAATCTTGTCCATGAAGAAATGCTTGAGCAGAACAAGGACAATTCTCTCCTTTCCCTCTTTTCCTTTCTAAAAGTGAATTAATATCTCTTACTGGGGATGCCGATCCATCCTACATTAATGTTACTTAACCCTTGCCTTAACAAGGAGTTCTCATGACCCTTCTCTGGGAAGGTATCATACCTCCAAATTTTGGAAGCAGATATTTGATGCTCTGCAAGGGGAATGCCCCTGAGGTAAAGAAGTATCTTTGCCCTAGGAAATTCCATTCTGCTTTGGTTGAGATATTTAATGTTAAACCTCTGTTCTTCCACTTCTCTTAGTTTCCTTAGGCTGGAAAGCACATTGGCAACACTCCAGCATGACTGAAGCACCCGAGGGAGCTGAGGCACATGCTGATGCTTCAAGCCAGGGCTCATTCTGAATTCCTGCTAGCTTCAGGCACTGCCAGCCCCACAAGCACCTCTGCTCTCTGCAGTTGCTCTTGTAGCAGAGTTGGCCAAAGCAAAAGTGTCCCAGCCAAAGCAGCAGCCTACAACCTGTTTCTGCTCAGGAACCACCGGAGCTCATCTATCAGCATCCTGAGGATGGGCTGAACCTGTTGGCAGAGCTGCAGCAGATATTGCCTGGAGACATTGCTGCGCTGCCAGAACAGCTGCAGCTGGGAGACAGTGGAGGACTGTGCTTCACAGCACCGTCCCATCACACCACTCTGGGGCGCCCATGAGGAATGGAAGGGTGCCATCACCAGGTAGGAAAAAAAAGAAAGGTTACCTTATGCGTCTTTCCTCTCCCTCCACAGTAGGGCCATCAGATTCAGCACTAAAACTTACTTCTCCTCCTTCCCCTTCCTCACCAGAAGCAGGAATCTCCCTAAGAACTGAGAGCTGAGAAACGAGGGCTATCATCTTCCACCCATAAACCCCCCAACAGCAGCGTATGTCCCTCTCAGTCTCTCAGACAAATTGCAGGAACATGAAGCCTTTCCTCAGGAAGGAGGATACTGGATTGTACTCCTCCTCCTCATCTTTTGAGCCAAACACATGAGACAGTGATCCTTCTCAAACCTCCCAGACCCAAAACACACAGACATGCAGAGGAATGAGGGCATCAGGACCATCACAGTCTCTGAGTTACAGTACCGAAGGCTCAGGGGTCATTCACTGCAGATGATGGTAAGGTGAGTTATTACACTCACGTAAGATAATTAATGCTTAGTTTTGGCCTTCACAAATTGCAGTAGTTTATACATCAGCAGTGCATCAGAGTCTTGCTATGTGGGGTAGAAGCAGTTGACATCCAAATGCTGGAATATGGCCAGGAATGGCATATTTGGAGTTGCTTGTGAAACCTGAGTTCAGCCACACTTACATGCAGGCATTAAAATGATTTTTAATTACATGGTCTCATCATGCTTTTTGCCCTGAACCTTCACTGCATCCAGCACACAGATGGGATGTCTGAAAAGGATCTATTCATGTTACATGTGGAAATTTAAACCAGGTATTTCCTAAGTTTTGGTACACACGGCATTGCAGCCTAAATGTTTCTTTCATGCTTTCATTTGTTGAACGCAACCTAGACTTTGCCACCAAACAAAACAAGTGGCAGGATAGGCACAAGCTGGCTGCTTCTTTCATGATCTAAAATTAGCTTAAAGAGGAGGGACGTCTTGTTCACTTTACGAGAACAGCAACAGTAATCAGTCCTTTCAGTCAAACTTCTAAGAGTCTGAGACCGGTTGCAGGACACTGCACGCTCCTGCAGCCGTGCAGTTCCCTGACCAGTCACTCACTACCACCTTTCTGGGAGAAGCACACACTCCCCTTTCCAGCTGTCTGGTGCTCCTAGAAGCATTGACGAGCGTTCCCATACAGGGTGTGTAATGGCCTTGCAGGCAATGAGAAACCACTCCCTGGGTAGGTCCACACTGCTAAATACAAAGTGGTCAGGGAGAGATGCTGGCCATGAGGCCAGGTGGGGCAAATTGGCTTCTGCTCACTCTAGGCCCACTTCTTTCTGGAGCAGTCTGGCCACATCCACGCTACAATGAGCCTGGTTCCCCTCTGGCCCCAACGTGGCACTAAGATGTCATTTTTATTTTGGAGGTTATTTCAAATCAGCATGTCTGCTACAGAGGGAGATCCACCAGGCAGGTATTTTCATGGCAGGACAGGACACGTATGCCTTGCACATCTGGACATGTGTCAGGAGAGCACAGGGCTGTTTGAAAAGGCAGAGCTTGCTGTCACTGTGCCAGAGGCTGCGTAGGGTGCAGGGAGCCCAATTTGACACAGTGCCATCCCACACCGCCTTCTGAGAGCCACAACTGGGGCAAGCTCCCTCTCAAAGATCGTTCAGCCAGTGGTAAATCCAAAAAGGCAATGTGGGTGGCTTGAAGGCAGCAGATTGAAGCAGTCTCCCCACCCTAGATGGAAAGCTAACAATTAAGTAGTGCAATTAATCAAGGCTTCAGCACTTAAATTTGCTCCTTGTGCCTCTCATTTGGCATTACTGACAACCCTGGGATCTGCCATCTCCAAATTACGGTATTATTGGACACGGCAGTAAGCTTCCTCCCTTATTGTATCCAGGGGCGTAATGTGTCTTCAGCAGCTTCCTGAATTTTCCACTGCTCACCCACTGCAGATAGGTTACTCACACAGAGCAGATAATCAAACATCTCTCAAATACTTCATTTTTATTGCACTCACTGTTAAGTCTGCAACTCCCCAGCCCTTTCATCACTAGAGCTGAACACCCTGTTGCTTCTAAAAGAAGGTCAGACAACTGTATGAGCCTTCCACATGGAAATATGAGTGATCAAGCTAAATAAAAGGGAAACCAAAAGGAAAAAATTCTTACTGTATTTTATATTCTAGATGTGTCCTTCTCATTTTTAGTATCACCTCCAGATCTTACAATCATCATTTTACTGAGTTTTATGAAAACATTACCACAAATGCACATATTCCTTAATAGGAAAAGAAGCATAAATTAGATAAAATCAAGTATTCTTAAACATTTCCCTAATTGTAGCTATTTAATACACCAGCTGTAGATTAAGATCTCACTTTAAGAAGTCTGTGCACACATACATAATCTAAAGACAGATAAAGATAATACTATTCCAAACAATTTAGACATAACATTACCTATATTTAAAATCACTGTTTGCTTGAAAATTGGTGTAGAGATCAGGACTGTAAAATAAAGATGTTGAGATCCAAGAGGTACAGCGACTCTTACCCTCCATATGAACACCTATCCCTGTCGATCTTAATGAGATTGCTCAGCACAAGTGCTGGGATCTCAGAAGAACCTCCCTCCTAATGGCTGGCAACATCAAAAACAATTCATGCCCCAGCTTCCTTCCTGCCTGATCACCCTACAAGGCCTGGAAATGCATTTCTTTCCAGCAGCGGTGGTTTAACGAGCACCAGAACTTTCAAATTTAACTCCTGTGAGTAATTCTTACTTCATGTTTGCCAAATCGGAGACCGTTACACAGATGGCAAGGAGCTGCTGAAGTGTTGCAGTCCAAACCTGTAGACAGCCAGGCAGCTGCTGTTATGTATTTAATCCTTCAGGAGGAAGGATACTACACTGCTTTATTTGAAGTGACACTAAAAATTGATCTTCTAAAACTGCAATATGTTTTGCAGCATGCAATGGAGGTCCTGCCGCTAAAGCCTGAGGAATGGAGCGCACAGCGGGTGAGGCAGCCACGCGCTCTCCAGAACAGGGTGCCTGCACCTTCGGTCTGCTACGGCACTAACGTGCTCACCCCGGCAGCTCTGGGCTGCACTGCTGTCATTGCTGAGCTATAAGCAAAAGCTTATAGCTGTACATTGCAATAAATCAGTATCTGCAGAGGCCATTAAACATTAAAAGCATAAGGCAATGAAAAGCTGGGTGAGATGCCTGACTCCAGGCAGCGGTCTGTACACACTCAGCACACGTGGGGACAGATTCTGACATACTTATTAGCCTGTCTGATATTTAACACCTCACTGCTCTGCGAGCAGCCACAAGCTGGTAGTGGGAGTGAGGACCAAAAATCACTACACAGGCAGAACAGCAAGCAGAATAAATATTCTGCCCATCAAAAGTGCTTTGTAAACAGCCAGCAAGCCATAGCATGGTCCAGGTTGTGTCCAGAGCTCCACATCTGTAACAGATTACACCAAAATGTGCAGGACTGCATAAAAACCATCCCAATCCAGTGACAAAAAAAGTGTCAGAGGCCCATTGATCGTTAACTTCTGCTTCTGTCAGAACATGGGTGTGCAAGACAAAAGCACTGTCAGAGTGCCATCACAGCCAGTACAGAACCACATCATGGGTTAGCTAAGGTGGCCACTCTGATCAGGTCAACCTCAAGTACAGTAATCCTGGAGACACAGTGACAACTGAAGTGTAGCCATAAGTCTCTCTCTTGGTTTTGACTAGTTTCCAGCTTCAACGGCACAGGCATCAAAGCATCAGCAGGACCAAATCCGTGCATGTGCCCCATGACCATCTTGTAACAGATGTTCTTCCAGCCACAAGCAGCTCTAGCTCCAAATCACAGCCACAGCACGTTGCTCTGCATCAGCCTCTCTGTGTGTGCCAAAGCTCTCGCTGTTTCTGACCTCATACTTTATCAGCTGATGGAGCTTGACAAAAAGACCACATGCTACCTCCAGTGTGATCTGATGATCATACATCACAGTGGGATCCTGCCAGTGACAATCCACCCTTCCCAAGGCGCTAACAATCTTTTATTGGCTGCCCACTGCCCTTAAGCTGTACATCAAGGAGATGAGAAAACGAAATAAATCTGAGAACCATTTTCGCGAATCAAAGGGAGAGATGAGGGTGTCTCTGGTTGTGTGGTTTGCAGAACAATTATGAGACTGAGTCATGCTGAAAATTTGTGGACTACTGGAGAGGAAGGCACAGTGTGTGAAGCTGTCATTGCCATGAATTATTTAGTGCACTGGCTAACAGGGGACAGGAATGCATGAGTATAGTGGAGAAAATATGGGAGATCCACAGAGCTCCAGCAAGGAGAGTTAGTTTTTGGATGGGTATGACTTTAATGTTGGGGCTGGAGTGAAGGAGACAAAGTGATCATTTTCAGAACGGATTAGGGCTCTTGCTCCCTTGTTGGGCTGTGTGATGGGGAAGAGGGGAGGGAAGGGAATGTCTGATGAGCTGTACCATGTAAGGGCAGGTTATGAGAAAGACTGCGCCAAGGGAGCATGCTTTCTTTGAGAGAATCACTTGAGCACGTGGTTCTGCTTCATGGTCCACCCTTTGACCACTGTAGAAACATGATTCCTCCTCTGCTGTGGCACCTCATGCTCCAGGTACATTTAGACAAGGAGTCACAGACCACAACCAAAGATCCGCACAAGATCCCTACGAGCACGGAGGCAGGGTGAGGTTGTGCCAGGATGTCTGGGATGTGTGACTGCCCCTAGCTTTGGGGAGCACCGTGCTCACAGTGTGAGACATGACAGGCCTGTGTTTGACCGTGCTGCAGCAAAGCCGGGGAGTTCCAGAGATGGGAACATCTGGATTTGCAACATCTGGTATGTTCATCTATCATGTACCAGAGGTATGGACTACAATACACAGAGCTAGAAAGCCCCTTACTCAACAGACATGTGGTTTAAATACCATGGAGACAAATGCTGTCTCTCTTTCACACTGAAGGACTGAGGCAAAAGTTTTACTTCCCCTCACTTAATCCTATTTTACACCATACATAAAATTATCCTCTTTGTGCTGTAGTCACCACAGCTTTGACAGCCTCTAAACACCTAAGAAAGCCAGGCTATATATTTTACACTTCTTAGTGCTATAAACAAGTTACAATCATGTACAGAAAGTATTGCCTGCTTGTCCTTTGCTTGGACATAACCTTTCACACTTTTGACTCAAGAAACATCCTTGTCATTTTCTCTTTCAGGATATCATTTAACTCAGTTGTGTCAGCTACATGGCATTGAAGATGAACACTGATAATTTTATTACTTATCTATGATGTTAATTTTCTTTTACTGTTTCCTGTGTTCAAATCACAAAATGGCAGAACATTCTCTTATTTATAAAAAAAAAGTGATGACACTTGTAAGATAATGGTAAGGGATGTGGCAAAAAAAAAGTAGGTTAACAGACTGAACTACGCTTATTTTGCATCAGTTATAAACAGTCTTGTGAATTGTCCTTAATTGGTTTTGGTTATGTCAGAGCCTTTATTTTATTCTCCATCACTTGTAAGAGCACTGAGGTAACTCGCTTCACAGAGAGAACATTCTGACTGACTTTGAAAATGTGGTATTGTTGAGCTGAAAGATTCACTGAGCAGACTGCTAGTTTCTTGCAGCAGCAGGAGAGATCCAGGAGGTGATTAGCTTTGTTCTCATTTACAAAGCACCAGTGGGAATTTCTAAAGGGTTTCACAGGCCCTGGGGATAAGGCCAAGAACAAAACAGGGCAGTGAAAAGCAAACAGAGCACTTCATCAATAAACTACTTAGAGATGCCACATCAAGAGCACATTAGGAAGAAAGGAAGGCACTCTAATACTTTCACATCGCAAAGAAGGTTTATATTTTGGTTTTATTCCTACTTGACTTTATTTTTAAACAACTGCACCTCTATCAAACTATGCTTAGCAGAGGAAACAGAAGCAACACCAACTCACCACGAGGCTATTTGATAAGATTTGAACGGGGGACACGCACTGCTCTGTGCTAGTTCTACAACGCTGACCTCCTCTCCCAAGGGTTACGACCATCAGGAACTCCATCCTCCGAAAGGCTGGGAAAAGAGCGTACCAGTGGGAAAAGGCTACCAGGAACTGCATGAGTGCTTACCAAAGATGCAAAACTACTGCTGCCACAGCACCCCCTGCCCGCTTGTCTCCAAAGAGGACACCGAAGAGGATACCGTCTGCTCGCCAAGATGTAGGTGTGGATGGAAAGCTAAACAGAAGCTGGGGTAGGGGGGAATAGTATCTCATTAGTACCTCATTTTCCATTAATAAATAGTACCTCTGAAATGTTTCTTGCCTGTAACTACAGGAAAAAAAATTAAAAAAATACAGCTGGAACAAAATCAGCACAAGTCTATTGATCTTTTTATTTTAATAATGTCGAAGCATTCTGTTCTGATTTTAACACTCTAACAAAACACTAGGAATTCAACAAAAATCTTACTTCTAACCAGAAAACAGAGTTTTCATTTTGGAAAAGCCTACAGAAGCTCAATTTTCTAGACTGGGAACAAAACCAAACCACTAGATAAATTCATTTGCCAATTTATAAAATTTTCTTTCAGAAGATTAAGTAGAAGAATACAGAAAATTGCTTCAACAAAGCTGTGTCTTCAAGTTTAAACCAGCTTCAAGCTTGCTCAACAGCAGGCAATAGATATTAAATGAAAGAGAGACAGAGGCAATTTCACAGCTGCTTCGTGCAGTCGCAGGCAGGGCTGCTGCAACTGCACTTCAGCATCCTGCTCGTGTTCACGGGCTTCTGCATGATTTAAACTGCTCTGGAGTTACACTTCGATGACAGGCACAAAATAGGAAACAACAGAAAGAAATAAATCAATACATTTACTCCTTGGAGTACAAAGAGGAATGGTGTTTCAGTAAGCATTTTACAGCCACGGAGTATTCAGGTGTTTAGAAGATAAAAGGTTTATGCTGTTTTGAGGTAGTTTTTCAAATGAGGAGGTCCATTTGGACTGACGTTTATGGCATTGGGTGCTCTCTTTACCAACAAGCAGGACTTACTGGAAACCTGCCTGTCTACTAACACGTCCCCAGCATTTCAGTTTCTTTGCCTCATGGGATTTTTGCCAAAACAGCTGTGCATTTTGAAGGCACCTTTGTGCTGTGTATGGGAGCCTTAAGATGCAGTTCCCTGGTCTTCGTGAGCAATGCCAAGAGCTTTTCTCTTGCTCGGTGAATTGTGCCAAGGAACTGAAGGTACCATGGTGTTTCCTGCAGAACATTTGATAGTGAGCTGTGACTGCAGAGCACAAACCGTCACGTATCCACAGGAACCGCCAGTCCGGTAACTTCTCTCCCTGCCAGCGCACAGGATCCGTGCTGGCACCCTGCAAATTCGCCTGACTTTGGCCTGCCATGTTCCACAGCTCCTGCCCCACCCGGTTCAGGGATAAACTCAAAGGGGATTCTTGAGCAGATACGGGTGATTACAAATTTCAGGAGCATGACTGTTTTTTATTACGGGTACCAACCCAGCGCAAGAAGAGCTCCCAGTAGGGTAGGCTAACACAAATAAGGTGACTTCAGGGGGATCTTTGAGACCGACCATTTTCTTGCTGTTAGGAATGGGTCTCCGTTCCCGGATGCCCTAGGGAGGGAACCCGGGAGCTGCCGCCTTTTTGAAGAGGCCAAAAAGGGAGATCGTGGCCAATTCTGCGCCCGCAAGAACACGCATCCCCGCTCGCCGGCTAGCTCCCCCCGCCTCTCACCCCCTTCTGGCCCCCTAGGCTGGAAGGATATGAAGCTCCGGACCCCAGCCAGGCTCCCGCTGCGGGCAGGGAGGCGGGGGTGTGCCGAGGGCAGGCCGGGCACAACGCCCTTGCCCTTCCCCTCCCTCAGAGCGGCCCCGCCCCCTCCTCCGCGTCCCTCAGGCCGACGGGGGGAATGGGCCGCATGGCGCCCTCGCCTTGGCTGCCGGGACCGAGGGGAAGGGAGCCCGGGCAGGGGCAGAACCAGGCACAAGCACACGCATAGGCATAGCCGCCACCGCGCCCTTCCCCGCAGCCTCGGGCCCAGCCCCCTCCCGCCGCCCCGCCTCAGCCCGCCTTCCCCCGCGCGGCACGCCGGGCCAACATGGCCGCTTCCCGCCCCGTCGGGCGCCCGCCGCACGGCTGACAGACTGCCGCCCGCTCCGGGGCCGCCCCGCCGCCCGGCATGGAGGAGAGCTCCAGCTGCGAGAGCCTCGGCGCCGGGCGGGCGGCGGCGGCGCGGCCGCCCAGCGGCGACTCCCTCTCCAGGTAACGGCCGCCGCGCCATCGCGTCCCCCCGCCATCGCCCCCCGCGGGGGACCGGGGCCGGACCGGGCCGCCGCGGGGCTCGGCGGCTTGAGAGACCCCTAGTCAGTCAAGAGCCATGGCGGGGCGTCGGGGGAGAGGAAGAGGGCGAAGAGGGGCCGGCAGGGAAAGGGAAACCGAGGGGATGGAGCCGGTGCCATTTTCTCCTTCCGTGGGCAGCTGGCTCTGGCTTCTCCCCGCCGCCGGGTGTTGCCCGCCGGGGTGTCCCGGCGCTTGGGATGGCTTCGGGGTGACGGTGCGGGCTGTCAAGCGTGGGCTTGACACGTCCGCTCCACCGCGGTCAAGCCGGTTTCTCTGACACGCGTTTAGTCAGAGAAGGAGGTGGCACCCCCACCAGCCTGCAGATAAAGGCTCTGTACATCACCAGAGCCGTGCTACCTGCCTTTGGTACGGGGAGTGAATGGGTTCAGGAAATTCAGGTGAGCTGGGAGGGCACCAGGTATGTTAGCTGCCTGCCTGGACACTGCTGTTCCCAAGTGAGGCCTTATTCTGTGCTTTTCCAGAAACCACTGTCCTTGGGTGCGTTGAGCATTTGTGTTTTTGTCCTCACAGCTTTTTCTGAGAGCTTGACTTCGCAGTCTGAATGACTTTTGATGCCACATGGGTAATTTCCAAGGTCTTTAAGCCACAGAAGCTGAAGGGAGACTGTTCCTCCCACGCTCCACAGGCTATCACTGAAGTTTGAATTGTGTGACTCAAAAGCGCGTCTCACCTGGCATTGTGAGGTTGATGCAGGAGAGCGTGGTAGGGTTGCAAGGGAGGATGTTGGCTGATGGACAGGGGTGGTGGCACAGGAGGCCCTGGGTTTCATGGCAGGGTCTGGGAGGCAGGATGACCTGGATGAAGGTTGTTCTGTCCCATTCTGGCTGCCCTTGCCATGCCCAGGTTGGTGGATCACAAGGTAACTCAGGCTGAAGGGATCTCAGCGTCCCTCAGTCCAGCCACGTGCTCACAGCAGGGACAGCTCTGAGATCACACCAGTCTGGTTGTGGCTTTTACCCAGTCTGGTCTTGAAAACCTGCAAAGATGGAGACTGCGCAACCTCTCTGGGCAGCCCATTGCCATCTCCTGGATAACTAGGGCTATTTTTTTGGTTCCCTGAAGCAATCTCTACTCCAGGCTTCTGCAGACCCTCCTCACAGGCAGGTCCTCCTCCTTTCCTGAACTCCCGCTAGCTCATCAATGTCTTTCCTACACTGAGGGGCTGAAAACTGGATGCGATATTCCATAAGCACTCCAATGAGTGCTGAGTAGACGGGGATCCTTCCCTGGATCTCCTGGCTCTCCCTGTGTTCTTGCAGCCCGGGGTGCCAGTGGCCTCTTTGCTGCCAGCATCTCTGTACTCCCATGCTTTATTTTTCCCCAGCAGGACCCCCAAAGCCTTTCCCACAGAACTGCTCCTCAGACAGGCAGTGCCCAGTTTGCGCTCAGGTTTCTTCCTTATTGAGTCCTTCTTGCCTCCTCATCCTCATTTCACCCTCCTTCGTCAAATTGTTCTGTTCTCTGCTCTCTGTATTGGTTTCCTTGTGCAGTTTACCTGTGCCCTGCCAGATGACTGCAAGCCTCTTTCCCCCTTGCCTCAGTCACCCAGTATACTCTTATTTTTCCCTTTGCATCAGCTTGGGCAGTTTGGACCCATCTGGAGGTCAGTAAGAACCAGTGGCTACAAGGAAACTCCTGTTCAGCTTCTCAGCAGCATGCCCTGCACAGATGGAACTGTTGGGAAATTGAGATGATAAATCTGTTTCTGTTGAGCATGCACAAGGCTATGTCCTCCAAGCCCTGAAAAGGCCCAGACTTGAACAGATTTCTTAGCATATAGAAAAGCTTATCTGAAAGCTTTCAGAATTTCAAGTCTCTCCTCCAACATCGAGAACTCGCAGAAGAATGACGGCCATTTTTAAAAATGTATTCCAAACAAAATACATTTTTCTCTAGCCAGGTGTTGGGTATAGATAAATGGTTTTAATCTGCAGTTATTAATAAAAATCCCTCATCTTGAGTTGGTATATGCTGTGAAGCTTTTTAGTTGAAATTGCTAAGATTAGGGCAAAATTATAAGAAAGTAAAATAAGGTTGTTGTAATGAGAGATGCCTGGTGACCTTCAAAATGTTTGTCACCAGCTTCCCCTGCAAATACTTATGCACTAATAAATAATTTTCCTATGAATTGGACTATAGATCCATTTTCAGTGGGTTTTTTAAGATTTTTTTTTCATTAAACCTGCACTGCAGTCTGATTTTATGCAACAGAACAATCCCTCTGAAGCTAAGAGAACTATTTGTATGCACTGAGACATACTTATTTTCACCCCTGTGATTGTGGTCTAATAGCTAGACCAACTTTGACTTGTTAATGTATGACTTCAGAGATATGACACATTTTCACTACGTGGTTTTGTTTAAAAAGAAAAAATTAGCTTTTGGGATAATGTGAGGAGGACAATGAATCACGAGGGTGCTGTCATCAGTTTTTATAATCTGTTTTTTTAAAAAGGAACAACAACCAAAAAAAGAGTAGAAGTCGCTCGTCCCAGATTCACAGTTACCTAGCAATGTGAAGCTTTACTGAGTTGTAGTTGACTGAATTGTTTTATGCAAGATTTAGAAAAACTGGAAAACTGCTAGCATTAAATATATATAACAAGGCGTTATTTGGATTTTCTCAGCTCCAGCTCGGAAGTGTTGTATTTCTAGAGATACTTAAGATCTAACTCCTCAAGAAGACATGCTTGATAGAGTTTACTAATACTACTCACATTAATAAGTGCCTAAAGAACATATATATTTTTATCTGTCTCTTAATAATGCATGAGATATGGCAATAATAACATTTAGCGGTGAAAGTTGCTTTGATATTTTAATAGACTTTAGTAATGTGCAGTACTAGTGGTCCCTGAGTAAGATACGGGAATAACTGAACAGATGTTACCTACTTTCTGTCCCAAGCAGAAAAATGTTTGAAAAACTCTTTACGAGACTCACGGTATAGCTATTCGTACGTGGTGAAAAATCCCCAGCTGTATGTGGAAACAGTGAGTTAGTTTCAAATGAGCAGGTCACAGCTAATTAACTCAGCTGCCTTCATAGTTGTGCTGAAGCAGCTATTCTGCTTTTCAAGTCTAAGCTGTCTCACCCAGTGCTAGCTTTGGGTGGCACAGCACTGGGTTGTGCAGCTCCCTGTGCTTTCCAAAGGTCAGTATTTAGGATGGACTTTACCCTTGCATCCTGTTCCTGTGGAAGACAGGTGACCACGAGCCAACTACTCATAAAGAGCTGTGGTGGTATTTAACCAGCAGCTTGCAAGGAGCGCTTGCTCGTCTGGAGTGTCAGGCCAGGAGCAACCCGTGAAACAGAAAAAGGAGCAAGGTAAAACACTGATTCTAATGTTTGATGAGTTACAGTACTGTTACGTCCAGAACAACAAGCTTTACTCAGTGTTATGGACTGCTTTTAAATCTATAACATGGCCTGGGGATCCTGGGTGGGTGAGTGATAAACACATTTCTGCTGTGCTAGTTAATCAGACTTCTTCAAAGACCCCTCTTAAAATGAATTTGTAGGTAGAGTTGTGGGTGGGTGGGTTTTTTGTTTTGTTTTTCTTTTAAATTTAATGTTGCATATGGACCCTCTGACCTTTGGAATTCAAAGTAACAGCCAACAAAATTCTACCATAATCTTTCCTTTTGTGAAAGGAAAGCCAGATAGAGCTATGTATGACTTTAGCAGAACACATGACTTTAGGAAAAAGATGATGTCAGGCTTCAGATATTTACTTTTCATTAAAAGCAATTCGGCATTTTGTTCATGCAATCTGTGGATTATATGCTGTATTTTCTGAATGAATGTATATCTCTTTATATTCCTTTGAAATGTCATCTGAAAAGGTGTATTACAGTCCAATCTGAACAACAATCCAGTAAGATATCTAAGAGACTTTGTTAGATCTGCTGAAGGTAGATTTGTATTGCCTGTGCAGAAGCATGGAGGTGATTGTACTGTAAATAAACTGCTGTAGGAAATGTCAGTGATATTTCAACCTCAGTATAAAATGAGAGGCAGAGATAAGGCAGTGAGCAGATGTTTCCTGCCAGCATGACTGTAGCAGTGTTTGATGTTACCACTTTCTGGTTGCTTGTTACTACCTCTCTCCTGGTGATTATCATCCACAGAGGTTGCAGATACAGAGGATCCTGTGTATTGCGCCTTTACTGAAGCATATGAGAATAATCATGCTCCTTGTCTTTATGTTTGCAGGGATAACTCTGAAAACATAAACTCTGTAAATCAGTGCACCAAGGTCTGTTGAAGCAATAGCTCCACGAGGTATGAACTCCCCCCTTCGTCTCAAATAAGGTCTTGTCAATACCTGGTCTGATTTAAGGCTACATTGAAGGAATTCTTTCCCCGCGGGTGAGAGTGATGCTGGAAGGAGTTAGGTCTGTAAGCTGTTGGCTGAGGAGGGCTTGCTAGCACCACATTGTTACCAGATGTAGGAGCTTTGCTGATTGAGTTGCTTTGTGATGAGTCACTGAAGTTTGAGTTTGAAAGGGAAGAATTTTGCCAGTTCCTGGTGTTCAGTGAAATGTGAGTAGCTGTCATTTTCCTCATGGGCTTTGAGAGCACTTCTTGTATTTGATTTCTTGTATGTGCGAAGCAGGATTTCTCAAGAGTTGTTACCGTTAAAGGCAAGTATGTTGCTGACTGAGTGTTGATAATGAACTGATTTTTTGCATCTGAGAAACTTAACACTGTCCCTAGAACCAATTAGCAACTCCAGCTGGGCTCATTATCATTAATTTTAATATGTGAGTGATAATGTATAACGCTTATTTGCAACTAAAGTCCATTCTGCGATGGATTTTTTTTGTGTGTGTGTACTGTATATTATGACAATAAAGAACAGTTTTGCTTGCACATACGTTTGCAATGAATGAAAATAAAATTCAGGTGAAAAGACTTTAGAGCTTTTAATTTATGCAATGCACTTGTGTTGTGGTTTTGTTTGTTTGGGGGGGGGGGGCGCTAAGGTGGTAGCTTCTGTAGGAAACTGCTAGAAGTCGCTCCCCTTTGTTTAGTGGACTTGGCCGGGCCTAAGGCGGACCTGCTGCTGGCCAAGGCCGAGCCGATTGGTAGCAGAATGTCCCGTGATAATGCCTCTGCGATAACGTATTTAAGAAGGGGAAAACAGGAAAAAAAAAAAAAAGAAGAGAAGATGTGAAGAAGCTGAGCGGGGGCAGAGGTGCAGAATGGGAGGCGCAGGCCTCATGGGCCTTGCAGGCCTCACCCTCTGGCCTCTCGCCAGGCAGCCAACTGGGCCTGACTTGGCCCAGCCTGGCTGCAAGAAGTGGAGAGGAGCTGGATGATGTGAAGAGATTCTGAGAAGCGTCTGCCGGCCTGTTGTGGAGAACTTTTCTTGTGAGAGAAACGGCTGCAGATGCCAAGGTCAGTGAAGGAGGGGGAGGAGTAATGCAGCTCCTGGCCAGAATTTCCCTGCAGCCTGTGGTGAAGACCATGGTGGAGCGGGTTGTCCCCCTGCAGCCCATGGAGGTCCATGGAGGGGCAGAGATCCACCTGCAGCCCGTGGAGGACCCCACGCCGGAGCAGGTGGAGGCCTGAAGGAGGCTGTGGCCCGTGGAGGGCCTGCACTGGAGCAGCTGTTCTAGAGGGACTGCACCCCATGGAAGAAATGACCCACGCCGAAGCAGTTTCACGAAGGACTGTGGCGTATGGGTGGGACCCCACAACAAAGCAGGGGAGGAATGCGAGGAGTTCTTCCCTCAACCATGAAGCAGCGGCGTGAAACAACGCGTGATGATCTGACCACAACCCCCATTCCCTCTTCCCCCCTGTGCTGCTCGGGTTGGGGAAGGTGGTAGAGATAATGTCAAGCTTGGGAAGAGGGAGGGGTGGGGGAGATTATCTCATTCTCTGTCTCATTATCCTGCTGTTTGTAGTAATAAATGAATAGTTTTCCTCAATTTGAGTCTGTTTTGCCCGTGACGGTAACTTTAAGGATTTTCTCCTTGTCCTTATCTCAAACCTCGAGCCGTTTTTCTGATATTATCTCTCCCTTTTCTCTTGGAGGGTGGGGGGAGTGAGAGAGAGACTGCGTAGTCTGGTCCCGATCGGGGCTGAACTATGACAACTTGTGAAGAGAAACCATTACCTTTGAAGAACTCAGGAACTCTTTTTAGTAGCAATCTTTGGCGTGTATGTTTCTGCTCCTGCCTTCAGCAGAAACCATTCCTACTTCTCTTGGAGTGTGAGACTTTCAGTCTTAGAAGTTTCTCTCTGTCTGACAGGCATGTCGGGTGTCATGTTTCTAGCTGGTGGAGAAGGCAATGATTTCTGCATTGAAAAACCAGGGACCAACTATTTAAATGTGCCTCAGCCAGAACTACTCTATTTTTACTAATGCCTGACGGGTAATTTTACTAAGTTCTTGGATGTGCAGTCGAGTGGTGAGAGACTCCTTGCTGAGAGATTGCGTGAAGAGCAAGAAAGTCTAAGGATGAGATGAAAAACTGCTGTGAAGCGAGGAGGCAAGATCTGAGAGCTGATGAGGAGTAAAGCTGTGCTCTGAACATGACTCTCTTGGGTCCCATCAAGCACTGCCTTTTCTGAAGAGAAATGGTAATGTTATGCTGACTAACAGTCTGTTTGCTGGACAGTTTTGAGTTGTACACATAGTTCCTTAACTACAGGCTATTTAAAATAGAGACACTATTCCAGAACCTGAATTTTGCGATTGAGGATGACCTGATGATGTCAAATTACGCAATTCCTATCTGTTACGTGATTGTACTCCTGCTATGGCTTCAGTTATAGATTAACACTTGTCTCAAACATATTCTGTTATCTCTTTCTGATGTTTTATCATCTCCCTTGTCTTAATTTTTAAATAAAAGATGTCTCTTTTGTAGCCCCAGTGACTAGGAGCTAATTGAAGAAAAAAAATCAGTGAAAGCAACAAAAAAAAAAAAACAGTGGAACTTTTTAAGTATTTGTTTTTCCTTTTCCTACCATCTGTAGTTTTTTTTTGCCAGATAATGTTTTCACTCAGTAATTTTCCAGTAATTTCAAGGTAACTTTTCCTTGCTTCTCTTTTGCCTCTGTGCTCCACAAATTCTTCTCCATTGCTTTCTAAACTCCGGTATATTTGATGAAGAGAAAGTGTTAGCAGTTTTCTAGTCCATAACCCCTTCAAAGTGGTGTTCTAGTCATAGAGCTCTGTACAAATGCTCCCACTTTACAGATCTGGCCTTTCTGTAGTCTTCTGTCCATGGCTCCAGAATCATAAATGTTAGGTCACCCAGTGTTTCAAATTTGATCTGGGTCAGGTGTGGGTATGTGATCATATTTCTGCTGAACTAGCTAGAAAAACATGAGTTTCTGGGTTTTTGTGGTTTGTTGTTTTTTTTTTTTTTTTGTTCTGGGAAGATGAGCAACACCTGTTTAGAATAAAACATCATTTTTATCTGGATTTATTTACTGTGAAGTAAAGAGACTACGAAGTTACACTCAAAATCTTGTTCACAGGCAAAAAGGCAGCACATTTTTTATAGCAAAGAATTTATTGTTAGTGTAACTGAAACTTTGAAAGTCTAATCATAATTAGTCCAGATGCAATTATTACAGGAAAATAAAGAATAATAATGCTCTTAAAACTGTCATACATACAGTTCTTGGTTTTTAACTGTCTTCCCAGTGTTACGCTCACCCCTTCCCTACTCCTCTGAGTTCCAAGGCTGCTGTTTTATTCTGGTGGTGGTGGGCATTACAGCGAGTTGTCAGCATCTGGAGTCCGTTACGGGGAGAAGTATGAGGTTTGTGTTGATGGTTTTTTCCTTCCTTGCTCTAGGATCCACCTGGGATCATTTTAGTGTGTTTGTTGAAACAACTTTACACCTGTCTCTTTCTTCGTTGGTCTGCAATTTCACATTACATCTGATTTTTGCTGTAGATGGTATGCTTTTATGGGTAGGAGATACTATTTCTTTGTCCTCTTTGTTACCTCTAAAACCAGTTTTGACCAGCTCCAGGTCTGCCAAGTCTGTGCCCCATGTCTTTTCATCCTGTGCCTGTACTCCTCTATGCCACACCCAGTGTCTCCATTTCTCCAGGCCTCTGTTATCATACCAGGCTGTTACTGTTCTGTACAGAAAGCCATTACTTTAGCGGTAAATATCACCTTCTCTATAGGATATCTGCTTGTTACTGCTAGCTGTGCAAAACTGTGGTTGTGTCGCATGCAAACAAAAACAAAGCAAAGTAGATATGGACACCTGGACAATTACAGAAATTGCAGTCACCACTAAACCAAGCAAAACAAAGCTGTGGACAGGTCAAGAACAGTTCAGGCAAAGCAAGAGTAACAGACCTTGGTCCTCGGGTCTTAAAAATTCACTACAAAGCTTATGGCCTCTGAAGAGCAATGGCAATACTGAATGACAGGGCTAAAGGTTAACCTAGCTATATTTTTCTGAAAAAAAAATTAACTGGTGGAGTGAGTATACATACAACCATCGCTTAGTGTTTTGTGAACAAAGTTTTGGTCACTTCTTTGTTTTATTTTTTTTTTTCCCCTGACACAAAAAAGCATTAATGTCTGAATTACTGAGCTGCTGAACTAGAGCCTCATTCACACCTCCTGCCTTTAGTGAAAATAAAACATTTGTGCTGTTTTTATTGCTCTGTTAATAAATCCTGTTGTTGATTTCAGCTGCTATGACTGCTATAAGATGGTGGTCTTCTCAAAGAGAAAGACTGCACAGATAGGTAGTAGGACAAGCCTCATCAACTGTTTCAGCTAAATCTACCCATGAAAGAGCTGGAGCCTGCGAACGAGTTGGTTACATATGGAAGATTATAGGGGCTGTGGGGCTGCTGTGGAGAGCAGATGCTGAAGGTAGGGGCAGATCACTGAAGCCTGTAGACCAGAGATGAGCTGCTAAAGGATGACTGTCAAAATCAGTCATCAGAGTACAGGTTGGTTTAACCAGCAGATGGGATACCTTTAACGTATCAAAACTGATCAGCATCTCATTTGTAAGTGGAACATTTCTGATAAAGAAATGAACAATGTGGGATATTCTGCTCGCATTTTAGTCAAGTTGACTTTTGAAGTAGGCTGTTCTTGAAGATTCAGGCTCTGTTCTCTAGTCTAAGAATGGACATCCCACTTCTACACTGAAAATGAGCCCCCATATCTCATGAGAAGGAATTCCCAAGACTTTTTCCTTGAAGGTGAAGAAGTATTCTACCAGAATGGTCATTAAATGCCGGAGTGTGAGAAGAATAATGTGATGGGCCTGTTTATGGGTGTGCTCAGGCAGGACTTGTGCCAGCAGAGTAGTCCTGGCCCTTCACTTGTTACCATCTGCTGGCATGGGGTACAGCTTCTCCTGATCACTGCTACCCCCAGCACCATGGAAGGATATCTTTCATCTCTTTTTTTTTTTTTGCTAAAACATGTTCTGATTCTAGATTCCACCTTCTGCTTCCACTTTCTGCTTCCACCTTGCATAAAGAAGCATACAGGCACCCTGGATGAGATTTGTCTCGTCTCACTGGACTAATGCAGATCTCTGCTAGTCTCTGGGTTTCTTTTTGTAGTCAATGGGGAAGAGTGAGTCATCTCAGTTTCTCCTTGGTGACTGTAAGGAAGCCTACAGTGAGTAATTCAGATGTGACCACCTACACAGAACTCCCTCCTCATTGTTGTGGTAGGGGCAAAAAGTCCATTGAGTTTGGGTTGCTCTCCACTCCAAAAAAGGAAGGAGCTATTTTTTTTTAACTCGTGTCATTCCTCTTTTTTACACATTAACTAAATCTGTTCGCAACTTAGGAGAGAGCAGATACTTGTAGTCTGATTTTTCTAAGCTCCATTTCTTCATGTATGTATATATATCTGTCTAGTTTGTCCATTAATAGTTTTGGTAACATTTGGACAACTTTAACCTTGTTTGACTTTGACAGAGGAGTGAAAGTAATAACTTAGGACAAGTTTTGCATTTAAACAAAGATGGAGATGGGAAGGGAGGCCATGTCAGTTTTTCCATTACAGGAAAAGCGTGTTTCTTTTTCAACATAAGGGAAGACCTAGATGAGAAAGATGCCAGAGATGTGTGCAGGTTCTCTTGGACAAGGCTTCTCTCAAGTTGGAGACATACATTATATTCTTTCATTTTTGCATTTCCTTCTTTCTTTGTATTTGCTCTGGTGTCTACAAAAGGCTGTGTTCAGTTGAAAACAAAAAGCAAACACAAACTTCTCTGCCACAAGACACTCATCTTCTGGAAACCAGGGCAGGATCTACTTCAGCTTGCCATATCTCCATGTGAAGTAGGTATTTAAAACATCACTACCCTCAGCAGAGTGAATACACTCCACAAGTAATTAAATTGAAGAAAGTGTCCACTCTGGGAGAGCTGAATTGTCATCTAAACTCCGTTGCCTGTGTTTCCATTGACGTAAGTGGGAGCATAGACACCTGTGGTATCTACCATCAGGAGCAGAACCATCCAGACCTCATTGATCCTGCTCCTCTTCGAGTTACTTTGTTTTTTGCATACACTGATTTCTGCTTGAGGAAACAGAAGTTTCAGAGGAAGTGCTCTGAGCAACCTGATGTAGTTGGAGATGTCCCTGCTCCGTGCAGGGGGGTTGGCCTAGATGACCTTTAAAGGTCCCTTCCAACCCAAACTGTTCTATGATTCTATGAAGTGGCTGTAGGTGATCTTAGAAGATTAGCCTCATTTTGGACACATGAGAATTGATGTACAGAAAATCTTCAGATGAGCTTGCAGACTTTGTGTGCCTCATTTCCTTGTAAGGTGGAAGAATCTGAAAGACCTTTCTTTTCGACATGTACCCTACAACTGACCAGTGGGGTGCATGAGTGCGCAGAGTTTTTTGGCAAATCTGGCCCATATAGAAATCAATGGCTGCTGAGCACTTTGGAAACTGGGCTTTGTATTTAGACAATAAACAGGACTGAGTTTGTGGGGAAACCTGGTCCCGGGTATTAGTGTTGAACCTGGAGACTTTGACCGATGGACCACAATCTTCAAAGATACTGGGCTCTCTGGATCTTGTGACAAGATACAAGTACTCATTGTTTCTGAAAACATCTTGTGTTGTCTTAGCTTGAGTTTCTGTAAAGAAAGCCCCCAAATTACTGAACACTTGCCTTTAGCCTTGAGGCTCTGCTAGGGACCAATTTCATGCAGGGGCTGGGCTGCCAACAGAATGTAGTTGTTCCCAGTCCTTTTTTGAGCAGAGTCTGGCAGAGCACGCAGTTTCTGTGAAAGCTTATCAAGGTGTTACACCACATCAGTTTTGCTAGGTGATACAAGACTCTCCAGATTGGCTGTATTTATATATTCTTTCCTCCTCCTCTTGATTTTTCTGAAGATGGAACAAGTAATGTCATTGATGAGAAAATTGCTGGTATTTTTAATTCCTGTGGGTGTTTGGGGTGAGGGGGTTGTGTGGTGTGTGTTTGAAAGAAAATCAGAACATTTAACAATATGTGTTACGTTCTGACTATGGTGGTTTTTTTTAAATGGGGAAATAGGTAGAAATCTCAAGAAAAATGGAGACAGCACATGAACTGTGGGAAGGATACATACATTTGGTTAAACTATACATAACTGCTTCTTAGTATGTTGCTAGAAATTAAGGCACTGCCAGAATACAAATAGTAAAGGAGAAGTTCTGTCTGTCTTTTTATCCAGTTCTCCTTCTGTCCTGAGGTGAGTACTTAGCTAATGTAGGTATTATTTATATTTCTTTCCTTGATCAAGGGAATAGGTTTTTTCTTTAAAAAAAAAAAAAGAATTAACAAACAGATGAAAGATTTGATATCCTGAGTTGGTTTCCATTTATTCCGCTTCTCCTTGCTCTTAGGCTCTGGAGTTATTATTGTAACTTATCATGGGACTGTCTGAATTTGCATCAAGATCCTGATAATTTTGTACTTGTATATTTTTCTCTGGCTTAGTACAATTTTACAGGAAGGTGGTGGAAGTTTATAAAGTAAATATAAATATTGATAAATGGCAAGAGTGGTTTTGGACTGTATGCAGGATTTCTGTAATGACTTGTGTCTGCAGTCGGAGCACCCATGGAGACAGTTAGATGTTGCCGAGCCTCCTTCTTCTGTGGATGCAGTGGTAAATCTGAAGTTGCTCTGATGTAGGAGATAGCAGCACCACCCACAACTCTTACTTCTCTGCCACAAAATGTCCTGAGCCCTGGAATTGGCTTCTTCCACAGGTAGAGCTAAGAGACACAGGTGGTTTTGTAGCACCAGGAAACACTTGGATTTGGATTCTTGAGTTTCATTTTTGCTAAAGGCAGTCATGCTGCATGGAGAGCCCATTGGCTCTGGTCTGCCCAGGCAGCTGCCCGGGCTGTTTCGGGGAGAAAGCTACAAGTCAGGTCATGTCCTGATTCGTCAGGGCTGGAGAGATCACTTGCCAGACATCCCATCAATCAGTGATCTTCCTAGGGGATTTTTCTCCCTCCCTGTGCAGCACTTCTTCAGCCATCTGAAGCCTGAAGTGCTGGAACTTCTCTGCCTCAGCCATATTTTTTTGATGTAGAAATAGTGTTTTCTCGGGGGGATAGTCTTCATTTTTAGTTCAGTCCTGCCTGTCACAGCATCTTATATTTGAAAACAAAAGCTCTAGCTCCTTGTGAATGAGAAATGATCCCAAAAAGCATAGCATAACCTAATGTGTAGGACGGTGAGGAATGAGTGGGAGCTCTGTTCTAGCAGGCAACCATGTTTACATTGACATTAAGCAAGGTTGTGTTTTGAACCCCTCTTCACCTTATAGTCTGAATTTATTTTCAATGCTGAGGGTCTGTCCTGGTGATTGTAATCCCCAAAGCTTTGCAGCACAGACCCAGACATGCCCACCATCTCTGGGAAGTCTGTCAAACCGTTCTCCCAAGTACTAGGGCAGAGCCAGGACAACTGGGCTGCCTTTCCATCGTGTCTCACCTGGAGGAGGTGGGTTGCTTGCTTTGTCCACCACTCACAGCCCTAACTGCTAGTGGTGGATTTTGCAAGCCAAACACTTCCATTAGGAACTAGAATCAGACCGAAGTACTGGGTTATCAACTTGCTTTCAGGAGGTAGTAACTAACTTTGGACTCCAAATATGGGCTGAAATTTAGTTGATGAAACAGCGGTAAAATGTCAGTTTCCAGCAGAAATCTAACAACTTTTTTGAAAAATACATATTTTTCTTTTCTTCTCTTTTCTTCCTTGTAGCTTGGAGCACCGTCCCACCCCAGCCTGGAGCTTGTTAGAAACCTAACTCCCCTTTTGTTCCTTTCATGAATACAGATCATTTTGGAGTTATCTTCCACGTGCTGATCAGAGGATATCGGTTCAGGCCTGTGGTAGCTGCTCTTCTTCCTGTTTTTTACTTTCTGGGTTGTTTGACTCATGAAAGCATGATCCTGTGGGCTGCTTGCTGTTATTAATTACATGCTGCATATTAGTTTGTCTTTGGGTGTTGGCTTTTTATTCTCAGAATCTTGCAAATATTTTAAACAGTCAGCCTATTGTTTAGCAAGTGCTCTACACACACTGTAGGCCTTTTGTGAATTTCTGTTTAAAAAAAAAAATAAAAGAATGACTAATGGAGCACGAACGGTGCTTGTGACACTGTAGTCCATTGTGTAACTATGGAGAGCAAAATTTGCATTCCTAGAAAAGCCTGTTCACGGTCAAAATATAGGACATTGTCTTTATGGCTCATGGGAAAACATGTACTACATATTCAGCTCGGGATGCTACTTAAAAGGATCAACTTTTTTAAAATGACATTTTCCTCCTGTGGAACATTGACGTCGGACTGAGAGCCGGCTTTTCTTGGCTACAGAAGTGAATCTTTTTCATTCAGGCAAGTGGCGTGGGGGTCGGCTGTACACATGCACAATGATTTGTTTGCTGAAATGGCTTCTTTTTAGGATGTTGTTAAGCTCTGACATTGCCAGCCCTTTTTAATGGAGAGGGTACGTTATATTCTATAACTGTCTGCCTCCTCTGAACGACAGGGGAACCTGCCAGTTGGTGGTTTTCTTGCCTTCAAAAGCAGTTTTGTTTATGCCTGCCCCACCCCTCCCAGATTGTTACAGGTCAAGCAGAGGTTAAAGTGGGATCTTTAAATGTTTAGAAAAATTGTGAGTTCCATGTACTTCTGAAATGTTGCATTTTTGTCTGTCCTGCGCATGCTTAAAACAAGGGTACTGGGTGTTCTGGGAGGGTAAGGGTGTGTCCCATGTATGGTGTAAGTAGTTTCTTTCGGTGCTTGTTGTCTAAGTAGAATAATCCTGTTTTGATTTTCTGTTTCGCAGTGAAGAATTAAGTCACTCCTCGCTGGAGATACTACTCCTTTGTCCATCCATGTAAGCTTTTCAGGAGAGGGGTTACCTGTTATTGTGGGCATGCGCAGCACCGAGCCCTGCGGAATTCTTGGCTTGGGAGAGGTGGTGTTAAGACATTAAAATTTAATTTACAGCGCCAGAGCCTGTTAAGACCCTGTGGCGGAGGGGAAGCCAGCACGGAGTGCCCAGCTCCTGCTGCAAGGCCTTGGTTCGGTCAGATGCCGGCTGTGCTTTCAAGTGCTTGCTGAAAGAGGGATGTACGAGCAGCTTCTGAGTACCCTTAGGTGTATGGATATATACAGATAAGGACTATGGGGACCACTTAGCGCACATCCACAGACAGCTGCTGTAAGTAGCAGATCCTGATGTGGGCAGCAGCTGGATTTCCCAGGCCAGTTCAGCCAGTGCTAGCCAGGACAAAGTCATATTCATAGGGAACAAGCACTGGTTTGTTTCCCTCTGCTCTGATGTGACCCAAATTTTTTTTCCAGTATTTTTGCTTCTCTGAAAGAAACAGGAGTGTTGAAAATATTGAGGAAGGAGAGTTGTTGGCTTGAGTTTGGGAAGGGAGCTCAATACCTCTGTGGCACTATACTTTTAAGAGAAGTGCCCAAGTGCTGCAGGTGCTCCTATTCATGACCCTGTTGTAAATTTGAACCAGTTGGATCCTGCTGTCTTGGCATCTGAAACTTCTGAATTAAATTGTATTTGCCACTCGTCATTATTAATTTGCAGTTTTCACCTTGTTTAATTAGGAACGTACATAATGAGAAACTTTTGCAAAAACAGGAAGAGAGGAAATGGAAATTTGCCCTCTGCAGTGTTTTTCTCATTTATGACCTCTGTGACTGAAACTGTATTGCCCGGTGGTGCATTTTATCACCTGTTTTCCGTGTCAGTTCGGTGACTACTGAAACAAAAAGTTCAGTTTGGAACAGAAGAAGTGGTGCGAGCAGCTCATGCCGATTCGTGTCTGAGTAATTGGCACACCTCTGCAAGCAATGTACTTGTACTGGCAGGGAAGGAATATTCATAAAGAAGGTGCTGGAGAGCTGACTTTGTCATCACTGACTGCATTTTGCTTGTGTTATTTATAGGAGTGAGCCAGGTCAGTGTTTTAAGATGTTCGTACAAGGTGGTGTCCTCGAGCCCTATCTGTATGCTGCGAATAAAAATGGCATATTTTCCACAGATATATTTTCCTCCTTTCCCATCAGTTTTTCACAGAGTTCTGGGTGCTAAACTCAGACACAAGTCATGGATATTTATTTTTCAAATTTTTTTTCCCTTTTTGTCTTTTTTTAATTGAGCAGGACAAAAGTCTCTTCCTCACTTTTCAAAGTCTGAACAAGTGTCTTCAGAAATTGACAATAGTTTCTTAGGGAGTTGCTACCCATAGAATTACAGAGTGGTTTGGGTTGGAAGGGACCTTGAAAGATCATCTGGTCCAACCCCCCTGCCATGGGCATGGACATTTTTCACCAGACCAGGTTGCTCAAAGCCACATCCAGCCTGACCTGGAACACTTCCAGTGATGGGGCATCCACAGCTTCTCTGGGCAACCTGTGCGTCACCGCTTTCATTGTAGCCGATCCCCTTCTGCGTAGGACTTTTTTCTTATCTTTAGGAAGGCATATATGTCTATACTCTTAATGTTCTTGCTGAAGGAAGTGCAGCAGAAGGAATATATGTGTATATTTTTAATGTTCTTGCCAAACAGAAAGAGGCACACCTTTAAGATTCTTGCTTGGAAATGACTGTTCCCAGCAGTTACAAGCTAGGATTATTTAACTGGACCATCCCTTAATGTCATGACCTTTGACTCAAGTTTTGCTGGAAGTTGTTGTGAAAGTTTTGTGTGGTATGTGAAATCGATTGTCATGACTTTCTTCTAAGATAAGAGTTGTATAGTGTGGTTGTCCTTAGGCTGATGTTCACAGAACGCTCTTTGTAGAGATTGCTTAGGAGTTTTCCTTCCTGTGGAGGGTGGGGACAGAGAAGAGAAATATCCTCTTTTTGGAGTACAAAGAACGTTGTATTAAATTTCCTACAGTAGGGGTAAGGATACAGGGAGGAGAACTCACTCCTCCTTAATTGGTGCTTTTGTCTGCATCAGGTTAAAGTTGTGGGGCTTCACAGTTCGATTTGGGTGCTTCCTTTGCATCTTCTTGCTTGTCTTCTACCTGACCTGAGTTCACTGTGTTGTACTTGAACCCTTCTGTGCTAAAATTGCCGTCTTCAGAAGCTGCACTTGTGCTTTCTCCTGCCAGGGAATACTGCTGCTTATCTGCTCTAGGAAAGCAATAACTTCATATTCAAACTCTTTCTGTAACAGCTGGTAAAACAAATGATATCTACAGGTTTTTATTTATTTTCCTTGGCTTTCTTACACACCATGCTTTTTAGGTTGCAAGAGTCTGAGAGTAGAGATTGCCTCGGGTGGCTTTGACAGATGCCATTTAATGGCACTTTTTGAAGTGGCCTAAGACTTTATCGCTGCTTTCCCCCAAAATATTTCCCCTGCACCTTCATAGTTAAACAGGATAAGTTTGTGTGTATCAGACGCTTCTGTTTGCAGCTTCTTTGCATTTTTGTGGACAGTTTAAGCTGAGCACACTGGCATACTTTCAATTCTGCTACGGATGCAGTAATACCTTTCAATTGCCTGAACAAGAATCACCAGAGGGCATCTGTCTGAGTCTGAAATATGTTTGAAAACCATCTGGCATGTTGTGGGATAATCTTAATAATAACAATGAATACTTTATCAGGAGTTGAGTCATTGTGCTTCGTTTCCATTGTAATTCTTTTATAGGTTGCATGTATGTATTCCATATAGCCAAGGGGATAATACTGCGTGCACATACTGTACAAGACCATTGTGCCGACAGCCCTCATTTGGACTCATTTATCATTCAAAATCTGCCCATAAGAAATATATTTAAATAATAAAAATAATTACTAAGATGAAAGACGTGTATCAGTGTTAATTGCATCCTAAACCTGTTTCCCACTTCTGCATGGGGAGAGAGGAAGGAGAGGAGTAAATGGGGATGGCAGTCGCAGGAGTAATGACTGCACTTTCCCTGGAGATGCTTTTGAATTATTTTAGGGGTCTCTTTTGGCACTTAACACAGACATCCGATAGCAAGGGTGATGCGGGACTGTCTGGGCCTGAAGGATGGGAAGAGGAGGAGGTCCTTGGTCTTCACAGGTTCCTCACAGGAACGTCTGCGCTCGCTGTCTTTCCTGTAGGAAGAGCTCAAAGTATTTTGTGATATGTTGTTTCCAAGGGATAATATTGTTAATATTAAGTATAATATCAATATAATAATATTAAATATTAAGTTTATTGAACCAGATCTTCAGCTGGCAGTGACTGGCACAGCTCCAGTGATTGTTAAAACTTGCTGAAATCTGGCCGGACCGGCCTGTGTTCTCAAGTGTTTGTCACGTGTCCCCGAACCCAGCAGTTACGTCTGCCCATCGTGCCCTTGCCATCACTCGCATTTGCTCTGTGTCGCCTTACTGCTGTTGAGAATTTGTCCCTCTGAGAGCAGAGCATCCGTGGTGGGGTCTTCAGCATTTTAGGCTGTTACCAGCAGTCCCTCATCATGCTGCCAAAAGTATGGTACGAGGCAGCTTTAACTTTACATTGGCAAAAGCCGGGATAATGTGCAGAAGCTGTGTCAGAAGCAGGAGTAAATGGTTTGCCCAAGATGATGCAGAAGGGCTGATGGCAAAGCATGGACAGAGCTCTGGTTGTGTGTGGGCCTCCGGATACTCTCCCCCATGCAAAGACATACGAAACCGTGTGGTTTGAGATCTTTCCTTTTGCACTGGCAGCAGAGGAGAGCTCGAGATTGACTAGACCACTGAAGCTAATAAACTTCTCATGTGCGTGCAGGGACATCAGGTTAATTAGTTCGCAAAGCAGCGGAGCTGGAGTTGTGCAACTGCCTGAAAATGATAAGAGGAGGGAGCCGCAAGCCAGCAGCGTTTTGGTTGTCTACTCCTTCATTCCATCTCGGCTCCCTATAAATGATGGATGAGGAGAACAGAGGCGGCAAGCCAAACATGTGCAACCTATGCATCCTGCGCAGAACCGCATAATCCAAGCGGTATTGTTCACTGTGTGCAGGCGGTGCTTCCCAAAAGCTCACACTGCTGTTGCTGGAGGGAGGCTTCACTGACGGCTTCTGTGGGAGCGGAGGGGCGCTGGTGCGGGGAGCTTTTGAAAATGCACTTCTAAAATGCAAATGCTTTCCTTCATTAAAACTCACTTGAAGCCAAGCGTGATCAACAAACACAAAACGCTTTCACAACTCAGACATGCTGTGGATTATGGTTCTCCTTTTTTTTTTTTTTTTTCTTCTTCTTCCTGCATAAAGCAGCTTGTCTCTCAGCCTGCTGAGGTGAAATTAATTAACTATTTAATAAAAATCTTTGGTCAACAATTATTAGATAATCGTTGCTTGTATATTAGGTAGACACTGAGAATGTACAAGCGCAGATGAATTGTGTAAGCAGAGAAAATGGTGAAATTTTGATCCTTTTGTTAGCACTTTCCCTGCGTGGGAGCTGTTAAGAGCAAGTTAGACAGACAGGTCTCTGGAGTTGTTTGGGTGTAGCTTGTCCTGGCTTGGACGGAGAGACTGCATAGTCCATTAAACTTTTCCAGGCTTTCCAGCTCCCTTTTCTGTGACTAAAGGATGTGAAATTCTTGATGCAAATGCTTCTATTACTGTGCTCAGTGGTTTAGCGATGGTCACTCAGTGAGTAAGCAGTCCGCGTGATGCACAGAGGCCAGGTTAGCTGCTGCTGTGTCCCTTGCTTAGTTCTTTATACCTGTGCTAAATGACCTGTAAACTCAGCAGAATACACAAACTTCTGGGCCCTGAAAGGGGAAGGTGCTATAAGGCATGGCTTCTGGAAGCTTACTCTGCACCTCTGGCTCCCCTGGCTGGAGCTGGCGTGGGAGAAGGCGCAGTGGGGATGCAGGGACGAGAGTCAGAGTTGTCACCCGTGACAAATGCATCTGTAGGATCTGCTTGCTCTTCATTGATAACTTTAAGTACCACCTTCTTCTGGGTTGCTGTAGTAAACTGATGCTGCTTTGTGGAATGATTAAGTCTGATTTTTTTTTTTTTAACATGCTTTTAAAATCAAATTAATTAAACAGTTGCAAACACAAGGGGGAATGCTTGGAAGAGGAAGGCTGACCATGAAGAAACCAGACTGAAAGGAGTTTCAAGGGAACACACTCAGAAGTCTGAGCTCCTTTAAGTAAACTAATGTACAAATGTGGTTTAGTGCTAAGCCTAATTTAGCATGCCTGCAGGCTGCTGTGCGCAGAAGTGCTCTCAGCCTTCCTCATCATCTCCAGATACAGATTCCCTCCCTCTCCGTGCACTGCATCTGGTGATTTATACAGCCATGTAATGAATCCAATCAGCCCTATTATCCAGCAGAAGACTCTCTTCATGTTTATTAATAGTTTACTGCCCCGGCAGATCAGCAAATTGAACCGTGCATCCCCTGATGCTTGTCCAGCGCACTGGAGATGGCAGCGGTGTGCAGCCCAGATTGAGAGAAGGAGGAAGAGAGTGGAACATGAGCAGCCCGTTCAGCAGCAGTGTACACTTTATATCAATTTTGTCGTAATGTGACACTGTACAAATTCCGTGTATGTGTGAGGCCCTTTGATCTGGAAGAGTGGGAGGCTTTGTAGATTCAATTCTTCTTATTTTAGTGCAAGATTATTTTCTGCCGGGGACGGAGACTCTGGGGCTGTTGCAGTGTGAGCAGCACTGTGTGCACAAGTGCCACTGTCCATCCAAAATTACGTGAGTTTACCTGGCAACCCTGCAAGAGTTGAGCAAGTTGGAAAGCTGAGTGATTAGCTATTGAGCCGTGTACAACAGATGGATTCAGTGGAATTGTGCTGTTCAATTGGCACACCAATATAATTTATTTTAAATAATTTTTTACTGTTCCCAAAGGTTCCATTTCTAAATTTCTACTTTGTGCAATGGAAGAGTTGCCAATGCTCTTTAATCCTTGGAGAGAAAGAACTGACTCCCAGCAAGAGCTGAATTTTGCTGTAGTCCTTCATGTTTTTAACGCTGCCTGTGTAGTACTTCGCCAAATTATGAAGAATAGAAATAAAAAGGGAACATTATGGCCTTTTGATGACTGTTTACCAGCAGCAAAACAGTTTTCAGACAATTAACGGATCTCCAGGTTCTTTGGAAGCTCAGGTATAGCTCTTTCTAGGTTGTCATGTGTCTAATTAATACAGCTGGTAACAGTAATATTCCTGCTGGTATTCTGCTTTGGCCAAGGCTAGGCTTGCAAGCCCTATAGCTGATCTGTAAGAGTGGCTTTACACGCAGGTAAAACCTTTCTGGGGTCGGTAGAAGTGTGGGAATTAATTAGCACAGGTAGTGTTTGCTGCTGACCTGTGGCTTCAGGGAGTAACGCCGTACCATGGAGGATCTTTCTTACAGTCATCTGGGGTTTTAAAAGCATTATTATTGAACGCTAATTTTAAGCAATTATGGTTCTAGGAGAGGCTGCAGCATAAATATACTATAAAATAATCTTATTTTAATTGCTTACAGCTATACTAGGAAAACTGTGTAGAAAAATAAAAAAAAAAAATTGTTTTGCTTTGTTATTTAGCAAATCACACTTTCTACCATGAGAGGGGTATGCTAGGAGAGTCTTTTTAATTCTCCTGAGGGTTGTACTTATACCTGAAGGAGGGAAGTTATGTGTGATGGAAAAAGTTTGTATTCTGAATTTCTTCCACTGCTGTAAAGCTGTGGTTGGAGTTGTGCTGGCGTGCGTTCAGGAGTCCGTCTGTTTCCATCCCCTTGCAGCGCACTAATATCTCCCATCTGAAAGCCCTAAATGGGGGCCCTTGGTTTCTCTGATTTAAGATTTGATCAAGCTTGTGATCATGATAATGTTGGCTCAGTCTGAGCGGAGATTTGGTAACGAATTGTGTACGCTTTGGTAATCCATGGCAACAGCAGGTAAAACAGGTTCTCTTAGACCACTGCTGAGGGCTGGATAACTGAGAATGGGAAGGGTGGAAGTGGTGGAAAATGCCCGATATGACTGCAGCGAGTGGTCGTACTCGTCAGCTTTTGAGCGTTCTTGAGCAGGGTTTTGATACACTGTGGTGTTTCTCTTTACAGCGCTTCCACTTCTCACTCGGACCATTCCACTCACACCAAATCTGCTTCTGCTGTATCATCTGACTCCGTCTCCACCTCAGCAGACAACTTCTCTCCAGATTTAAGGGTATGTATGTTTTGTCTTAAGAAAGAAAAAAATACATCTATTGTGGCCTTCTTCAGAGGACATTTCTTGCTCCTGTGAGTTTGGATATGGTACAATGTTTTCAGCTTTCGGATTAATACCAAATTTTATGTAACCACAGCATGAAAGGACCCAAAGTCAAACAGGTGAAATAGAAATTTAAGTTTAATCTCTACCATATTATTTCTTTTTTTCATGAAGTTGTGCAGCTGATTCTGCACCCACACTTAGAGATGAATTTTCAGAGGAACTCCATTTTCTTTCAAGTGCTTTAAGTGAGTGAAATCCTCAACCTGACAGTTGTATATCCTTTTTTTTTTCCTGTTGTGTGTGTATATGAGATGTTCCCTCTTGAAAACTCCTGCTTGTTTGTAAACACTGAGTCCTTGGAAGTATCTTCTTTCAGAGAAAGATTGCTGTCTCCAAGCTGATAAAATAATCTTCCATCACAATAAACTGCTCTGACATAAAAAGGTTCAAACAAGACTCTTTTAAGTCTGTTATTAGATTTGTTAATTAGAAATCGAAAGTTCTAGTACAGTGTCCCAGGAGTTTCAAAAGCTATCTGTGTGTTCCCCTTATGAAACTAAGGGGTTTGCTGATACACCCTTGCTATAAAAAAAAACATCCCTGAGTGTAAAACTGTTGATATTGGTATGTTCTAGTAATGACTTTTAGCATTTCTCAGCTGTGGTTGCACATCTTGGTAAAATCTTAATACAGAAAAATTGCATAAAATCTTCTAAATGCAACAGTAATTCCTTTGACAACCATTGTAACTTTTTTTTTGTCCTGGGAGTGTTGTCTCAGTAGTCTGTAATTAATAACAGAAAGTCAGCCTGTTTGTAAGTGGCAAGAACGTGAATGTTTCTTTCTGAAGGCAGCTTATTAGCCAGTATTAAGCTAAGATTTGAAAAGGAATCAATAGTTCATGTGTAATCTGCTGATAGTTTACACATTTTATCTGTGGATACAAAAAATCTTCAGAACACATCTAGGTAAAGTAGTATGTATTAGGTCTGAAGTTTTTCCCCCATGAAGTTGGGGTGTTAAGTTACTCCAGTGTACAGAAAACACAGTTTTTAGGCTGAGGCTAAGTGATTCATCGATACAAATGTACATATGATTGCAAATACTGCTGCAACTGTAACTGTATAATATAAAAATAAATTTTACACAAACTTATTTTCTTATTTAACTTTTTTACTGAAGTTTGCATAAGTGGGTTTCTTTTTCCAGTTCCAATGCACAACTCAACTGCCTTTTCACAGTTTTTTCAGCACTTGAGATCATTACCTTTACAAGGAGAGAACAACGCAACATTTATTTTCTAGAATCAAGGTTGTCTTGCCTTCCTGCTGGTTAAGTTGGCTCAATATATTTTCCTTGTAACCCTGATTGCATCTTGTAACTCTTTCCCTTCTTTTGTCACTTTGTCTGTGTGAATTGTAAGCTGTCTGGGCAGGGATTTCTGCTCCCCTGGATTTGTCTGGTTCCCTGTCCAACAGGGCCTCTGTACCTCAGTCAAAAATAATGTCTGCGGAAGAACGTTCACTTAGCTGCATGATACATTTTTCAGGCACAAGATGCTTATGTAGTGTTTACTCTGGAGGCCATGAGAAGCCCACTTCTTTGTGCCACAGTTCCTGTAATTTGCAGAGTGACTTCTTCGCAGCTTGCCTTCTTCTTTTTTTATTTCTAAGCAAACTAAGGTTCTGCCTCGGCTTGCGAAATGCTTCTTGCTCTTAACCGGCATCAGCTCTGTGGGGCATGGATTCAGCATAAGCCTGCCACGCTGCACCTGAAGCTTGCTCTTGCAGGAGGTGCTGTGGGTGGCTGGGATGCTGTCATGTGTAGACATAAAGCTGCTTCTTCCCTTTACGGTTGAGTGGCTGCTTGTTGATGGTAGGCAACAAGGGGGATCCAAAATCCCCTTTGGATCACTCTGCAGACATGCCTTTAAAGCTCCTGCTGATTGGCCTGCAGAAAATGTGTTCCCATGGTCCTGCTTGTGTTAGGGTATAGTGAGAAAGGGACAGTTTCCACTAGTACAGGTTGACTTTAGCTTTTCTGGAGGAATTAATGCATTAACCATTTTTCTCTTTATTCCTGAGTGTTTGATGCTGGAGAACAAGCCTGGGAGGTGGGATGGAGACCTGTTCTCTACCTGTGGACAGCCTCTTGTGTTGGTATTGCCAGTGCAACCGCAGTCCCACGATTAATCGCTGTCGGTGCTAGTGCATTCCTGTTTGCTCCCTGGGCTTGTTCTTGAAGCCTAGTGCTAGCTCCTAAATGAAAGATGTATTCTGAGTGTTGGTCAGCTAACAGTGATTTCTTTCAGGTCTTGAGGAGAACTCATCTCTCTGCGTTTATCATTCTTTGTCCAGTTTTCTCCAAATTAACGTCTCTATCATGACGTTTTGGCAAGGTTCTTTTTAAAGTCAGTTCTGTGAGGGATTTTTTTCAAGGTCCTGATTGTTCTTACTACTTTGTTTGATCTTTCTGAGATGTGACCTTGCCTTTGATATTGCAGATTACATCATACCGTTAACTGATACAGTTGCATGAGTGTTCTCTGTTCTAGCCCTTTCCTTACACGCCTGAGCATCTTGTGCAACTTTGGTGCAAGACAGCACAAACTTCCACCTCTTAGCAGGTACTGAGATTTGAGCTAAGCACCTTATTTCTTCTGAAGACCAAAAGAAATCCCACATTGTTCCTGGAAAAGAGAATAAGCCCAGAAGTGGGAACTAATGCATTTTGTGGTAACTCTGTGGTATGGGAGACAAGTGCCTGGGCTACATGGTGTTCTCACAGGAAGGTGTTGCATCAGTTAGCTTTAAGAGGCTGAAAATAAGCTTTTCAAGATTTTGAAGTGGATCTGCCAATTATGGGATTATGCTCTTGATGTGTATTTAAATTTTCCTTGCTAGAATGAATAGCTACGTGGATCCATCATCACTCCTACCTCTACTTGGTGTCTGCCTCCGCGTGTGCATTGACTCAAATTTAGGAATTAAATTTCTCTGATGATGGAAAAACACTTTGTAATAGCTACAATTAGCACTCTCTTTTTCTGTGGGGAATTTTTAGAAGAATAGTAGGCGTCCATTGGGAGGAGGGAACCAGGGAGAGGACTCATGTAATTTCTTGCAGTCTGTGCCTGCAGTTTTCTTTTGGAGTGCAATTAACACTCTGTGTGTGTGCGCGCACATGTGTGTAATGAGGTAAATGAGACAACCACTGGGGATTCCTGATGAGTGCATGTGCAGTATTTTTCCTAAATCTTTCTCCAAACTATTTAACAATAACCTTTATGAAGTTTTGGCTTTTTTTTTAAATGTATATTGAGCATTTCAGTATCTGGAACTAAGATTAAATTGCTTTACCACTACAATTTATAGAATTTTCACTTCATAAACTAACTCTAAATAAGTTTTGGCTGCTTCAGTTAGATCCATAAGAAAAAAAAAAGAAGTAAAAAAACCCCAAACTTGCACAGAAAAACAACAAAGCAGTATTAGGTTCTCCCCTCCACCCCCTTCCTGATCTCAAATCTGAAGCTGTTTAGAATTGATTTAGGGAATGCACTTTTTCAGGGAATTTTTAGCAAGTACGCTGCCATATGTTTTAACATAAGTTATAGATCAGGCAAGGAGAGAGTTGAAGTAGTTGAAAGTGAAAATGAGCTGGAAATTCATAGATGCTTTGTAATTTGGGATGATATTTTAAAAATACCTTAAAGCCAACATTGCCAAAGGGATTGAGGTGCATAAATATCTCTTACAGATCTAGGAGTTGGTGGTTACTAAAGTACAGTGAGATATTTGCTCCTAAGTCCTATAGGTGGTATTTTCTCTTGCGCCTGTGGGCAGAGATGTCTCGTGCAGTTTATAGTACTACTTTGAAGTCTTCTTGCTAATGCTCTAGCTTTTATTGGTGAGGACTTTAATTTTGAGTTAGCTGTTGATTTATAGGATAATGCCTGAAGTTCACTGCATTCAGCACTTTGGAGAAGCTGTCGTAAAGGGTGGGATCCCTTCCATCTGCAGCTGAGAAGCAGTGGCTATGGAGCGGAGCCTGTTGCCCCTTCCCTTCAGAACAGTACCTTTGCCTGAAAATTTGCTAAGGTCTGTTGTGCTTGGTTTTGGACTGTATATGGCAAAAACCTGAACCAGAGAATGGAAACTCATGTGTTGGCTTTCTTATGTTGCTTCTTGCTTCTAGTCCGTTCTGTGGACAGAGGAAACCAGTGCAGCAGACCCATACATCACCTGCTTAGCTGTGCAGCCTTCAGAAAAAGTGATTCAGATCTTTGTTCTTGGCATTGCTGTTTGTGGTCACTGAATAATTCTCCTCTTTGAGGGCAGCAGTAAGATCCACAATTCCTGATATTGCTTTGAGGTCTAGCAAAATATTGTAAAAGCATGTGTCCCAACCTCCGTGCTTGTTTGCTCCCTCCGTAATAATTTTCTCCTTTAATACATGCGGAATCAGTGGATTTGCAGGGGGTTTATATATGGGATGTAAAAGCATTATTGTAGCATGCTCAGGACTCGAAGACTGGAAAAGAGAAGAAACAGGGCTGCTTGCGTACCCTTAATTTGTTATCCTTTGTGTGTATGGTTTGAGACTGTAGACAAGCCCATGTGGTTTATTTTATAAGATATGTAAGTGATGCGTGACAAAAGGTACATGAAGGAGCCTTCTCCTTCCAAGACAGTGAATGGATGCAATTGCTGTCTCCTTAGGTTTTCTGGATGAAATCAGTCTGAGCAAGTCTGCATTCAAGCTAACCAACCACAATTCCTTTGCGATCGATGGAAAGAAATACGTCATTTACCATCTGATTTATCTCTGCTTTCAGGAAAATGCCCACACTAGGTGAGAACATCATGTAGCTGAGCTAGAGAAGTCATCACTCCAGGATGTTGTGAACAGTATTTGAGGGGCAGCAACTGGTTTCTCAGACTGAATCCCAGCTTTAGCTGTGCTCCAGTAAAGGTGTAGTTTTGTCTCATTTGAAAACCTACTGGGTTTCTCCTGTGAATATGAAGAGAGTTCCGGGTAATTTCTCCAGATGTAAACCTCTAAAATGGAGGTAAATCTTCAGGTGTTATTGGGCAGGATTAACTGATATGCCAGTCACTGACTTTGCCACCTTTTTGTTACTTTATTCTGGCTTTAGTGCGAAGTGGCTTACACTGGTTTTATGTAGAACATATATATTGGTAGTAGAAAAACATATTGAAGAAAGATGTGATTTTTTTTTTCTTCCCTCCCATCCTTTGCTGTAAATCACTAAAAGTAGCCTCAATGAGCTTTTCCATTGCTATCTCCCTGCCAACGCAGGAAGTGTGTCAGGCTTTGGTGATGTGTAACACATGTTCAACAAGAGCTGGGTTTAGAGAGCAGCATAGCTTTTTAAACTTTAAGCACTTGTTTAAGCAATGTTTTTTACTTTGACTTTTAAGGGATTTTTCAATGCTAGTTTGGAAGCACTAAATCAAGAAAAAAACCTCTGCCGAAGCACCTCCAGAGTAGACTCTGCCCTGCCAGTCAGCTCCATCCTCGCTTAACAATGTTTGGGGATAAATATTCCTGTTTGGGACTGGCCCTTGACTCTTTGCATGGGACTGCCCGTAAGAAGACTAGTTCATAGCAAATGCAAAGATGGCTTCTGTGATGTGAGCTTTCCTTCCCAGTGCACTGGACTGCAGCTGCTATTAAATTACAGACCATGTTGCACCAGCCAGCAGATGGTGAAGGTAATTGACCTGTAGTCACAAAAGCCTTGGCTGGATGTGAGCCGGTGATACAGCAGTGAAATTAAATAAACAGTTCATCTTTTTACTGTCGCTCTGTGAAGACTTGACCATATGTGTTTCTCGATATCATCACTCTGGGTTCAGTCATGTTCTCACACGGAGGTGCACCTCACGTTTTTGTGCGTGCACAGGAGCAGAAGCCATGCAGGCAGTGGTAGTCCTTACCTGGTCTGTGTGTGGTGTTTCCATGGGTCCCTTTGCACACAGGGCTGAAATCAAAAACAAATCCAAGAATGGGTGATGCTTTACATTACTGAAGGTATCAAGTAGAGGGACTTAAAGAGCAGCAGAGAAGTAGGAAAATCTTACAGGGAAAATATTTTAACGGTCTCAAAATTCTGATTTTGGCCATATGAGTTGTGTGTGCCCTTGGGAAATCGTTTCCCTTTCTTCTCTGGAGCATTAAGCTGAAGATGAATGAAGGCACAAAAGACTGGTTCTGGAGAATGAATGATGCTCTTGTCCCTAAGTGTGGTCATTCCAGGACAGCCCCATGAGTGACTGGAGTTTAGCCCCTGCTGTTGCCGTGTTTTTCTAGGACTCCAGTTTCCAGGACTGCAAATGCTATATATTTCATGAGAATTACAATATTTTTTTTCTTTTTAAGAGATGGAAAAATCTTGGTCCCCTCCCTGCATCTCTCCCCAGTAAGTTCTTTTCTGCACCTCCCCCTTTAAAGGAAACAAAAACACAGAGTAGCCAACCTCTGGGTTGCAAAATATTGATTTCATGCAAATTAGATGAGGGGAAAAGCCACATGCAGTCAGTTTTCTGTCTCCTTTACATGGAAATAATACTCCCTAAGTGCTCATCTAGTTGGAAGACAGCAAAGACAGCTAGCATCGCTAATTTTTCTTACATAGAAGTACCTGAATGTTTGAATATGAAGTAATGCACAGTGAAGGAAATCTCTGGAAGCATTTAAGATTGCCATCTATTAGGAATGGAAAGCTAAGAAGAATAAGCAAATGGCCTTCAGATGTTCCTCAAAAATATTTTCATCTCTTCCTAATCGACTGCCGTATTTCTCCTAGCTACAAAGTGCGAGAATTCTCCTTTTGCTGAGTTAAACTGGGTAAGAGGTGGCTTTTTTCCCCCCTTCCTTCCTTCCCCCGTCCCCACCCCCAGTTACAGTTTTGTAGACTGAAGCACAAATCAGGCAGGAATGAACAAGCACGGAATCTAAAAGGAGCACGCATATTTGTGATTGCATGCAGTACCTGCCAAGATTTGATTTTCTGTGAATGTTTTTGCACCGAATGAAGCATCTTTGTTCCCCTCTGTAGGATTGTTTACTCATTGTAATTACTTGTATCTTGAATCTATACCTTATTTATCGCTAAACTCCAAAGTGAAATTCTTGGTAACAGAGCCACTTTTCCGTGACTTATTTTAGTTAGTAGAATTTGTAACTCTCTGCTTGGTCAGAGTGTTTTTCTGTTACTTAATGCTGGTGATATGAACGTCACTGGACTTGTTTAACGCTTTCCTTGAAAATTTTAATTTCTTTTCCTGTATAAGTTGTTTGCTAAACAAAATATGGTCAAAATAAAGAAAGGATAGTCAGGCTAACATGCTGTACAAAGTTTTTGAGCAGCTAGTGGAGAACAGAGCCATTGTCGTTTGAGACATATGTGGAACCCTTGGCACTGGAGAAGGTTCTGTATTAAAAAATGTTGGACTTGTCTGAATAGATAATATCTGCAACCTTCTGTGCCAGGGAATGTTGCTGTGTTGAGTCAATGACGACTTTCTGTCAGAGCCTAATGAGGGAATTGTCTTGAGGCACCAAGCCATACAAACTTGAAGAGACAAGCCAGCCGTGGTTGAACAAGTGGCCCTCAACAATGTGTTCTTTTGAGCTTCTGAGCTTTGCCTTGTGCTTGTGCAGCAAGGGCCCAGGAGATTCACCAGCCCAGAGAGGCTGTTCTTCGTCACTGGACATTCAGGTCTGAGTGGAGAAGTACATCGTGGCAAAAAAAAAGCAGAAAACCCCGGGGAAACACTGCATAGTAGCTACTTCCTCCTCCAGAGGAGTTCCTTTGTGTTACCGTGGTGACTGTATTCCTTTTTTTTTTTTTTTTTCTTTAAATACACTTCAGCTACTTTGTAGACTTTCAAGACGGTGGTAAGTAAGCAAGTGATTTCTCAAGCCTTTTTATACTTTCTCAAAGAATGCATAGTAGGTAGAAATCAGTTTGTAATTTTTTTTTTCGGTTGAGTCAGTGATTTTTTTTGAGACTAGGAAAGCATGGTTAAAAGGCAGTTGTATGTGATTATTGTCTTTAGAGCAGTCTGATAGATGGTCTGTGGTCAGAACATTTTGTTGGTAACTTAAATGCCTCTTGTGTTGTTTTTTTAACCAAGCTAACAAGCCTTCTTTGGCTGAGTGCTCTTAGGAGCTGAATGGGCTTGATGTGATCTTTGGACAGTATATTTGATTCTTGATACAATTCTGAAATGACCCATGGGTCCATGGTGTTTTCTCTTTTCCCCTTTGAACTTCTAATATCCAAAAAGAAGACACAAACCATTTCTGTGCAATTAATGTCTTGCTGGTCTGAATGTCTCTAACATCAGACAACCATCTGGTCATAATCCTCAGAAAAGTCCCCATACCTCAGTCATGCACACATATTGCTCTTCTTTCCCGTAGTCATTCTGCTGTGGTATTCTTAATGATTCAAAAATAATCAACAAAGTCCATTTACTTGCTTGATGTGTGTTTTATTACATTTCCAGTAGGATACATAGCACATAAATCTTCTCAAAGTACCCTTGAAATGGCCATAAATGGCAGCTGAAAATCTCTGCGAAGTAACACAGTGTTTGCAGTCTGCAGGGCGATTTGTCAAGTACGCACGGCTACTGTTTTGCGGTCCTTCTAACTGAGCACGGAGAAGACAGAAGCATTTAAGCAGCAAAATGCTGGAAAAAATGTACCCTTTTTCCTGTTGTAAGAAATGTTTCGTTTAGAAAAGAAACCAATGCACCTATGCAAAATTATCCTAAATAAGCATATGGGGTCTTTGTTCTGCACATACTTGTGTCAGTTCTGCAGCTTCTGTCAACATCAGCTGGGCAGAATTAGACCTCCATGTTTTTTTCTGAGGTGAATGGAAAGAGCTTCTGTATCTGTTTTGTTTCAGAGATTTTTAGACCATCATTGGGGTGATGATAAATCTTGATACACTTGCGTAGTGGCACTGTCCTTTGTTGATTGACTTCTATGGCAACAGCCATGAAAGAGGAAAGGGATGGAGTGGGAGGGCAGTTCAGGGAAAGGAGTAGGTGAACATGGTCTGAGACTACCAGAAGGCATTTGAAAGGAGAAGAATATTGTTTACATAAGTGTATATATTTTGCTCTTGATTTACAAAATAAATAAATAAATAATCAAGCACGTAAAAATAATCCTATGTCTAAGCCTTTTGCAGAAAGGCTGACTTCCCTCCTGTCGTTCTCTGAAGGAGCAGAAAGGAGCCAGCTCTGGTGCAAAATCTGTCTGGTAACTCAGACCTATCCTACAAGCTGCGGAGTCATCCCTGTTTTAATGAAGTTCATGCAGTTTTTGGATCTGGCCTGGCTCGTCTGCTGCCTCTCTGCACAAAGTTTGAGCCTCTCTGCAAAGTACAGGTTGAGACTACTCAATTTTATCGGGATGTCCAGGAGATCAGGCACTGCTGCACTGGCTGCAGTGAAGCACGAGAGATGGGATTCACCCTGCCAGATCTGCACTGGAGTTACTTACCCTTGTTCTCAGCCTTCAGTGGGAAGAAAGGCACTCATCCTAAAGGTGAATCTCCTAGGTCTCCTGCTTTCCACTGAGGGAACAGAGCACCTAGGGTGACTAGCTCTGACATGTGTCTCCAGTTTTAGATGGAATGGATATTTCTGCAGTTTACTGACTGCCCTGCCTGCAGAGTGGCAAGAGTGCTGATTCAGGAGGGCATTTAATCCTGTGCCAGTCCTTGAGAGAAAGACATTAAAAAAAAAATGCAGAGGGGAGAGGAAAGCTTATAGATACATTAACTACAAGCAGAATATTCCTCAATAGTCCTTTGATATGTGAAGTATCAGACAAATGTTTTCCTGTAAAAGATGAAACCTTTCACTTGGCTGTTGAGTTTCAAATCTGTATTTCACCTCTAATTTGAAAAGCTACGTATTTTTAAAATATACTAATTCTATGCATATATTCTTGCACACACGCATGCACAACACACGCATTCTTGTTCCCACAGCGTATGTCCCGGCTGTTACTGCTGACCAATGCATGCTCATGAGGTAGATGTGCCAGACGTGTGCGTTTAGGGGCTGCAGATGCAAAGGAATTTTGTGTGTGTGTGTATAATGTTGGTCTGTACAGACAGGTTATATGTTTTTATGTCAAGGGACCAATTAGGAGACCAGCTTCCTGCTCTAGGAAACACAGAAGAGGACTGTCTGTAGCTGGAACAAAAGCTGCTCTGAGCTTGGAGAGCTCATCTTTTGAATAGAATCATAGAATGGTTAGGTTTGGAAGGGACCTTCAAAGGTCATCTCATGCAACCCTCCTGCAAGGAGCAGGGACATCTCCAACCAGATCAGGTTGCTCACAACCCCGTTCAACCTGACCTTGAATACTTTACATGTGTATTTTTCGTTTTTATCTAAGCAGTCACCCATGCATTGAGAGAACAGCCCTCACAGCACTTACCAATTTGCAGCTTAACTGGGGAGGTGTCCTGGAGGAGGCTTATCAAGGGATTGTTCTCACAGAATCATAGAAGCATAGAATGGTTTGGGTTGGAAGGGACCTTCAAAGGTCATCTCGTGCAACCCCCCTGCAAGGAGCAGGGACATCTCCAACCAGATCAGGTTGCTCAGAGCCCCGTCCAACCTGGCCTTGAATGTTTCCAGGGATGGGGCATCCACCACCTCTCTGGGCAACCTGTTCCAGTGTTCCACCACCCTCAGTGTAAAAAAATTTTTCCTAATATCTAATCTAAATCTATCTCGCTCTATTTTAAAACTATTACCCCTTGTCCTATTGCAACAGGCCCTACTGAACAGTCTCTCCCCGTCTTTCCTATAGGCCCCCTTTAGGTACTGGAACACGCTATAAGGTTTCCCCGGAGCCTCCTCTTCTCCAGGCTGAACAGCCCCAACTCTCTCAGCCTGTCCTCATAGGAGAGGTGCTCCAGCCTTCTCATAGTCTTTGTGACCCTCCTTTGGACTTTCTCCAACTGGTCCATGTCCTTCTTATGTTGGGGGCTCCAGAACTGGACACAGTACTCCAGGTGGGGTCTCACCAGAGCGGAGTAGAGGGGCGGAATCACCTCCCTCGACCTGCTGGCCACACTCCTCTTGATGCAGCCCCGGATGCAGTTGGCTTTCTGGGCTGCAAGGGCTCAATGCCTGCTCACGTTGAGCTTTTCATCCACCAGCACACCCGAGTCCTTCTCCTCAGGGCTGGTCTTGATCCGTTCTCCAGCCTGTGTTTGTGCTTGGGATTACCATAACCCACGTGCAGGACCTTGCATTTGGCCTGGCTGAACTTCATGGGGTTTGCATGGGCCCACCTCTTCAGTCTGTCAAGGTCCCTCTGGATGGCATCCCTCCCTTCCAGCATGTTGACAGTACCACACAGCTTGATGTTATCAGCTAACTTGCTGAGGGTGCACTCTATCCCACTGTTCGTGTCACCAACAAAGGTGTTAAACAGGGCTGGGCCCACCTCTTGTCATCGGTCTCCGCTTGGACATCGAGCCGTTGACCACCACTCTCTGAGTGCAGCCATACAGCCAATTCCTTATCCACCAAGTGGTCCATCCATCAAACCCGTGTTTCTCCAGTTTAGAGAGAAGGATGTTGTGTGGGACAGTGTCAAATGCCTTGCACAAGTACAGGTAGATGATATCCGTTGCTTGTCCCTTGTCCACCTGTAGATGGTGGAGACCTGATTTTGGGGAAAGGAATAATGCAGGAGCAAGAGGTCACAGCGTCATGTCATGCATGTCACAGCAGCACTGTGGCTTTATGAATAACAAATCTGTTCAAAATGTACAAATTAAGGTGGAGTGTGTAGGAGGTTACCAAGGAGAGATTAACTCGGGGGGTGGGGGGGGGAATCACAAAAAGAGTACATTTTAATTTTGTCTAAGCCAAAAAAGATTCTTTTTGTTCATTCTGATTGTGATTCAGGATAGGAGAATCTGTGCAGACTTGGGAAACTATTACATAGCAATTCAGTAACGCAAACCTGTTGTCTCCTTTGAAGCTGCATGGAGCCAAAAAAAACCTGACCTTTTTCTGTTTCAGGGCTCAAATATTCAGGAGAAAGAGTAGAAAAGAGTAACTGGAAAATGGCTGGGAGGGTACCTCAGGTGCTCTCTTCATGCATCTTTGTTACCTGGAGGCTTGTGCTGTGGATGGCAGTGTCCAGGGACAAGGTCACTCTCCCTAGTCAGTCCGGTTGCTCTCCCTCCCTCACCCTGGGTTTACACCCTGAGTTGCTCGTGTAGTCGCGCCCCAAGCCAGTCCTGGCAAAATGATCCAGGTTACGGAAAAACAACCATTAAAAAAGCCATTAAGCTAACCCTGGCGTCTTGTCTGAACTCGATACGGGAGCAGTTACAATGCTGGCAGATTGGGTAGGAGGAGGCAATCCTGGCTCGGCCTCAGCCTGCGCAGGACGCGTGCTGTCGTCCTGGCTGTGCAGCTCTGCTGGTAGGCAAACGCGCCCCAGGCAATACAAGAGGAAAACATGTCAGTCGTGCTCACAGGCAAAAGCAAACCCTGAATACAGAGTTTCACTGGGGTTTTCCTGCCTTGGGTGCTGTAGGTGGGAGGGCATCAGAGAGCTCTGCACCTTCAGCCATGGTAAGTGGGCTCAAGCTAACACAAGGTGGGATCCTGGAGTGAGAGAAGCAGTTGTTAAATGTGGCAAGCGTGGGTTTGTTCTGCCAAGTCACTGCTTGAGCAGAGAACAAAGGTAGGTGTGGGCATGGAGTCCTCACAGCCTCTCTGAGCTGAGGCAGGACTTGTGTTTAGCTGCTAAGGTACTTCCATCCCTCCCATCTCTGTATCCCAGAGAGCTGTTTTATCTGGAGGGAGAGCTGCTGGTGGGTGGAATGGGTTGATTGTGTTACTCGGTAAAAGAAGACAGAATTAAAGGTTATTCTGATGTGTAATGAAACTCCTAGTTTCCTCGGAGATTTAGTTACCAAGTATACTTTATGTGGGGAAAAGGTAAGGAAGACCTTGTTTGGGTTGGAGGCAAGGCAAAGTAGTCTACTGATTTTTGGTGGTTGTATTTGTTTCTTTCAGAAACCGCCTTAGTGATGTTTGTGACATACGGCCAGTGTGTGGCTCTACGTCAACGTGGTCCCATTCATAAGCAATGAGTTCTGCCCAGCTCTGGCTGTGACCTTCACTGCAGATCTCAAAGCTCTGTTTGTAACCACTGAACGATTTGAAAACCTGAGGCACACAGAGGTGAAATATTTCAGTTACAGATGTACATGGTACCTGCCTCAGTAGCATTAGTGCATCAGTAGCCAGCTGTCACTCTTCTGCAGCTGGGCTGCTGCAGTTGTGTCCCTGGCTCCCTTGCCTGCTTCCTTGCCTCACTGGAGCTCTTAATTTTGTTTTGCAGGATTTGCAGAGTGCTAAATCTGGGCCCAGGAGTCTTATTTTTAGAGGTTTGAAAATAGGCTAATGTACAAAAAAAGGTGGTTTTGACAGTTTAATGAACCATTTTGGATTTGAGGGGGAGAGAGGATAATGGCAGTAAGATGGAGGGACTTTTAATGTAATGTCCTTAGTCATTTAAGGGGCAGAGGGTCCATTTATGCTGTTAGCATCCTCCCAGAACTCTATGTGCATATTGTCCCGTCCCATCCTTCCTCCTTGATGTGTTTCCAAAACTTATTTCCTTGTCCACCCACTTCCTCCCTCCTGCCACCCTCTATGCTTCAGTGCTGCACCAGATGTCTTCTCGTGTGCCTGCTGCCTGCATTGTCAGCTGCACACAGATTACATTTCCCTGAATCAGTTTTAAGGAGCCGTTGATGGAGGTGGATTTCAAGAAAATGCCTAACCTTCATTTCTCGGTTTCTGTCAGTATGGGTTTCAAGCGTTCACATTCCAACTAGAAGGCTCATTCAAGGTCTAGAGCTGGGCAGACGCTGCGAAGACCGGCACACTGGAGAAGTGTTTGTCCTGGGCTTTCTGACCGTGTCTGTCTCAGCCTCTTGGGAAGGATGACTTATCCAGGGGTGATGTGCTTGCACTGACTTTGAAATCATCATGAAGGCAGTTGGTGTTGTGTTACCTGAGGTAGGTCGTGTGGCTGAGCTCACTTGAGGGATGGTGAAAATGAGTCTAGTGCTCAACTCTATTTAAAAAAAAAAAGGACACTAAAAAAAGGGAGGGGGAGGGAGGCAAGGGAGCCGAAGCTGTCGACCTTGAAGTGCTGCGTTTCCAGGAAGCCATCCGTCTGCTGCCCTTTGTTGAAGTGCGTGCAGGTTTGGATCGCTAACCCTTTCCTCTAACCCCGGGGACTCCGCATTTTGGAGAATATGAGTGAGCAGATGGATTTTACTAAAAGAGCCAGTTTTTAAACTGAAAAAGCTTTCAACCTTGACTTTACAGAATGGTGTTGACATGGAGGTCTTTGTCTTTCATACTGCTTGCCTCTTCCCTCCCTCTCCCCCACCTGCAGTACAGTGTTTAAACCCACCTGAGCACTTCCCACCCAGTCATCACGGCAGCTGCTTGTCAAAACCGAATGCTTTCTGTGTATCTTACCTCATATTTGTTTTGGCTTAAGATGTATCCCAGTCTCCCAAATGTTTACCACTGGACGTGCTCTGGCTGACATCTGCAGGAGAGCGGCGAGTCCAGCTGCTGACTGAAGTGATCCGAGCAGCAGCTGCTGCCCGTTTGGGATACGCACCTTCTCAAAGAAGTTGTGGTGGTGTCCTGAACGCAGAGTGTGTTTTTAATAACATCCTTCCAAGATAAAAGGCCACAAAGATGACCACCATTTACGGACTAATTAGCCAGAAGCCTGTGTCTCATTTGGCATAATCCAGATGTTTTCCTGCTAATTTCAAGGCTGTTACTCAAGTGCAAAAATCGACACACAGGAGTTGAGAGCGGGTCTCCATCACAGGCTTTCATCGAGGAGGCCATCAGTCAGGGCTTTGATGGGGTATGTGATCTTCAGCCAATACAGCTGTGCTGACAAGAAGTCCTCAGCATAGACTTCTGCGAGTTGTACCAGCAAAACCTTGTTTTTACTGGTATCGCTGACATGGGGGAGGAGAAACTTTTCTGCAAATCGCTGCCAGTGTGAGGTCCGTTGATGGTGACCTGCCTTTACCCATCTTGTAGACCCCAGTCTGGCTGCTCTGGCAGCCTCCCTGGTGAGAGCTGGCCTAAGTGAGTGCAGTTGTGAGGTTCCTGTTAGGAAGCCAGGACTGTGCTTGCTTTTATTATTTTTTTTTTTAGGAGTCTTTTGAAAGCTTTTTTTTTTTAAGTGTACATCTTGTTCTCAAGAAGGCTTTGATCTTGTTAATCTTTTCATCTATACGTCAATCTGTTGTGTGAAAATGCTGGAATGTGCGCTTATTGTGGCATGAGGTTTCTTTGGGTTTTGTTTTTATTTTTTTTGCATAGTTCAGAGAATATTTCTTCCCCAAGGCTTTCCCTCTGGCTTGATCCTACATGAAAGTTGACCACAGATGTGTCAGGTTCTAGAGTGCCACTTTAGGCCATGTCTTTGAATTTTCTTTGCAACGATTTCCTGATATAAAATGAAAACAATTATTTCTTGTTCCTCACATTAAGGTAAAGAAAACATTTTGGGTGAGCCTGCGCATTCAGGTGTGAGCAGACATGAGCTCTCCCTGCCTGTCTCCACCACGTGGGATGCTCACCAACTTTAAACCCAAAGTTTTGTGGTTGCTACAGCATGAGGCAGAGTCTGGACTAACTCCCCCACTCTCCGTCTGTGTTACTGGTTTGGGCAAATGTTGTGCTTATGGTTGTGGTTGTTTGGCCAGTTTGATGCAAGGGAAATAATATTAAATCCACCTGTATATTGGCCACATAGGCTTAGCCTTAGTCTTGGTCACTTACATGTGCTCTTCTCCCTAGTTCTTACTGTTTAGACTTCAGGTTATGTTTCATAGTTACAGCCATGCTTTCCTGAAATGTCCACCTGCTCGTGATAGCAGCTGTTCTTGTGAAAACTCTTGTGTAAATGCAATCGTATCTGTGAAAACTAATGCCCTGTAGTAAAAGCTTAACTCAAGGGAAAGCGGAGGAGGGCTCATTTGGCAGCCAAAAAAAAAAATCGAAACTAAGCCTCCTATACATACCTATCAAAATACAGCCTTTGTCACAAGTCACTGCTACTGAACCAAATGGGGATTTTTGCAGTTGTCGGACTCTCGTTGAAGACAATGGTGTGGCAAGGTGTCCTTTTAAGTTTTCCTCAGTGTAAACTAGAAGTTGCTCTACTTAATAGTTGATAGTGTCATGGTAATAGGTGAGCACTACAGCTGGGAAAGGAACTGATCCCTTTGGTTCCGTATGCAACTGTGAGAGAGTTTGACTTGTGATGATGGGCTGGGGAGGAGAAGGTTGGAGCATGAAAGGCAGCCACCTGGGAAGTGTGCTGCCAGAGCAGACAGCCTGCTTGGCACAGCCTCTCCATCGCAGACATCCCTGCTTTAAACACTTCTGCGTGGCCCAGGGGTGTGCTCGAGGGCGGCACCGAGGTCTCTCACGTGCTTTGTTTTGACCTTTCAGAGGCTGAGACGTTAGTACAGTTAGGCTGTACTTCAAGATCTTTGAATATTTGTTGTCCTTGATGCTGTTGACTTGTTGCAGGTAGGTGTAAACTTCTTGGTTTATGAAAACATAATGAATTTCTTTTTCTACCTCTATCTTTTGCCTAGGTCCTGAGGGAGAATAATAAATTGGCTGAAATGGAAGAGCCACCTTTGCTACCAGGAGAAACCATTAAAGACATGGGTATGTGAAGAGGGAGTTTCTTATTGTTTACTGACCAGATAGAATATCCATAGAGGAAAATGTCTTGGTGATCAGTGACCAACAACAGCAAATTGCTGATGTTTTGAGAACCATGTTTCATTAATCGAGTTATTGCACATCACGTGAGCCAAGGTAACTGTATGTCTCCCCTTAGCATGTGGCAAATACAAGGCAATTCAAAATATCTTAGCACACATGTTGAGATCTGTTGTACAGCTTTACATTTGCTGCCCCCTGAGAGAACATGGATCAGCTGTTTCAAGTTGTGCTTGCTACAGGGTAACTTCACAGGTTGACACAGCACAATTGTGTGTCGAATTTCTGTGACAAACTGCGGGAGAGGATAGTGCTGTTGCAGAGAACTTGCTGTGATATGGGGATGGGGCTTTTTTCTGTTTTTTTTTTCCATCCAGACTTTCTGATGTGCATCAAGTTTGCTGGTGGTCTCTAGTCTGAAATTTTCAGTAAGCCTCTTGATTAATTTTCTGTGAAAGATATTTGCATTTGCTAGTTTAACACATTGACTTCATCTTAAAACTATATGGAAGAAAGCTACTTCAGTCCTAAAAAAACCGCAACACCCAACAACAACAACAACAACAACAACAAAAAAAAGCTAAAACAAAAATCAAAAAATCCCACTTGAATGCTCAGGAATGGTTTAAGAAATTTGAGTACTTTAGCTGTTAGCAAATGATGTGATGAGCCACGTAGTCTGTAAGACTGGGTGGCTCTTGGAGTAGGCCAGACAGTCCAGCAAGAAGTTAAAGGTAGCAAAAAGGAAATCATTATTATTCATCAGCAATAATTATTTCCTGTTAAAAGTATCAAGAAAGGCAATGTAATTATCTTTGTATTTTACAGGGAAGGGAAGAAAAATTATTTCAGCCAGCTCAGTAATCTAGGGTAAGATTGGCCCTATAAAAGACAGGAATTCCATAAGCAGGGAAATTAGTAAATCCTGGTTTCCAGTATCTTTCTCCCATATGGATTCTCTTATACCTGCCAAAGACTGAGCTTATTAGACTTCCCCTTGGTAGTAGCACAACCTCCCTATTATACCTGGCATCCGTTCTCACAAACAGCGAAGCATTTTAATGCCGTGGAGATCCCTGTTTATCAGATAGAGACTGTTGGAATCATACAGCTGTGGTAGGGTTAGGGTCAGACAAGCCATGTGTGTAGGTACATGTGTACATGTGCAGTGTAATTAAGTAAAATTGTTCCCTTAAGAAACCAAGCTAATAAAATGCAAATGTGAAAGGTGATGTGGCTTACAAGCTGGCAAAGCCAGTGTTTGAGATCATGCCTGGGATTCCTTACCTGGAAAACATTTTTCTAGTGCCTTTCCTCTTTACCCAGAAGTCCTGTTCCTTTTCAGATGTAAATGCACACTTCTCTTATTTTGTTTTAGGTTTTGTTTTGGTTTTTTTAAACATTTTGCAATTACATTTTGAATAATGGGAACTCTTGTGGAAAAACCAGGCAGGCTGCCCTCACCCTTATTATGCTTCATAAGTCTGCTTTCAAACCTCTGTCAAACTAGACTTTGAAAATAAGTGATTAACAATCAGCCAATAATGAAACACTTGGTTTAAATAGAACAGGCTAGAAGCATTTTATGTTTAATTGTCCTTCCAACAAAGACATGTAAATTAAAATAAATATGTAAGTAATGAAATTGCTAGCGTTGGTGTGTGTATATACATTTTTAACCAAAAGTTCTGTGCTACGTATTTTACTCTGAATTAGTCACTCCTGATTTTTTTAAGGATCCTTCTGCATATCCAGATCTCAAGAGTCAGTGAAGACTATGCAGAAGTAGAGCTGACGTGAAGATAATTTAGTTATATGAGTTGGTAGTGCCCTAGAGTAAGGCAGTCTCTCTTCTCCTCTCTCCCCAGGCTAAATCTCATGGGATAAAGGTAGAAGAAATTCAGGTCCCCATCCTGACAGCTCAGCAGCATCACACCTCTTGTGTGTGGTGGCTGTCACCTGGTTGGGAGGCGAGCTGTCCTCCTGACTTCACACAGCCCTGCCAAAATAGATCCATTAGGGTTTGGAGTCTTGAGGTTATTAAGATGGTGCGGGGGGTTCTTTCATGGATCCGGCAGCTCTGGTCAGTGGGTCTCCTGGAAAGATCTCTGTGTGTTTGAGGGGTGTCATTACTTGTCGGTGATAGCGTAAACCATTGCCACAGCACAGCCAGCCAACTGCTTCAGTGGCAGAAGATGTGATGAGTCACTACTGGGTGGCAGTGGGGGGAGAGAATGGCTTCAGTGTTGGCATTTTTAATTTAATGTAAACCAGATGGGCAGTTACGGGAGGTGTTTGCTGTGGAAAACCAGCAGCACCTCTTGCTTTTTTTTTCTGGGACAAGTGAAAAATGTTTGAGGCCTTTTAAGAAGGGGACTGTTTTGAGTCACCATCACTCATGCTCAAAAATAATGGAATTGTTGCAGAGTAACTTGATCACTGACTTCAGACTGAAAATCACCGACAGTTGGGTGCTACTAAGATTCCTGGCTGCTGGAAATCGCTGTAGCTCCACTGGCTTTTAGCATGAGGGCCTTCATCCCAGGGCTGACTCTGCGTGCACAGGTGTGCAGAAGGACCCAAGCATCCTAAAAACCACATGTAGGAGAACTGCCTTCTCCCGTCCTTGGTGGCACAAACCAGCTTACTGGCGATCCTTAGCTTTTATGCAAATTGTTGTCAGCTTCAAATGTATCATCCAGGCAGGAATTGTCTTCTCTTTTTGTGCATGCTATTCTCAGCTGCTGGCAATGCATGACTCAGTAAGAGTGAAGAGTTTACAGCTGAATATTGGCTGTTTTACAGGGGCAGCAGTTCTGTGCAAACGTAGGATTCTAGGTGATGGTACTTGCTTGGAGTTCAGTTTATACCTGAACTCTTACCTTCTCCGCGGGACTGAAACTGGCACGTTAGTTCTAGGCTAGAACCCCAGATTAAACTGATTTTTATTCCTTCATCTGAAAAGAAGAGTCCCCCAAATATTGTTGCTGTCGTAATTTTACTCCTATAAATTAACCATGAAATTAACAACTTTTTTTTTCTTTTTTTTTTAAGCTAAGGATGTTACTTATATCTGCCCCTTCACTGGAGCGATTAGAGGAACCCTTACTGTTACCAATTATAGACTGTATTTTAAAAGCATGGAACGGGTAAGCTTTTGAAACCATCTGCTTTTGTTGGCTATTCAATCTTTAGACCTAAGTGTTCTTTGAGAGTAATTCTGTGTGACTCATAGCTATATGTTTGGGAATATAGACATAAGGGAGCAGCAGCTGGGGACTTTTTCCCCCTCCCCTTTTTAAACTCACAAATTTCAACTGTCTACAGGACCCTCCTTTTGTCCTAGATGCATCTTTAGGTGTAATCAACAGAGTGGAGAAAATTGGAGGTGCTTCCAGTCGCGGTGAGAATTCATACGGGCTGGAGATTGTATGCAAGGTAAACTTTTGTCTGTGTTTTACTGTGGGGGAAGGGGAACATATATTTTAAATGTCTACTTACTGTAGACCTACAAAGTAGATAAAGCCACATTCTCCAGTCCTAAATCCGTACCTCCACTGTTCACCAGGGCATAGCCCCTCTGCTTCCCTCTGTGGCCATGTGGGGAGAGCTGGATTCTGGACCTTGTAGGTCCTAGGCTGCTTAGAGCTCTCGTGGCTGAAAGGATGCCACTTTCTGGATAAGGACAGATGGAGGAATGAGAAGGAGTCCCAGACTGCACCGGTCACTGCTGTGATTTTGATGCACCAGGAAGCTAAGCAGACTCCCAAGCTGTGGATGTGCTGAGTCAAGAGCAGTTGATGTAGTCTGTACCAAATCACCCAGCTGCCCCCTCATCCTATTGCAGTCGTGATCTTCTGTGGCTAACGTAGGGGTGCTTCTGCTGGCAAGCTAATTTGTCCCCTGGTTTGATCTGGGTTCCTAGTCCTCAGCCGTTTTGCCTCTATGCAAGTATGCACACACGGTCAAGTTTGGAGTGAGCTACATTGTTTCCCTGGGTGGGAAACCCAGGCACAAACTGTATGATCATAGAATCATAGAATCACATGGTTGGATGGGACCTATAAGATCATCTAGTCCAACCGTCTTCCCACTACCATTGCTGCCACAGCTACTAAACCATATCCTGTAGTTTCTCATCAAGCCGCCTCTTGAACACTGCCAGGGACGGAGACTCCACCACCTCCCTGGGCAGGCCGTTCCAGTGCCTTACCACTCTTTGAGAGAAAAAGTTTTTCCTCAAGTCCAATCTAAACCTCCTCTGGTACAACTTGTGGCCATTTCCTCGGGTCCTGCTTGTTGCCTGGAAGAAGAGGCCAAACCCCTGTTCATCACAACCTGCCTTCAGGCAGCTATAGAGTGCAATGAGGTCTCCCCTGAGCCTCCTCTTCTTCAGACTAAACAATCCCAACTCTCTCAGCCGCTCCTCATAAGACTTGTGCTCCAGACCCCTCACCAGCTTTGTTGCCCTTCTCTGGACACGTTCCAGGGCTTCAATGTCTTTCTTGTAGTGAGGGGCCCAAAACTGAACACAATACTCAAGGTGCGGCCTCACCAGTGCCGAATACAGGGGGATGATTACCTCCCTGCTCCTGCTGGCCACACTATTTCTAATGCAGGCCAGGATGCCGTTGGCCCTCTTGGCCACCTGGGCACACTGTCGGCTCATGTTCAGCTGAGCATCAACCAACACCCCCAGGTCCCTTTCCTCTTCACAGTCCTCCAGCCACTCAGCTCCGAGCCTATAGCGCTGCATGGGGTTATTGTGGCCAAAGTGCAGGACCCGACACTTGGCCTTGTTGAACCTCATGCCATTCAGCTCAGCCCAGTGATCCAGCCTATCCAGATCCCTCTGAAGGGCCTCCCTACCCTCAGGCAGATCAACACCGCCACCCAACTTGGTGTCATCTGCAAACTTACTGAGGGTACACTCAATCCCCTCGTCTAGGTCATCAATAAAGATATTGAACAAGATGGGCCCAAGTACCGACCCCTGGGGGACACCACTTGTAACAGGCTGCCAGCTGGACTTGACTCCATTAACCACCACCCGCTGGGCACGGCCCCAATATGATAGGTATCTTAGCCCTATACAGTCTGCTTGGCCCAGGATATGCAGAACAGTTTAGTGCAATAACAGTGCAGGGCAGATCCAGCTTATGCATCCTGAAGTGTTCTCTGTCTGAGATCAATTATCTAATCTCAGTCTTGTGAGTCAGCTGTGTCTTTAGCTGTTTATCTCATTCTCTGACTTGCTGTACCATCTTCATATGTTTGAACTTGATAGCTCATTTCCTGCTGGTGCCTTTTAGAGTGTTTACTGCAAGTGTTGTAGGCTTGGCTGGAAAGTCTTGGCATTTTAGAGGTTATTTAATTTCTGAATTTGATTTTGTAGATACGTGTGGAAAGGGGGTCTTGGGTTACTGCTGTTAGTGGAAACTGCTGCTGCTGCTGTGCAAAGTGGAGGACTTGCCAGTTTCAGCCATCCTCTCTAGTGCTCTGAGAGACAGAAGCTTTAAAGGGAGATGGCACTGGGTGCTTTGCACCAGACTGGCTGGACTCGGGCTCCCTGTGTGCAGAAGCTCTGTGGAGGTACTCTGTGAGACAGTCCCTTCCAGCTGCCTGCTGGCACAGCTCCGCCTGAGAGCCCAGTAAGAGCCAGGAGGTCTGTCTCACCAAGTCCTGACGGTCCTTGAGTGAGGCTCTGCCGTAGGCTTTCAGCAGGTAGAGAGCCTCAGGTGAAGGCAAGACGCTGCGATCAGGTGCACCCGCGCACTCCCTCTGCTCCACTGCAGTTGTGGCAGGCTTTGTTGAAGGCTGCAGACAACCGCTGACCCAAGCCCAGAGTTGCAGTACAACGGTGTTCAAAGTACAATATTAAATCAGTGCTAGAAAGAGCATCGTGATGTGACCCTATTTTGAATGCTGGCTTTTGGATTTTCTTTGAATTTTGAAATGATTCAGAAATCTGCAATTTGATGTCCCTCTATTTTCTTAGGATATTCGAAACTTGCGATTTGCTCATAAGCCTGAAGGGAGAACTAGACGATCCATATTTGAGAACCTAATGAAATATGCATTCCCAGTTTCAAATAATCTGGTAAGTTTTTCTTCTATTTTTCTTCAAAACACAGAGCGGCAGTAACCTGTTTTACTCAGTCCCATCTACTTGTTACAGTGTTCACTTGGGGTGCATTTTGTTGAAGGAGGAGAGAGGCTGGGTTTTAAATCTGTTTTAGTATTAATTCCGTAGGAGTTTAGGCTGTATAGAAAACAGGAAGTGTGCTACCATGGGGCTGGATTCCTTCATGCAGGGAGAATGACTTACTGATACATCATCGTAACAGAGGGGAAATATTCAAAGCACAGTGACATCCATCAGGGTTTTACAGCTAATGGTGACTGCGCTGCCCCAAATCTGGAATGCAGTTCATCTGCTCTGTCGTGTTATGACACTGCAATTGTTGCTTAAAATACAGGTTGAGAATCTAGTTCTTAATATGTGAGAGCATTCTTACCCAAGTAGTCTTATCTTTCTCTCTTTAATAATTAACTCCTTTTGTCCATGAAGTACCAGGTAATAGACAAGCAAGATCAGGGGTAGAGAGGAAAGCGCATTGTTGTACTAATTACCTGCTGCAGCAAGCATGTTAATCTTTTTCACCAAGCCCTAAGACAAGTAGTGCAGTGGGAAAAAAGAAGGACCAGTCATGAGTTATTACTTGAAATATCAAACATCTTGGAAATGGGCTCTGAGTGGGCTCTTAATGGTAATTTTTTTTTTCAGCCACTTTTTGCATTTGAGTACAAAGAGGTTTTCCCAGAAAATGGATGGAAGGTGTATGACCCTACTTGGGAGTACAGAAGACAGGTGAGTATTGTGCCAAGTCCTTCCTCATCCTCTCCACTATTCAGAAGTGAGGCTCTGGGCCGCAATAGAATTACAGGTTGCATGGAACGGGGAATAATCCTGCTGACAAGTGTCGTGCAGACTGGGTTAGGACATTGTTGTCCACACTGCAGTGATCGATGGCAGCACTACAGCTTTAGAGATAGTAGCATCCACTGATGGAGCTTACTCAGGCTGGAGAGAGCGGACTTTAGGCTTTGGTAGAAAAAAATAATTGCTCTGGCTTAGTCATCAGCCACTGCTGGCAGTGAGGAAGGGAGGATGCATTTTGCAGGTACAGACATCCCATTGTTGAGTTTCACACCTCAGCTCTTGCTTTTGTCAGTTTTAATTCTTTCCAGTTTTCTGTAAGATATCTCAAACAGGACCTTGGAAAGAAAAAAAATTAAATGTAGAATGCCTTCATTTTCTTGGGGAATCAGCACAGGCATCACCCTAGAGAGTGTTGTGATTAACCTTAGCTTGGAACCGACAGTTCCACCCAAGTAGTGTGTCAGAGTAGACTGGTCAAAGGTGATAATGATCATGAAGTGACAGGCTGTCAGTTAGAAATACTGTGGTAAAAACTTGAGTGGTACTCCCAGGGGGAAAAGGTGTGGGAATTTTGTTTTTATAATTAAATCACTCTTATCATAAAATTCTCAAGTTGAGGAAGCAGCACAATTTGGTGACAGTTTTTCCCTGGACACAGTAAACTTTTGTCTCCTCCAGATCTGCCAGGATAAAACCAATTTTCCTTTGTAAAATTAAGAAACTTACAGCCATGTAATTTACAGATTTATTTGAGTCTTGCCCATGAAGCAAAACAAAACAAGATATCTGTCCTAGCCTAGATGTTCATCTAAGGAATGATGACCAAAACCTGAGGAAGGGATTCATTTTCCTAGCTTTAGTCTTCTAAAAGCCTTCTAAATTGGTTATCTCAGCCTATCATTAACAGATGGGAAGAGAGAGCTTCACTATTGGGAGTGATTTGTTCCCTCCTAAAATAGCTGCCTGAGATAGATCGCTGGCTTCTATAATACTAATGGAAAGTGAGATATATCTTACCTCCACCAACTTCATTGCAAAAAAGAGTGTGTTTGCAGTGAGATACCACAATCTAAAATCCTAGCAGAGACAAACTCTAGTCCTTTGTAATCAACAACACACACTGTAGCTAAGGTCAACTTTGACTAATAAGACCAGATAACGCAGCACTTATTGCTTTGTTTAGAGTTTACCTCTTTCTTGGGAGTTATTTTAAGAAAAGATCTGTTTATAAAGATGGATCTGCAGCCCGCTGTATGGGAAAGATGCTTCTTTACAGAACTGAGAACTTTGGAGTAAAGCCTAAAGAGTACCTGTGCTATCAAAATAATCTCCATTGAAGAGCACAGCATTCACTTAGCCAAGCTTCAGTTAGAACAGATGAAGTACAAAAGACATTCTTACAATACCTAGAAAGAAGGAAGAGTGACCCTTGAGAATTTAAAGGAAAATTATTCCAATTTCTTAATCCCGGCACGTCTGGTTTTAGAAGCTTTTCTGTCCATATTAGTTTATATTGTAATTGGCTGTACCTTAAATTTGGCAAGAGCTTGGTTACACAGTGAAAGGACATATAGATTTACGTGCATGGGATGTGCAGCTCTTCATGGCCTTCCTGTAAAGAAAATGGGACTCTGGGCAGTGGTTTTGTTATTTCTGGTCCTACGAGGTAGCCCTGTTGTGTGTAAGGCATGTCACAACTGAGACATTGCTGCAGCATGTACTTCTGTTATGCCCTGCTTTTTTTTATAATTTTTGAGCAGACAGGAAAAACAGCCTGACTGCTTTTATGTCAAGAAACCAAACTGATGTCCTGTGCTGAAGCCCCCGGTCATTTGCTTACATTGGTAACTGCAAAAATGAATCCAAACCAGGATTTTTTGCGGCCGTGACCTATCTGAATTTTACCCATGATGGGCCACAGTCATTCTGTTCCAGATCACGCAATCCATCTGTTCCAGTAGCTTATCTCCAAAAGTGACCAGCACCAGCTGCTGAAGAAGAGGCAAACCGTACTGCAGGAGATGTTTATGTTGTGATCTGGCCGGGAGGAGAATTTCATCCCTTTCATTAGAGCTGATTTAGGTCCTGCAGTGTGAAGCTTTGTCCCCTCCAAAACTTTTAGGTATTTCAGTCTGTTTATTTAATTTCAGCATTTATAACTGTGAATGTTCAATTTATCTGTGTGAATGTCTTAGCCTTTTTTCTTAATCCAACCGGCAATAACAAGTACTACAGTAAATCAGGATTATGTCCTGAAATGGCAGCAGGGATTCGTTAACAGTAAAACAAAACTAGCATCATCGAATCAGATAGTGGGATTCCCTGTCTCTGACTGTATGAATTGTGATCAGAAATAGAAAAGCAGGACATACGTGCTATCTGTAGGATCTTTTGGAACTGGTTTAAAAACTGTTAGAGAAGAGCTGGCATAGGGCACAAACCGCCCAGCAGTATGGCCAGGCATTAACTTGGAGTGTCTTAGGCCAGGTCAGTCATTTCCCCGTGGGAGCAGGGACGCAGAGAGAGGGGAGCAGAGCAAAAATAAAAGCCAACTGCCTTTTAAAGTAGGATCCGTGGTAGGATTTATGTCTACACTGGTGTACATGGCGAGTTTGCATGTGGTATGATTTATTTATTATACATTTTTTTCAGATTAATATAACTGTGTTGATGTGATGGAGATTGTAGCAATTAGGAAAGATATTCCATAAATCCTTGACTTCTCTGCTAGCATTCTTGAGTAAGATGGAAATATGTAATTTATTAAAAATCTGTGATTGTGTAAAACTATGGGGAGTAATAAACAACCTGTAGAGAACAAAAGAAACTCAGAGAGGTTTGAGATTTAGTTGGTAAATGGAATCACATGTGGCAAATGAAATTTAAAACTGAAATTGCTCCCTGATTTTTATTACACGCGGGCTGGCAGAGTATAAAACAGAATTGCAAAGTGAATAAGACTCAGTTGAAACCAAAAGGCCTTGAGATGCCTTTGGAGTAACTTAAAGCTTTCATTTTCCTTAATAAGGTGGGGAGCATTTGGAAAATATTACAAAGGGTTGTGAAGCTGGAAATGTGTGATGTTTCCCTACAGAAGTCATGCTCATCTAATCCAATCCACTGGTCATACGTACCAGGGAGCCACAGCGTAGGGCTGTGGTTGCTGCTTTCAGAGAAAACATACAGAAAATAATTCAGAAAAGGAGCTGACCTGTTTTGAGGACAAAAGAAGTGCCCAGCATTAGTATACAACCAGAGTGGGAAAGGTAGAGCATGAGAACAGCATCCTGTGTATGAATGTTGGATGTAACTTTGAGGAAAATTAAAATTAAATTGGTAAATGTCCCATAGTTTAACTGAGATCCTGCTTATGCTGCATATATCTCTACTGCAGAATGGATCACAGCTGTCTTGCGAGTGGAGACAATCTGAGCTGAGTACACGGCAGAGGGACCAGCTTGGCTCTGGCAGCTGTATCCTGTGTCGGTGTAGGGATGCACCTGAGCTCATGTGCGCAGCCTCTTGGTGTCTTGTGGCTCAAAACAAGTTTGAGAGAGGTGCTGCTGATGTATAACTCAGGACCCTCCTTGCCTTGCCCACTGCAGCTCAGGGTGTACCTGCATGGCTAGGCTCACAATCAGTCTACTGTCTCCAGAAGAGAGATGTGACTGTGTAATTCCAGCAAGGAAATTATATTTTCCTGTCGGTGAAAGATCCGCATGTGCTTAAGCTCAAACATATGCTTTGCAAGATGCTGGTTGCAGTGCCATGCTGGTGTGACTTCCACAGTTTTTCCCTGCAAATGAAGAAACTCCATCTTCTACAACATGAGTAGGTCAAGCGATAACTGACCACAGGTCATTAAAGTAAGACATGAATGACTGTCCAATGGGACACCAAGACTGGTTTGTGTGTGGAGATGACACGAAGTCTGCGTCTCTGTGGTTGGATTATACAGTTGTAAGCAGTGTTCCTCAGCACTGGGGAACCTTCATCGCAAGTACCAGGCTGTTACTGTCGCTCTTTTGAGGGAGTGTGTTTGAGCAGCTTTAGCCGTGCATGGAGACACTCTGCCAGCAGGGTATACACAGGTCGAAAGTGTAAAGCAGTTGTGTACTGGCTAACACAGGACCAGTGAGTAAAAAGATGGCAGGGCCTTAACTAGCTACTAGGCTGAACATTAGTACTCACCACCTCAGAGAAGGTGTCTGAAGAGACTTTCCTGGCCAGGCAAGACTAGTGAGAGGAGAAGGATCACTGTCTGCTCCTCCCTCAGTTCGGCTGTTGTTGCCATCTTCCACCAGGAACGTGACCACTACACAGATGACCCAGCTGTTGGCCCTCACCCAGTGACTGCCTACTAGACTTGCAATTTTTCCTTTGGGATTTTATGCCATGTCATGGCGTTGTTTTCCCTTGAAACCTTGAGCTACCAGTGACCCCCATCTCAACAGTCCTCCTCCTCTGTCTGCAGTTTTACATTTCTTGCCTTTCTGTGGATTTTCACACAAGCTCTTTCACATCACTTTGCGGCGTCCTAGGCAGTCTGAGCTGTGGTTGTGCAGCTGGGCCACGTCAGAGCTGGGACCTTAACAGGCTGTTGGGTCCTTGTGGAGTAGAGAGGAGGGAGGGCTGTAAAGCCAGCTTGCCTGCTGCCAAACCTGGGCACAGTTCAGAGCACAGCCTGGGTTCCTTCCGCAGGTGCACAGGCAGGCAGCTCCTGAGCTGGTCCTGAGCCTGCAGGGGCTTCTTGACTTACATCTGTAACAGCTTGGGTTGGTTTGATAGTAAGCTTTTGGGTGCTTACAACTTTCCAGGAAGCAGTGAAATGCATCTTATATGAGGAAATAGCAATATGCTTTATATCATGTCCAGCTTTTTCTATTGATTACAGTTGGAGAAAGTGCAGATCTGAAGGAGTATGAATAAATGCACAAACCTATACTGCATCATGGCAAATGTCCTGGGAAGATGGAAATTCAGCTCTAGCCTGCTTTGCTTATTTCTCCTTGCTTCGAGTCGTGATCTGAATCCAGAGCCCTCTCTGGGTAGTGCTGTGGCTCAAGGCTCCTGTGCCAGGGGAAAGCAGACATTCCTTGTGATTCAAAGGAAATTTGAATGCTGACACACAGCATCTCTTCTTTCTTTGAGAGATTGCCATGGATTTTCCTGGTCGGGGCTGTTGCAAGTAAAGATTTCGTTCAAATTTGTCAGAGTAGCAGATGAAGGACTTAGAGCTTTGGAGGTGTCGGTTCTGGATTGAGCAGTGGGTGCTGAAGCCGCTCTGCCCAGTGCTGTGAAGAGGGTGCTTTACAGTGCCAGTGACTGCTTGATCTTCTCAGTGAGCACTGCCAGAGTTGCAGGGTAGAAGGAAAGGAGCTTTTCTTCCATGTAACTGCTCGTCAGCTCCCATTTTTCTTGCCAAGAGTATGCCAGCAGCATAGTTTTAATTCAGATTTGGGGGAGGTGAAATTTCCAAGCATTGCTGATGGATCCGTTGCAGTGCACTGGTGTGCTTACTAGGACAGGACTGAGAACAATGTAGTCATTTGCCTTAGTTCATTTCCAGATAGTAACCAGTTTGATCACAGCTGATGGACATCTAAGAGCAGGAGTTCTGCTATTCCCTGATTGACAGCAGAGCTGGGGGACCCAGGAGATCCCATCCTTGCTGTGTACAGCAGGTAGACCTCTGAGCACGTTTTACCCATCAGTAAGCTTGAACTATGTATATACACTGTTTGATGCCTGTTTCTGCCACTTCTTTGGCTTCAGGCAGTGTCAAAAATAGCATTCCTTTAGAGTTTTGGGGTACTCATGATCCTGGCAGCTCTGCTGCTTCCTTGTAGCAACATTTCCTTCCCAGGGAGGGCCGCAGGACCAGGGGTAGTTCACAAGCAGGGTGTGACCGGTATTAGACAGAAGGTCTGTCCTCTCCTCAGGTCTGTAACCATGACCTGTTCTGACAGCATGACTCATCGCTCTGACGGAGGACTGGCTGCAGTCTGTGTGGGTCAGCCATAATTACCACAGCTCGTCTGACTTGTGTTAGATTGGTCATTTCTTTCCAATGGGAGCCGCGATGATAATCAGTGTCCCACCACCCTCCTTAAAATGAAGTACTGTTTATTAGAACAGAACAGTATTGTTTTAAGAGTTGATGTTCCTCTAAATCAGACTCTCTGCTTAACAGTCTGGCCATGTTCACTGCAGTAGATCTGTCCTCCCCACAGAGATGTTTTGGGCCAGCGCTCACCCCTGCTGCAGCACACGTCTGTTTAAATCTCGCCTTGCAGGCACGCAGCAGGAACCAGACCGTTAACTCCCAGCCTCAGCCAAACTACGTCTGCAGGTTGTCAGGACCCATCCCCATTGTGCTTCCGGTGCTACCTGGAGGTTGTTGGCTGGGAAGCTGTAGAGCAGCTGTAGAGCTGCATCCCCATCAGAGCGCACTGAACGTTGTGGGGTGTGTGTGTAGATTCCCTGCTCTCCCAGCCCAAGTCAGACTAGTACAACCAGAGAGCTTAGTGTGAGAGGAACAGGGGAGTTGCACATTGCTGTCCAGATCACACGCAGTCACGCAGCCAGAGATACACCATTATTAGGTTTCTGGTGGTTTTAGGAGACTGCACAGCTGTGCAGCAAACACTGATCAAGGCCCAAAACAGATTGATTTTTTGGGGGTGTTCTGCTGCCTATTCCTTCTTTATTCTCCTCCATCCTGTCTAGTAGCTCCACTTTCCATCCCTGGTTTCCACTCACCACATTTCGGCTAAGTGGTGAGAGAGGAGTGAGGACTGTTGGTCTCCAATTCTGTCCTGCTCCTGGCTCTTCTGTAAGCACCATGATGAGACCAGGAGGTCTCTTAAAGATGCTCTCGGTGGGATCACCTGTGTTGCCACATCTGTAGCCTCCACAGTTCCTTTGCCATAAGTGAGCCCACCTGCAGTCTTCTAGTTTTCCTGTTCTTCAGTGACCTGAGCAAAATATACACCTCTGTGGGAAGAGCCACGAAATGCAGGTTACCAACATAATGCAGTTCCAGGCTCCAGCCCTAAATGTCCTTCATTAACAAAAATTGCCTTGAATTTCAAATCTAGGGATTGGACTGTGCTGAGGTCTTAGAGTAACTCATTTGCTAACCTGCTGTTGTTTCCTCTTTAGGGAATTCCCAATGAAAGCTGGAGGTTGACCAAGATTAATGAGCGCTATGAGCTGTGTGATACATACCCTGCTGTTCTAGCTGTGCCCGTAAACATTCCTGATGAAGAATTAAAGAGAGTAGCATCATTCAGATCAAGAGGACGCATACCAGTGAGTGTGACAAAAGAAACCACTTTGATGTAGTGTTGTTACGTACCTTTGGGCCATAAATAATACCAAGATCAGGCTGAGTGGATTCCAGGGAGCAAATAAATGGTCAGTGGATAATAAAAGTGACAGTGACATGTTTGAGGAGTTAGAAAGCAACATTGTCTGCTGGAACTACTGTTGTGAAAGAGATGTAGACTAAACCAAAATGAGAAGATAAGATAACAGCACATCCCAAGGAGAATCTCTGTTCAGTTCCTGGGAAATGCAGAGCAGCCCTGTTTGGTTGTTTACAATTGTCTGGCCTACTCTGACTTCCAGGACAGAGAAATACTTAGTGATACTCCTGATGAAGATGTTTATTAAATGAAATAAAGACAGAACATATAATTATGATTATTATTTCAGCAGTAACTGAAAATGTACTGTTTTACTTCTCGAGTCTATAGAAAATTAAATCTGTTCCTAAAGTGCTTAACTTTTACGTGGTGTAACGTAGAGTAAGACATATCCCAGTGACTGCAGAGCGAGCAAGTGTGTTTGTGACTCACACAACAGTGAGAAAACAGTCTGCATCATATTTAAAAGTCAGACTTAAACCTATTCAGTCACCTCTTGTTTGTTCAAACTTTGGGAACGCCACCAGAGTGAATGAGTAAGGACAGAAGGGTTTTTTCTTTCCTTCATTCGTGATTTAATAGAATCCAGCCTTCTGGAACCAGCTAATACATGTACGTCCCAGAGCAAGCCATTACAGGTAAAACACTTCACTAGTGTAATGAATCCCATTGTTCCTTCATTTCTCTCTCATTTGTTTCCAAAGGTGTTGTCATGGATTCACCCAGAAAGTCAAGCAACGATCACTCGCTGTAGCCAGCCAATGGTGGGAGTGAGCGGCAAGCGAAGCAAGGAAGATGAGAAGTACCTTCAAGCCATCATGGATTCTAATGCTCAGTCTCATAAAATATTCATATTTGATGCAAGACCTAGTGTGAATGCTGTAGCCAATAAGGTCAGGTGCTTTTTCCTCTATCTAAAGCTGGGAATGTAATAATTTAGAGCACATTTCCTACCACCATTTCAAATTTTTCCTGACGTTCACAAAGGGTTTTCCACTGTGCAGGGAATCATATGCAATCATTTGATTCTCTAGACAAACTGTTACATCTGCAGTGGTATCTGTAAGATACCAGAGTGACTACTGAAGGTCCGTTTGGATTTATCTACAATGGGAAGTGAGATTGGAAGGGGAAATATATCAAAGTAGTACTGATGTCAAACTCTAGCACCCTGGATCTTGTGTATCGCCATTTTTCACTTCACATTGTTGAAAGACTGCTTCCTCTAACAGCACCAGAACTCTGTCCCTGTTAACCTTGATGGGAGCAGGAGTTACTCAGCACTTCCAAAAATCAGGCATCATGAGCTTTAATTTCAAAATATAAGCTGAGGATCTTCAATGTCTGGGAATGTTGCTGTGTTCTTCTGGCTGTTGTGTCTCATGCCATCCCTCTAAGCCCTGGTTTAATGGTAGAACTGCTTTGTTGCACTAAAGCTGGGGTGTTTTTTCTTTTTTTTTAATCTGTCTTTCCCACTACTTAGGAAAGGCAATTAGTGTGTGGGATATACTTCTCTATAATAGTATGGTAAATTTGTAAATGACAGAATAGTGAATCTAATGAGCTAGCAGCTTGAAGGGGATAAATGATAATTACAGAGAAAAAGAAGGCTTGTAATGTGCTATTCTTTGGTAAAAATTATAGCATTCATTACCGTTGCAGGAAAGAGACACAAAGAGTGTATGTATGTATGTCTTTTTTCCCAATTGTAAGATAAATCCAATATTTTCTGCCAGCTTTAGATAGCACAATCACTGTGTTATTTTGTCAGCTGATATTTGCTCAGGACAAATGCTAGGGATAAAATATAAAATATGTTTTTACTTAATTATTTTTGTGTGGATTTTGTTCTTCAGGCTAAAGGAGGGGGCTATGAGAGTGAGGATGCCTATCAGAATGCAGAATTAGTGTTCCTGGACATTCACAATATTCATGTTATGAGAGAGTCGCTGAGAAAACTGAAAGAAATTGTGTATCCCAATATTGAGGAGACTCACTGGCTGTCTAATTTAGAGTCAACTCACTGGCTAGAGCATATCAAGGTATGCATGTCCTCATCCACTGGATGTGGCTGAGTAGCGACAAGTCCATACCAGTCTGTTCCCTGGGAAATGTATCCAGAGCTAATTCCAGTACTAGATTTTCAATTCATGAGAAATTTAAAGACTTACAATTCATTTTCAGTTTAAAAACAACTGAAACCATGGTTTCATGGAATGGGGAATTTTGAGGAGGTTGGAAGAGGGACAAGAGAGGGGGGTTGAAATACTGAAAGGTCATGTTTTGGAAGTGAAGTGTGTTCTTGGATAATGTGTAAATGTGAAAGCCCTGGTCAGAGCACAGGAGTCCCTTCAGATTAAGCTTTTTCTCTCCTAAAAATGCCCAGCTTACATTGTTGACCTGCTAATACAGACAGGGGGAAATCTGCACCTGGGGCAGTTGCAAGGCAATGGTCATTTGTATTTGAGTTCAGATACAGAATGATCCTCCATTTAAATCCTGACCCGTCAAAGGACAGAGCTTGGTGCAAGGGCTCCTCTACAGTTGTGCCTACACTACAGTTTAGGGGTGTTGTCATCTTGTTGGAAGAAAAAAATGTGTTCACCAATTTGCTGTCCTAGTTATAAAGTAGTTGGAACTGATTTGCCATTCTCCTTGAGGCAGACAGAGCCCTTGGTTTGTCCTGTGTTGTCACTAGCCATTTTTCATTTATAGTTTCTGTTCCAAAGAGATTTTGTGATTTTTTTTTTTTTCCTTGTCCTAGCTCATTCTCGCTGGAGCCCTTCGGATTGCTGACAAGGTGGAGTCAGGAAAGACGTCTGTGGTTGTACACTGCAGTGACGGCTGGGACCGGACAGCCCAGCTCACCTCTCTCTCTCTGCTCATGTTAGATGGCTACTACCGAACTATCAGGGGCTTTGAAGTGCTAGTGGAGAAGGAGTGGCTGAGCTTCGGCCACAGATTTCAGCTGGTGAGTCACTAGCCCTTGGAAGGCACTGAACAGAAAGTTATTGTCCACCTTGAAGGATTTCAGAGGAGTTTAGCCTTTCCTGTGAGAAGTCTCCCAGCTGAACTCGCAGAAGAAAGGTGAATGCTGCTGCTGTTGTTTTTTGCCTGTAATTCCAGTCATCTCTCAACATTCTTGGAGATAGTAGTGGTTAGATACGAGGAACAGGTGGTATTAAATCTTTTCAGTCTCCTGACTGACGTGTTATGTTCCCCTGCTTAGGTTTAAATTAACAGTGTGCTTTGGGTTCAGGATAGGTGTTTCTGTCAGGAATTGGCAGAGACAACTGGGGTATTTTTTGTAACTCTTCCCAGTTCAGTCCATTTTCTGAAACTGCTTGGAAGCTATAACCTAACAAATGCCTTGGTATTGAAGAGGCTGGGGAATTTTATTATGGCCTTGACCTCACGTTTTCTTCAGGCACATTTTATTTTGGGGGAGGCTTTTACTTGTTTAGGTAAAAGAGCAGCAGCTTGAGACTGGACCAAACTGCTCGTGGTTGTGTCCCTAGAGTCGGCAGAGAGGCAGCTTTGTGGACTTGTGACAGAGCAGTTTGCTAGGGTTTGCCCTGATGGGAATTGAGAGAGCCTTTCAGCAGTGTCCTTTCAGTCTTTGTTCCTATTGTTTTGATCGTAGCTGTTCTCTTGTGGTCATTTAATTCTGGGAAGAGCTAGAACAAGGTCTGTTTACAGCACATACAGTGGTAGGTTGCATGGTCAAATGCTCCGAGGAAACCGAGGCACTAAGCAACGGAGGTTCTGCTACAGCAAAACTGTTACCTGGTGTTTGAACAATGGGTATTCTGTCTTCCCTGTCTACAAAGAAGATAATGATATTGATTTCCTTTGGTGAGGGGAGAACAGAAGAGGTAGGGATCTCTGTTATATGTTCTTGTTCTGTCTTTGTACGGTACTTAGGGCTCCTGGGTGATACGTAACCATGGCGTGCTCTCCTGGTTCTAAGGAATGAGGCCTCACATGTCTTGGCCACACAGCACGGTCAGGGTTGGAGGCCTGCTTCTGGGGACACGTTCATCACTGCCTCTCTTGAGGTGGCAGGAGATGGGCTGGGTTAGTGTTTGTACAGCGCTTGGAAGCTGCGAGGTGTTGTGTGACGGTTATCGCCACATGTCGTGCCTGTAGGTAGTGTTTAGATCTAGCTCACTGTACTACTGAAGTAGCCAGGACGACAGCTGCAGCTGAAGCAAAAAGCATTCTCATTTTTTTTCCTTCTGAACTTTAGCTATTAACTGAAATCAGTGCCAGCATAGCATCTGGAGCCTCTACTCAAACAACTCTTGTTTTAATTTAGCATGAAAATATCCCCGTAAAGAAATTTCACTTCAAAGACAAAGAAAGTAGCTGTCCTTTACTCCTTTACCCACTGATACAGACAAAGCAAAATCAGGACTCATTTGAACCTTCTTAAAGCTGTTGGTAAAGGCTGGGGTGACTGAAGTCCTGTGCAGTTTTCCCCTGAAGTCCTGTGCGACTCATGTTCTTTGTCCTGGTCTGTTGCAGAGAGTTGGCCATGGAGATAAGAATCACGCAGACGCAGATCGCTCTCCTGTCTTCCTGCAGTTCATCGACTGTGTCTGGCAAATGACAAGACAGGTAAATTGCTGGGTGGCACACGTGTCCACAAAGCCAGCATACCAAGGCACGGCACAGTGTCTGGCCACAGGAATAATTTCCAAGCTGACCTGCACAGACTCTCCGTCCTGGGCTTCTACTCTTCTGCATATTTTGATGATGTTTTGACTCTGGCAACAAGTTTCCTGGGAGTCTGTTTAGCAAAGAGCCTGAATGCCCAAGGGCAGAGGGAAGGTCGTGATGTTGGCTTGCATCTGATTAGCTCGTTAGTGGGTGCTGCTCACCTACGTGCTGCTCTAATAAATGTGAGCTTTTGAGAAGTTTCCCTTACCCTGAGCTGCCTCACATTTGCCATGGGCAGGAACAGACACCCAAGCCATCCTCTGTAGCCCGCTGTGCCTTCAGAAGTGTAAGGGACTTGAGCTGCTAATGTCAGTCTCTAGCGTGGCGGGTGCAGACAGATCCCTGTTGCCTCTGCTCAGGCTGACCCTGTAACCAAACCTGCAGCAAGACGTGCAGGTGCTCTATTTTAACTTCCTAGGAAAGCAAATATACTGCTCCTGGTTCATCTGTGACGTACAGAGCTGAGTTCCTCACTTCAGAGCGGGCATGGCAGAGACGCAGTTCAAGAGAGATCCCTTATGGTTGGGAGGTTTTTCCTTGGGCATGTCGGACCTGGAAGGTTTTTTGTATTTGCTGTGACACAAAATGTGTCACATGGCAAATGTCAGCCATGGTCACACAGTTCACTGAAAAAATTAGGCTCCTCACGGATTAAAACAGGTGAAATGGAAAAGAAGGATGCTACTATATACGAAGCCGTACCATATCCAAGCAGAGAGAGGGGCTTTACCATCATCAAAGTCACTCTCATCATGCTGTCCTTGGATTGCTCCTACAAGCAGACATCCTGACCTGCAGCTGGTGAGGTCAGGATGTTGCAACTGGGGCAGCCTGGGAAGAGGAGGGTGGTTTGTGAGGCCTCCTGCTCTCCTCCATTGCTTCCGCATGTCTTTGCAGTTCGGTGCGTGTATCCTTACTGACCCTTTGTGGAGCTTCAGTTCTCCCTGTCTCGGGCCTGCTTGTTTCTGCGTGGAACGCAACAGCAAACACAGCCCCTGTTCGTACACCTGTTCCTCCCGCTGACCTGCATTGCAGGATGCCTCCCTGCTGTTCCCTCTGGGAAGTGCTGTGTTACACACACAAGTTAGTTCCATTTGGCCGCAGGAAATTTCCATTTCTTCTAATGCATTATTTCACATGTGCGTCAGCCTTTTGTTCGCAGTCTTGTTGCATGGTCTGTTGTGAGGGGCAGGCGTAGCAGAGCAAGCTTCAACTTGAAGCAGCACTGAGTGTTTATAAACACAGTGGTCAAACCCTTCAGACCTCTGGCTTTTGCTCAAAATTCTTCTCTGCACATGTAGAACAGCTTTCCAAGAGAGAAACTCTTGCTTCTGAAAGGAGCAAATATGATCTTGAATATCGAGCCAGGCAGGGAACAGGGACAAATCCTATTTTAGAAGTAAAGAGAGGCCAGCTCCTTAACAAGACCACAAAGTGGGAGAAAGTTTATTTGCAATTCCTGTTCTAAAATCCCAGCCTAATTTTCTGCTTCTGTCTGAAGTTTCCCACAGCATTTGAGTTCAATGAGTACTTCCTGATAACCATCCTGGATCACCTGTACAGCTGTTTGTTTGGGACGTTCCTGTGCAGCAGCGAGCAGCAGAGAGTGAAGGAGGTAAGGCGGCTTCTCTCTGGGTGGAGGCATGGGACCGTGATTGCTTTAGCTGGCCGGGTATTGCCAGAGACATTGTTTCAGCACTCAGACAGTGGTAGATGCGGGTCTGGGTAATACCAAGCCCCTTTCTTAACGGCTTAAACTGCTGTCTGTAGGAGACTTCACATTTCAGAGCAATGCCATTTCCCTCTGGACAGTTGCATAGCACCTGGTGTCTCCCCAGTAGTTGGAAATGCAGTTTTTCTTTGATCTCCAATTTAATGTCACCTTCTGTGTGGAAACCGGTACCTTTTTGCCCTCCCTTTTCTTTGCAGTGGTCCTGCTAGGTTGATTTGAACAACCAAGTGTGTGCTGTCATTCTGTACACATAGGTTGCATGTGTACAACGTTGCAAGTAACTCGTCTCAACGTGTGTTCTTGCTGTGCTTGCATTTTTCCAGGAGAGGACTGAGCTGCTGGTATGAGGAAGGACATGCCTCTAGGTGCTGTCACCAGCCAGCTCTGCCCTGCTTGCCAAAGGAGGAGCGTATAGATGTGTACATTCAGACCACTCAAACACTGCCCTATTCAGACCCAGTGTGCAATCAGAAGGAAAAGCAGTAACACTCATTCTGTCTCACCTAGCTAAAGCTGAAGCCTTCTGTCACCAAAAGGTTGCAGCCTAACGTCACAGAGATACGTTGAGGAGAGTGCTGTGTGGACCTGATGTGATTATATTTGACAGCGCATCAGTTAGAGAGTAAAAGTCACAATAATAAAAAATCATGGTAATACAGAAGTGATAGCATTGTACTGCAGTGAAATCAGGGTCGCTGTTTCTCTGGAGTGCACAGCAACAGAACAATTGTGACTTCCAGTGAAGAAAACCTGCATGCTGTTTGCACGTGGGTTTTGGGGTTGGTTTTTTTTAAGGCCTCAGCATAGAGAAGTACTTCATCTTGAAAGCACTTCAACACTGGTTTCACTGGGACAATTCACAGGCCTAATTATTGCACTAGATCAGGGCCTAAGTAAAATATTTTCTTGGGTTTTTTTGCAATTAAATGCTCCAGGAAGTCCTCCAGGAGCACTTAAAAGAGGTGAAGTTTAACTAAAGCGTGGAGAGTTCACATGCCAGTGTCCCCTTGCTGTGCCGATGACGATTCCTGGTCTGAGTTGGCAGCTGGGTGGGTAAGAGCGGATGTTTCCGTGCCAGGGTGCATGTGCTGCCTGCCTCCATGTGCTTCGATTACAATAACCACATCAAAAGAACTTTTTTTTTTTTAAGCTACAAAAAGGCAACAGCTCTGTATTAATGACAAGCATATGTATATGCTGTTATACTTTGTAGATAAATGCTGGTATTCGTATGGGAAATAAAGCCGCCTCCACCCCCTTCCCTTACAGAGCCTTCCAAAAAAGACCGTGTCGCTTTGGTCTTACATCAACAGCCAACTGGAAGACTTCACGAACCCCTTGTACGTGAGCTACTCCAACCATGTCCTGTATCCCGTGGCCAGCATGCGCCATCTCGAGCTCTGGGTTGGCTACTACATCCGCTGGAACCCCAGGATGAAACCGCAGGTACATCTCTTCGGAAAATCCTGCTTTTATTTCCCTCTCTGTTAGTACTAATCCTGTCATTTTGGAGCTCAAGGCCTTTGAAGCATAAGAGTTCATGTACAAACTTAAGCTGTCACTGCTTTAATCTAAAGGCAAAATCCTAAATTCAAATGTGAGCAAATGAAAGTGCAGCACCTAGAGCTGGCTGGTGCAGGTGCTCAGCTGGAGGTCACCGCCTTGTGGAATCTGCTGGAACTGAAGATACTCACAATTTGGAAAATTTCTCACTTAGAATATGGGGAAAATCATCTAAATTCTCTCTTCTTTACAGAAGACCCTAAAAACCTCAGACTTCTTTGGATGTGGAATTCTAGATGGGAGTTTTAGGGCTGTATTTGGATTACCAGCAATAGGAACCTGTTGCGTAACCCTTGTTACGCTCTTGAGCCCTGACAGCAGGGAAGCTGCCTTGCCCAGGGCAGGCACCTGAGACAAGTGGTCTGGACATGGCCCTAAACGCTGAAATCATTTTTTAATGGGAAGGGACAAAAATTCCTGGATTGCCTTAGTCTCCAACTGCAGTTAACAGTTTTGCAGATCTGGGGCATTAGATACAGGAACCCAACAGATGCTTTCCAGTACTGACTGTTCAACAGTCAGGACTATGTGAAAATATTTAGATAAATCTGTATTGGGTTTTTTCCCCAAAGCCCTGAAATTATGGCCAGGCTGAGATGCCAAGGCCAGTGTCCCCCAGAAATGTCAGCGATTAGAGTTTTGCAATGGTCATCTTTCAGAATACACATGAAGTTTTGTTTAGCCGTCATTGCACTGTGCATGTTGGATAAAACTGAGTATCCCAAAGCCAGAGCAGCTACTCACTCACCCCTGGACTGGAGACAATGACATAACCTGCCTACCACCCCTCCTCCCCTCATAGCCGTGCACCACGTCAGCAGCAACGTTTTGTGGTTCAGGCTTCCCCTTCCATGCTGCCGCCCAGCGCTCAGCTATGTTTTCTTGCAGGAACCTGTCCACAATCGCTACAAGGAGCTTCTTGCCAAGCGGGCTGAACTGCAGAAGAAAGTGGAGGAACTGCAGAGGGAAATCACCAACCGTTCCACCTCATCCTCGGAGAGAGCTGGCTCTCCCGCACAGTGCGTTGCTCCTGTACAGACAGTTGTATAATACGAACTTTTTTTTTTGCTAAGTACCTTCCCAGGACCATGGGGGCAGCTTTTCTGAAACCCTCTGGATTTCCAGCGTGGTGTCTGGGAGATGCCAACCTATTTATTTATTTCTCTCCAGGGTAATTTATTAGTACTGTAGCACTAGAGGAAGCTTAAGCAAAAACAAACAAACGAGGCCCCCTATGCAATTAACCTTCTCAGTGGCTAGATTATAATACAAGCTAATTGCACTTGCCACCTAAAAGAAACCTAGAGCTCTCTCTTTGCTCACTTACATGCTGGAAATCACTTGGCTTTACAGAGAGACTGTGCACTAGCATGAAGTACTGTGAAGGAAAAACATCTACCCTCCCCTTCGCTAAAAGGAAATACTGACTCTGACATTGTAGTGGAACCTAGAATTCAACTGTAAAGTCATAGAAACACAGAATGGTTTGGGTTGGAAGGGACCTTCAAAGGCCATCTAGTCCAACCCCCCTGCAAGGACCAGGGACATCTCCAACCAGATCAGGTTGCTCAGAGCCCCGTCCAGCCTGGCCTTGAATGTTTCCAGGGATGGGGCCTCCACCACCTTCCTGGGCAACCAAGTCATGAAACCCTCTGCTCTTAATGTCTGCATAGCAGCGTTAACGAGAGCATTTGCCAGCATACTTGGAGATGAGCAGCGATAGCATCTGAAACATATCACTGTTGTTGCTTTTCCCTTCACTTTGATCTAGACCATAGGAAGCCATGTCAATGATGCCTTATTTAAAGAACAGGCAGCTTCTACCAGTAAAACATGGTGGTAGAGGAGCAACCTACATGACTTAACTTCTTTGTAGGACAAAGTTTACTCCCATCTCTGCAACTTTAGAGTCTCACTTATGGTTTACATTGGGTGTGCCAGGATGCAATTTACTTAAGCACCCTTATATTTCTGAGCTGGGGAAGCAGAGGGTGGCTCCCCAGGCTTTCTGCAGCTCCTCGGTCCTCCAGTGCCTCATACTCATCAGGGGAAAGGTAGTGGAATACCAAGGGGCACATGTGAACTGCTGGGATCAGTCATTTCATTTTGCTTGGGTAAGCATAGTCAGTGATTTTAATGCTTCTGTGGCAGGATCATAGTGGCATAGTTGAGATATTTCAGTTTTCATTAACTAATGGAAGCAACTGTGTATCAACCAAAGAAGCCTTTCTGCCTGTATTGTAACTGCTCCTTAAGAAACCACTTAGCCAGTTCCTGAGCCCAATGTTTAGGTCTTTTTCCTCATAGCATACTTCAAGAATGAGTGTCACCTGACTAAACTTAAGTCAAAAGTAAATTTTAATACAAAATTTTACTGTAGAAGGGGAGATAAAAAAAAAAACCACACTTGGTGAAACCATGCGTGTCCCTGTGCTCTTCCAAACAGCTAAGTGCAGTTTTGCAGAAGATAGGGCTTACAGCAAAGGAAGTTATGAGCATGCAAGGATCTTTACTCCAGGCTGCTTTTCATCTCCATCTGAAGAGGGGCACTGCTTGGTCCAGGTTCCTGTGCTGCTTTTTTATTGTAGGATCCCATAATGTGGTCATCAGTTTAATACACCCATCAGCCAGCCTCTCTTCCGCAAGAGAGAAGTATTTTCTGAGAGTCCAAGAGTGGACCAGTTTACACATTAGAAATTGCCTTTCAAAAGCCACATTCCTTTGGAGGCAGTAACAATAATTTCCTCCTGCAGTCTCCATTTCTGCCTGCTCTGCTGCAATTAATGTTTCTACTGACAGAGAAATCCACAGCCACCTTCTGACAGTGAGCAACAGGCATCACTGCATCACCTTTGTTACAGGGTGGCCTGAGACATTATGGTTCAGTACTGCAAAGAATCCACACAAAACACCTTCTGAAGGACTTCACACCTTCTGAAGGACTTGTATTTGCTTTAAGGAAAAAGGGCAGATCTGCGCTTACGTACAATCACTAGAAGATGGTTGACAGCATTATTCTCTATTAGCAAATTGACTATGTGTGTATGTTTGGTTTCTTGATGAAAGCTGTTTGGTTTCCTTAACACTAATAAAATTGATAAATGGGTGAGGCTCCTGTGCTCTTACTTTCTCCAAAGGAGGGCAGGACATTAATAAAAAAAAAAAAAAAAAAACACTAAAAATTTACTATGTCATAGCCCAAGCTTGCCCTCATTCTTCTGCCGATGGTCTTGCAAGATACTAATGTTCAAACGCTGAAGTTTAGCATGACAGGAAGACAAAATGCATTTTTGGACAAGTTTCTCTTATCCTATACAGACCAACATTAATACAGATACAGTTCTTAGCTGCTCAATATTACAAAAATACTTTCACAATTAAAAATCAAAACACTTTCTGTACTTTACAGTGCATTAGTAGAATAGCTTCTGTGTAAAAGCACGATTCACATTTTTCCATGTAACTTGCATTAAGCCCAGATTCACTGGGATGATTTGGGATGATCTCAATGCCCACTCCCTGACGCTCTCCCCCCGTAGGCTTAATTCCAACCCAGGCACCTCATTCACTGCACGCAGCGCCTATGGAGCCCAAGATGCTCCTGAGCCCCTCCATTTGTAAGGAGCAGCACTTTCAACTCATCTAAGACAGCCTGAGGTCACGCTGAAGTTAACTTGTGTTTGTGCAAGCTGATCCACAGAGGTTCCTTCCCAAGCAAAACTCCCGAGTCTAGTTTCAGCTACAGATCTTTAGGAACCTCCAGGATGAACTGCTCCCCAAGTGGTTACTCCAGCTACCTGGAGCCCGTGTCCCTAACGCAGATGAAGGGGGATGGCTCCAGGCCTGATTAACAGCTTCTGACTTCCCTCCTCACAGCTAAGACCTGCTGTGCCTCAGATGCAAGGAGGCAAGCAGGGTGGATCGCCTACAGAGAACTAAAACTCCCATCCCTTCTGCCTGCGTTGACCCTACGGAGTTCTCTGCCTGTTCAGCTACAGGCAAGGGCGGACAGCTCTGCCTCTCACCTTACCAGCAGTTTTCTAGCAGCTCAGTCACCTCCCTGCCCAGGGAGATGTCTCACCACCACAAAGAGCACACTGGACGGGGCACAGGGCTGCAGTAAACACTGAGTTTTTAGAGGGAGTGCAGCTTTCCCACAATTCATTCAACAGGCAAGCTGGCTTTATTATTTTTCAACTGTATAAAGGGATAATCTGGGTCTTCTATACATTCCATTAATAGGAAATTCTTTACATTATTAACATAATAAATAACATTTACTCAGCTGTGCAAGTCAGAGTGCAAAATGAATCACACCACTACCAAAGTAGATAGCTCAAAGCACACATTTCAAGTTAAAAGCAAGATGCCAGGACTGAATGGCATAATTGAGGCACTTGCAGTTTAAAACATTTCCGGTTTATCTCACTCCTTTACCACCCAAAGCTGTGGACTAGGAGATGGGATATTATCCTCTATCCTATAGCTTTTTCATAAAGTAGGATTGCTGTAGAAAAATTTCACTCTTCAGACTTGGATTAAATCAATCATTAAGCAAAATAATTCAGAATAGTTATTTTGCTTCCTCATTCATCCATTGCCATTAATGCTGACTAATGCAACGCAGCAGAACAAGAACTAGGAAAGCTTTTTGAGGAGAGCTCCACAGAACACCTTTGAAAGGGTTCACCTGTTCTTCCCTGGACACTCGCAGTTTGAGTGACTGCAGCTGCACACAGAACAGAACTGACAAAAGCCCTGAAGACTGAGGGTTGCAGTGTCATTTTCAAACGAGATGCATCTTGAGAAGCCACCCAATGCACAGTTCAACAACAGCGGGATGTCACACTGGTATTTCACACACACCAGCCCACATAAATGTGCAGCCTTTGTGTGCTGAAAGAAAATGGAGGGACTGCTGGAACTGTAACACGAAAGGAATGGGGTGGCGACCTAACCTGGTTAGATTCAGTGGCTGGGTACCTTAAAAATGGAATATGTTTTAAGCTAGACCATAATATATACAATCAAACTCAGGGATGGAGAACTAAGGGCCCATTTCAAAAGTGCACTTAGCATACAGTAGTCTTTTCCACATAGCAAGAAAGGCAGCTGCTTTATATCCAGAACGTGAGGAAGTTTGATGGTTCAAGAACATCTCCTGCAGAACAGTCAGTAGTCCCAGCTGATATCATCTTTCTGTAGTGAAGTCTGTATGGTCTGCATGTCTCTCAACAACTGAAGATTCTTCCGACTCTTCTCTCCAGGTTTCACTTTGATGGGACCAGCGTTCTTTCCTTTTGTGGTTACTGTAGTTGTTACTTTAACCTCACTAACAGGGAACTTGTCTTTTATTTGTTTAGCAGAAGTCTTTTTGGACTTGCATTCTTTCTTAAGTAGCTCTAGCTGTAAGAGAAACACAAAAGAAAACATTAAGCAGTGACCTTGTTTCAGTTTATGTTGGGCAATTCTTCCAGACAGCCGAAATATCTCACCATTCATGTCACCCAACTAAGCAAATGGATGCTTCCAAGTCACCTTGAATAATAAATATTTTATTTTCCTCTCACAGCATGGCTATACTCACATCTTTAGAATGGTGTTCAGCTTCTAGTCTGAACTACTGGGTTATCTCTTTAAAAAATGACAAGTTCATTATGGTGGAGCATCTCCATTATGAATGTAATCAAAAAAAGTTACAGAGGACAAAAAGTTGATTTGTTACTGTTACCATCCAGTGATTAAAAAAACTAAACAGGAAACAAGTTTTTCTACATACATACTAGCGATTTCAATAGGTAGTTGCTGTCAGAGATGTAGCTTTAAGAATGCCAAAACTCTGTGGAGGTGAAGAGCTGGTATCCCCACAGAGCACCGTAAATCCCAGCTTGTAAGACTCAGTACTCAGCAACAGAGGCTGAGCTGGCGTAAGCCTGAACAAGGAACCGGACAGTCCAAGGTGCAGACATTCACACTCTCAGACCACACAATGGGTGGCTTCCACAGTTCCCCTCTCTTCAGGTAGTGGTGCTCCCTCCTCCTAGTTTATAGCATGCAGCAGTTTTCCTAAATCCTGACTCTTACAACTTCTGTCAATAGCTAGTCAGAATCATAGAATCACAGAATGGTTTGGGTTGGAAGGGACCTTCAAAGGCCATCTAGTCCAACCCCCCTGCAAGAAGCAGGGTCATCTCCAACCAGATCAGGTTGCTCAGAGCCCCATCCAACCTGGCCTTGAATGTTTCCAGGGATGGGGCATCCACCACCTCTCTGGGCAACCTGTGCCAGTGTTCCACTACCCTCACTGTAAAATATTTTTTCCTAGTATCTAATCTAAATCTACCTTCCTTCTATTTTGAAACCGTTACCCCTTGTCCTGTCACAACAGGCCCTACTGAAGAGTGTCTCCCCGTCTTTCCTGTGGGCCCCCTTTTGGTACTGGAAGGCCACTATCAGGTCTCCCTGGAGCCTTCTCTTGTCCAGGCTGAACAGCCCCAAGTCCCTCAGCCTGTCCTCATAGGAAAGGTGCTCCAGCCCTCTCATCATCTTTGTGGCCTCTTCTGGACTTGCTCCAACTGGTCCATGTCCTTCTTATGTTGGGGGCTCCAGAGCTGGATGCAGTACTGCAGGTGGGGTAAAGAAGCCTTAGTACAGAAGCCTCAGTACATGCAGAATCATTACTACTGGGAACTGCTACGCATCTGTTTCTCTGCAAGAGTTCCTCTGCAGATTGTAATAGATCAAAAGGTGAGTAATGTTTCTAAGTGAAAACATTTCACATGTCCATTTTGGATGTCAGCAGCAGAGCATATTTTGCATATGAGTTACGCCAGATGAGGGTGAATCTTCTTGGTTCATATGAACTGAGCCAGATTAAACAACTTAGGTTAAGCTCTTTGAAAGAATTTAACTAAAATGAATGAAGATTAGAGAAAACAGGGAATCAGTAGGTTTTACAGCTTTGAATGAACAGGCTACACTATTCAAAACATTTTGTAAGTTGTTTTAAACTGAAACAGCTATTTCAGGTTTCATAGAAGGCAAATCAAAACATAAATAGGTCATTTACTCCAAGCAAAGGAGAACTGTTAGAAGATTCATCTCAACGGTGCAAGCCCTTGGCAGTCTAGGTATCTCTTTAAATACAGTTTGTATTACTCTAAGCTCAGCATGAAGAACAGTGTTTCACAAGGGCTTCACCCCAGTGAAGCCAGTGCAGCCAGTTGTCATTACGAACCTCACGCAAAGCGGTTGCTTTGGTTCAGCACAGCTGTCTGATGCGTGCCAGGGGTGACTGTGACAGATCAGCATACAGGTGTCTCTCCAGATACATCAGATACCTGACCAGAAATACCTCCCAGGCAGAGCGCTGGGGGCCCAGGAAGTAGACTCTCACCTTTCAGCGCCATAGCTGTTTCTCAGCTCATGTACTGCCCAACCAGCTTACGCGGTGTTTACAGAGTTCAACAGCTGTGGGGTTTGCTATCATACAGTAGACAATCTCTTCCCTATTTTGGGGATGAGAGGAGTGTAAAATGCAATGCAAGAACAGATATGAAAGCTCTGCCCAGGACAGGATGAAGAGCGGGCACAAGGGTGACATGGAAGACAAAGGATACTTCTACAGACTAACTTCGGGACATCAACGCTAAAGCTAGGCACTCCTGCTCTACAACAGTTATTTCTGCTTTATCCAATTGCTGCTAGATTAGGATATAACAAAATAAAATCCTTTAAGATAGATACTCTACAGAAGCATGAACATAATCAAAAGTAGCTCACCTGCAATCGATGCCTCCGGACTTTGCTGATCTGGTCTGCCTTTGCTTCCATCTTTCCCACCAGTGCCTCGAGTTCCCTCTCCAGATCTTCTCTCACTGCAATGGTTGGGGCTTCCTCGACAAGCTTGGACAGCTGCTGGTGATCACTAGCATGGAATTCAGACAGAACAAAGCTTGCATCAGGCTCGCTTGGCTTCTAGTGCTTGTACACCCAGTTCAGAAATAACACTTCTAGGAAGCCATGGCATCAGCAGCCAAACATGTTCAACACACTGTAAGGAACCAGTAAGAACAGTTCTGCTGGTTAGCAGCGTTATTAGTTTCAGTAGCACATCCTGGTGGCAGGCTGCTGCAACATTAAATCTCAATTACATAAGAGTCTTCAAACTTCAAATCACGCATTCAAAGTGACCAAATAACCCCTTGAGGGCATGATCTCAGCACTCATTCAGTTAACTATTTTGTGAATCTGTATCTACTGCAGCTGTGCAATTGGATAACAATACATGTTCTGTTAACCAGGACAAGCCAAATGACTAGTAAAGCTGTCCTTTAACGGAGGGCTGTTACCACACTCCTCCTCTACCTCTTACAAATTCAATACTGTCGCATATAAACACAGATACGGAGTCCAGATTGTTCATCAGAATCTAACTGCAAGGAGAAGTGATAGCCTCTGCAGCCAGTAGAACAAGAGATAATATGCTAGAGACTTCCTAAAACTAACTCCTTTCTCAGACAAAGCCTTCCACTTTAAAGCAAAAGGCAAAAATATAAAGCATCTACATTCATAATCTGCAATGGAGAATATGCCAGACTCACAAACTCATCTGTCCAAATTCATCTTGTAAAGTCAGCAGCACTTCTGAGAGCTCCTCCTGGGATGAAGAGGAGTCCTTTGGCAGAGATGACTTTCTGCTTTTGCTGGCAGGATGACCAGTACTGATGGGTTTTGCTATTGGAGCATCATTTACCACACGACTGTTACACAAAGCTTTCGTGTGTTGTTTCATCAGGTGCAGAACATGTTGCACGTTGGCGCCAACTGAATGACTGGGACTGGTAGACTGGGAGGAAAAGTAAGAGACACTTATTTTAAACGGCACTGTCGACAACCTCCTTGATAACAGTAGAGAACATATAAAAACAATCAGTTTTTATTTGCTGCCAAGAACGTATTTGTTGTTTGAATGAATATGCACTAACAGGAGCGGCTTGACAAGCAGCACAGAGAAGAACCATTTTTGGAAATGCCAGTTCAACAAGTTATCAATATTCAACAAGCCTTCTGAAGACAAACTGGAAGACATGAGTCAGAAGAACATGAGATGATCTGACCACTGGGTGTCAGGAGTGCACCAAGCCAAAGCCACTTCAGGAACTGCAGCTACTGAGCATTAAGCTTTGGGATTAAGCAGCTCACCTTCCCAGCTACAAAAGGTACATCGTCCAGACACAGTCTGTAATGGGGCTGCGGAGTGAGATGACGTGTAAAAGCACATTTCTGGAAGGAAAGAAGAGAAAAGTTTATCAAACGTGACACTACAGCAAACCCATTTGCTATGCAATAAAAGAGGCAATCTACTTTCCTGATTGCATGCACGCACCCTTATTTTACTCCTCAGTAACTGCCCTTCTCTTTCCCCCATGTTACCTTCTGCGGCTGCTTAGTTTTCTTCCTGTATTTTCTTGCTTTTGGAGAAATCAATGGTGATGCTGCTTGAATGAGTAGTCTGTTGGTTTCCAGGCCTGTCTGAAGCTTTAATTGAAAGAATAAGGGGAGCTATATTAATAGATAATCAGAGGCAAAGTAAGCTGAGAACTGCAAAACAACAATTTTTAAAATACACACTCACTGAAAGCAAGAGCTGAATGTTTTTAGCATGTTTCTTCAGTCCAAGGTCAATTTAAACATTAAGAATACTTCCACCGCTAGCACTACTGATCACTAACCTTGCTAAGTTAGAGAATTAGCCTTACTGCATTACTCCCATGCAGGCAAGTGCCAAAACATCAGCTGTGCTTTACACTGGACAAAATATTAGGGAAGTCAAGCCACCCAACGCTGCTTGATTGATCCTGGGGCATATAGTTAACAGGCAACTATTCTTTCTGTTCTATTAAATTTGTCAGTAAAAAAAAAAACCCAAACAATCTATTGTAGGAGTTAAGATTAGGATTCTCACTGTCAACAGTGAGCTCTATACACTTTGTTGTTCCTTTCAAGAGGAAGCTATGGCATGGCTTAGAAATCATCTCCTAACCAATCTCAACTAGAAGCATTCACAGAATAATTATTCATAACGAATTTGAGACACTCTTCTCCTCCAAAGGCAAAGTCCAAAGGCAAAGATTAATGCTTGAGCCTAACACATTACCTACATACTTCTTCAGCACACAATTAATATTTAATGAACACAACACTTCAAGGTTAGGAGAACACCAGTGTCCTTATGGACTTATAACCAATAGTATATTGCCTTTTTTTTTGCCTCCCTCTATAATATTTCTAGTTAAATCATGAACAAGGGAGCACACTTGCTGATCTTGATCTATTTCAAGCAGAGATCATTGTACATCCTCAACCAGGAATTAGTCTGAACTTCTACTCCTCTTTTCCAACTAGCTTCTTTTATTGAAGAAATCAAGCTTCAGTGCACAGGTGATGTTAGAAAAAGGTTTCCAAAAAGCTCAGAGAACTTCAGAACATTTCACACTTCAGACAGGAGGAACCCCCTCCCCCCAAAAAAGGCTTTCATTGCTCTTTAAACAGGAGGCACTTCCAGCAAGTTTAGTTGAAAAGTTGATGGAAAGGAAGAACTAATTACAATGCATTCCGGTACAAAATACATTTCCTGTTGGTTACCTCAGCTGCTTTTTCCTGAACAAGCTTCCTCGCGTGTTCTTCCTCTTGAAGCTTGTGTTCCAGCTCTTTCATTTTTTTCTAGTCAAAGTTGAATAACAACATTACTAATTAAACAATTCTTTTTTTTCCTAAATCCCACAATAAATACTAAGAGCATGAGCTAAAGTATATCAGTTCAAATTATGACCTAAAGCAAAGCAAAGACTCCAGCATTAGAATAATTGTTGACATTTTGACTGGCGTAGGCATAAATACAGCAGTCAAATGCTTATGCTCAAAACTTAATTGATTTCTCTATTTTTACTTCCGCAACTGGTACCTGAATTCAAGTTGCAGACTACAGGGAGAGCAATATACAGGGCTGTCTTTCTCTTGGGTTGTAAAAAGACCCTAGAAAACAGGTTGTTTAGTGTACATTATCCTGACAAATTTTGTACTACAAAAGGGCTATTAGCAGTATATCATGTATCATCATAAGCCGAGAGAAGAGCTGCTTTATTTAGACCACTAAAAGTATGTTTGCTAATATCTATAACTTAAACTGTTAGAAGAGACAGATTTTTGAACATCTAGCCGTTTTCTTACTGAAGAAGAGAGGGGAAAGTTTATATGATGCCTCTGAGATATGCTTAAGCAAAACTGAAGTGATTTCTTCTTATGGTTAAAAATCTGTAAGAACTCTTTTGAAAGCCCTCTTCAAAGAAAAGAGTGAAGGGCAAAGGCACACACTTCTTTGTAAACCCTCCAACAAGATTAAAGCCCTGTTTAAGCAGGATACACTTCAACTCCCATTGTGAAAGTTACCAAATAACTGTCTGATTTTATACAGCACAGTGAAAAAAAAAAACAACTGAGAGCCTGAGGACCCAAACCAACTTCCTTTCTCTTCCCTCAAAGACTGATTATTCAGAGCCACTAATCAAACTTGTTAGAAAAGCATGCAATTGAAGGTACCAGTTATATTTGTACACTTCTGTTTGTTTATAAACTCACTACCCTGAGGCAGTAAATATTTCAATTCTGCTCTACTTAAGCATCAACTGCAAGATTCATGTAACCAGCTGTTACACAAAAGTGTTAAAGGCAACACCCTGGATAAACATTGAGGACAAAGGCACTATATAAAAGAGTCAACTTTTCCTGTTGAATAAAAAACCCTTTTGACTACTTCTTTTTCATTCAAATCAGATATATTCCAGGTAACTTAAAATAATTTTCTGCCCTTTACAGCCTGTGGCACAATACTTGATTTTTCAGTGGTCAGTCTCACAAAGATCTTTGTTTAATCTGTTAAGTCTGATGGAATTCTTAATATGAAAATACTGAAGCAAATATTCTGTTTGAATTGAAGATTGACATGAAGCTCAGCCAACGCTTTTATTACTGAAAGAGTATTATTGCAGCCAGGTATTTAGCTGCAGTGCGCAGCTCAAACTGCACAGCAAAAGTATCACAGAATCATAGAATGGTTTGGGTTGGAAGGGACCTTTAAAGGCCATCTAGCAACCCGCCTGCAAGGAGCAGGGACATCTCCAACCAGATCAGGTTGCTCAGAGCCCCGTCCAACCTGGCCTTGAACGTTTCCAGGGATGGGGCATCTACCACCTCTCTGGGCAACCTGGGCCAGTGTTCCGCCACCCTCGTTGTGAACATTTTTTTCCTAATACCCAGTCTGAACCTACCTCTCTATATTGTAAAACCATTACCACTCATCCTTTCACAACAGGCTCTGCTAAAGAGTTTCTCCCCGTCTTTCCTGTAGGCCTCCTTTAGGTACCGGAAGGCCGCTTTATAAGGTTTCCCTCGTGCTTTCTCTTCTCCATGCTGAACAACACCAACTCTCTTAGCCTGTCCTCATAAGAGAGGTGCTCCAGCCTTCTGATCATCTTCATGACCCTCCTCTGGACTCTCTCCAACTGTTCTACATCCTTATGCTGAGGGCTCCAGAGCTGGATGCAGTACTCCAAGTAGAGTCACCCCTCCTCCCTCAACCTGCTGGCCACGCTTCTTTTGATGTGGCCCAGGATGCAGTTGGCTTTCTGGGCTGCAAGTACACATTGCTGGCTCATGTCCAGCTTTTCATGCACCAGTACCCACAAGTCCTTCTCCACAGACCCGCTCTCCATTCTTTTGTCCCCTAGCCTGTACTGATACCAGGGGCTGCCTTGACTCAAGTGCAGGACCTTGCACTTGGCCTTGTTGAACCTCATGAAGTTCACATGGGCCCACTTCTCAAGCTTACCGAGGTCTGTCTGGGTGGCACTCCATCCCTCAAGACAACTTTTACCAAATAACACAGAAAGGTATGAGACCTCAAAAGACACAGAATACCTAAATTTCCTAAAAGTTGGCTGCTGGGATAAGCATCCAGATTAGTTCCACCAAAGAGGAAATGTCTTCAGTGTGAAGACAGCTTTTATCTCTGTGCTTCACTAACTTGCAAATTAACACCTGCTTGACAGCTGAGCAGTCAGTGTATACCCAGCTGGAACAGGGCAGGTGCTGCTTCTCACCACCTGGCAATCACAGATCAGAGGAAAAACTAGAGGTGTAGTTAGCACACAGCCACAACAGGATGTGAGGATTCATTGCTTCTTTTGATCACAGATTGGTGGGAGATTTTTTTAAGTCTCATTGTTAGCATTAAGAACAGTTTGATTACTACCAACAACAGTTTTTCAAAACTGTCATCTACACATACATTCAAATTCTGGCCATCTGGGCACACAAGACCAGAGCCCAAACCACACTTTTAGGGTACAAACCCATCCCCTAACTCCATCCTCAGAGCTAAACATGCTCAGACTCTCTCACTCAGCTATCCAGAGACTGCACTGCAGGACTACAGCAGCAATAAACATACACCAGAAAAAGCTTTTGAGGCAAGTACCCCAGTTAGGAGTCCTTCACATGAATAAGAACCTCAGCATTTCATTTTCACAGGCAATACTAACATTGGCAAATTGCTTGAAGGCAATACTTATAGGGCCAGGTAGCGTCTCTGTAGAGATTAAATGCTCTCAGTAAGACCCACACACAAATTGCACTCTGGCAGAGTGTCTGAAATCAGAGGTAGTTTAATCGTTGCTTGCTCAAGAGCAGTCATTTCACCACTTCCCATCCATTTCAGCACACCATGACATATAGAAATAGCTTTACCTATTTCATGCTTCATATTAAACTTGCAAATGTTCTCGTGGTCTTGCCACAACTAAAGCAGAAATTGAAAAGGCAACAGATGCAACTGTTTTGAGCAAAGTGTGCGGTCATCCTTGCAAGATTTCAAGGTAACACTTGGCACATGAATGCTCACGTAGAAACAGAGCCTTAGAAACACAGGGAGGCAGGGGAGAAATTTGCAGGTGGAAGCCTCTCCCTGGTTAAGCCCACTGTAGTTCCCATGCTTGGGAGTCTTGTGGTCTCTCTACAGCAGCAGAAAGAGGTGGGATGTGGACCAGACTTCAGAAGCCAAAACCACAGACGGTACACAGAAAGAACCTGACCAAACACAGTCACGTTGAACTTTTAAAAGCTACCAAATTCAAAGGAATCTTGAAGAGACAGACTGATTCAAACCCACTGACAGCCAGCCAGCACCAGAGGCCTAGCAATACTAGGCTCCAGAACTCTGCACAGAAAATAACTCGTAATAATTGTGTTTCTTAAGGTGAAGGGCAGATGGCTAAAAGAACAAACAAACACATCAAACCCACACAAGTCAAGTCAAATCTGGGTCATAACAGAACGTAATTGCTAGCACTCAGTAACATGCAAGGCAACTCAGCAGTTGGGAACTCGGGAATGCCCACAATCCTACATGCTTATGCACCAGCTCACCACAAAAAAGGAACACCAACAGACACCTTTAAGGCTAAACAAAGTGCGGTGACCAAAAGCCTACCTGGCCATGTAGACTTCCAGCAGTAACTGCAAGTTTTTACAATGCTTCAGCTTTAAAAGGATGTTTAGTGGCTGTCTTTCTCTACAGCATCAAGTTTTGCTCAGGTCTATTATTGACATATAGCTATAAACCGCCGATTGCAATAAACAAGATAAATCTGAGACAATATCCAGTGCAAGTGACAGACCTCTGCTACGGACTGCATTGTAGTGAGTCTGCTGTACTCTTTTTCCAGCATATCCAGCTTTTCCAATTTAGACTGAACATGTGATTGATCAAGAAGGCGATCTCTCTCCAACGAACCCTTGAAGGGGAGAAGTGAAAAGCAAAACAATTATGAGCACAATAAAACAAAACCATCTTCAGTAAGCCTTGTGTCTGCAGCACAAAGGAGGCCCATAAACAGTCCAGAGGAACTACTCCTCCCTCTGTGCAGTTTTAGATGGTGCTATGATTAGGGAGCAACTGTGCCACTGGTCTATCAATGCTGGGAACCTCACATTCAGCCAGATTCAGATGAGAGAGTTCTGCAGTTTCTCCTCTCCCTGAATCCAACATAGTAAAAAAAAAAAAAAAAACCCTCATTACTCAGCTAAGAGACAGCTCTCTTCATATTTTTTTTTTCCTTCAGTAAATATTTAACAGACTGAAAGAGGACAGTCACAGAGACCAATGAACAGAGAGCTCTAGGTGATCCGTACTTGTGTAAAACAAAATTCGAGCTCATTTTAGATAAAAGGCAAATTTCCACAGTCACTGATGGTGGGAACCAAAAGTCTTACTACTATTTCTACAGAATCAGTATTTCAACTCCAGTTTACTAAAAGCAGTACTAGTAAAGAAAATCCCCAAAGATGTGAAGAGTGTAACACAAAAGGGAAGGGTTTTTTTTTCCCCTAGTGGCACATGAGACCCCACACTGAGGGATAAAGACGAGCTACTACAGAAGCAAACAATTCTTCTTAATATTGGAGCCTATGATATTGCCTTAGAGACAGGTGCACAAAGGCAGAAAATAGCAGCATCCTGATAAGACCGGGAAATTTAAGTAGGGAAATTATTCACACCTAAGTATATAAAGGCCAGCTGAAACTTAAAGATATTAGAATCACAGTAACTACGAAAAATCATGACATGGTTCACGGTTTTTATAATTTACCAGAGACAATCTTGAGAACATACCTGTTTCTCCAAGAGATGTGACTTCTCATTTTCTGCATGCTGGATCATTTTTCTCATGTAGTCCAGCTGTTTCTCCAAAAGGCTGCACCGAGACTCAGCAGCTGCCAGCTGAGAAGCCAGTTCTGAAGACAACAGAAGATAGCAAAGTGAAATTATGCACTGCCTGCTCCTGGGATTTTTTTTTTAAATGTTTTCAAGCCAGTTCCAAAACAAACAAGAAAGAGACCATCTAAAGAAACCCACTAATTAAGCCTAATGAACTTCTGTATGCATGCAAATCCCTAAAACAAAGTATGCTTTTAGAAATATTTCTTCATAACTCCATGTTCTACTGCAAAGTAAAACATGCCTAACAAAGTAAACCAGAAGTTTTATGCATTGACAAAACTCAAATTTCATCCACATCAGTGTTCTGCAATATCTGTACAAAGTTTGCAAATAACCTTGATTTTTCTTCGACACTTCAGTCTTGTCATGCTCTTTGTGTTGCATTTGTTCACTTAGTACTTTTTTGTAGTCTGCTGTTTCTCTGCTGAGGTGTTTTACATTCTCCTCTGCCTGAAGCCGTTCCAACTCCAATCGATGAATTTTTTCCTGGAGATTCTTCAGAGCAGAAAATATTGCTGTAATTGAACAAGTACCTTTTGTTAGATACCATGAAATCACCACTTCAAGATAACATTGAACTTGAAAAATGTTTATAAAAGCATGTTATGTAAGAAAGTCAGTGTTCCTTAGCAGCATCCAAGACTCCTTCCAAGAATTAAGACCTGCTTCCCTTTAAACCACAACTGATTCTAAAACCAGTCTCAAACAAATAGATGCCCTTGGTACACACCCTCATCTAAAACATTTGGGAAAGATGCATCTGTTTCCCAGAACAAGGCATGTAAATATTCTGTAGATTAAGTGCAAATAGTGCCTCTTCCGACCCTTTGCCAAGAAGAAATGAAAGGTCACAACAGGATAGTTCAAACAGCGGCATTTCTGTACATTATTATTCCTCTACATGCTAGCACAACAAGTACACAAACACAACATTCCCATTAATGGGCCCAGAGCAGAATAAAGGTTAGTTATTAGACAGGCTATAAAAACAGTATTTCTCTAATTGACAGCTCTTTCTCGATTCTTCTGTTTTTGCACTTGTGTTCTCTCCTTTCCCCCAGACACGTATCTCCTTTGCGCCAAACAACTTTCCCTCTTTCTGCTCCATTTCCTGCTTTAACAATTACTCAAAAAACCTTTATATATTCATCACCACAAAAAGAAAAGCAGTTGTAATACAACTCATCACCTTGCAATTAGACCATCTGCTGGTAATCTGATGAATTACGTCACTTGGCTGCACTGTTTAATTCTGCAAAGGGAAACATAATGATAAGCCCTTCCCCCTATACAGTCCTGTTAAACACAGGGGCACCTGTACAGACAGCTCATATACCAGACTAATCTGTGCGGTGACATTAGCCCACTCCTTTGTGCTTAAACTCACTGTAAAGACAGAACGAACCTTTATTACAGAATGTAATAATTATCACAGTTCTCCAGAGTAAAAACTCATCAAATCTTGAAATGCAGAATAGCACATTAGAGTATTGTATCGATACAAACTACCTGCTTTAAGGTACTTGTTAAGTACACAAGAAGTGAGTGACAGCAGTCACAGTTAAGGAGAAGTTATAGATAGCCTGGCCCTGTTTGCAGGATCCGAATCACCAACTGTACCCTCTTCTCTTTATTTATGTTACTGTTACCAGGATTCAGCTGACATGGGCATAGCTGAAACCATCAACAGCTTTGTTACTGTTATCCTTAAATTGAAATCTCTATTTGCAATAATGACTAGAAAATACAGCAATGAAGCAATTCAAGCAATGAATGGATGAAGGTGAAACCCAACATGATGCCAAGTATCATTTGTCATCCATATTAGCATATTAAAACCAACTGTGTATGCTGGGACATACACACATACAATGCAAATTAAATAAAAATAAGCAGAATTTACTATACTCAATGTCAGGATTTTTCAATATATTTTTTCTAAACTGGGGGGTTGGAGGAGCAGTATAGAGCCACAAGAATAATCCAGTCTATTTACCCATCTGAAGGTAACTCCACACCCTTAAACTTACTAAAATATACACTCCAGAATATTTCTGCATTTTTAAAAGCTATGGAAAATGAGTAACATACTGGATCACCTGCCTGCTGGATTTAATTTTCAGTATATATTCATATTTACTTAAACACTTTTTGAAAATAAAGGCATTTCATATTTTTTTTAAAAAGGGATATAATTTCTCAAATTATCTCCCTCCCCCGTACTTCTTTCAGTTGGCAGATTCCCTGCTTGAAAAAAGTTGCCAAATGAAAACATGGAAGTCAAAAGTTTGCCACTAACACAACACAATCTGCAAAAATACGCCTGCATTAGTAAGTCCTAAGGAAGCTCTTTCCTGCACATCCAATTTTTTTATCTGTCACAAAGATTCTTTAGTTTTATGTTAACAGCACTCTCAGAACTGATGGCATGGAGCATACGAGAACATACACTGCATTTTAAATAGCACTTCAAGAACTGAGATTTTATCTACTAAGTCATTAACATAAAACTCTAGCAATTCAGACATGAATTATATTCTTGCAACAGGGACTTGAGTCTAGCATGCTGATTTTTTATTTAGTTTGAATAACACTAGGATTCATCCTAAATCTTTCTCACTTTTCTGCCTGTAAGGAAAAAATATCAAGGTTTTCATACCCTTGAGTCTCCAAGCAACTCCAGTCTTAAAGGGAGTATTTTTGCAATGACCCCGAGCCAAACAGCTCACAGCAAAGGCTCGGTCCTGCTCTGGCCTTCCAACTCCCCATGCTGCCTCCTGTACTTAACCCAAGGCAGCTACGGAGTACATCTCACTGCGTGAGAAGTCAGTTCACTAAAATAACAGAAAACTAACCAAGAATGTTTTTGTTTATGTCAGGTGAGGCAAGACACATCTGTTTATCTGGAGATGAACACCAGGACCAGAGTGGGACAGGAGGGAGCAGGAATAGCCTAGAAACAAGGAAGAATAAATGGGTGTAAAATCACCTCCCTTTTGGGTGCTGTTAGCTCTCAGTTCAGCACCACGCTGAACTCTTTTCTGTATCCTCTAAGTCTTCACTGATATGATAAATATTCTCGCCACACCCTTTGTCCACGACAAACCTTCCCATTTCAACAGCGTCAAACCTCCTCTTTTGCTCCAAACCATTCTGGGGACTAACGCCTCCTTATTTCAAACTCAGCTGTGAACTCAGGAGAGGAAAGACTGAGGGAGAGGAGGACTGGAGAAGGGGCAAAGAAAATGTGACACGACAAGTTTACAAAGTACTCAGCCAATTTTACAGCTCTCTACTACTGAAGAGAAGCATCTTTCTCCAGCTCTAAGATGACTATTTTTGTTAGGTATTCTTCAGAAAGAGAAGTGCAAAGGACCTACAAAACAAGTGACTTGCATATCAGATTGGATATTAGGCAAAATTTCTTCAGTGAAAGAGGGGTCAAGCACTGGAATAAGCCCAAAAGGGAAGTGGAGTCACCATCCCTGAAGATGTTCAAAAAACATGTAGACGTGGCACTTCAGGACATGGTGGTGTGGGGTTTTTGGTTGGACTTGATGATCTTAGAGGTCTTTTCCAACCTTAATGATTCTATGATCACTGGGAAGCGATAAAAGGATAAAAAGACTGCAAACATTTGTAAATGTAAACATATAGTATTTCACCACATGACTTGGAAACAGGTAAGAAAATAACTTCACTGAACTATTACCTCTGCTGTTGCTTTCAGGATATGGAATTACTGGTTTCCGTGGGGAGCGCAGCAAATCTGAATTAATAAATGGCTTGTACTTTGGATATTCTATAAATGAAGTTGCAGAAAGTCCATCTGTGGCTGATGTAGAATTATGAGTTTTGTGCAGATCATCCTGAAAACAAAACAAAGCTGTTATTCAGCACATTTGCTTCTGTCACAGCAAAAAAAAAAAAAAAAAAAAACCAACCGTAGAATCCAATTAGATGATGCCTAGAAGTATTGCTGCAGAAGATTGCAATACCTCAAAAGCTGCATTTCCTTCCTTACAGCCTTACGCTGTGTCATTTTTACATCCAACTCCCTTCCACTAAAAACAGTATCAAAAAGAAAATGTCTTTTCTATACTAGTTTCCAATTTTCACTTTTGTTTTCTACTTACTTATACTCTCTCTTGCTTATTGTGAGAAGGTAACACACCAGTCCGTTGGACATTAGCTGCCTTCTTAACTACTGATTATACTTACTGCACATGGGATACTCTACTAAGGTGGCCAAACCTGATAAAGCACAGCCAGGACCACAGTTCTACATCCACTCATCTAACAGCTCATTGACTGAAGACTGGGCAGAAGAGACACTTTCTCCTCACCTCACCCTCCCAGCTGCATAGTCCCAAGCCTTCTTTTTCCACTGGCTTCATCTTCCCTATCCTTCCATGAATAGATCGAACCTCACCAGCAGACACATCTAGATGACTAAGCTACACCTCATTAGTGGTATCAGCACAAGAAAAGCCGCAGCAGAGGAAGCTGCCTCTGAGCAGCAACATGCTGTTATATCAGCTTGAGACCGTTCTCAAAAACACAGCCACAGAGACCACAGATTTCCCAGCACATCAACTTTCCAAATATTTGCTCTGTTTCAGATGTTGAGATGACCAGAAGGAAGCACCTAGCTGTGAACATGCCATGCAGTCAGAACACCATTAAACCATGTGCTTTCTAACAAGATTCTTCTAAGCAAAAGGGCCAAGACACTTAGTACACTGTTTTTACAGTTTGGACTCAAAAACTGGTCACCTGGCCTAAGCTTTCTGATTTGAAAAGCATATTTCCAATAAATATGAATGCTTATATGTAATGTGCAACTGTACCCACCACTACCCATTTCAATAACAAGAGTTCAAAGGCAACGTAAGAGAGAAGTGGGCTGCAGGCAGGTGCAATGCTCCTACAGCTTTCCACAGAGCATTTACTCTGCTAATATGTCAGCTGAGCAACCGCTCATCTTGGCAGGGTATTTAAGCTTTTGCAAATACCAGTTACTGGGAGCATATTGTGACCTAAAGTAAAACACAGAAAGTTTTAATGTAAGTATCTCATAGCATATTAGACAACAGCTCAAAACACATTATGAGGAAGAAAAATAATATAAGGAAGAAAATTCAAGAAAATTTCTAAGTTATTTAAAGCCCATACATAGCTAATTTCCTCTTATAAGTGAAGCGATTCATTGTGGACATGAAAATTAGGACCCTAAGCACTCTGAATATATCTATTAGTGTTTCTAAGCAGTTTTATGAACGCTTTGCATTTTGTATTTATAACATTTTCCTACACAACATAATTGCGTTTCTTGGAATAACTGCATTTGCACAAGAACTCTTCCTACCACAGAAACCCAATTAAAACACTAATCCTCAATTAAGAATAAATTAATAAAAATATTTTGAATGAGTTTTTTGAATGCATGTGTATGCACACTATTTTATGCTCAGCAGCCATAATGATCTAACTAAAACGTGTGAAATTAAAACCAAACGAAAGCCTGTTAGGTGCTAACATCACAACCTAACCTCACTCCTGCAAAAATACCATCGGCGTTGCAGAGTGTTGAACTGTTGAACACAGAATAATGAACAAGACCAAATAATTAAGTAAAAATGAACCAAGCAAACACAGTACTTTATGCAGCAGGTAACAGAATAACAGCAACAATGTAAGCCTCAACAACCCAAACAACAGTAACTGTTGATTAAAATATCAATATATTACCTGCTATTGATTCAAATCAAAGGTATCCCATGAAACAGTCAAAAGAAAAGGCGAATCAGTTTGAAATCAAAACAGGGCTGCCAATACAACAACTTTCCTAGATGTCTATGTTTCACCTGTAAACTCTCCTCTGTGAGCTAAAAATAGCTACGTAAAAAACCCAAACTACAGCTATTTGTTTTCAGTGGCATAAGTAACATTTTTCGAGCTGACAGGAGACTAACAAAGAAAAAGCTAGCATACTCAAACACTTGAACACCACGTTCCACAAAGCAAAACAAAAAGGCTTTCGAGGAGTTGCATGTCTTCTAAATTTCACCGGGGTGCAGGGTACGGGCACTAACTTGAAAAGTGTAATAGACAGTACAGATATCTGCCTGAAATAAATACTGGAAAGAAATGTGCTGAAATCCTGTCTATTTTGTAGGCAATAGTTCTTTGATTCAGTTTCAATAATAACTTGCTACCAAGTATATTTTCCTCATATGTTAAAGACTGGTTTATATTCTGTTCGACAAATAGCAACTTCTAAGTGACCCAAGTGAAAGACTTGAAAAGTTTATGAAACAGTATCAAGGAACTTCCCATCACAAATCTCAGACTCAAATACCACATCAATTCTCTACTCCTCTCCTCAGTTGCCCTCAAGTCATTCAGAATTATTTAAGTCTGTTTCTGCTCTTGGAAATTCTCAGAGGGAGCATCATGCTGTGATGCTCAGAAAAATCCTGAAAAAAACCAACCAAACAAAAACCCAATTAAAAAATATGAAAATCAGGGAACTCTATGTATTTTTTCTGAATCTCAACAAGGCCACATTTGCTAAGCCTCCTCTCTTTCTGAGTACTCCCTATAGTCTTTCCTTCCTTGAGCCATGCTAAAGCCTCATCATAGTAACCGAAGCAGCTTAACAGTCCCACAAGCAGCTAAGAGCACCAGCATTATCTAATGGTAGTGAGCTGAGCACATTCAACCTTCACAGGTCTGAGGACGCTACCGTCCAAAATCCATTGCTGCTACCACTGCCTGTCACCTGCCTACTCAAACATCCAAAAGGAAACATTAAAAACACAGAGCAGCGGTAGCTTCACACGCCAGTAGCACATGGTGACCTCCTGAAGTTCCCAAGACTAAAACACAGGTGGGTGGGGGGAAAAAAAAAAAAAAAAAAAAAAAAAAAAAGGAGACACAGCCTCATATGTAAAGTTTTAAAATAAGAATCAGCAACTTGAGGCAGAAGGACACTTTTCAAATCAAGAACCTTGTGTAGATGGTAAAAATGGCCCACTGTAACATGGTTACTGCTCTGTTGCAGCAAAGAACTAGGACACACCATGGAAAACTTTACAGACAGCTACTAATCTCAGTGGTATACCCATGTTTTCAGTAAGAAAAAGGAACAAAAAGCTGTATATTTTTCTTATTATCATGCAGAATTTCGACAGATCACTAGATAGTGAAAACGACAATGATTTGGAAACAAACTGTAGAACCAAAGAGGCAGAAAACTGCAGAAAATCTCTCAGGCAACAACTGCAGCAGGAAAGGATGAAGGCACCAAGTCAACGCCTTTGGTACCAGCACTTTGGCACTGGGAAGAGGGAGTAGATTAGAGTGGGTGTATTGAAAATCCTTATAGGGGTGTTCAGGATAGAAAAAAAAAAAAAAAAAAAGAAAAAATTGATGCTTGGTAATGCTCGAAATAACACACTGTAGTCCTCACACTTGGACAAAAAAAAAAAAAAAACCAACCAAAAAAAAAACCCAACCAAAAAGCAGAAATAGGGGAAAATTATGTAGCGACTGTGATAAAACAGAATAACCAGGTTTTGAGATCACTAAGCATAAAATATGCAAGTACTCAGTTATTTAAACTTTCGCAAGAGCCATTTTGGAGGGACAATCTCAATTAGCAGCCTGCTCTTGTCTCTCGGTACTGCATCACTGGGAAAGTGCGGAGGAAAGAACAGCCCCTATCACCCAGAGGCCAACCTAAGTGCTGTCTGTGCCTCCCTGATACAGACTGACTCAGGGCTGCTCTAAATTTAAACAGCATCTCTAGTTAAGGGCAGACATTAAAAAGTTAACTTAGTCAAGCCATTACATCAAATCGGGGAAAAAAAAAGTTGGGATAACGTAGTACTTTTTGTTGGTTTTGCTATAGTGTGCCAGAAGTATTAAAAGCAAGTATTTTCAAAGTTCATTAAGTGTGAAGTTTTCTGTTTTCCTTTTTTTTCAACACATACAAAAAGTCTTCAGTGAGGAGCATTTTTCCTAAAAGTTTTTTTTTTACTAACTAAACAGCCTACATTAATCTACTTAAGACTAAAACTAGTTTTCTGACATCCTTCTCCATGCATGCTAGAAAAAAAATACCAAATCAGGAGGGATATAGGAGCCCTCAAATTATTCTGTCGCCACTCTTACTGGTACAGGTGTAAATAGAGGAAAACGAGACACATAGAGAACACCGAGCTGGGTGCTCACCATGCAGCTATTGAGACCCTAAACCACAAATCCTCACAAGACCTACCTCGCACACCATCACTCTGCACCCTTTTCGCTGACTCTATGCCTCCAAAGTATTACATAAGACATAGCCACTAAAAAAGGAAATAAACAACCAAAAAAAAACCCCACTTGACTTCAGAGAACTATGAGCATCCAGACAAAACGTCGAACAAGAAACCCGACCGGAAACTTCTGTTTCAGGTGATGATCTGGTGGAGGCAGGCACCCAGCTCAGCACAGCTCACTGTGCTTGCTCCAGCCAAGCCTCCGTGTCTTCGTTCCACCTGCCAAAAGCTGAGACACGGGTCGCACTGCTTCTCTACGCACCGCGAGAGGAAGGCGGGTGGGGAAACTCAGGGCCCTTGTGTGCAATCACCAAATTAGCTCCGAACCAGCCAGGTGCCCACGCACACGCGAGGGATAGGGGTACATACCAAGGTCACACCGAGGTTTAAGGTAACATTTTAAGCTTACAAATGGAAAGGGAAGCGGCAGCCGGCTGAGCTAGCGTGGCTGATCCAGAGTCGCACCATCCAGTGCTTAACTGAGCCTCTTCTGGCTTTGGAAGAGACATTTCCGAAGTCGTGACCCCAAATTACTTCTGAAAACAAACCGAATTACATCGCATTTACTCCCATTCGCTTACAAACACTCTCTCCAGGCACTGGCAGACAGTAAGAGAGCCGGTTTAAAGAGTGGAGTATCTTTCTCCTTCTCTGCCGCTTTTATAAAATACACGTGCACATACGGTGGTGCTTACTATATATATACACATACTTATGTATCACTTAAAAGACCAGACAGCTCTCACCATCGGCCCCGCTGTTCCCTGCGGGCCGGGGCGCTGTCGGCCCGCTGTTCCCTGTCGGCCGCTGCCCCCGGAGCCCGCCACAGCCCCGGCCCCGGCCCCGGCCCCGGCCCCACCCACGCCCGCGCCGCCGGCTCGTCCGCCCCTCTCCTCACCGCGGCTGCCGGCGGGGCGAAGGCCCCGGGGCCGGCCCATCCCCCCGGAGCCGCCGCCCCCCCCCCCCCAGAGGCGGCCACCGAGCCTCACCACGCGCTGCTGGCTCCGCGCCGCCGCCATGTCCGCCGGGCTGGCCCCACGCGCGTGCGTGTCCCTTTAAGGCGCGACACCCGTGCGGCGGCGTCGCCGTTCGCGCCCATCAAGTCCCGCTTGACTGACAGCCCAGCTTGCCAATGGAAAGGGAGAAACGAGGGGTAAGCCTCACCCCGAAGGCGTAAAAGCGCCCTCCATCGACTCAGATTTGAGTGACACATGAGCTATGCAATAAAAGAACAACAAGGGCCCCTCTCATCCAATCGAAGGGGACAAGGCAAGAGAGGCGATGCGGTCTCCTGTGGCCAATCGCTTGAGCGGGGAGGAGCGAGCGGCCGCGGGATTCGTGTGCGGCACACGGCGCCTGCCGCGCACGCGCGGAGGGCAGGCGGCGGAAGAGGATGGTCTTTGTCAAAGTGAGCCCCCGCACGTCAACCAATCGAGAAGCAGAAGTGGCTCGGTGCGGCCCAATCAGCGCCGCGGCTGCGAGACCACCCAATCAGCGCCCCGCGCAGGGCAGAGCGCCCGCGGCGGGATTGGCGGGGAGGGGGAGCAGCGGGGGCGGCGATTGGGCGACGAGTTTTGAAGGCAGGTTTGGCGCGAGGCGGTGATTGGCTGCCGCCGGAGCCCGAGCCCGGGGCGGAGGGAAGGGCGGGGGGCGCGGGGTGACGCCGATGCTGACACCGACACAAGGGGGACGCGGCGCGGCGGCGCGGGCTGGGCGCGGGGCCTAGGGCGGCGGCGGGGCGCGCTCCCAGGCGCGGCGGCGGAAGGCGGGAGGCGGGGGGGGGGCGGCGGCGGCGGCGGCGGCTCCTCGGCGGCCCAGGCGGCCGCTCCGGCCCTCGCCCCGGCACCTCCCTCTTCCCCTCCCTCGGCCCGCCCGTGTCCGCCCCGCCGGCCGCGGCGCGGATGGCGGCGGCGGCTGCCCCGGCTCTTTATGCCTGCACCAAGTGCAACCAGCGCTACCCCTTCGAAGAGCTCTCCCAGGGCCAGCAGCTGTGCAAGGTGCGGGGGGCTGAGGCGCGGGGCAGCGCTCGCCGGGACGGGGCCGGGGCTCTCACAGCCCCTGGCTTCCCGGGAGGGGCGGGGGGGGGGCTCGGCCCTGGCGCAGGAGGCAGCCGGTAGCCCGGCGGGGTGTGAGGGTTTGGTGGCCCTAGAAAAGGTGGGGTAACGCCGCTCTTCTCTCCCCAGGAGTGCCGGATCGCCCACCCCATCGTGAAATGCACCTACTGCCGCTCGGAGTTCCAGCAGGAGAGGTACGGGAGGGTGCCGCCGCCCGCCGGAGCCCTGCCGCCGGCCCACCCGCGGGAGGAGCGGCGGTCCCGCAGGCAGAGCCGCCGGTAGCGGCAGAAATTCACACCCCTGCGACGGGAAGGAGGGCAGAACCGCAGGGAAATAAACCGGCCTGCCCGCTCTGTCGGCACCGGTGTGTCGCTGGAACGCAGCACGGCGTTAGATTTGTTCGCTTGCCGTTAACCGCTTACCGCAGCGCGTGTTTGCGTGTGGGTTTTCCAGTCGTTGCGTGGGAAAGAATGTGAAGGTGCGTGTTTGTCGCTGAATTCAACATTATGCAATTTTGTCTTTAGCAAAACTAACACGATATGCAAGAAGTGTGCCCAAAACGTGAAGCAGTTTGGAACGGTGAGTAAACTCTTAGTTTTAAACACTGAAGTTCAGGTCATTCATGATTTAAATTGAAAACAAGTTCTCTTGTTGCTAAGCTTAGTGTTTTCTTCAGGGGAAAGAAAAAAAAAAAAAGAGTAGTTTACCTTTCAGAAAGGTGATGAAAGTTACTGGCAGCTCTTGATTTGCTTTGTGGCTTACAGTTCCTTTTTTCAAATTGAAATCTGTTGTCGTTACATGTAGCTTAACAGTTACAGTTAACTGCAGTGTAGTTATTCATAGTCAAAACAGGCTTATTTCACTTCGTGCATGTAATTATTTGCATATTTTCATAAACACATACTTGACAGCAGAAAGACTGTAAGCTGTCTGTGTTCTTAATGAACGGTAAATGTGAAAATCTAATAATACCAAGTACTTTATGTTACGTAAGTCATAAAATTTTTACATGCATGTTAATCACGTTAAACTGTTAAGTAGAAAAGATGTTACGGATGTTAGCCGTATGCATGTTACGTTGCATTTTCTCATTAAGCTGAATTCCAGCTTCAGTTCTATTAGAAAAATTATTTTTTTTTTTAATATATGAATATGCACATTGTTTCTGAGTGCCCTGCAGATACTAATTTATAGAAGGTATCAAGATAACCTTGTTGTGAAACAAAAGTGTGTAACTTCTATGTACTTGACATAATGCATATTAGATAAAATTCAGCTCATTTGAGAAACAGAACAACTGTTGGTATGTAGTCAGGCATTTTGTGAATGTAAATGTGAACTGAACAAAGAACGTTCTTTCAGAAGCTGAAAATGTAGCAAAATGAAGTGCAAGACAGATGCAACAATGTTTTTATCAGTAGTTCATAAAAAAAAAAAGCAACTGCATTGAAGACAATCAGCCAAATTTTGACCTATGAAAACTGACAGCAATTTTATTTTCCAGCAGTGTATTATTCCAGTTGAGCATAGGATAAAAAGCTGATAATCTGACATTATGGTATCTGAAGGGTTTGGGGTTTAAGTTTCCTGCAGAATTGCAGGAATCGGAATACTGTCTTAGAGCTGTAGGGTTATCGAATACTTGAGTAGTGCAAGGGAGAGGGATGTTTTCAGAAACTTCCAAAGTCTAAAAAATGACTTAATTACTCTTCTTTTAAAGGTTTTAAGTGATTTCTTTAGTAATGTAGTAAGACAGAAAAAAAAAATCATATTTAAAAAAATGAAAAAAAGAGGCAGAGGTAGTGGTAAGCAGTTACACATTGTATGTATTTCTTGCATTGAAAATGTTCCTGGGTTGTCATGGAAAGTCCAGACAATTTTTGACAACTGAAGTAGCATCATTTCAGAGGTAGGGTTTAGTACTGAGGATAGAAATGGTAAGAGAAAAGGTTCTTTAAGATAGGTTGTATAAAGCCCCAGTAGTTTAGAAGCATCATTGTGTGATTTGAAATACCGGTGTTCATTACAGAAACTGTAAATGTATTAACTTCAGTTCAACTTATCTATTTTTCAGCCCAAGCCTTGTCAATATTGTAACATTATTGCAGCATTTATTGGCACAAAATGTCAGCGTTGCACCAACTCGGAGAAGAAGTACGGCCCACCTCAGACGTGTGAACAGTGCAAACAGCAGTGTGCTTTTGATCGAAAAGAGGAGGGAAGAAGGAAGGTAAGCTTTCTTCCACAGCTGTAATGGCTTAGGCTGACAGCAGAGAATGTTCCTCCTTCACAAGAGAAAGGTTAACAGAAGTATATCTTGACTTCACTACTATTAGATTAAAGTCGCTGTGTTTTACGATATTTGAATTAAATTTGCAACTTGCAATTGTTATGTTAGCTACTGAGCTAACTTACCTTAAATTAAATCTCTCCTTTTAAAAATAAGCTTGAGTGTAAGCTGACAGTCGTAGCTGGGGACCCAAGGTTAAGGAGCTGAATAGTTCCTGGTGCTTTAATTTCTTAATTATTTTTTTCCCCCATCTGTTGGATCTTACGTATGTGTGTAACTTGAATCTATCGCTTTACCTCTTCCAATTTGCCTGCCTTGCCTTAAAGTACAGCACCAGAGAGGTGGATTGCTCTCAACAGCCCTTTGTGTTCTGTTTTCTTAAATAGCTTTGGTGAGTGCCACTTTCTCATTCCAGAAGGTGCTGAGGAAATGACCTCAAAAGCCTCTTGCCTGAACCCAAGAATAGTGCTGTTTTTACAGAAGAATTTACTTGGTACAAGTAACAAGTTGGCTGGACTTCTTGATTCTGCCTGGAATACGATGGGTTGAGAGAGGGTACATGGTGTCTAAACTAAAAATGATTTGTCCCTTTAAAAAGTTATTGTCACTTCTCTGATGTAGAGCAAGTCCAACGTTTGCTAAGGCTGCTTTCTAGCGTAACTTTAAATGACAAATATTGTCACTTCTGTGATATAGAGCGAGTCTAACATTTGCTGATACTGCTTTCTAGCATAACTTTAAATGACACAAAGAAATGGCACTTTACTAAAAGATAACATGCATATGTTGGTGATACAGTAGTGCTGTTTCATACCAAAGAGATGTCTGGATTTTTCCCAAATATAACAAATGAAGTGAAACAAAACATTTCTTGTGAATATTGAAGTACATCTTTCTAGTGCATATATACTTGGAAAAAAACCCTGCTATGAATTCTTTCCCAAAAGGTTGATGGGAAATTGTTGTGTTGGCTCTGCACACTGTCCTACAAGAGAGTGCTACAGAAGACAAAAGAACAGAGGAAGAGCCTAGGATCTTCACACTCTAACTCCTCATCCTCATCTCTTACTGAGAAAGACCAGCATCATTCAAAACACCACCACCACCACCATCATCGTCACAGCAGCAGTCATCATAAGTACGTATTTAAAAAATTAAACTAGCCCTTGGTACCTCTTTTTCAGTGTTCTCTTAGTACTGAGATCAAATCAAAGGAAATAAGAAATACTGTTTACAATATCACATCAAAAGCGGTAGCAGAATGTTGTTCTTCCATGGTCTGTCAAAATCCCTGAATTCTTACAGTTTGAATGAAGGGAAGTCAGCAAAAAGCAGAAATTCTTGGTGATCATCAAAAGAATTGATGTTAGAAGTGGTAGCGAGTCTAGAAAAGAAACCCACAGAATGGCTACAGAGCAAGTTACTTATGAATAAACTTGAATTTGGCTTTCTAAGCAGTAACTGCTGTGTGATAACTGTTACTCTATTTGGGTTAAAAAGTGGTGAGAGCAGCATAGACTGATAAAATGGTTTGAGTTGGAAGTGACCTTAAAGGTCATCTAGTCCAACCCCCCTGCCCTGGGCCGGGACAGAGCAGCTACTTCAGTCAGAATCCTCACCCTAACTTCATCCTCACTTGCGTGCGTGTACTTGCAGTTAAATGGAGAAGCAGAAGCAACAGTGTGGCGTCGCCCTCGGTCTTGGACCACTTTGTATCTCTGTGACAGTTTTTATAATGACATCCTGCTGAAATAGGCCGTTTGTGAGCGGCTGTGGTACAGACATGGGAAAGAACACTGGCGGTTCAGTTGCTGGCGCTCTTGATAACAGTTCACACCACTTTGTCCCATCTGCTGCAGTTCTTCCCAGCATGCCAGCCCTGGCCACGGCATACTCAGAGTACCAACCTTAACACACATATCCAGTTTATCTAGTCATAAATCTCAGAAGTGATTTGGGGTTTATGCCAGTATAATAGTAGTCATGGTTCTTATTTTCATTGGTAGGCTTATGGCAGCACAACTTTAGAACTACTTATTATTTTTATTTTGGTGTTGGATAGTGAATACTACAGCTGCAGTGGTAATGGCCCTGACTCTAGAGACAGAAAGACTTTAATTCTAAGCTTCACTTTTCTAGTGCTTATAATTTTCTATTTTGACTGAAACTTGCCTGACTAAGCGTGACTTAAAGATACAAGCAAAATAAGCTGGAATGGTATTGGAAATGAGGAGAAGAGAAATGCACATCCTTTCACCTAAAAAAAAATAGAAAAATAAGGTTATTTTTTAGGAATTTGAGGAAGAAAATTATTCTTGGCATGCAGAGAGTTATTGTACTGTTCCTGTTCTCTCAAGTCTCTGCTGAAAATTGAGTTACAGCAAGCTAAATCTAATTTAATGCATTTGGCAGAGATATAGTAAGGATTAAATAAAAAAAAAGTTAGCTCTTTACTACAGCATAGAGCTTCTAATATACTCAGGAGTTGTAGAAGTAGGCATATCTGTATACAGATCACAGTGTTCCTGGTTTGGCATCTTTTTTCTATAGGCTGCCACTGGTCCCTTGCTTCTGGCCCAATAAATACCCCTCTGTTTCCCTGTCCATTTCAGTTGGTGTTAAGGTGAGACAGCGAGGTAGAAATACAGATTCACTGAAATATTTAATTCAGTGTAATGTTCTATGTACTACCATTCCTCTATCAATGGTGTTTATTAGTTGCTTTTTAAATTATTGAAAACAAATGTTTAGACCTGAGAAACAGTTATTTTCAGGGATCCAAAACTTCACTTTGCTCTTATGCCACCAGATAAGCACCACTTTAGGCAATGTTCGTATTGCAGTATGGGAATCCCAGGAATGCTGCTTTAGACCAGCTTGCTGAGTACAAGATTAGCAATATAAGGCTCACAAAACTTGAGAGATACCAACAAAAAGATTTAGCTGTTGGTCTTGAAGTCTACCCCATGTGTCTTACAGAAGTATAAATATTTCGCTAAGAAATATTTTTATAGCATCCTGACATAGAAAAGAGTGATCATGAATCTGACAGATAGTACAACTCTCCAACTGAAGATTCATAATTGGTAATTTTCTTTACAAAAAAAAAGGGGGGTGGATTTTTCTCAAGTGCAGATACCATTCACATAAACTTAGAAACAATGGCATGTTTGGTCGGTTACCAAATACATTTCACATATTTCAGAATCAGCAGTCTGAGTCCAGAACAAGATCAGGGACTATGGAAACAGAGGTAAATATAATACTATTTATTAATTTCCTTTTAATTTGTCTTGCAGTTTTCATTTAAAGGACTTTTTTTTTCATGCATTTCTGCCTAGTCTCTAGCATTCCAGCTAGGAGCATGAGTTAGTTGTTTCACATGTACCAAGTGGTGATACTAGAGAGTTATATAGTATGAGGCTTTAGGTTTACATTTTGTTTGATTTCAGCCATAAATCCTCTGCAGCTATTCAGAATGAAACTCCAAAGAAAAAACCCAAACTGGAATCCAAGCCATCAAATGGAGATAGGTAAAGTTATATTTTTGTAAAGCTGAGCCATTTCAACAAAATAGAGCAGTGATTTGTGGCCATTTGCTTCTTTTCTTTTTTTTTTTTTTTTCCTTTACAATCTGAAGAATGAGGGAGGTGAAACTGTTGTCCAACCAGGCAGATTATTGGGTGGCATCTTAGTGCTGTCAGTCAGCTAAATGACTTTATTAGCAGAAAACTGACACTGCATTCCTGCTTTTAAGCTGTTTGGGGCAAAAGTAAATAAAGCTTACGTATAAGGCAACAGGTATCAACAAAGCAGTATTCTGTGACATGGGTGTTTTGTCGATGAGCTGCAGGGTTGAACCTGCTGCTTTAAGCCTTTCTAGTACCTAGAGAGGTCTTTTGGGCCATAATGTGTGAGACATTATGTTTATTCTGTCTCTGGCCAAACAGTTGGTGTAAAAGTAAAAGTGGCTGCTTCAGTCAAAAGGTATTTGTCCCCCTCAAAGCTAATACTTAATTATATTTCTGCAGGTGTATGTAATGTGTGCCATTAGTAAGGTAATTTGCCAGTTGCATCCATTGCTGTCAGGTACATACTTTTTTTGCATTGGTCCTTAAGGATGTTTGTGGAATTATTAAGTCTCCAATTTGAACTTTTTACAAAATTACTGTTTTTTCCTATTGATGTTGCAAGTAACTATTGGTTTTTTTATTTCATTTTTAGTAGCTCAATAAATCAGTCAGCAGACAGTGGAGGAACTGACAACTTTGTCCTCATAAGTCAGCTGAAAGAAGAAGTAATGTCACTTAAACGTCTTCTGCAGCAAAGAGATCAGACTATTTTAGAAAAAGATAAAAAGGTAAAAGTTGCACCTGCTTAATAAGAACTTTGTAATTTTGTTTTCTATTTTGTAGACTGGTAACAGTGTCAAAATGGTGAGATAAGAATCAGATACTTTTTTTTTTTATATATATAGCAACTAATAAGATCTTGCCATTTAAAGGACAAGTTTGGAACTTTTGTATCATGAATATATTTTGGTTCTAAGTCAAAGAGGGATTCATCTTACCTTGCATTCAGCCATCTGGTTCACTGTTACTCAGGCTGCATGACACAGGTGATGGATAAAATGCCAGACAGTGGTTTATATGTTTTATGTGTTCTAAACTGGAGTCACGGTAAAGATCCTGCATAGGCTGATGGGCACACGAGATTAGAGGACAATAAGAGTTTAGCATAGTTTTTGTTTAGCTTTAAACTAAAGCAACTATAGCTGTAATTAATGAGTTGATGTCCAAATTTACATGTGCACTCTATGAAAATGAAATGTTTTGATTTTAGAAGGTTGGTAGCATTTGTGTAGTGTAGGTTATCAAGTCTTTTGTGTGGTCAGAGACTAGAAGAGAAGCTTGGATTAGGTGCCTGGCAGTCAACAAAAGTTAAGCAAAGCATTCAGGCCCAAGTGGCTGCAGTGAAACTCATGCAAGAGATTCACCCTTCAAACAGCCGAATGACTAACAAGAGAAGAGAAAGAAGTACAAATATGTACTTTGCTCTTCCTTTATTAGAACCTATTTCTCTGCCATCTGATTAACTAGATGTTTTTAAGACGGTGGCTCTAGAGTGTATGTTCAGGATTGAGTAGGTTTTGGAATTGTATTTAAAATAAATTTACTGTATTTTCAAGTAAAATTTTTATTATAGATGCATGGTGGCCTATCAAAACATCAGTGGTTAAGAAAGGCTCATTGATCCTGAAAGGAAAATGCTTCCACTTTTAAACCATAGTTCACTATCTTCGTTTCTACACTTAAATGTGTTGTGTAAGGGATATTGACCCTTTTTTTCGTTTATATAACTGTTCTAATACACCTAGTGTTGGAAGTACTTGCTATTTCAAGCCTTTAAGCAGTTAATGTGAAAGAGCTGAAGAGCCTGTCATGGATTCTCTTTAGGTATTTTCTTCAAAGGTCAGACATTAAGGCCCTGATGTCTCTCTTACAAAGCGAGTAGAAGATCATGAATCAGTAGGAAATTCACTTATCTCTTTTTATATTTGATCTACTGGCAAAGCTAACAAAAGGGTTAGGTAAGGACATGTCACCTGCTTCTGCGTAACCACTGCAGTAACTTGTTGTGCTCTTTCCATAGGGAAAGCATCTAATAAATTTAATATCCCCACTGCGAAAACTATTTAACCTCAGAGTTCTTTGAACTTAAGACTCCTTCAGGCAGGAATTACTCACTTTCAGAGTGTCACTTACTTTCTTCAGCTGCTGCGGGGGGTGAGAAAAGCTGAACAGATCGTAGTGTTTGCATAGCTCAAAAATTTACAACAAATGAATATACTGCAGCTTTCTTTTTTTACTGTGAGATAGTAAATGTAAAGTCATGTACTGGGATAAAAGCCTGAGCCAGATGTGTGGGAGATTCCTATTAAGATCTTATCCCAAGGTTTGTGTAGGGACAGCATTTGAGCAGTTTGGAGTGCTCTGGAAGAAAAACTTCTGAAATGTATAATGTGTGGCACAAAAACAACTCGGTACACCAGCTTTACAGACAATTCTCATTCATCATTTTTTGTTATGAGTCAAGATCTCAGCCGTGTGATTACCAGTGCTTACTGTTTGCAGTAATAGCCTTATTTGGCTTTCTGGACAAAATATTACTGAGACACCAAGACATTGTCGTGGGACCCTGAGACTTGATCATTAGGAAGGGAGCACAATTTGTTGAATGTTCACAGGTAGTGCGTTTGCTCACCTTGTGGCATACTTCACTGTGGTGCAATACTGTCACTAGGTTTTTTTGATGTTTAGTTTGTGGTATGTGGTTTTGTACTGGATCCCCTGTACACACCCGAAGTACAGCCTGAAGTACACAGCCCCCGTGCACAGCCCGAAGTACACATCTTGAGCAGTGTACAGTGAGGTTTATGTCCTTGTGTCAAGGTACCTGCACTTTATTTAGGACCATTTGACTGACAGTTCCTTTGAATACTTTGTTTCACTGTGTGATTTGACACATGCTAAGGTTTGTAATAGCAGCCTTGGTAGTCATTTTAGGAATGTATGCTCTGGTTTGTTATAGCAGGCTTATTTGCTAGCAGAGAGGCTTCATTTCCTGATAAATCCCGATTGACCAGAGAGGTTCAAAATAGACAGGTGAATTTGGGATGCTTTGAGGAACTAAAATTTTTTAAAGAAGTGGTTCCTAAAACTTCTGGGTCCGTATACAACAAACTGTTAATAGTTTGCTTAGCTGCATGTGCTTCCAGAAGAAGCATTCAACTCTTTGGACAGAGAGATCTATCACAATTTAGAAACACCTGCCTTGGCGTGTGTCATCTGGATCTCTGCCTGGCTCCAGAGAGAGCCAGTGGCAGCAATACTGCACCATACACTCTGAATTAAATCATAAGTCATTTTAATTAATGCCTTTCTAGTAACACAGTTTAATTCACTATTGTGGTGGATCGAGAAGCAGTGAAACTCTGGAATGTACACTTAAGTTTAGGATGAATTGTATTGTAACAGGACACAAAGGAATCCTTTCTCTTGTCTTTGTATGGAAGATTTGGCATATATTGCCGTATCATGTAACTGAAGAGAAATACCTGAAGATTGTGATAAGTTTCTCCCACCTGAAAGAACAGCTAAGATTAGAAATTATTAGTCCTTTATTTGATTGGAGGGGGGGGTGATTAACCTTCTTTATACCAAATCCTGAGTGAGCAATATTGTTGAATAACTAGACATACTTACTTTTCCAGCTACTTCTCAAGTGCTGATCTGTCAATACTACAGTAGTAAATAAATACAGTGTTTCCTGAGGCTTCCATAAAGATTTCACAGATGATTAGATGATCTATACTGTAGCAGTCCAAGAAATCTTCATAGAATTTGTTTTTTTCAGTTGACAGAACTGAAGGCGGACTTCCAGTACCAGGAGTCAAACTTGAGGACAAAGATGAACAGTATGGAGAAAGCTCACAAGGAAACTGTGGAACAGTTGCAGGTGAGCAATTGCTTATCAGTACTTGAGAAATACTTCAGATGGAATTATGTGTTCAGGCTGTTCATCCAGCAATGAAACAGTACGGGGTTCTTGAATGGTCATTACTGCGTTTAATTTCGGATGCCTTGTACAGCGGTTCTGCAGTCACCATACAATCTCCATGTGAATTAGACTCACTGTAAGAATTGCTTTCTAACTTTGAGATAAATACTTACCTCACATGCTTTCTCAAATGTTATGTTATTTTTTATTTATTTTTATTTTATATATTTGTATTTATTATTTAATCAGTTGTCAGTGTGCTATTGATCTGATTTAACGGCTCATCGTAACGCAATTGACAGTTGAATGTCTCTTGTGAAAGCATTCTTTATTGGGAAGAAAGCCTGAATTCATTGCCTTGTAAATCACAGACTGAGCAGATAGTCAGTGCAATACCTCAGATAATAAATTTTGCAATCAGGAGGTGCGGTTATATTTTCTGTTGAAGATGGAACACGCATATCAAAAAGCATGTACAAAATCTTTGAAAAGTAATCATTGTCTTCTTTGAATGTTCTCAGCAGGTACATTTTGAGAATTTGTTTCATAAATGCAATGGGAAATGAGCACATGGCGCTACTATCTGAGACGTTTCAGTAATTCATGAAACTTTCTTATCTGTGTTGCAGGCCAAAAACAGAGAACTGCTCAAACAGGTTGCAGCATTGTCAAAGGGTAAAAAGTTTGATAAAAGCGGGAGTATACTGACATCTCCTTGAGGAACTGGTTGTCCATGGGGTTTGCTACTCTACGTAGGTTTGAGTAATTCTGTGAAGCCCTTAAAATCCTGTGTCGTGGAAAAAATATTTTTGCACACCAGATGAGTTGGCATGTTTCCTACACGTTTTTATAATTAATGTGCAGCTTTTTTTAGTTACTGTTCAGATGAAATACTTCAACTGGCTTGAAGAATGTTTTTATTTTTTTGATATTGGAAACTTTTTGCCAGCAATAGTATTAAACAATTGCATAGAGAACATAGCAGTGCTCTCTCTAAAAGGACAACATGCAATAACAAACTAGGTGTACTTTTTACAAAGCAGCAACTGAGTGTTTTAAACTACACTGATGTCAGCCAAAAGTTTATGAATCTGCAGTGACACTGAACACTGGTTTCTGGCAACTGTTCTTTTACTTTGTATCAAGATACAAATTTAGAATGGAAAATCATGGTGCTCTCAAGTGAAACTAAAAAAAGACATATATGTATGTGTAAATACAACTGTAACGGTTATATTCTTAGTTAATAACAAGTAATCAGTGTTTTACATTCTTGTGATAGGGATCTACCGAAAGATTATCTATTGTACAGTAACAGAGGCAGTGTGGTTTTTGTAAGATTTACTGTAGATTTTTCTTGCAAGTGCCTTTCTCCAACTCTTTATTTATAGGAATGTTGGTATTTTGTACATAAGGTTTTTATGTTTTAAAATAATGTTTAATAAATGTTTTATGTAAATATAAATGTGTGTACAGAGGAATCTGAAACAAAGATCAAAGTGGCTGGTGCGATGCTCGAAGCAGCATGAAGAGCTAGCTACTTGATGGACAGTGAGTATTGGCTTTAGATAACCTTTGTAGCTTGTGTCTGTGAGGTGTAGAATTTTGTTAGTGCTCCTCATGCCAAACGCTTCCTGGACAAAAAACGAAATCTTTTGTGCCACACTGGAGTTTAGTGGTTTGTTTATTTTTCCCACTTGGCAAAGCGCAAATTTTAATTCCATAGCAGACATTGTGCTCTCAATGTTACATCCTTAATTAGTGATATACACTCAAAGTTTTAAAAAAATGCACTCCCCCTTGTCTGATTTAATGTACTTCGTTGTAACTTAAGGTGATTCTTAATGAATTACAAGATTCTTGTCCCCTAGTAAAGATACACAATGAGGAAAAGAGTAGCCAAAATTAATAGTCCTGAAATTTAATTAAAGGAGTCTATGTGATGTTAAAGGGTGGGTTGTTTTAATGTTTTGTGCAGATTTTGATTGTAAATTACATCAGTTTAAGTTTAGCTCTGCTCCTAATGGACTTCAGTGATATTTAGCAATTTCTGTTACACATAATTGAGTGTACCCCAAGGTCTCTGTTCAGGAAGGCAAGTTACAAATCAGCATGAAGTGAAGTAGACTGACATTAGTAAAGGTTTAGTTCAGCTCTGGGTACTGGTTGGTCACAAGGTAACTGCTTATATTTCAGTAAGCTTAACTGTGTAGAATAAGCTACACACCTTTTAATTAAAGAGCTAAAATCTGAGGTTCCTTGGCTGTCCACCCATGTACTGAACTGTGAACTCCTTTTCAGTAGTTCAGACAAGTTCCAGCAGTGACAGACTACTGAAGAATTTGAAAAAACCAAGCTAGCTTGTTTCATATGGTATACGTGTATTTTTATAAATGCTTTTTATAAATGTTTATAAATGCTCTTCTTTAAACTTGCTAAACTAGAGTAGAGACTGCTGCCATCCTTTGGGGATGTTGTGATTTTTTTTTTTAAATATTACAAACTTAAGACTTTCATTAATTCAGAGTAGTATTTTGATACTGGGTTTTTTTTCCAGTTGAATGGCAACCCATGTTTGAAATTAGCTTTAAGACACAGAAAAGCATATCAAATTTAAATGTTTGAATTAAAATCACTTAGTGATACCTGTTCAAGCTGCAGTGAGGACGTTTTAAAGGAACAAACTGAAGTTCTGTATTAGAAGTAATTGCCTTTATAAATCCCAGTCTGAAAAAATTTTTATGGACTTCACAGTACTTAGTTCTAAATACCTGCAGGTTTTCTTCCATAATCTAATTTTTAACATTAATTTTTTAAAGCTAGCCAACTGAATCCCAGTCTGAAAATAGTGTCCTGGAGCTGTAGATTATTGACACAATAAACTGATGTTCTTTAAACGTGGATCTGCGAGGAGATTGTTGTACTGTATTGTGGTTTTTAGCCTGTTTCCAGATGGTGATTAGCATTAACCAGTCATGGCCATTTTGGCTGAAATTATTTATGTATTTTAAGCCTGTGAATATTGCAGCCCCTTTTTAGATAGTATGTCTAAGTACGCGTTCTGTAGTGAAGCTATTCAGCTGTCCACCTGTATAGACTGTTGGAATACTGTACTGGCACACATCTGACCGTTGACATTTTGTACCTTTTCTAAATCCAATGTTTCACAATAAAATCTTGTCAAAACATTCATCTGTCCTTCTAAAATTATTCAGAAAGTCATATTTCATGTTAATCCATCACACTATGAGACTCACTAAGCCTGTGGCCAAAAAAAGAGGCAGAATTTAATATTTGCATTTAGTATTTAGATTTCAGGGAAGATTAGACACCTTGACCTGTCTACAAATTATAACAAATTAGACCTTCAGATTAATTTCTCTGAAGAAAATACTTTGGTTTTCTGCAGCAGGATTATAATACAGATAAATATTTTCTTAGAGAAGAAGAAAAAAAAACCCTTAAAGTTTAACTGAAATCTAGTGACATTTAATAAAGCCTTTGACAGGTTTTTTATGTTCTAATGAACATCAGCGCTCATGTTTACAAGTGCCTGAATTTCAGTCTTAGTCTGTTAACCATAAGGTGGTTCTTTCTTCACATACATTGCATACAAGTTTGATTCTGAGATTTGAAGTGACATTGATAATTTCCATGTCTGTTCCCTTTGTTGTGTCAGGAGGAGTTGGGTGCCCACACCAACATGCTGTCAGTCACAGTTGCTTCTGATGTTCAGAGCACTTTGTGCTGCAATTTATAGATCTCAGTTTGTTTTTCTCAGTGATCAATCTTTATCTTTCCACAATCTAGCAGATACTTCTCATTTAAGAACTAAAGTTCAGAAAGAAAAAGAAATTAAGAAAAATCTCAAACCAACAAAAGAATAAGTCTGTAGCTTTCAGGTCAAGGCAGTTTTCTAGAAGAGGAGAATCTGAGTTTCAGAGCGCTTCTCTTAGAGCAGTGTGTATTTCATGTAAGGTATAATGACGAATAATGTGCTATTCTAATATTGATTTGTTCTTAGCTTCATTTTAATGCAAATTTGTAATGGCTTTGTTGAAGCCATTGATTTTTTTTAAGCTTAGAACAAATCAAAAGCATGTGTGGTACCTAATTTAGATATGGCTTCTGCGTGATGCATGCAAAACTTGTATAACTGGCTATGTAACAGATCGACTCCCCAGAAGAGATTTGCATCATTTTCCTTAAAGAAGATTTAAATTGATACAACCTGTGTGTAGGCACTTAGGCAGTACCAGTGGCTTCAGAAGCTCTGAATCCACACTGATTTTTTTTTTTTTTTTTTTAAAACACTGAAGTTTCTGTTTGCAAACTATAATGTTAACTAAGTTTTTTAAATGGAGCAAAAGCTATCATATTATTTTTTTGAACCTTCAAATTAATGTCATTTTTGTGCCTTCAAATGAGTTACTAAAATATTGGTTCAATTGAAAATACTGCAATAGAAGATACATTTTCTCATGTATTATGTGCAATTCCTAGCTTTTCTCATGGTAAATGTATTAATATATAAAATGACTTCTGTTGACTCCCACAGAAGAAGCAGGAGGAGTCAGGCAAGGGGATTATTGAGGTGGAAAGAGGAGATGTTTGAGGTGCTCTTGCGGAATGAAGCAGAGTAATGGAGGTGTAATGGCTAATGGGGAAGAGGAACCTCTGAGATACCATGTTGCTCATTCAAGTGATGTGCTGAATCACATGGTTGGGTTTTTTTCAAGACATATTATCTGTGTCTGTTCAAAAATGGCAATTATTTAAGGTAAAATGCAGCATTGCTTAAGGGAGTTTTTTTTTGTTTGTTTTAGTGATACTAGAGTCCAAATTTGAGAAATAAACAGAACAAACAGCTTGATTAAATTGAAATATAAAGATATACAATGCAAAATCCATCTTACAAGCAGTTAGTCATGCTCTTTATGCCTAGAAAAAAAATAGGTGAAATTGTAACAGCGGACTGTATACCGTTGCCACAGCTGGGTAATGATGCAGGTTTCATCATATGACTTGAACTTTCTGTCTGTTCATTAGACAGAAATCATCTTTGAAGATGTCAGTCACCAGCATGTGAACCATTGACATTTCCCCTTGCTTTAACTCAAAGAGAAAACAAGTCTGGATTTGCCCGTTTACCTTTAAAAATTCTCATTACAGTGTACTGGCACTGCTCTGACTGACCTTCTTGCTCCTGGGAATTTCACTTCAGTATCTCTCCTGGTGGGTAAAGGCAATTTTGTGTTTTGACTGAATGAGGTTTAAATACCACAGATGCTGTTGTATTAAACAAGCCAGGTGAAAGCAAAGATTTGTTTGTAGAGTATAAATTTTCCTTCTGCTAAGGCTTTCTGACTCTTGGAGTACTTGGGTAAGTTCATTCATTTTTAATTGGCAGTTTGAAAAGAAGCCTTCCAGCGTCTGAAGAGAACTAAAGGCTGAAGATAAACCTGCATCATCTTTGCATACAAAAGGTCAGTCCTGGAGGCATAAGTGGAAGACTGCTTTTATAGTGACTTGTTTTGATTGCAGAAGGTTTGCGGACAAACAAAAATCAATTGGACCAACAAATAGGTCAGGGTTGCTTTGGACCGTGGTGATCTTATCACAGGTTGGGTCACAGGAACGTGATGTATTCCTACTATGGCTTCTGCAGGTATTAGAATTTGCAGCCTAAGTTGATTTTTAGCTCCAGTTGTAAACACACATTCCCCCTCCCCCCCCTTTAGTAACTTCCAGCAATTTATTTTGAACTGAATGATGAAACCCTGAAGATGTTTTCCCTTATTTGAATCAACAGAAAAATGTGTTTTGCTTTGTTTCAGTAAAAGATGTAGTGCATTCACAATTTAGCCTTCATCAGGCACTTCAACTCATGTCTTTTCATTTTATGGAAAACTCGAAGGTCAGTTTTATTCATAGATGTTCCTTGGGAAACTTTTTAAACAACTCTTTGCATACTGATGTACTTCTTGCAGAATCACCTGTGTTAATTTCCCCTTGTATTTGTATGCTCAAAATTCCACTGCAGCATAATACACCATTGTTGGAGTGGGTCCAGAGGAGGCCACGAAGATGATCAGAGGGCTGGAGCACCTCTCCTATGAGGACAGGCTGAGAGAGTTGGAGCTGTTCAGCCTGGAGAAGAGGAGGCTCCAGGGAGACCTTATAGTGGCCCTCCAGTACCTTAAGGGGGCCTACAGGAAAGATGGGGAGAAGCTCTTCAGCAGGACCTGTTGTGATAGGACGAGTGGTAATGGTTTTAAAATAGAGGGAGGTAGATTCAGACTGGACATCAGGAAAAAAATATTTTACACTGAGGGTGGTGGAACACTGGCCCAGGTTGCCCAGAGAGGTGGTGGAGGCCCCATCCCTGGAAACATTCAAGGCCAGGTTGGACGGGGCTCTGAGCAACCTGATCTGGTTGGAGATGTCCCTGCTCCTTGCAGGGGCGTTGGACTAGATGACATTTAAAGGTCCCTTCCAACCCAAATCACTCTATGACTCTAAGATACTTCAGTCTTTATTGTGTAATAAATCTGCTCCAGTTTCCAGGGTGAGATTAGTAATCCATAGTGCTTTTTTCGCTTGTTTTGCACTAAAGTTAATGATACATAAATATTTTTTTTAAAGTAAACACACCTTTGGATCTTGTTTAACAAAAGTACTGGGAGCAACCTCTTCCCTTACATCCTAAATGCTAAATTTAATAAGAGAAACTAGAGCTAGATAGGAATGGCTGCCTACATAAGTTTAGCCACTAGATGCTGCTTAAACCACACAGTTTCTGAGGAGCCGATGGGTGCAAGTGCTTTCTGCGCACCGTCTGGCATCCACAGTGCATAGCTCTTCCTGCTCAAATACAACACTGATGCTAAAATGTGAATATCCCAAACACTGAAATAGTTGTACTTTGGCATATATTTCAGAAAATTTGAAAGATATATTGGAAAATCAAGTATAACAATATTAAGCATGTTTAATATAGTTAAATTTATTTGGAACTATATTATGTTTTCTCTGATTGCTTTACCTTAAGAAAGAAAAATCTCCGTTTTATAGGTCAGGAGGCTGACCCACAGAATAATGCAGCTTGACTGCTGTCACACAGAAGACATTGTTAGAATTGAAAATAGACTCCAGGACTCCCCAAGTAATGTGGAGATAGAGTATCTTTTTCCTTTGAATGAGCTGCCATGGATAAGTTGAGGTTGTCTCAGTCTCCACAGATGTGTCATGAATCTGTAGCGTTAGTTAGCTGGCTTAGCATCTGAACCTTAGAAACCATTGTTCAGTGTAACTGATTTATTCATAGTATGGGTAGCAATACAAAGGTGAGAAGAATGTGCTTTTGACTTGGAACAAGGTTTGAGACTTAAGTGTTTTCCTCTTTCTCTGAGTCTGATGCACTTCTAATACAGCTTTTTCCCAGTCTGATTCTGTTAGTAGTTGTATTTGGAATCTTGTGACTTCCTAGTGAGAGTTTTCATCACCAGTTAAAAAATCTGGCTTTTCTTAACAAGTCTTGGATTCACAAAGGTGTAACTGTAGGAGAGGGGAAAAGTGTTTTCATTCCTGTACTCTATAGTCATTTTGTGGGTTCTATTTGTACATTCTATGAGTGATCTTAAGGACAAAGACGCAGGTAACTACTGACTGGTCAGCTCCTCAGTACCAGAGAGACATGGACATGCTGGAGAGAGCCCAGCGAGGGGCCACAAGGATGGTGAGAGGGACAGGAGCACCTCTCCTGTGAGGAAAGGCTGAGAAAGCTGGAATTGTTCAGCCTGGAGAAGAGCAGGCTCAGCGGGATCTCATCAAGGTCTATAAATACCTGAAGGGAGGCTGCAAAGAGGATGGAGCCAGGCCCTTTTCAGTGGTGCCCAGTGCCAGGAGCAGAGGTGACAGGCACAAATTGAAACACAGGAGGTTCCGTCTGAACATCAGGAAACAATTTTGTACTGTGAGGGTGACGGAGTGCTGGCACAGGTGTCTCAGGGAGGTGATGAAGTCTCCATCCCTGGAGATATTCACAAGCTGTCTGGACGTGGCCCTGCTTGAGCAGGGGTTGGTCCAGATGATCTCAAGAGGTGCTTTCCAACCTCACCTGTCCTGTGCCTCTGAAACCTCAACAGGGCAAACCTCTTGTCCTTCATCTATTAAAATACAGTCTTTTCTCAGGAAAAAAATACACAAGCAATGTTTTGATGTTTCCAGTTTTTCCCCCACTGTACCCAGTTCATTTGAATAGAACAGAAAAAAACCTCCACAGTTTGTGTATCGGCAGTTCACCTGTTTGGCAGAGCGCTGTGTTTGTGAAACTTTTAAAATGAGGTGGATGATTGTTACATAATCATCAAGACAGTTTGCTGAGCTTGTAAAATAAATACTTTTGCATGAAGAAGCACTTCTACAAGCTATTTTTGGTAGCATATTTCAAGTAAACAGAGCAGGGAGCAGTAACTTCCCATCTCTTTCTTTCCTGTTAATCTGTTGCCTGATAGGATTCTTACACTACGCACAATCGGAAGAAGTCTGTTTGAAAATAGCAAAGGTCCCAGGAGTGTGCAGAACATCAAGAATATGTATAGTTTAGTGCTGTTTTCCCTTTATCCCTAGTCACGTGTCTTACCTTTTATTAAACGTAGAGGTTGAAGTAAAGTTGTGTGTCACATCCGGTGTGTGTCCTCCGTTTTCAGTAAAGCCCCAAGCGCTGTACTTGTAAGACAACTTTGATTTTCTTAAAAGAGGTTTTGGATCAGGCCTTGCGTATTAATTTAAACTTATTTTGCATGTGCATCAAAATAATAAGTCATGTGAGTCAGAAAAGCAGTATTTTGGCGCTGTTGGGGTTTGTTATGTATTTAAGCACAATATTTACATTATTATGTACTTTTAGTCTATACATTCAGTTAAAAAAGCAAACTCACAGTATGGAGTAGTTCCTTACTTCTTTCCTTGTGTTGGGAGTCCTGCAGTTGAGTGAGGAACATAATTTTCCCTGTGTTTTGTTGCTGTGACATTAACAGAGGCTTTTTTTTTTTCCTGAAACGTATCTTTGCAGCAACTCACAGAACATTATTGCTCAGTGAAAATACGGGCAAACAGAAATCATAGCAAGAACCAGACGGCATCTTAATCCATTTATAATGCTGTCATACTTAACATTTTAAGTTGAGTAAACTAGTTGATAGTGGGGAAAAAAAAAAGAGAATTAATCCAGATCATTTTGAAGAGCAGTAAATAGAAATTTCATGGTGATTCAGAGTGCGCTCATAAACTTGGTTCTGCTATCAAGATTGCTATCAGGCTGATAAACACGTTTTATCTCATAAAAACAAAAAATGAGTATGTTTCACGAAACAACAAAACAACATGTTTTCTGTTCTTGAGCTATAGCTAGGAACACAGATATTGATATATTATTTACCAGAATAGTAGCAGAGCTTATAAAAACAGTAATTTATCTAGTCTAAAAATATCTCAGCTGCTTCAGTAGAACGTGAAAGGTTTTTTTTGGTAGTTGGTACAAAACAACCTCTTGACAGATAAGATTTCTTTTTAAGCACATTGGAAGTTTTTCTGTAGCATAATTTCTGTTTCTTCAATCTTACTAACATTGTAACCTCAGCTGCATATTGTGCAAAAAGTTCCATAAATTAATCAATTTTATCTCAATTTCTGTGATGGTTCTTTCTTAGGTAGTACATTTATTGGCTTAGAATTTAAAAGCTGTTACTATGCCCTCCAAGATCAGCATATTCAGAGGTTTTCCTAGCATTTTTGTTTAATTAAACTACTTTGTTGATAATTAGCACCACTGACTTTTCCTCTTTGCAGTAAGATTTGTTCTTCCAGAAGTCAATATGTTAGTCACTGTGCATAAGAAAGAAAAAAAAAAAGGACCCTCAGCTCCTTAATGTAGAATACTCTATCATCTTCCTGACTCTTCTTTTAGTGCTGCTCTTTGCCAACAGTAAAAATGCCCAGTTTTGGGTGCTGGGGCTAGTGAAGGAGCTGTTCTGGCCCTCTCTGGAGTGACTCTGCTCTCCAGTTCATCCACCTCACTGGGCTGGCTGAGGTCCAGCCCATGTCCACCTACGGTCATTCTCCAAGAGGCCGGTGAAGGTTGTACACATCAAGCCTCCACATGTTGGCTTGAGAGACAGGCTGAGAGAGCTGGGACTGTTCAGCCTGGAGAAGAGAAGGCTCTGAGGAGAGCCTAGGCTTCCTGTCAAGCTACCAGATTCTTCTAGTGAGCAATTTAGAGTAAAAAAATGAATTATCACATTTGTCCTCTGGATAAGCCTATTTTGCATGGTTGTATATGGGTCTTAGTTTCCTAACAGACGAAGTGTGAACTCTTTTAGAGTAACATTTCCAAAAGAGGTCTCAGTTTGACTTATTTCTTAGAGCTTTGCTGCACATGTAAATTCTGGCCAGAGCATGCTAATGTGTACTACTGTCTATACTCCTGCAGGAAATCCTTGTTTCTTTTTATTTTTCCAGTCTTTCAACATGCAATTGCACTCATTGATGCGATTCCCAGGCTTAAAGGCAGAATTCTGTGCCCTGCTGACCCTACAATAAGGCTGCATAACAGACCTTAAAGGAGGAGGGGAAAGTAATGAGTACCTCTGACTTATATAAACAATATGTATACTTTATATATGAATTATAAAAAAATTATATAAAATACTATAATATTAGACACTAATATATTATAAACTATATTTGTGTATCTATATAAAATGTCTGTTTACCTGTCTTTTCTCTTATTCAATACAAAGCTGGTGGGATCAGTAGCATGGGTCCTGGTCATGCATTCTGTCCTTTGCAGACTTCTTTTCTCTTAAAATCAGGGTGGCTCTTCCCACACAGCTCACCTCCGATCAGTCGGTAGACATCAGTAGGACTGCTCCTTGGTTTGAAACCTAAATAGGTGGAATAAGAAGTGAAGAGTGGTTTGGAAGTTGTGGGTTTTTTTGTAAATACCTCTTTTCCAAATAGAAACATGCCTCTGTTCCTCCCCATAGGCGGGGAGGGACTGGGACCTGGTTATTTCCCTGGCCTCTCCAACAAACTTCACGTTCATGACAGTTCCCACTCAACACTTCCAAAGTGACCCCTTGATAAGCCTCCTCCAGGACACCTCCCCAGTTAAGCTGCAAACTGGTAAGTGCTGTGAGGGCTGGTCTCTCAGTGCATGGGTGCCTGCTTAGATAAAAGTGAAAAATACACAGGTAAAGTTTACAGAAGAGAATTCATACACCTCAAATTGGTATTTTACAATCACCAGAAGTATTTATTAATCCCAAACCAATCTCTGAACTGTAGGATGGCAAAAAGCAGATAAGGCAGCCCCAAATGGAGCAGGGAAGGCAGGCTGACCACGCTGGCAAACGGAGGTAAGAGATTTCTGTTCCTAGCTGCCCCAAGCGTGCTGTCTCGTAGTTAACTCCTACCTTTGTTTTTAATGGAGCTTCTACTGGATGCAACTTACTGAACTGTTTTCCACTTTGTACATTCCTCTTATCTCTGCAAATTCTCCATGATTGTATTAACTTTTTTTTAAATTTAAATAAAAAAAAAAAAAGGTGAGCAACCTTTTGTTGCTGATCTGCAGCAGCTGAGTGTGATGCTGTGGTCCTAAATGACCCAAATTCAGCATCACTGTATCAGCGAGTAGCCCAGCTTGTGTACTTGAGAGCATTTTCTGCTTTCTGCGCTGGGATACAAAACATCAGATGTGTTTTGCAGTAGTAGCATATTTCCAGCCATCTGTAATTGCCTCCTACTCGCATATGCTTAGTCACTGCATACAAACATACACCTTCTGCTGAACTTTAGAATTATGCTCCCCTCCAGTAAAGCTCATTATGTTTTTAGCTGCATGGCATTCTACAAAGCCTCTTCTACCTTAGAGCCCAGTAATCCAGATTTACCTCCAAAGAGGCCAGAGGAGATAACTTAACCAAACCGTTATTGTAAGTACTTACTTTCTCATGTGATCCAGTGCATTTTGATAGAAGCTTTGTTGTTATCATCGGTTTTGCCAAGTAGATGAAAACATACTAGTATGAAAAAAAGTAGTGAATTTAATAGTGGTAGAGCCAAAATCACAGGAATACTCTAAATCAACACAATGTAATAACTTTTACTTCCCCTATATTTTTAATATGGGTCTTATATGATCCCTCATGCTAGTGCCCAGGTAATACTTCTCAAAATCTTGGAGTACTGAAAGGTGTACTTGCCTCTCCCCGCCAGCCACCAGCTGGAAACCAAATTGGTTGTCCATTGTTATCTTGTCGATGTATCTGTTTTTTCCAAAGTGGTTGCCTGGGGGGAGGGTTTGCCTACCTCTGAAGGCACGAGAGTCACGACTATCTTGATTTCTTCTGGTGATGAAGTTTCAAGTTTTTTGGCAAGTCTTCTGTCCAAAGAAGTCAGCCTCCTCCTACCCTGACATTTGATCATTTAGCCAGAACAGCCAGTGCCAGCTCTCGGCAGCCACTGTTAACTTAGGGAGAGGCTGTTTGGGTCAGTGATCTCCAGAGACCTGAAGCTGAAGAAACAGCTCTCCTTGGTCCCCTCTCTCTCTCCAGATATCAGCCTTCAGGACATGGTGGGATGTAGCTGAATGCCAGGTTGGTGTACTTAGGGAAGCAGTTTCATCCTGAAACAGGAATGAAATAGGGACGAAATGTTAGCCTTCAAACAAAAATTAGTTGTATTTGGGGAGGGAGAACATGTCTTGGAAACTTAGCTCACTTCTAGCCAAGACAGGATCCCAGAAGAGGAACCAGATACTGATAGCCATGGTATTTTTTCCATGATGACAGTGATTTGGAAACCTCAGACTAGTGAAGAATATCAGGCTGCAGACCATCTTAAGGATTTAAGGATCTTTTCTCCCTCCCAGTTTGGTGGCAAGGAGCTTTTTAGAAGAACTTCTTTCCCCCTAAATTACTTCTTAATCACTCCCATATTCTTCCAATCCATGCCGCTTTACAGTGATCTAAACAAACCCTGTGGAAATACGTCTAGTCAAACTACCATTGACATTTCAGTCTATGTTGCCGTGTAAACTCTTCCAGCCCCATGCCTGCAGGGTTGAGCTTGCAAAGGACCGACGTGCCAGGTACACAGGCAGAACTGCTGTCCTGGGCTATCCTGAGAGAACTGTGTGACATGACTGTTGTGTAATCTTACCCTTCTTTCCCCCTTCTGGCAAAAGAAAAAGAAATAGCAAAGTCCACAATCGGTTAGGTCAAACGGTGTGAAAAGGTTTAGGAGCTTGATTAAGGATTTATAGTACCTGCTCCTGGCAAAGAGGAAGTCTATGGCTGCTTGCTGCTCCTGTTTGATCCATGTCCTGGCTTTGTGAGAAGGGTCCAGCTTGTTGCCAAGATCCAAGAAGAGTTGGCAGGTGTCCTCAGGAGCACCTTGCAGACTTCTAGAGGAGGAGTATTACTGCGTGCTGCATCCTGCAGGTTGAATTAAATTCTGTGGAAAAAAAATTACTCCCTATCAAATTACAAGCACTTCATAAGAGAGCATTGTAGAAGCCATTTTAGGCATCAAAAGGTTTTATCAGGCAGAAGTAGGTGGTCCTGATGCCCAGAGACAACGCAGCTGTGTAACGCAGCGGCTGACTGCACCGCTGTGTCTGAGCCGGTGCCTGCGCCAGGGAACCTGAGGGCACGCACGGCTGGGCACGCGGGGAGACAGGCTCAGCCTCTCCGTCAGCAACGCAAATCTGGATCTGTTTACTCTTTTGGTGAAGCCGTACGCACAAACCCTCTGGCCTTGCCTCGGTTCTCTGTCCAGGCAAAGAGCTCTGCCCTGTGAAAAGACATTAAGTAACGTGAGATGGTCAAACACTAAAGTAATGGGGAACGCAGAAGTGCTTGAATGGCTTAACAGAGAATATTGTAGTTAAGATCCAGATTTTATGTTGATATTTATATAAAACACTGTAATTATGTTGTGAGTTGATTAAAATGCAAGCCGTTCAGAAAGAACAAGAGCAAAACATCTTGTCTCTACACTGAGGCTGTAGAAAGAATTCTGAAGATGACGAAGAATAAATGCTTTTTATAAAGCAACAATATAATCAGCTGGCTGGAATAATGAGCTGTTTTGAGAAATTATCAATGGACAAAGGAATTCTAAGGGAATAAGAGGCATTAAGGGAGGAATGAATGCCATGTGAGACAACACCAGAGGCAGTTTCTGGTTATCCTTCTCTAGGTTTGGTTTTGTGAATTGCACCACTATTTCACTTGTCCGCGGACACTAATTTTGTTTTTATTTTCACATAGTGAGACTAGAAAAGCACATGGATGAGGCAGAGAGAACAGAAGATACTGGGGAAAAAAATCAGTAAACACAGCTATTTTAGCAAAATACAGGTCCTTAGACTTGGTAGATACATGGACGGAGAAGCATAGGAAGGAAAAGAAATAGATCTCAGTAAATATCTGACATTACTCTCCTTTCATTGCAATGGGGGAAAACCATTCAACAAAGCAGGAGCAAAATCTACAACTTTGATGTTTAACACCTGCACTGTATTTAGAGAGAAAAAAAAAAAAAAAAAAGGAATTTCAAAGCTCAGATTATACTGATTAGCCTTAATTGCTGCTGGTGAAGGTAGGAAATTAGGGAGGCTTTTAGACATATTTGCTGCCTTAAAGCCTAGCTGCACTACCTGCTGAGTGCCAGGTGTTAGACACGTACTTATTTTCTGTGGTATGAAATCCAACGTAATGGAAGGAAGATTTGAGCTTGATACTGCAATAGTTTTAGGAGAGCTGGATTGCTTTTCTGGTTCTTCTGCCAACCTTCTCTGGACTTCATCTGTCCTCCTTTTAGTTCCCCTTCTACAGGTGGAATTCAGGTTATTTTCTCCTGTGTTCCATTTGTCTTCCTTGCCTGTTTAGACTAGAGATGCTCACACTTTTTCATGTTCTCCTTTTCCTTCTGGTTTTCTCCTATTCTTTGAGGATAGTAAGAGGAGGATGTTCATCCCCTCCTTGCCCAGGGTGGATGTGTGAGGAGGTGGTTGCAAGAAGCCTCTGAGAGCAGAGTAGTAGGTGTAGCTCAGAGGGTCCTATGGAGGTGGGATCAGATGGTACGAAGGGCCTGGGGTGTAAGGAAGAAATGGAGCAGTGCTTTTCAGAATCTTTCAGCAACTTCATAGCAGTGAGAGGCTAAGGGGTGTTGAAAGTCCTCTGTTCTCTTTCTGCACACAGATTTCTCAGTGCACCACTGTCCTACAGCCTCGCTCCTGCCCTTCTTCCTGCCTCCCACCCTGGCTCTGGGTGACCTGAATGGTTGAGAGATTGCGTCCATGATTCTCTTTCCCAGTTTGATTTTCTTAAAAGGCCATGTTGGCCCAGCTTTGACGGTTTGTCTAGTTAGAGACCTGAGTGACTAGAGTTTACTACAGGATGGCTGGCATCATACCATGGAGTCTATTGTATAGAGGTAGGAATTGCATGTGCAGAAGATCCTTCCTGCTCTTATTGCCTGTGTATGTGTAATTGTTGGTACTACTTGAAGTTTGTCATCCTCTGGTGGTGACGTAAGAAAGAATAGTTTGGGAATCTCGTTCATGTCCCAGTGGAGAAGGGTATGCTAACTTCATTTCAAATCAGATGTACTTTCTTTGTGCCAGTCCTCTGTGATCTTCTTGAGTTGGCTGGTGTGTAACCTTTGTTTGCCTATCACTACTGCAAAACTGATCTGCCATCATCCTTGATTTCCTGATTCCAAAGCACTGGCATTATTTAAGTGAACACATCCATATATTGCAAGGGATAAGCCGTGCTTTTGCCTGTCAACAATGTCAGAAGAAAATGGAGGCACCAACAGGTTAGTCTCACAACTTTTATTTCCTTTAAAGGGTTTGTCATTTGCTTTTCTCCTTTGCATCATTTTTTACCACTCTTTGCAAAGCAGTTCCTTGACATTTCTTTGCACGTACAAGTGTGTGGAGTTCATTTTTCTTGGGTACTAATGTTTTGAGTCCGTGCTATCAGTTTACATTGTCTGTATCTACTCCAACACCACTAATGGCTCATAGTTTCCAGCATTTCAGTGACTGCTCTAAGGACTCTATTTTTCCCAGATAAGCCAAGGATTTTTGTGTTTCTATGCCTCCTGGGCACTTGAAGCTCTTATGTACGGTTTGGAAAATTGAAGATTATTTTCATTTCAGACATTGAGGTAAAAGACAGGGAAAATAATCCAAAACTTACCAAAATGTGCATGAAACCCTGGCCCAGAACCTTATTTGAAAAATCATAAAAACCCTTGATTATCTCAGCTCTATTTTTCTTGCCTCCAATATTCTCTTCCTCCTTCTAGTCATTAGAGTAAGCACAGTAGGATAAATTCAGTCCATTGAGAGGAGCCGTCATAAGACCTTTGCATTATTTATGTTTCATTTGAGTCTTTAAAATTAGCATTTTCTACAGATGTAAATTTTACTCGATGAGAGCTAAGGTTTTGTCTGACTGTGTAACCATCAGTCTCTCACACAGCCAGATCCCTGTGACAATATTTCTAAGCTCTTTCACATCTAAGATAACGGTTTGCTCCCCAGGTTCTCCTGGGCTGTTGTTCCCCGTACTCCATCAGCTGTATGCTGCTGAATACATTGCCTTAGACATTTCAGTGCCTCAGACGCTTCACACAACTGCAGTTATAATGGTTGGCCTTTGAAGATGGTGGCCTCTGAAGCCTTGTCCAGATGTTGCTTGTCCAGATGTCTTGCCTGGTAAGTGTCACTGCTTTGGCCTCTCAGTCATTTGCTGTTCAGTTTTGGCAATGCAAGGTTCATGCTTCTTTGTCCTTTACTTTTCATTTTTGATGGTTTTCTGAAAGTTCCTAATCTGCATTCGATACAGAGCTCAGCTTTTCCCACATCCCTTGTAATTTTTTTGAATCATATTAATGTGTATGAAAGCTTACAGCAGTTTCTATTGCAGGACTTTGAGTCATGCATGTGTTTTCCAGTATTTAGTTTATTATTCTTTTTTGTTTCCTGCTTTTCTTGAACTTGAAATCTGATCTTAAATCTTCCAAAATCTTTTCATCTCCAAGATAATAGATTTTGCAATTAGTCATTAAATGACTAGCATAATGCACTTACTGGAACTGTCTGGAAATTATGTTTTGCTATTTGAGTATTTTCCTTGTGGGTATCTGAAAGGTTATCATGTGCTTATCTGATTTATACCTGTTTAAATCCAGAGCGACTGTGCTGAAGGTAGAGGAGACACTGTCCTGTTAACTCCATGTGTTTAAGATAAGAGTCTGGGCCTACCTTGTTTTAATTTTAGTCTTCGTTTCTTGGAGTGGAAGAAGTCGCTTCGCCGTACAGTGATGATTAACAACTCATGCATCCCAAAACAGAAAACACATTTGAACAAAAGCAGTCCTCACGCTTGCTATTATGTTTTTTAGAGGTGATAATTTGTCTCAAATTTATTTCTTTCTCATAACACATTTTTGTCAGGGGAGCCATAATAGCTGTCACTGTAAAATAGCGTGATTAGCTCACAATAGGGACTGAGCACTTTGTTTGCATCGTAATGAATAGTTTACTTCCACTACAAACATGCACACCCTGAACTTTGTGGAAGACGATGTTTGTTTTCTTGGAAAAGTACATTGACATTAAAAGCTAGCCCTCTCTCTCACCATAGTCAAGCAGGGAGAGACAGCTCGAGAGGAGAGGAGGAATGGCAGCAGGTCTCAGCCCGGCGTCGCAGGCAACCCCCATCCCGACCTACCTCGGTTCCCCTGATCCCTCTCTGTAACAGGTATGAAGCCCTGAAACCAGAGGGAGAGGTGAGTGATGATGACATGGGAGCGCTGCCGCCAAGCTTGCCCAAGGTGAGGCGGACGGCTCCACGTTTGAAGACTGCCTCCTCCAAGAAAGAAAGGAGGGTGATAGTTGTGGGCGACTCTCTTCTGAGAGGAACAGAGGGTCCAGTATGTCGGCCTGACCCTACCCATAGGGAGGTGTGTTGCCTTCCTGCGGCCCGGGTCAGGGATATTTCTAGAAAACTCCCCAGCCTTATCCGCCCCTCTGATTATTACCCTTTATTGATAGTTCAGGCTGGCAGCGATGGGATTGCTGATAGAAGCCTGAGGATTATAAAACATGATTTTAGGAGGCTGGTGAAGTTAGTTGATGGAGCGGGCATACAAGTAGTGTTTGCCAGTATTCCTTTGGTGGCAGGGACAAACACTGAGATAAGCAGAAAAAGCCATCTTATAAATGCATGGCTGAGAGGCTGGTGCAAACGCAAAAATTTTGGATTCTTTGATCACGGGGCGGTCTACTCGGCACCTGGCCTGAGGTCGGCTGATGGGAATTGCCTGTCTCCAAAAGGGAAACGGATACTTGCCCAGGAGCTGGCGGGACTTATAGAGAGAGCTTTAAACTAGATAGGAAGGGGGAAGGGGATAAAGCCAGGCCTGCTAGAGATCGGCCTGGGGAAGTGGTATTGGGATTAGGAGAGAGGCGAGGGGCTCAGCTGAGGTGTGTCTACACTAATGCATGCAGCATGGGGAACAAGCAAGAAGAGTTGGAAGCCATAGTGCGGCAGGCAAACTATGACCTAGTTGCCATAACAGAAACGTGGTGGGATTGCTCCCATGACTGGAGCGCTGCAATGGATGGCTACAAACTCTTCAGGAGGGACAGGCAAGGAAGGAGGGGTGGTGGTGTGGCTCTCTACGTTAGGGAATCCTTTTCTGCTACTGAGATTGTGACTGGGGATGATAACATTGAATCCCTATGGGTAAAGATCAGAGGAAGGGCTGACAAGGCAGACATCCTGGTGGGCGTCTGTTATAGACCGCCAAACCAGGATGAAGAGACAGATGAGGTATTCTACAAGCAGCTGGCACGAGCTGCACGGTCGTCAGCCCTTGTCCTCATGGGGGACTTCAACTTCCCTGACATATGCTGGGAGTACAGCACAGCACAGAAGAAGCAGTCTAGGAGGTTTTTGGAGTGCATAGAGGATGCCTTCCTAATGCAGTTGGTCAGAGAGCCCACGAGAGGAACTGCCCCGCTAGACCTGCTGTTCGCAAACAGGGAAGGTCTGGTGGGAGATGTGGAGGTTGGGGGCTGCCTTGGACAGAGTGACCATGAAATGATAAATTTCTCAATTCATGGTGGAGCTTGGAGGGCGAATAGTAAAACTGCTACCTTGGACTTCCGGAGGGCGGACTTTGAATTGTTCAAGAGACTAGTAGGGGGAGTCCCCTGGCATTCAGTCTTAGCGAACAAAGGGGTCCAAGAGAGCTGGTTGCTCTTCAAGAAGGGAGTCTTAAGGGCGCAGGAGCAGGCGGTCCCCCTGAGCCGCAAAATGAGCCAGCGGGGAAGAAGACCGGCGTGGATGAATAGGGAGCTATTCTTGAGGCTCCGGGAGAAAAAGAGAATCTACCGCCTGTGGAAGGAGGGACGGGCAACTGAGAATGAATACAAGGAAGTCGTTAGGATGTGTAGAGGTGAAATCAGAAAGGCAAAAGCCCAGCTTGAATTTAACCTGGCCACTGGGGTGAAAAGGAATAAGAAACTCTTTTATAAATACATTAACAGTAAGAGGAGGACAAAGGAGAATATCCACTCTTTGCTGGATGAGGCTGGGAATGTGACCACTGAGGATAAGGAAAAGGCGGAGGTTCTGAATGCCTTCTTTACGTCTGTCTTTAAAGGTCAGACCAGTTATCCTCAGGGTACTCCTCTCTCTGACCTGGTAGTCTCGGCTGGGGAGCACGCTAACCCCCCTGTGATTCTGGAAGAAACGGTCAGAGACTTACTACTCCAACTGGACTGCCACAAGTCCATGGGGCCGGATGAGATCCACCCAAGAGTGCTGAGGGAACTGGCGGAGGTGGTAGCCGAGCCGCTTTCCATCATCTATCAGCGCTCCTTGTTGACTGGTGAGGTCCCGGAAGACTGGAGGATTGCCAACGTGACTCCCATTTACAAGAAAGGTTGTAAGGAGGATCCGGGGAACTACAGGCCTGTTAGCCTGACCTCGGTTACAGGGAAGGTTATGGAACAGATAGTCTTGAGGGAGATCATGCGGCATGTGCGGGATGGCCGGGGGATCAGGCCTAGCCAGCATGGGTTCATGAAGGGCAGGTCCTGTTTGACCAACCTGATCTCCTTTTATGATCAAGTGACCCGTCTGCTGGATGAGGGAAAGGCTGTTGATGTGGTCTACCTAGACTTCAGCAAAGCCTTTGACACTGTCTCCCACGGTATTCTCCTGCAGAAGCTGGCAGCCCATGGCTTGGATGGGTACACTCTTGGCTGGGTAAGGAGCTGGCTGGAGGGCTGGGCTCAGAGAGTGGTGGTGAATGGAGTTAAATCCAGCTGGCTACCGGTCACAAGTGGTGTTCCCCAGGGGTCGGTGCTGGGGCCTGTCCTCTTCAATATCTTTATTGATGATCTGGATGAGGGTATTGAGTGCACCCTCAGTAAGTTCGCAGATGACACCAAATTGGCTGGGAGTGTGGATCTGCCTGGGGGTAGCGAGGCCCTACTGAGGGATCTGGACAGGCTGGAGAGCTGGGCTGAAGCCAATGGGATGAGGTTCAACAAGACCGAATGCCGAGTCCTGCACTTCGGCCACAACAACCCCAGGCAGTGCTATAGGCTTGGGGCGGAGTGGCTGGAGGACTGTGTGGAGGAAACGGAGCTGGGGGTACTGATTGATGCTCGGCTGAGCATGAGCCGACAGTGTGCCCGGGTGGCCAAGAAGGCCAACGGCATCCTGGCTTGCATCAAAAACAGTGTTACTAGCAGGAACAGGGAGGTAATTGTCCCCCTGTACTCGGCACTGGTGAGGCCGCACCTCGAGTACTGTGTTCAGTTTTGGGCCCCTCACTGCGAGAAAGACGTTGAGGCCCTGGAACACGTTCAGAGGAGGGCTACGAAGCTGGTGAGGGGTCTGGAGCACAGGCCTTATGAGGAGCGGCTGAGGGAGCTGGGATTGTTCAGTCTGGAGAAGAGGAGGCTCAGGGGAGACCTTATAGCTCTCTATAACTTCCCGAAGGGAGGTTGTAGTGAGCTAGGGGTCGGCCTTTTCTCTCGTGTAGACAGTGATAGAACTAGAGGCAATGGTTTCAAGCTGCGCCAGGGGAGATTCAGGCTGGACATTAGGAAATATTACTTCTCGGAAAGGGTAGTCAGGCACTGGAATGCACTGCCCAGGAAGGTGGTGGAGTCACCGAGCATGGGGGTGTTCAAGAAACGTTTGGATGTTGTGTTGAGGGATATGATTTAGCTGAGAAGTATTGGTGATGGTTGGACTGGATGATCTTTTAGGTCTTTTCCAATCTTGATAATTCTGTGATTCTGTGATTCTTACAGCTAATTTCTTTCTTTCTCCTATTCCCTATCAGAAGGCGCAGAGGAATCTTCCGATCCGTTCCTTATCGCTCTGTTATCTGGACACTTCATGTTTCATGGAACTACAGACCTTAAAGTGCTTTTAGATGTCTGTGCCTACCTTTCATTTGGACAACACTTAAAAAACTGTTGTGATGATAGAATTTCAGGCTGGTAGGCTAAAGAAACAGTTTTGAACAATGGATAGAGGAATAGAATTTAAAAATATGTATGTGTATGGAAATGGAGCAAAATGCCTATCCATAGGTGTTCACAATGCAGAGGTGATTATAGAATCATAGAATCATAGAATAGTTAGAGTTGGAAGGGACCTTCAACGGTCATCTAGTCCAACCCCCCTGCAAGAAGCAGGGACATCCCTGACTAGATCAGGTTGCTCAGAGCCCCATCCAGCCTGGCCTTGAACGATTCCAGGGATGGGGCATCCACCACCTCTATGTTGAAGCGATGAGCTGTGGAATGGGCTGGAGAGAGGATATTTATGTCAAGCCATGCTTATAGCAGGTCAAATCAGAAGTGTGGCATGTGGTTTAATTGTTCTTAGGTCTTTACTATTTAATTTTGTGTCACTTAAAGCTTCTCCGTCTTCCAGTATTGTACTTCTGCTTCATCCATACCTCTCATCTTCTTGCTGCAGCCATCCTTTATGGTTTGCCAGTGGCATCAGCTTTGACATGTCTTTGTCCTTATCTCCCAAAAATCACCTTCGCCTTTCCCTACACTTCTCCTATCCATGTGGGCTCTGCCTGTTTTTCATGGATGTCCTTCCATACTTATGGGCTGATGATGACAAGGCTGTGTGCAAGTCATGACTGGTAAAATAATTTCATTATTTTATTTAAATTCACACTTCATTATGTCACTAAGGCTGTGTATTATCTGGAGCAGAGGTAGTCATCATATAATTTCAAGTTTGCCTTTCCTTTTGTCAACCGTACACTGTCTTGTCTGTCTGTCTGCACTTTTTAGAAGGCCAGATCTCTGGAAGCAGCCACTATGTAACACGCAGGTCCCAGTTTAGCAAAGTACTTCACCATATGACAAACTTAAAGCATCTATTTAAGACATATGCTTATGCTCTTTGATGAATGCTTTGCCAAGCAATTTCTGTGTCTTGCTGGGAAAAAATACAATGGTAATATGCCAAGAATTTGACTATGAGACAGTCATTAATGAACACACCGACATGGAATATTTGCTTTTCCAAATAAGCTTTTGCTATGCTTTCTCTTTTGTGCATGGAATTTCAGAGCAGGGACATTTAAGTGATGAATAGCTATGGAGCTTAGTTATGCTAGCTAGCAATCATGTGAAAGATCTCTTTACTATTGCAAAGGGATAAACTGGAGAGAAAAAAAAAAGTCAAGTATGGAGCAATAATACAGTAAGTGAGATGACTTTTCCTTGTTGATGGACATCACTCCAGTACAGCCAGTGCCAAACCAGTGTAACTGAGGAGAATCTGACTCAAGTTATTTAGAAATTCACAATCCAAGATGAATTAAAGTGTAGATTTTATTCCAGCGAAGATTTTTAGAATGACAGTGTTTAAATCAGAAGTGAGCCTGTGAGACTGCATGGAAAGAGAGAATTTAAATTTATCTGCTCACTTAGAGAGGGAAGACAGTGAGATAAGGTTTCCCATTTTCCCTTTGCGTGGGTTACCTGTGGGGCTAAGCTGATGGGAGTATCGTGCTCTGGATGAGAAGCTGGATCTCAACTTGGGCCCTGCTCCTGCTAAATTGGCTTCTGCATGAGCAGCCTTGGTGATGCTTCCTCCCTTGCTCCTGTGAATCAGCCCACAGAACAAAGCTGTGATAATGAACAAGTCTCTAATTGCTTTAAGTCCGGACTCGCTGCTACTTGCTACCATCATGGGACAGGGGAGACGCAAGAATTAATTGTGGCTGTGTGAAGAGCCTCATGCCACAGCTGTCCCCAGGACCATTCCTGTAGCTCAGACTACACATTTCGGTGCCCTGCAGAGGAACAGGGTTGTTTTTGTCCATCATTGATCTTTGCTCCAACAACCAACTCTCTAAATGAATGGCATATGCAAAATGCTTATCCTGAGACAATGTTCTCCCCAGTGCGTGGGCAAGAAATCAGTAGCAGAAAAGTAGTGCAGTGTCACTGATAATATTAATTTCCCCCAGAACAGCAGATTGAAACAGGAATCCCCTGGGCATGAAAACTACGGCAAGCAATTGCAAAGCTCAAATGAAGGATTAAAAAAGAAGAAACGATGTCATTGTAACACAGTCTACAAATCCAAGCAGGTAATTTTCCAGGGAGAATTTTCCATGGTGGTGGTTGCCTAGAGCAATGTGTAGTGATGTGATGGGAGTGGTGGCAATACTTGATAACCAACTTAAGAAAGGCAATGTAATGAGTCTCTTGGTATTATGAGTGCCTGCAGACCCCAAAGGGAATCTGTGGGCAAAAAAAACCCCACTGGATTTCTGTATTCTATTACTTAGAACCCATTACTCTCCCCTTAAATTTCTTTAAATTACATTTTTGTAAAAAATGTGAGGAAATGTGAGGAAATTAAGTGCAAAGGTCTTTCAACAGAGGTAATTAAGCAGCTTACAGTCTCAGAAGTGGTGAAAAGGATGTTCAAAGGAAGGCTAAACTGTAAAATTCAGCAAAAGGCAGGATTTAGCATTAAATCGAGGAAAATGAGGTTTTTAAAAAACTCTGTAAGACAAGAGCACTAATTCTGTGAGGTCCTCTGAGGCGACATTCAACCTCCTCCATGTTGTTCAGATTTAGGAGTGCTGGGGAGACCTATATTAGAGATTGGGATGGTGGTTCACTGAAGTTGGAAAAGTGCATACTTTTCGTTAGGAGGGACAGAGTACCCTAGTACTACGATCTCTTTCCAAAACATTGACCCAACACAGACCTTCCCCAAGACACGATATGGTTCAGTCTTCCAGGTTTCATCAGAAGAAAGCTGAGAGGTCTGAAAAGCTGAGTATGATAGTGAGTTGGGGCCAAGGTAAGATAACCAATTTGCATGCCTGATAAACCTGGTTTGACTCTGGGCACCTGTAAGTCTTCATCCCTGTTGTTGCCATTTATGGTGAAGCCCTTGAAGACAGGCTGAGAGAGTTGGGGCTGTTCAGACTGGAGAAGAGAAGGCTCTGGGAAGACCTTCTAGTGACCTTCCAGTACCTAAAAGGGGCCTACAGGAAAGATGGAGAGAAACTCTTTAGCAGGGCCTGCAGCAATAGGACAAGGTGTAATGGTCTTAAAATAGAAGGAAGCAGATTCAAACTAGGCATAAGGAAAATATTTTTTACAATGAGGGTGGTGGAACACTGGAACAGGTTGCCCAGAGAGGTGGGTGGACAAGGGGTAATGATTTTAAACTAAAAGAGGGTAGATTCAGACTAGATAAAAGGAAGACTTTTTTTTTTTTACGATGAGGATGGTTAAGCACTGGAACAGGTTGACTGGAAAGGTGGTGGATGCCCCATCCCTGCAAACATTCATGGCCAGGTTGGATGGGGCTCTGAGCAACCTGATCTAGTTGAAGATGATCCTGCTCCTTGTAGGGCAATTAGACTAGATGGCCTTTGAAGGTCCCTTCCAACCCAAATCATTCTATGATTCTATTGTGGTTCCCCAAGGTGGAACCATTATAATCAGAAACACATGCACTTTCTTCCAAAGAAAAAGTGTCTTGGGAGAAAAAACATCTGCTATGTGGTTGCAGGAAGCCTAACGTCAAGAGATAAAAAAAGCCCATGGAAGATGATAGAAATCTGACTCTCATGGCCCAATTGCTCAAATCTTGAGAAAAACTTTCTGACATTAAGTGCCCATTAGCACGAGTGAAGAACGTACTTAAAGTGTTGTCTTCACAGCCAAGTCTACTCTTTGTCTATCCTTTCATTTGATCAGGGGTGTGTTCTCGAGTCCCAACAATTAATATACACCCTCTGCTTTACCATTTGCAGGATCAAGGAGCATATTTTCACTCTCCTATTACAAAATTTGACTGCACAAAGAGTAGGAAGCAGGGTTTTCCTCCTCTGGAGACAGGTGATGGTTTGGTGCAGTGTTTAAGTGCAGGTGTTTTGCTCTATCTCAGATGCCTGGTTTTGCTCATTTAGCCAATTGTCCAATATTATTATTTGGGACCAGGAATTTTCTCTCTTTCAGATTGGCAATGACCGGGTGGAGAAGAGCTGCCTTTCTCCATAGTGTGGGGCAGGGTTCACTTTGTAGGACCGGCCTGAGTTTTATGTAATGAACCCAAAAGGCACAGAGGATATTGATCATGCCAGTCATTTCTTCTGCTGCCTCCCTGTGGCCGTTATAGCGGCAGCTTTTGATCTTCTGCTAGGACTGAAGTTTGTTAGAAGTGTCATACGGCTTGCAGCGTGGGAGCAGCATGTGTGATCGACGGGTCTGTTGGGTTGGCGTGTGATTACACAGGTGCAAGAGCCCTCACGCATGGCTGAGCTCAGTAAAACCGGCTGCACGGCTTATCCGTTCGCAGGCTACGGGAGAAACTCAGGCTGCCGCCACTTATTGCTGAACTCCTCAGTAGCTTCTGCTTGCCCAGGAAGACAGCAGCCTTCCATGCCTTGCGCAGTCTCTGCAGTACAACAGAGGAAAAGGGAAAACCTGAAATACATGGAAAACCTGAGTGGACAAAAAAAAGATTTCCTAGGGAAGTGATTTCTCTGGAAGATTTCTGAAGGACACAGATGAAGGTAAAGCCCTGGAGTCACGTCTTTACTGAAAAACAATCTTGGTTCCTGATCGTAACTGCGTAAATCTACTTGAATGAGAGAACAGTGAAGCATCTTTCTTTTTCTGTCTTTCATAACAGGACACTTAGGCATGAAAACCAATAATTTCCAAGTGAGTCACTGGAAAAGAGTAGATTTCAAAGGAACTACCATGAAGTCTGCAGCAGGTAAAAGCAGCCAAAAATGAGATAAGGGTGAGGCATTTCACGTTCATAACCCAGTCAGCAACTTCACTCCAGTCATCTCATGCACATATTGCGTTCATGTGGGAGATGTAAAATACATTGGGGTTTAATGGAATGAAAAGATCAGGAGCCTTTAGAACTACACATGGACTCCAAGTCTCTCAGCTCATATTTTAATCTTTACTTCAATGATATTTTTTCTTAAGAGCATACATTTATTAACTAGCTTTGTTAAAACATGTATTACTAGCCTGCACAAATATAAGCAAAAAATATATTGCATTTTTTGCAGTTTGTGTCACTAACTGAGTATGAAGAAGTGTGGCAGATTCTTCGTCCTTGTATTTTCACATCAGAACTCTATATCTCCTTAAAATAAATTATCTAATTACTCCAATAAAGATTTACAGGACAATCTGTATAGATAAAGGCGTTTGCCATGTGTTAGCCTGCAGCGCAGACTCGGTAGCTTTACCTTGCCTTTTACATCCCGTGTTCTCCGCAACAGGACAAGATTCCTCAGCATGTTTTGAATTGTCAAGCCGCGTGAGACTAGCTCCAAATCTCACTGAAACCAGCGTGAGCAATTTCAGTACCTTCAGTGTGCTTGGGAAGAGGGCCTTGAAGCATACATTGCTCAGGCTGTTTCGTCTTCAGTGTCTTTATAGAGAAAGGGCACGGTCAGTACCAAGGGATCTTACCCAACCTAGTGGTGGCACCAGCCACGTGGGTGCCTTGAGAAGGTTGCGGTCTCAGTGCCTCCTTGTCAAGAAGAGCAAGCCCTTGTTAACAGCATTGTCCACCTCTTGATTGCTATTGAGAGCTTAAGTGTACCTTTATGATGGTTCAGCTGACTGCTGTTTTCTGGCACATCTCTTGTGAGCAGAGATAAAGAAGCCCTTTGAAATCTCCAAACAGAGCCGAGCCACCATGAGATGAAACAACTGCACAATAATGCATCTTGTGGTGACCAAAAAGGGCAGCCTGGCTCTCCTCTTCTTCTTCTCCCTTGCTCCTGGCATCTGTGACCCTGAGCGTGACCCTGCAAGGGGCCAAATCAACTTGCTGACCCACCCTAAAAAATCCACTGGTTTTAGCTGAAGTAGTTCTGTGTTAGTTTACTGAGCTGGATTAGCTCAGAAAGGTTTTGTACTAATACTCAGAAGAAAGAGATGGGACTGTGTGGTTGCACGCATGAACCTGTGGAGCATATCAGCTTACCTTCAGAGATGCGAGAGAGGACTCATGCTTGAAGGCTTCTCTTTTTCCAGCTGTATCGATTAGTCTGATACAAGCTGACACCTCTCCCTTCAAACTTGCCTGCTTTATCCTTCAGCCGTTACAGCTCCAATATTACTACTCCATAAAGCATACAGTGATCCCTTTAGTCATTAAAGGAAATCCCCAGGAGCCATCCTGGAGTGAATAACCTCTGGGAAGACCTTTGTGAAGGCTAGTTATTACGTGGAGTGGACAATAAAGGGAAATGAGGTTTATGTTTGCTTATCCAAAAGGCCAGAGAGAGTTCATAGATTATTCTTTGCACAGATAAGCTAGACCTAATATAAACACTCCTCACTGGAAAGTATCTGCTGTTTGTTTTCCTAACTTTAACTATGTGGCTAACAAAAGCAGAATAAATGAAATAGAAGACAGGCATTTTAATAATAAAATCCAGTGTCTTTGAAAACTTATGTTACTGGCCCCTGAAAAAAAAAAAGTTTAAATTCTCTTTTCTACTCACTGCATGAAACACATGCTGATGTGGCTGCAAAACTTTCTTGTGAGTGAAAACTGGTAATATTTCAAGCCCATCCCATCAGATGCTCATCAGTCTGCTCATTTTAGTTAAACCACTGCTCCTATGCCCTTTATTTGGGAATACTATGATATCGCCCAAATAAACTATAAACAATGATGTTATATCAAGTTTTCAATTAAATTAATGGATAGTTGTCCCAGGGAGAGGTGGAGGATTGGAGGAGAAGGTTCTAATGCTTTCCAGTCCTGCTATAGAAAATTCCAAACAAAATCCTTGGTAAATATAAACTAGCATAGCATGGCTCCTAAAAATCTCACCCACTACCCATCTGTATCTTTAGATTCACAAGTATTTGAGGAAAAAAACTCTATCCTCTCTGCCAAACCTGTTTACAAATTATTTCAAACCAAGCTGTGATGAATTTGTTTGCTCTTCACTGTCTTTTTCAAATGTGACTAAACTTAACAATTTATATCCCTGACGTCCCGACTCTCCACAGTAAGTTGTCCAACTGTGCCTAGGTATTTCAGAGCTAACAAAAGTACATTTCTTACAATTAATTCTCTTTGATAAAACTTTACACTCACGAGAATGAAACTTTAATTTCTATTTTTTTTATTTAAAAAAAATCGCAGCATGTTGTAAAAGCATTGGAAACATGGGGCTGGGTGAGGGGAAGGAGGACTGGCCCCAGAATGAAAACAGAAGACCCGACTGCTGGAGCTGGTCCGATGCCATGATGTAGTGATGTTTGTGATCGCTGCTGTTTCTACGGCAACGCAACAGCATGATTTACTGCAATAATAGAGAAAGCAAATGCAAAGCTTTTGTTTAACTTCAGTGCCATGAGCTATTTGTTGATATTGGGGAGGAGGGAGGAAGAAGTTCTTTGGCTTCTAGTTAAGCACATTACTAACGTGTCTTAAGTATAAGAGAAGTCAATAAAGGGGATCATGGTGTTCAAATCTCCTTCTGTGCTCATGGAGCTCGCGCACACACATGCAGACACAGCACTCAACTTCCCTGTGATGCAGAGTGTAGGAGATTTCTCTGTGCAGACTGCAATACCCATCCATCGCCTGGCTCAGGAGAGTGACACAGTGAGGTCACCGCGCAGGGTCAGCAGCAGAGTCGCTGGCATGGGCCTCACGGTGGGCTACGTCTCCGGCTGGTGTTTGCAGTATGAAGGTTAGATGAGGTAGTGGACTAGGGAGGCTGCAGATGTTTGTTTCTGGAGTATGTCAGCAGGGGAGAGTAAGGGTATGGCACCAGCAGAGCTGAAGAGGTGGGTTTATCGGAGTCCGTGATGGCTGGAGGTGTTGTGGCTGAGGCGTGGAGAAGGGCTAGGGTTTGGGAGAGAAAGGGTGTAAATCTACCTTTACAGTGGGGTTCCCCAAGGGGAACAAAGGGGCAAACAAGTATGTTGGCTACCTGCAAGATCCACAAAGAAAAAGTGGAAGCTAACAGGTAACTGTTCCAGGTTTGGAACATTGAGCCGTTGATCACCACTCTCTGAGTTCGGCCATCCAGCCAACTCCTTATCCACTGAGTGGTCCGTCCATCAAACCCATGCCTCTCCAGTTTAGAGAGAAGGATGTTGTGTGGGACAGTGTCAAAAGCTTTGCACAAGTCCAGGTAGATGATATCCATTGTCCACCAATGGTGTCACCCCGTCATAGAAGGCCACCAAATTGGTCAGGCACGATTTGCCCTTCGTGAAGCCATGTTGGCTGTCACCAACCACCTCCTTGCTCTCCATGTGCCTTAGCATGGTTTCCAGGAGAATCTGCTCCATGACCTTGCCAGGCACAGAGGTGAGGCTGACCGGCCTGTAGTTACCTGGGTCCTCCTTGTTCCCCTTTTTTAAAATGGGGGTTATATTCCCTCTCTTCCAGTCATTGGGGACCTCACCAGACCGCCACGACTTCTCAGATACAATGGCCAGTGACTTGACAACTTCATCTGCTAGTTCCCTCAGGACCCGCAGATGGATCTCATCAGGTCCCATGGACTTGTGCACCTTCAAGTTCCTCAGATGTTCCCAAACCTGCTTTTCGAGTACAGTGGGCAGTTCTTCATCCTCGCAGTCCCTGCTTATGCCTTCTACAGCTTGGGTGGTGAGACAAGAGCCCTTATCGGTCGAAGACTGAGGCAAAAAAGTCATTGACTACCTCAGCCTTCTCCATGTCCTGGGTAACCAGGACACCAGTTTCCTTCCGGAGGGGGCCTACATTCTCCTTGGATTTTCATAGAATTGTTAGGGTTGGAAGGGACCTTTAAAGGTCATCTACTCCAACCCCTCTGCAAGGAGTAGGGACATCTTCAACTATGCAACATCACAGCATGAAATTGAAGGCTGGTGTCAGACAGGGGAATCATCTTTTGTTTAATTGTGGGGTAGGTGTGTCTGATTAGGATTAGGTGACTGGATGTTGGGGCTGGTCAGCTTAACTCTGCTGTCACCCCATTTCATCTGAATTTTCCCTTTTTTTTCTGGCCCTTGCTGATATGCCAAGCCACCATCATGAAGGAGTAGGATGAGCCAGGGTAACCTGAACAGGGAACTGAGGTCCCCCACTATAACACTGGCTCTGCCACTGGCTGCCCATGTGAGTGCCTCTGTGCAGGCTGCTCAGCACCAAAAATGGGCCGTGAAATATTGTCTGGTTTCCAGCAGCGCATCCTCACCTGAAGCTTTCATGTTGCTTGTTTTGTGATGCTTTCCCATCTGGGAAAGTAAGATAATCCTCCCACAGCCTCTGTTACTTCTCTTCAGGAATATGTCTTTAATGGGGCATTAAACACAGTCTGATGCCAGCAAGAACCGAGAAGCTTGGGTCCCTACCATCAGGCTAGCTGGTCCTTCCAAGCAGGGTGGCCCCATGCCATCATCCTGATCCTTGCCCATCCTAGGAACAGCTCCTGAACTTAACTTCCATCCATGCAGGTCCACACACTTGAGTGGAGGTACTGCTGCTCTGAAGCAGTGTTAGTAAAATTCAAGTCAGCCCTTACCATCCCTTGTAAAATATATCTGATGCCATGGATTTTTTTCTGTGTAAATAACACGATACTGTATAACAACAATAAATAGCATTGTTGGAATGACAGAAAGCTTTGGGGATATCCATAGGGAAGAACTTACCCATTTACCTTCCTTATACCTTGCAATTACAGAAGGGTGTCTACTTATTTTTTATTTAATCTGCACCAGTTCTTACTCCATAAGACCCTCTTGTGGTTTGTGCTGCTGGAGTACATTTGTAGAAGAAAATTAGCAAAGAGGACACAGATGTTGCTCTGCATTCTCTTTTTAGCCATACAAATTATAAACAATGTCTCTTTATATTAAGATACACTTTTCTGTCTCATATTGGTTTTAGAGCTGATTCTTTCAGTATGTTTTCTGTTTAGAGCAGCCTGTTCTTGTTTAAATATCTTCACTACCGTACTTCATTTGAAAATAACGTTGCTTTCACATTCAGTGCACGTATTTCAAATCCATCTGTATATTAAGTGAACTGATGCAAGGACAGAAGAATTAATAGCATCGTAGAGAGCCACAGAAACGAGCAGCACGTTTCTCACTAAAGTCTATGCTGACAGAGTCAACTAATGTCCTTTGGCTCACATATTATGAGGTAACAGGTAGCAGCACCCAGAGGAACAGTGCCTGCACCGCTGCTGCCTTAGCTGAGCCTAACAGAGAGTCCAGGAGCTGGTGGTGGTGGTAAGGCTGCGTTGTCTTTCACTAAGACTGTATTGTGAAAAATTCTCTCCTACTGGAATACACAGCACTCAAAGGCTCTAATGCAGATGTCACAGCACAGAAACATTAAACATTTCCTCTCCAAGATCAAAAGAAATTATCCCTATCTCTGGTATTGTTTTCTTTTACAACCCTGACGTGAAGACCTTCTGACTTGTGTCGAATTTTGGTTTGGTTGACCGTGGTTGATCTGCTGATAAGATGTATTTAAGCTTGAGTGCTTTTTACTTTTTTTCTTTTTTTTCCCCCTAAATCAGTAACTAGGTCACGTTGTTTTTAATTCGATACATGCTCCCACCAAATATATATTTTAAAAAGACAAACTGCGTCAAGATCATTACTCTCAGCTTCTGAGTAGGCAACAACAGATAACAACATGACAACAGCGTGTGTGTGGAGGGGGGAAGGGGTTGCCATAACTGCCCCAAACTGGAAGAAGTTTATCTTGAAACTGTGAACAGCTGCTGTTAAGACTCATTCTGAGCAGAAGAATGCACCTCCTGATGTTTCTGTTCATTTGAGACATTTCTGTGCCACATGGTGTCCATCAAGCTGAATGCTTTCCCTATGGGCTGGGTAGCTAATCAGACAGAGCAAGCTTTATGTTGAACAGTGAGATGTCTTGAGTCAGCATGTCATATGCAATAAAAAACTATGGACTTGAGTGGTGAAAATGAATTTAGGATACTACAGATTTGCTGATAAAAATTTTCTCCAGCAGTGAGCATCATAAGAAAAAATTAAATTGTCCTGCTTGATTATTATTTTTGTTGTTTTGATTTTGGGAACAGGATATTATTCAGGGCTTTGACACATTCTACTGTAGGACTTGAACTGAATTTTTAAAATTTTGGGGGGATTAAGTTGCAGTTTGGGTTTTTAGTGGGGCTTTTGAATTTATCTCAAAGTTAGAATTGAGAATGTTGCTGTAGTTGCTGGAGTCATTTGAAGCTCGATTAAACTAGAAACTTGCAGGAGCTGGGCTGTCAGTCTGTAACGGATTTTAAAGTTGGGAGTCCAGTCTCGTGTTTGGGAAACTGAAGAGGCTGATTGGGAATAGGCCTATCTGAGGTAAAAAATAATCTTATTGATGGACTTTGATGGATTTATCTATGTCATCCCACCACTCAGCTTCAGTGTTGAAGCTAATGCAACCAAAAAATCAGCAGCCATGAACCATTCTGGAGAAAGCTTTAATTTGACCTTTCCACTTTTAAGTAGCGTACTCGGGTTGTAAAGTTTCAAAAACACACCTTAAAGAAGATCATAACCTGAGAGTAGTTTCTATTTTATTATTTGAAGTATGAGACTCTTTTCCCTGCACACCCTTTGATTTCTCTCTAAGTTTGGCAAGACGAAGCATTTCCAGACCCAAAGCAGCCATTTTGCAACCAAAAGCTGCCTCTCCCTAGTCCAGCTGGCAAGCACCTTCTCCTCTGCTTTTCCCGTTTTTACTACCGACATATTTTGTCTCATTCTATCTACCGAAAACAATGAGACAGCCATCAAATGGCAGTCCTTTCAGGCTGTGTTGAGGCTAAACTCTGGTGAAAGGCCAAACCGTTTCCAGTCACCCTCTTTCACATGCAGCCTGCCTTTGAAACAGCCCTCAGAAAATAATCCAAGAGCAGGCAAGACCTTTGCAGCTGGTTTATATGAAGGAGCACTCATTAAGTGCATGTGAGATAGTGTATATTCATGTGCAGAGAATGGGGGCTGGAAGAGGTCCAGTTGGTGCCTTGTGCATCTTGTCATGGCTTAGTCCGGTCCTTCCCCTTCATCTTCATCTTATCCTTCCTTTACTTCTATCTCATTTCAAACCATCAGCCCTATGTTCTTCTTGAGAACATTTCATTGCCGCACAGCATGAGGTACTACTCTCCTTCATAAAGACCAGGCACTTGCTTAGAACAGTTTCTCAACGAACCAACAACGGAGCTTTTTTTCATTTCACTGCTCAGTTCAATATCACAGCCAGTCTTTTTTTGCGCCTTGTATTTTTTTAGCATTTGGAGTTAAAAACTAAAACATACTCAGTGGTTTAAGATACAAATATGGGACCTGAGAAACATGTTCATTGTCTGCCTCTGTGCAGATTTCCTTCAAGCTTTTTCAGGAGGAAAGGTTAGAAGTCCTTAAGATTTTTTAATGTCCTGTTTAAGCAACTGGGATAAAACCTGCAGTCCTACTGAGGCTTGGTCATTGACTTCAGCACAAAGAGGATTTCACTTTCTGTGTATCTAAACCACAGCGGATCATCTGGAAAATAGGAGAACTTTCATTCCTATTTTCTCTCTTTAGATCATCAACTGTTCAAGGCATTTTCTTACAAACTAAAATAACAAAAGCTTGCACAAAACAAACTAAAATAACAAAAGCTTAGACCACAAGGCAGCAAATTATTATTAGTGCTACTTTTGGCAGCTGGCAAAGAGAACCCTTAACACTTAATATAACAAAGAGGGGAGAACTGGTAGGTATTTTGACTTGCTGGATACTTTGTGTAGCCAGGCTAAAATTTTCAAAAACTGTAGAAGAATTGTTTTCTAAAGACTCATTTTGTTTGTCAAGCGTATTGGAAGGAGAAAAGCAACATTTGCTCTGTGTGTGAGGGCATACAGGCATGCACGCACACACACACGAACACGCGTGTCTTGGAAGTTGCTCACCACACCGTAATGAAGCAACCTGCCGGCGCTGAGCTCCGGGTCCTCGGGGGAAATACTGACTTTGCCCTTTTCAATTTGCTGGGAAGAAACACTTAATTTCTGAGTTTGACTCAGTGAAAGGGCTGATAGCAGCCGTACTGAAAAGCCTGCCTTTTGAATAAACACTGACTTGCTTATCCAAAAGGCAGGAAAATCACCTTTGGCTTGAAGGATTCAGCTGCGGCGTTGAGTAATGAGTTGAAAAATAACATTGCACAGACCTGTCAAGGCACCTCTGCATGATCAGACTCAGCATTACACAAGCTGATGGCAGCCTGTGGTGGGAAGTTACCCACTGACAAACTTCTTCAAACCAAGTCAGCTCCTGGCTTGTGTAGTACAAGTCACAGTTGTCTCCCTGAGTCCTCTCTGAGAACGACTTATCTGTAAACCATTGGAAGCGCTTCAGGAGCCTTTTCAGCTTTGATCTCCACACGATGACACCTGTGACCTGGGCTATGTGGAAACTGTGACCTACAGAGGACAAGATGTGCCCAGCACAGGCCCTCCATCCTGACTGGGAGATGCTGGCTGGGGCTGCTGTGTGGGGTGTCTGGGAGGGTGCTCATCTCCGCACTGCGGTAACACCTGATCTGGGCTGAGGCCGCCCTGACTTCACCACATGGACGGCAGTAGTGCTTCAAGCTACACTTGATGCTTATTTTTGACTTGCCCATTCTCTCCAGGGTGGTAAACGGACCCTGGTCCCTATCCCCGTCCCTGCTCTGCTCCTCTGGCTGGGTGCTGCGGGATGGCACCGCATTGAGGAGGGCACTGTCCTGTCCCTCGCCATCACTCTCAGCCCCCGGCTCACCCGCCCTCGCCTGTCGAGGTGCCGTTCAGTGGGCACACTCTGCCATATCCTTTTTTGAAGCACAAGGACAGTTCCTTCTGCAATTGCTGAGCAGGCGTGGATGAAAAGCAAGGCTGTGCTGCACCACGCTCAGGCACGACTGCAGCGTGTGCCCGGGCACTTGGCAGCACGTCCCGGCACGTGCCCTGACCCAGAGGAGCAGTGTAAACAGGCACCTGGAGAAGGGCTGGTGTGCCTGTGAACTAATCCGCTTTTTCAACTACAGAAAAAGTCATAAAGACCAGGAGTTTGACCTAATAAAAAATATTGCTTCTACCTATAAGAAGTGTCTTGTCTAAGTCCTTAAACTATCAAGGCTGCAACAACATTACCAATAAATGCACCTGAATTTCACTGCATAGTCATTTCATACAAATCTATTTATCTTTGTGTGGGATCCTCCCTAGAGCACAGGAAAGGTAACTCAAAACAGACACAGGAATAATGGGATACAGTCTCTGCAGGGAAGCCAAGGTGACTCTTTACACAATCTTTAAAACCTCAAAAAAAAAATTAGACATGTCTTTTAACCTCATGAGGACTGAAGCCCTGAAGCCCTGATATGGATGAAACACATGAGAAGTGTGAACACGACTGAAATGGATCACAGCACTCCAAGTTACGCTGTGCTTGAACAGTTTGCTGTTTATATTAAGGCTCTGGGCACAGATAGTTTATAGAGCCTTAGCTGATGATTAATGTCTGTTACAAACATGTACGGAGATGTTAAATGTGTTACACAGGTTGTAGATAGTATTATAGGTAGATGCAAGCCATTACTGTAGGTAACCTATTGATCTGTTAGTCTTTGTGAAAAGAAAAACAAACCCAAAACTGTAACAGCTCGTTAGAAGTGAACATAACGCGAAGGGTGACCCAGCTTGCCCTAGGATGAGGATGCTCTCGTCACAGATGTTTCAGATAAATTCTCTATATCTGTCAGCATGTTTCATCACTTGCTCAACAGTTGTCCTATTAGGACTCATGTAAACCTTTTCTGCTTACAGAAGGAGTTTTGCTGAGTAGGATAAGTTTAATTTGGCTTTATTTACTGTAATGTCCTGAAAATACCCTCACTATCTACGCATGGTCTGCCATGTTCGAGACACCTCTCTCTAGTCTGTGGCTGGTCCACAGTCTTGGGTTCCCTCTTATTTAATCCCAGTCTGGCCCCAGCACCCCAGGTTTCCTCTCCCCAGCAGCTGGAGCATGCCATATGATGAGGGAGCTGTGGGTTCAAAGCCTCCAGGCAGCCTAGAGTTCACGTCTGCTGCTTCCTGGGCGTGTTTCATAACCCATGCTGCAAAAGGTGCCTGTCTCCGTGCCATCACAGGGGATGTAGGAAGTGAAAAGGCTCAGCCTCACCAACAAATCTGAACCCAAGAGAAAGGTGAGATTTCAGAGACACTCCACTTCTCAGCAGTGCTGCTTGCCTGAATCCCTGCTCAATGGGTCAACTCTTGTTTGGAGATGCTCAGCTTTAACATCTCCCTCCCATGTGCACGGAAGAGACATGACTATACATCCATATACTGGGTTGTCTATATCAGCTCTGGACATCACTTGGATGCTTACAGCTTCAGTGCTGCCACAGGCATTTACCTTGAGTGACTTATACATGAAATACGAATAGAGACCTATCCCCAGTCCCAGCTCCCTCCCCATCAGCCTATCTCCTCACTAGCCAGAGAACTCGATACAATATGTTGTCTGCCCCTGGCTTAAACACTGGTGGTCTCTTTCTTGGAGTCCATCTAAAGCATCTCAGTGGTTGCCATGTGAGCACAGCAGTCTGAACTCTCAGGCTAGCCCTACTTCAGGCAGGAGGTGGGGCCAGAAGATCTCCAGGGGCCCCTTCCAACCTAGGGTTTTTTCTCAGATCAGTGGAGAAACGCCTATAGGCTGATTTAGTTGCAGAAACGATGCTGGGGCCAGGCTGCGACCTGCACTGCAATGTCACAGCAAACCCTGAGCGCACTGTCAGACAAGTCCTGCTGTGTGGGAGGATAGTGGTATTGTCACTGATAATAAAGTTACAAAGGCACAACTGATAAGGAAATGCCCGACTTCCACTCAAATATTGATTGCCATGGACTCATTCTGGATGTGCCAGTATTTTTGGAATGACACAGCTGAGTTTTCTGGCTATCTGACATACAATAAAAAATCCACCATTTAATTTTCTTTATTTTGTAGCTATTTGTAATCAAAACCTCCAGAAAAAGAAATAGCTGTCATGACAATTAGGGAATCTGTGGTTACACACAAAAGCTTGAAAAAGAAAAACATTTTTCAAAGTGCCCTATACATCCCAGATGTGGAGCGTTTGACAGAAGGGACAGAGTCAGCACCAAATTTAACTTGCCCTGGCTCCTCCCTGGGAAACATCTGCCAGGCACTCGCACGTGTCTGTAGTAAGGTAGCGCTTGCTCACAAACCCTTGTTTGTCAGAGTTGCAGCAGGTGGGAGATGCCATCTCTCCAGCTTTTTCAAGATTTATAGATTAACAACCACGCCTTGAAATACCATACCCTCGTGAGCCGGGCAGCCAGTCAAGGGCCTTGAGCGTGCTTTCATGTGTGGTCAGTATGCAACTCTGATTTATGAGCGAGCGCTGCCTTTTGTACTGGTTACAGATGCCTGTCTGCTTTGACAGCATGATCGCATCGCCGTTCAAGTGAAAGACGGCTGTTATGTCACACTGACGGTAAGCAAGAAAAAAATGAAAACTATGGTAAAATATTAAGCGATCCAGAGCTGGGACTTATTCTCCATTGCAAAATCCTCTCTGGCAGGCTCTTGAGACACTACCGTCTACCAGAGGTGCACTTCCAACAGTGTACTGAGCAAGGAGCCAGCCCCGTGGTCCCTACGGGCAGCTGTGGGCAAAGCAAACAGGCAGCCTGGCAGTGTTCCTTGACCGAGCACAAGGAGGCAGGTTGTGGAGTTGTTTATGAACAAAGAGATAGTGAGAGATCCAAAACAGGAAATCCAAGTTTTGCAAACCAGTACAGCGTGTCCTAAAAAGCAGTAAACATCATTAAAATTATTTAATGATTTTTATATATGTACATGCTACCTTCCTTCTGGCCGGACTGTAACTGCATGGCTCCCATGTTCCTACAGGCAACTGGGCACTACTTTGTCTTTTGCATCCGTCCTTCTCATGCTTCTTTCTCTTTCGTTTCTGGCCAGAGTGCACCTTCTTCCCTTTCCCTCTAAAGAAGTCTCCGTAAGAGCTTTCTGGCTCTACAACAACAAGCATAGAAGTAAGAGACGGTCTCAGAGCAGAGAAATGAGCTTTCACAGACTGCTCCAGCTGGTGACTCTAGTGAAGCCATAAACAGTTAGCCTGCTAAAGATGTTCCCAAAGACTGCCTCAGCATGATAACACAAGGCTGGGAGCCAAGGGTGAGTACAGTAATTGCTTTACCAACACAATAGCTGAGTCAAAAGCAGAATGCAAAGTGAAACACTTAAAATTAAAAGTGTTTATTGAACTTCAGAGTACTCTGACCAGGCTGTGAAGATGTGTCTGCCCATTGCCTCACCATACCTCCATCATGATGATCCCCTTCTCATCAGGGAGGGAGGACCTTAGTAAAGGTCCAGGAGAGCTACCTTGGCATCAGGAAAGGGAAGGAGAAGCTGGTTCAGCTCCCACCCCCATGCAATTGTAAGTCTTTGAGTACTAAGCACTGAAAGCCTTGGAAGTGCAGGAAAACGGTACCTGAATTGTGTCTTAGAGCTGATTGTGCTTTGCCTTTACAGCGTATATTCTGGTTTTCCTTATCCTTATATTTCTACAAGTACACTGGAGAGAGTCATCACTTTGTAGTGGGTTTGGCTGGGCCCTGCAAGGAGCAAGAGGATCACTCCATGCTTTTATGTAGAGAGTTCATGTCCTTGTGAGGTGAAGACTGTCATCCTCTGCTGATACAACATGAAGTAAGCAGAATTATGCCAACCAATAGCAACTTCAGATCTTACCCAAAGCTTACAGCTAACCTTTGTGTTTGGAAAAATAGGGGCCAGTTGGACTCTGAGTCCTGTCTTGGATTTCTAATCCTTCTCCAGAAGATAATGTCCAACCCGGTGTGTAGTTTGTATCCTTAAGTGTTCTAGGATGAAAGGCTAGACTGAAAGAGAAAATACAAATTAAGTCGTGCACCTGCACAGGGCTTTTGTTCAAATGTAGGATACACCTCAGCTGGACATCAAAGAATTTGTCACCTCATTGATACCATCAAATTAGACATTCCCTTGCCCGAGTCCTCTGTGAAACCTGAACCTCTAGACCTGCTCCAGGCACACACATCCTTCCCCATCCGTCCTTGCAGCTCCTCTCCTGGACCATTCCTTCCAGAGGGTCAGGGTGGAGGGGCTGGACCCTATCTCTGTAGCTGGCCTGGGGTTGGACACTATCTCTGTGTCAACTGGCCTGGGGTTGGATCCTATCTCTCTGCTACTGGACTGGGGACATTGGGACATTAACGGGGGAGGTGGAAAGCACAGGTTGGAGGCCGCAGATTTCCACCTACAGCCAGTGTGCCCAGGCTGCCCACTGACAGACAAGGGGAAGCCAGAGGATGCTTGAGTCTCCTCTGGAAGCTGTGCCCTGGGAAGTTTTGGGACTGACTAAATGGGTGAGGGGACATCAGTGATGGTGTTTTGGGACCTGGGCCTCACCAGAGCAGCACAGAGCAGTGTTGGGTCCCAACACAAGATTTTTCACCATTTATCCAGGATGGTTTTAATGTCAGGAGCAGCAGGGACTTCCCCTCCATTCCTGGGAGCCACGGGCACTGCCTGACATGTTCCTCTGTCAGGCTATTCCTCCCAGCAGCCCGAGCTTTGCCTGTCGTGATGCTATTTCTCAAATCAGAAGTGACATCCTCTTCCATGAGGCATTCTGTGCAATGTTTTCTCCTAGTCCTTTATCAAAAAAGACAGAAACAAGAGCAGCCTCAGACAGCACCAGGTGGCTGGAGGATGGATGTTCACACTGTTTCTGCACGTATTCCAAGAGTTTCTGCATTTTCCTTTGCCTCTTTCAGAAGAGGATAGTTACAGCCTCCTTCTGCTCCCTCTGCTCCCATACCCAGCAACTCATCTTTCTCAGCTCTGCAGAACCGGACTGCTTTGCTTAAGGCATCATCACTCAAAATCCTAAGTCACCAGTGTGACATTTCCAGGTATAATGTTACAATGCTGCTGTTCAACTTCTAGCCCTCAAATCCTCAGTAGTGTGGGAAGGGTAAAAAATAAACGATCTGACATGTTTCTCTGTTTACTTCTAAAATGTTTTCACAAATGAGATGTGGGAGTTATTTTGCTGAGAATGAGTAGGCACTGGAAAATGGTGCCAAGAGTTGAATTTTGAAGGACATCTGAAAAAGACCAAAGGGGCCATTGGGCAAGCCAGCAAGAAAAAGCCAGCAAGGAAAAGTCAGCAGTTGTGAAAGCGTGAGCTGGAGAGAGCCTGGCTGGGTTTTGGCTGTGCTGGCTGAAGGCAGTGTGGAAGTCTGGATGTGCTATGGAGGAAAGCAGAATCTGGATGGGACACAACTGTGTGGAGCACAGGAAAGGGAAGACTCAACCAAGTCAAGATTCAGGCCTGAATTAGGGTTTTGGAATAACAGGGAGAAAGTGGAGCAGGAGGTTTCTGGAGAGGGAGGGTGCTGTTTGCTTTTTCTCAGTGGATATCAACAGTGTTGAATCTTCCTTACATTTACACCTGTCCTACACATTGGTTATGGGTTGGGTATTTGAAGGTGCCCCTGGCAGTCTGGTTCCCAATTCCCACCAAGCTTTGAAGCAACGTAGATGCTCTGTTGTCACAAAGTGACCTTGAAAAACCCCATCCAATATGTGCAGAAAAAACCCAACCTTCTAAGACTGCAGCTTCGATGAATGTGTAATGCTTGCTGGCACCAGGATGGGACATGAGATGAAAGCTGACTCAGAAAGATCACCTCGTACTCTGTGACTTCATTGCTTTCAGGAACAACCAGGTGTTTCTTGAGAGACTCCAATCCACCTGGCTGAGGGTGGTGGGAAGAGGGAATGGGGAAGATTGCTGGGCAAATCATCTAATTGCAGGAATTGATGAATATAACACACTGTGGGGAGAAACATCTCTGAAATATGCTCTTTTCAGATGAATCAGAGGAAAATTCAAACCAAAGCAACATAGTAGATACAAGGTTAGGATTTTTTTAAAAACTTTATTTATAACACAGCAATGTCCAGTGATTTTTGGGGCCTCATCTAGGCATTCAACAGAAGCCCACAGAGTTACTCCATAGTTTATAATCTACAGGGCAGACACTCAGGGAGATGAAGAGTGGGATTTGCTTGAAAGTCACTGAAAATCTGTAGAGGTTTGCAGAACATTAGAAAAAGCATAAGAATAAGTCAAGCTTACAAAATTCTCACAAGTCCTCAGGCTATCCAGGGGCTCACACCAAGGTGCCAAAGAAGTACCTTGTGTTTTCAAAACTTTGAAGAAGCCCTAGTAGAAATCCGGTCCATGAGAATGTTTTATGAAGAGGATTGCACTGGAAAAATGGCATAGGGGGAATACAACTCTCCAATTAGACCTTGCTGAGGAGCTGTGTCACATCACTGCTGGCATCTCATCAGGTTTGACGTGGGAGTAGGGCTGCTTCATCATGGTCTCCACCCTTCCCCTCACCCTCTGCCCTTCCCCAAGCACTGCTGAGCCCATGAAATGGGGCCGCAGTGAAAGAACGGTTTGCACAGTTTGCCACTCACATCTTGGTCAGGTGACAGGCATCTGGGAAGGTGTCATATGCCCAGGCTGGAAAGACAGTAAGTCAGGAAAGCAGCTGGGACCTCACTGGGATGGACCGAGGCAAACAGCCTGCATCCTCCATCAGCAGAAAGGGCTGCGGAAGCAAGGATGAGACCATTCCTACAGAGTGGTCCCAGCCTGCATCCCGAGCCCAGTGCTAATGCACGAGCCCTCCATGCACAGGCAATTTCAGCATTTCATCCTTCTTCTCACCATTCCAAATAAGCCATTGCCATGTTTTGGAGGCTCATAGCACAGATACAGACTGTCCACTGTCAGCTAGCCTGAGTGTCCAGACGCTTTCCTGGCCTGCTTAATGAACATAGTGGCATATAGAGAGCATATAGTGGCACTCTGGCTTCAGGGAGGAGAGCCTTGCTCCTTTGTAAGTCAGTAAAGGTACTTCTTCTCCTGGAATAAGAGCATCTGCATATGGGGATAATCACAGGGGCAAGCCTTCTCCATCAAGAAGGGAAATTCATTCTTTAGTGTAGAAGTGGCCCCCAGTGAACTGCAATGTCTATGGCCAGGACCAAAATGGACGGTTTTCACTTGCTGATGCTTACAGTTTGAAAGGAAGTGCATCCTCACACAAATGAACTCTGTCCTCAAGTTGTTTTGTAGAACTTCAGTGTGGCAGGAACAAACAGGCTGTTTTTTGGCACTGAGCACTGACCCCTTTCAAGAAACATGATTTTGTGAGAGGGGATTTCAGAGGGTGCCCAGCTATTCAAGCATTGGCGCAGAGGGAAGCTCATAACATCCCTTCCTCAAAATTTCAGTACTTCCTTCATCTGTGCTGGTCCCTCGTTCCTCCAGGGAGGGTTACACAAAGGGCACAGTCAGACTTTTACTTCCGGACTCTCTAAAGGGGAAGCCTAGAGCCAAAATCAAGCATCTGCTTGCAAATTTTGGATTTTCCATCAACACAGCTTGCTATGCATCCAGCATTCTGCAGAGGAGATTTTGCAGGCACGTGCAAGAAAATTAAAGAGGATGGATTAAAGCTTATAGTGTGAATAAAGGGGATTCAGAGTGGTTTTAAGCACTCAGAATCTGCAAGAGGAAAACTTCCTTACACTGTTCTGGTCCTCTCTGGCTGCTCATTGTATTCATTTGGGTCTGGTTCAGTAAATGAAAGCCATGAAGCATCAGCCCAGTGTTGCCTGAGGTGTCTGCAACTCCCTGTCACCCTGACACTGAACAGTCATCTCAGGCTGTGGTCTCACCTCTCTCAAATTGGCACAGATTTCAGAAAGTCACCATTAACCTGCCTCTGGCCTCTCCCTTTCCCAGTCCCGCACCCTCTTCTCCACCAGGCTCTCAGGAGGAAGCAAGTGCGGTGATGGCTGGTGGGGAAGCAGTAACTAAACAAAGGTATGGAAATGCTGTTGTGTAGCGTTTAATCTTCTTCATTTTCTCTTTAATTGAAAGCCTAAATGAAGCTAGTTTTTACTTAGGGAAGTAGTTGAAACATCCACAGCTTTTAACAAACATGACGCTCAGCTGGAAGGGCTCAGCTTTTCTAAGCAAGGAAGGTTTGGTGTTGGTATTTGTTGAACCATCATTAGACCTAAAGATGTCTCCTTTACAAAACATTAAGCAAGCCAACATCTGTGCTACACTGATCTTTCAGCATTACAAAGCAGAAATGGAAAAGTGTCATTTAATTATGTGGTCTGGTAGAGGAGGGCTGATGAGCTTTGGGCTCCAGGAAGTTTAGTGTTCAATGTCTCTTTGCAGTGTGAGGTCTTGCTCTGGTCACAAGTCCCTATGTTGGATGGGGAGCCACTATCTAAAGCAATCTGAGGAGTTTACTTTGAAGATACACATTGCATGTCTCGAGCTGCCTCCTTGACATTAAAGCTCCAGAAGAGCAGGCTGCAAGGGATCTGCTGGGTCAGCGAGTCTGGATCCTTTCTACAGCCAAAACGTCAAAGGCTGCCTACCATACCCCGAGCATCTGGTTTTACGCAACTAGAGTGTCCTGCTCCTGCTGAAAGACTCCTCTTGTATTTCCGAATAGAGTAAACTCGCTGCTGGTTTATATCCACTTGTTGTTGGGCTAATATTATCTCCAGTTTAAAGAGTTTTTCTCCTTCTCAGATTTTTGTCCTGATGATCTCATAGACAGCAATCCTATCCATCAGGCTTCATTTACTGGGTCAAACATCTCCAGCTCTTTTCACGTCTCAGGACCACCTCAGCACAAGCAACTCCTGGCAAGGCCTAAGATGTTTCTCTGGGGTCAGGCTGAAAATGTCACCAAGGGGTTGCAGAGGGGACCTGTCAGCATGGCTCTCTGCTCTGTGCACATGGGAGAAGTAAAGCCTTGCACCTTTCTGAGCAGCTGGTGGCCAGGCCACTGATTCCCCGGGCTTCACCAAGGCCTTGCAGATGCTTGCTAAGGGCAGACAGGCAGAGAGATGCTTACTCCGAGAACATCGCTGAGCAGCTCATCCCGTGGTGTGGCATGGGGAGACAGCTGACTCTGGAGGCAGGGGAACACACCAGTTGTCTCCAGCAAGGGAGCGGGGCTGCTTCCTTGTTCCCCCTGCCCTCCTGGCTGCTGTGTGCCCTGAGACGCCCTGCGGTCACTTGCCGGGATGTGCAGTTTGTCTCTGGCTTTGCGTTCCTCATCTGTGACCTCCCAAGGAGCTGGCAGTCCAGCATCAGCAAGACCCTCCAGATGGAAAAGTGTTTCAGGAAGGCTCTTGGTACACAATGAATTGCCTATGGATCTCCCTTGTGAAGAATTAACATTTTTGCTTCCTGGCTTTGCTGTCAAAACTGCAAAGATGGAGTATCATTTCCATTTTTTATCCCCCTCACATGTTTGTGCATAATGCCCAGTTATGTTGAAGCTGGTCCCAAAGTGCCTTTGCTGGCCAAGCAGGCATGGAAGAAGCTGTGTGGTGTGAATACAGCAGGTTCGGTGAGGAATGTGCAATGAGAGAGTCTGTAGGGAGAGCAAACACGAAGGGAGCCTGAATGGAGATACAAGATCATCCACACATGGGCACCTAGGGCTATCTGGACAGCCTCCCAAGGCTGGCAGATGTAGCACAGGAGCTAAGGGACACCCATACCCTTTTGGAGCAGCAGCTAGAGGTAAGGTGTGGATGTCCAAGGGCATCTGAAATGGGTTTAGAAGCTGATGTTTAGGTAAAGGAGTCCCCAGCCTTCAGCAACTAGAATGGGAGCCTCAGTATCCAGATTGCAAATAAACAGCCGTACGGTAGAGGCTTGAAGTGCCTGAAGGTAAAGCTGAATCTCACCCTAAGTGTCATAAAGGTGTTTTTAGGCCTTACCCATAACCTGCCTCTGATATTTGTGCAGGCACCTACGGCTGCCTGCTGGAAGCGCCTTCTGCCAAGCAAGACTGGAATATTCTCTAGTGTAAAAGAAATTGTGTAACTGGTGTAAAAGAAATATGAACTGTTTTAATGCTTCTGGTATATTGATGTAACTACATATATTTGGTATGCAGTTGCATCTTAAAGAAGTGAAACAAATACGTGCTCGTCTACCACAGCCTCTGTGTTTACCCAGCACTGATTCCGACAGCGCAGCCAGGCGCTCACTCTTCTGCAATATTTCCTCTCCGAGCGGACGGCAGAGGAAGGTCGTGCTGAAGCTGCTCTGCAACGTGAGCTGTGACACGTGCTGGAGTCCTGGTCTGCAGGGTCTGAGCCTGACCGCAGGGCAGTTCTTTACAGTAGCCTGAAAAGCCAGGTTTCCTTTGCTGGAAATAAGTGAGGAGGGAAGGAGGATTGCCACCTGGATATGACTTCAGAACAAAACCAGGGCAGGGACCCGGATCCAGGAGTTTAAAAGCATTCCCATCTTCGAATTTAATTCCAATTGCTGCAGAAAAGTGCAGCTGCACAAACTTTTTGAGACTGGCACCCGCACTGTGCCTGCACCCATGGGACCAACCGTATTCCCATCCGCCAGCTATGGGCACTGCCTGGCTGCCAAATGGGCTGGGACCCGTCCCCCTCTCCTCACTGCAGGAGGAGCTGTGCCGTCTAATGGCTCAGGAAATCTGATTTTTCCCTTTCTAGCATAACTCCTGACCCACTGTATGACCTTTAGTGAGCTATATAGGCACTCCAGCGCTCACTCTCTCACCTCAAAAAATAGGCTGACAATAGTTACCTTGTACATGGCGAGAGGGTTGTAAAGCTGGAGCTTCTACTGGAACACAGACTCATGCTCAATATAGCGCTGAATACATTAATAAATAGGATTTTAGGACGTATTTCTAGGAGGGAGAGACTCAAATCAGCACATCCAGTTCTGTAGTCCCCAGTCCTGACTGGGAGAACTGTGAGTCCGTGTCTTGCCAAAGGGAAGAGCTGTTTGACTAAACGGCCCCTGTTGTAAGCACCAAATATATCACACGTGCAAACAGACCCTAAGCCCAGACCTCGGGAGCCAGTTGCCCAGATGCCTTTGAGGATCTGGGCCTAAGGGCTCATTCCAACCAGCTGAAGTCAAGGGGACTATCCCTATATTTAAGTTTTTGCTGGATGATGGCCAAGGGCTCAGCATCTTGCAGAACTGGCTCTCATGATGCTGCATTCCTTAATAGCTGTGAAAGAGAGCAGAGCAACGTATAGCAGAAAGTGTCCGTCCATATTACTGGGTATTAGTAACCACTTTTAAAGGCCTAATCTATGTAAAAATGTTTTCACTCCACCATCAGCAACTTCTCAGCAAAGGCAGGAATTTCCCACGGTTGACATGCCCTGAGCAAACAGAGGAGCTGAAACAAAGAGCTGGATAATTAGCTCGGAGGGGAGGCGTTCCCGCGCCGCCTCACGCAGCTGCGATGGGGCTCGTCGGAGTGACCTGGAAAACAGAACTGACTTTAAAAGTGCAGAGGTTGAGGGTTTTACTTGTGCCTTTTTAATTTTAAACAGTGCTGCCTGTGACTTTACAGCTTCATGCAAAGGTGGGCAGACAAACCGAACTATGAAAGGAGCCTTATTAAAACACGCCATACATTATGTATGAACTTGAACTCCTCCTGACCTCTGTCGTCCTGGATCCGCCCCAATCCGTAAACAGCTTGGGCCAAATTTTGTGCTGCTGCAGTAAGTAATTTGAATAAAATCACAAGCTGTTATTTTCATGACAGTACCCCCACTTAAGAAATCTCAGGGTACCATTTACTACAAAAATGCGTATCTCAGAAACGTACCTGAATAATGTCGCTGCATGTAAACAGCTGTCTGTAGCTACAATTCCACTCTAAACCAGAGCACAGCCCCCTCCCAAATAAGCTGTGAGCATTTCTTTGCTGCCACTCGCTAGAAAAAGTATATTTAGAATGGCAAATGTATAATTGCAGTTAGAGCTGGTTGAAATATTCAGCATGACTATATGATCTAGCACATCAAACTGTTTCTTGAACTGCAGGTTCTTTAATTTGATCTTGATTATTGCAAAAAGCTCATATCTAGCATTGGATATATATATATATTTCTTTTTTTTTACTGAACAGACTGAGCCGCAAGGTTGTTTGCAGGCTTTGCAGCTCAGCTGTTTGCTTCTCCTGGCATACGACAGGTCACCTGGCTCTCAAGTTGTTGCTTCTCCTCCCTGATTCTCAGCCTCACACCCTTCCTAAGTCAGAAACGTCATATTAAATATTCTGGTTTCTGTGCAAAGTATCTTCATTAATATGCTAACAGAGATTTGAGGGTAGGTAGCCAACTTCTCCTCGGAGCTGCTGAGAGCCTTCCAAAGCTGTTGGTCCCCAGTTCCTCCCCAGTCCAGCATCTGCGGTCCCAGTTCCATGGACCAGGAGTGGGTGAAGTCAGTGTTTCCTGCCTAATTTGCTCTGGAGTGATCAAACCTGAACCATTCTCACAGCCTCATGCCCTTGGTACAAGGTCAGGCCCCTGAGGAGGATCCAGCCCTCTAACACAGATGGAGAGGCAGCTCCATCCGAAGCGGAGTCAGCGCGGCTGGACTGGACGTCCCCTCTCCAGGCAAGCTAGCGGCTGTGAGCATGCCAAATGCAAGGCTTGCCTTTTCTTGACCAGCACTGTGTGTGGACTCATTGATGAGTCTTCTTGGCTATAAATACATCTCTGAAGGGCAGATGTTTGCTGGGTAGCGGCCTAAGAAAGTTAAAAAGGAGATGGGATGGACTGGGATGGATTTCACAGGTGGTTTACGCCAAATATTCCCAGTGAGTCAGGAGCAGGTCAGCAAAGTCACGTCGTCAGTGCAGGAAGAGTTTTTGCCCCAGACCTCATCCCCCAAAACAGAGGCGGTGGCTACAGAAGGGAAAGAGAGAACTACTGACTTGTGTTATCCGGAGACAACGGGAGGAATTCTTTAAGACACTTCTGAAAATTCAATTAAATTGGAAGCACCTTTTATGTAGAAATCATTTTAGTTTAAATGAAGGATATTTGGCAAGTTCTAACCTTCTGAGATACTGATTGATTCTTTAATTTTTCTGAGTGAATTAAAAACATTTCAGTGGTGAAGCGTAAAAGGTAATCTGTGAGTTTGTGCGTTATGAAGTGTAACCTATGAAAACAAAATATAAAGTGTCTCTGGAAATAACCATCACAACTGTGATAACTGCTGGCAATGGCTGTAATTCCCAGTAGCTGTCTGTACTCAGCTTTACATGAAATTGATTTGAGTTTGCATTTACTTTTCGATCAGGGCTCAGGTGATTTGAATCCAGGCTCAAATTAAGTTTGGTTTCCCCTGTTAAGATGAAGCAATGTATCGAATGCCTAAGGGAGAAGAGCAGAAGGGAGTTAGAAAGCTCTTTGTTCAAACTTTTAATTATTTTACCTCATTCATAGTCTGGGTGGCACAATGATCTGTCTTTATTTGATCACATCAAACTTTCAGCGCACTACTTTTTTTTTGCTCTAGCCAGCACACCGCTTACACAGCACGGCGTTTTTTTTCCCACGACACTCACAGGTGGGAGCTCTGCTCCCCACGTTTTGTAGCTAGAAGCTGAAAGAAAAAAAAAAATACCCAAGTGCTCATTTCTTTGCCTGCAGACCCAGATCCTGAAGCATCGTGGCAGCTCTCAGCTTCTACACCAACACCACTGCAGGCTTGCTTAAAAGTCTTCGCACAGTAGAAAGCAGCGTTTCTTGGACCTCCCAGCTACTGAGCTTCTGCTGAGAAACAAACCCGTAAGTTTTTCTTACACATTTCCAATGAATAATTCAGCTCTGTGTAACACCCATGAACACATCAGGTTTCTCTTTTGGGGGGTTTCGTCCCAACCTCGATTGCCTTGCTGAACAACTTGCAGTGCTCGCTACCCTCACAGCTTCACGGAGTGTACGACCTTTGGAGGAGTCCAAGGGCTGTCCTCACCCTGCCCATGGCTTCACGGGGGAGCTCAATGGCAGGACATGGCTTGTCCTCAGGTCTCCATCGGGCTGAAGTTGTTCTGAGAACAGCCCTCCTTTGGCACAGTTCGGGAAACTGCATTCAGAAGGTAAAGCACAAGCAAGGAGACAGAGGTTGGCTCTAATCAAGGGAGATCCAGATGACACCCCAGAAAGTGGGCATCATGCATCCACCACCCCTTTCTTACTTGGGAAAGGAGACGGACAAGCAGCTCCTCCAGTCTCTGCTCCCTGTGAGGAGAGCAGTGCTGGAGGAGAGTGAGAAGGTCTCACCAGGGGGCATAGACAGCCACCACACTCCAGGCACCCCTCACTCCTCTACATCTGGCAGCAAGGACATTCAGACACTGCCCGTGCTAGAGGGACCTCTGAATGTGGCTCCTTCTTTGCCACTGGTACAGCTTCCCATTGACTTTGCAGCAGCATCCATCTTCGGCACGGTGAGGAGGGGTCGTTCACTCTGGCTAAGCTGGACCTCAGTGCCAGCCTCCCTGAGCTCTGCCCATCCTTTTGTGAAGCAGGAGTGAAGCCAGAGCCAGGCAGAAGATAATACACCCAGGCCCTCCAAGGACAGGAGGAGTCCTAATCATCCAAACTATTTTTGGAGGGATCTTTCAGCTTTATCCCACTTCACCCCTCTGAAGCTGGAGAGTAGAGCCAAACACCCAGAGGGAGAAAAGAGGATAAAAGGATTTTTCTTCCTAAGAGGAGGAGGGTCCATTGTCAGAGTCACAGAGGGAAGATCAAAAAGAGCTACACAAAGCAGAGGGGCAGGCTCTTTCAGTCCGGAGGAATGAATTGCGAGCCAGCAGAGTACCTTAATAACCCATCTCTAAGCCCCACACATCTGTTAATTACATCCCACTGAACTAATATTGCACCAGCATGTCTTGTTAATGCATCAGAAACCAGAGCTGCATCTTTAAATTTTGGGGATCTGTGATAAATTTGTCGAGGGAAAGCCTAGCAGCTGTGCAAGAGGTACTCAGTAGGTGTCCCAGATATGGTGGCAAAAGGACCCGAGCAAGGGACTGAGCCACCAGTGCCACTTTCTCTCACCCAGGAAAGCACTGGTGAGAAGCTACGTGCAAAATCTGCTCAGCTCTGCTGCCCCGAACAGCTTCTATCTGCACGGTTTCTGTGTGCGTGTGCGGCTAGTCCGCAAGGATGTTAGCCCCGCAATCAGTATGGTTTTCATCAACAGGAACAAAGACATGTGAACAGCTACTGGCAAGCAGCCAAAACTGGTCTCCATCACATTTTTCACAGTCATTTTGAATATGACCTCGAGAAGACCTGTTTGTTTTGCCATAAAAGGCGAAGGGTCTAATCCCAGGCAGTTTTTGTGCTGATGCTTCTAGTTTTGCTGGCATAAAAGCTTCTGCCTCAAGGCATTAGTAGAGTAAAGGGAGTCAAGATTGGTTATGTCCTGGGTCTTTACAGGATAAAAAGAGGAAAAAATTACACATAAACCCAAGAAGGAGGTGTGGCACTTAACACATCAACACCTGCTAATAAATGCTACCCGGGCTTAGATACTAGAAATGTGTGTGTTTGTGAGCATGTCTGGTGACAAGAGAAAAGCAGGGTAATTTATTAAGTGGTGACTACAGCACAACCGACTGCTCTGTGCCACTGGAGAAAGTAAGAAATTACGTGAGGCACAGTTCTTGCCACTTGCCACATGGGACATGCTTGGGAACTCCCTCCCAGTTGAGAGGTATGCTTTGTTCCTGAAATGATGATGCTCAACAGATAACACACCATTCAGAAACAGTTAAATACAGTAGATTAGGTCAACAGGCCCTCTGCTGCAGTCAAGAAGGACTGGTCCTCAAAGGATGCCCTCTTAGCTCACAAGCAAGGATCGTTGACATACATTTTTGTCAGCTCCATCCCTGACTTGCTGAGTGTCCTGGAAATCTGCTTTACCTGGGTGTTTGTTTTTTCTTGCTCTTCCTTCTTCTCCCTCCTAACTTTTGGACAAACTCCAGAAGCATTTGACATACATAATACAAACATTTTAGATCTTTGACCTTAACAATGACTGTTGTGTTAACAGGTAACTGGTGCAGGAATTGCTAAGAGAGAAAAAAAAATCTGTTACTTATATAATTTTTTTTAAGAGAAACTCACACTTCCAGGGTGAGACCCATCTGCCCTATGTCAGACACAAGGGTGAGATGACTTCAACACCAGAAGTGCCTGTTTACCAGTGTCGGATCTCCGGAGCTCCTGGAGGGACCAGCGACCAGTCCCGCCAACATATCCCCATACATTCGTGGACCATCGCTTTCAGCCAGCTGATGCAACCTCTGGGTGCTCGTTGGTGTTCCTGGGACCTCACATGTAAGGCAACCTAAAGAGCTTGTAGTGGGCTGGAAGGAGTTCTGGGGCCTTTTCCTAGTGCTGTTGCTGACTCAAGGTGCTGTGGGAGACTGTTATAATCTCTCTGTGCTTTGTTTTGCCAAATATCAACAGGCGTTTTCAACCCCTGGTATGCAAGTTGCTCTATGAGTAACAAAACAGACTGTTATGGAACCAAATCTGTCCGTGGCTCTCATTGTTCACCAGGGACTGCTGCCTTGCTGAAGCTGATTACAGCTCCATAGCCCTTTTAATGGGATTTCTTTTCCCTTCTCTTATTCTACTAATCTCTTGGCTAATTTGCTTGCAGGTACTATAATGTGAATTCTGCTGCACAAGTCAGAGCCTTCGATAATGTGAGAGAAAATACCAAGGTTCCCACTGCGGGGTGTTTTGTGTGGATGAGGTTTCCAGCTCCATGCCGTACACGCTGAGGTGCAGGTTGCCACACTGAAGGAACTGCACACAGTGACATAACTGACCAAGCACTCACCCTCCAAAAATCTTCTCCTGAAAGGAGAAAACCCACTGTGATTGCTGTAGCTGTACTCAGGGCAAAGGCCCATCAAATTAAAGGCTGCTTCTCCATCTTTCCTCAACCTCTCCATTGCTTCATCTGAGTGCTTGCCCTCTGTGTTAGAGTGAAACTGGTCCTTACTCTCCCAGGTCTGGAGTCTGGGGCTGGCCTGGCTGGTTGCTGTAACTGCTGCGGGAGGTGGCAGCTCGGCCAACGTGGAGAAACCCCGTGGGGATTTCGGCTGTGCTCTGGCACATCTCTCCTTTACGTGTATGAGCTGTGATTGGAAAAACACAATTTGGACAACTCAGTGACCCTAGGTTTCCATGTATGAGGCCAAGGGCACATCCTGATCTACAGGTCATTCTCATTGACAAGTTTTAAGTCCCTGCTCCAATACATGACTACATTTGGGTTTGTTTGTTTTTTTTTTTCCCTAAGAAAACAGCCAGAAGCAATGTATTTTTCCTTTCTCAGCCATTCTGGCTCAAGTTAACCCCTACACAGCTGTAGAAATCAGCCCAGAATAGATATGCAGAACAGGAAACCCAAACAGTTAAACTTGGATCGTTGTATAAATAGCTACAAACAGGGATTTGCAAGACAATCATCATGATAACGATGCCCTGCACAGCCAGATGATAGACAGGAACCCAGTAACCTCTGAAATGCAAGAACAACTCCGCAGCTTGCTACAGCTGCACTGGTTTATAGACCACAGTTATTCAATCAATGAGGGCATTTTGTTATATTACATTATATTTTATTGTATTATATTAATTCTATTAAGGATTGTTTGGCTGTTTAAAAGAACGAAGTCTCACAGGAGCCTTGGTCCCTTGCAGAGAGCCATATGAAAATCTCCTGATAAATAACAGTTGCTGAGAGGAATTGCTCAGCCTACGTGCTGCCTTGTACAGAAATGATCATCCCCAGAAAGATTTTAAGAAATCAGGATACAGCCTCAGAAAAAGCAGCAGGAGGGGTGGAGGAGTGGGGGGAATGGTGTACGGAGGCTGGAAACTTCTGCCGAGCAATTACTGTGCAACTGCTCGCCTGAGTCACGTGAGTTTTCTTTAAATATTTGCAGCATCAGGGCCTGGGTTGGTAACTGGAATATTAATGTAGTGCACCAGCACCTTCTAAACGGGTGCCTAAAATCTCCCAGGGCTCTTCCTGCCTGTGATCCTTCTCCTTCCCTCTCCCAGCCATCTCCAAGCCATGCAGTGGTACCAGGTCATTTTAAGGGGGAGGGGGAGGCTCATCTGGAAAACTGCTGCACATTTATAATAAGACCATCTATTAGACCAGTGCAGGATGGAATTGAAAACATATGGTGCCCTGGGAGCAGCTGCTTCTTTTTTTAGGCCTCTTGTGCCCTTCAGAAATGTCAAGATAGCGGAACGAAAATGTCAGGAAACTGCAATATGCTTACTCTAAAGGCTTCCCATTGGTGACGTATTTATGAAGCTGTTGGCAATTTGATTCACACCGAGTATAAAAGACCAAGTTTTAAAGACGCCATTAACAGAGCAGTCTGCTAAAACCAGTCCTCCTGATCTGCACCTTGGTGGGACCTTCTGCTGCTTGGACACAGATTCCCATGCACCTCAGGAGAAAGCCCCCACCCCTGTAGTGGTGGTTTGATGCTACTTGCTTGCAGGGGTCTAGAGGAATGTCCCCACGCTTTTGCTGCTGTGGCTGGAGAGCCAGGTATCCCAGGCTTTACTGTGGTGGTGAGCTGCTGCAGTGGGTGGACAGTCCCGTGGGATTCGTATGCAGTCCTGGGTGTTGAGAAGACAACAAATGTGATCAAAAAAAGCAGCTGCCTGGTAGTCTCTGCCCACCCTGTGCCAGCACTGGGACAATGCTGTGGGACTGTTTCAGTTCACCAGTGAGCGTGCAGCCACATGGACCAGTTACTGGTGTCTCAAAAGTTCTCCTAATGTTTTGTGTTTGGAGGTTTAGCTGGAGCTTCCTTAGGGCTGATTGCTTTTTAAAGGCTCAAATGTCAGCATCAGTGTGGTACGGTAACGGCACAGCAGATCCCACAGACTATACAGGGCCAAGCAGGAGAGGAGCAACCAAGCGCCATCCCCTCCCAGGACAAAAAAAAACCCACTTCCCCCCAAAACCTTTCAAGAGACTGACCTTACGGAGTATGCGCCAACAGCAGGGGCCTGAAAACAGCCCATAGGAGCTGCCAGGAAGCTGAATTGTCTCTGGTACAAGGCAGACTAAAGCTACAGAGCTGCTTTTGAAGCCGATTGCAAATACGACCTGCTGCTGTCTCAGATGCAAAGCCCTGGCTGTATTCCAGCAGCAGTGACTCGACTGTGCTGGAGCTGAGCTGTGTCGGAGGTCACCTCTGGGGATCTCTTCCCAGTTCCCTTCCAGCTTCATGGAGATCAGATCAGAGTCCTCAGGTCATCAGTTGGTGGCTTTAATATCCCCAGGCAAGCCCCAGGGGAAGAAACATGGGACTCAGGATCATGGTGTCCTCCCAGCTTTAGGAGGACAGGGGCAGTGAGCTGGGTGGCTGTGCTGGACTGCCTGCACCACGGGGCAGCAGTAGCATCTCTTTTCCTTGCTTATGGCCAATAACACAGTCCAACAGAGAGAAGAGAGGAAGAGGTTTTGCAGAAGGAGGTTGGAAGACACGATGGAAATATTTCAGTCAAGCTTCTCAGGGTTTTAAATAAATCAGACTTATCAAACATAGCGGTTTGGTTGGGGTGTTTTTTTTTCATTTTTGACAAAAATTTCTGGCAAGGAGCATGGAGCTCTGACCATATTGCAATTCTTGCTATGGGCTGTATGAGAGGAAAAGGATGTGGGAGGTCTTGGAACAGAGGAGGGCTGAGCAAAACAGATATGCCCTGCTTCTGAGCCCAGAGTCTGGGATATGAAGTGGAAAAGTGGTAAAGTGCGGACAGATTACAGAAGGCCAAGAAGCTGGACCATTTCCAGAACAGGGCTGAGAGAGCTGAGTCAAGGAGCTTACCCCATGAGCAAGGAGCTCAGCACCGCTGACATGCCAGCAGGATGGGCTCAGCAGGTTACCTCCCATCTGCAGCTCACACACACGTGAGGGATCTTCCTTCTACTTCAGTTCATTATGCTAGGAGTAATAGCCCTGAGATGGACATTTTCCCCACAGCAAGTGGATTTGGACAACTCGTTTGCAGGTTGAGGTTGTGCTGCCAGCAGATCTAGGGCCATGCAGGTCCCACTCCAGACCCTCTTCTACAGAGAGAGGCAGAAAATCCTCATTTTGGAGCACAGGGTATGAGATACTGGGCAAAATGTGAACAGCCCCACAGGCGAGGACAGCAACTCAGGATAGTTTTGGTCCTGCCTCTAAACCCTAGTGTGCAGCTCACGTTTCTCCTAGCTGCTCTCCTCCCTTCTGCGTGCCCCTGCTAGCAGGGGGAAAGACCATGCTGGAACTCATATGGCAGAAGAGGGTAATAAAATAAACACCAATGTAGGCAGAACAGGCAAGCAAAGCAGGGAGCAGAGGACAAAAAATGCATAGACACATGATATTGAAGAGAAAATAGGAAGGACTGCAGGAACAAAAAGAGATATCACAAACTCCTGGAGAAGATTAGCATGTGAGCAGTGGTACATAAAAATTCAAACAATCCACACTTCTGCTTGCAGGGACAGTCTCTGCTGGTCTTTCACATATTTGTGTCTCTTCTTCCACCTCGGAACCAGTCCACGCATTTCCAAATGCAAAAATCCTTTCTGCTGGCTGTAGGTGGGGGGTAATATGCTTCATTTCAAACACCTTGGGCTCCATGCAGTCCTCTGTGGATCAGAGAAGGAGATGTTAGGGAAGGATAGATGGTAGTGGTGGAAATGAAGAGGCTCACGCTGAAGATGAGAAATGACAATGAAAGAGAAGAAGGATACGAAGAAAGAAATTGTCTGAAATCCAACCAGCTCTTGGGGCATGCTCAGACCTATATGCATCTCTGTGGGTACTGGGTCGTATATAAATTTGAATATGAGAAATACCAGTGAGGAACGCAGTGACTGATATCCCTTATTCCCATGGCCCAGGCAAGGGATGGAGCACCTCCTGCCTACAAAGCAGTTTGATCTGGACCCACTGTGTTTGTGTGCTCACTCCATTGTCCTAGACAGATAAGACAGTAATTCATCTTCCCCTTGCAGCTGTAGACTCCACCAGTGATCCCAGTCAGCTGTTGTGAGGTCTCACTAACACAGATTTCTGTGCACGAGGAAAAGAAATTTGGCCCATGACTTGGGAATTGTGTGGTTCGGAGCAGGGTTGAGGAGGTGGCGGGTTTTACTCTTGGTTTTGCTGTTGGTTTGTAGCCAGATGGCCATTGGCTCTCTGAAAAATCCTCTCCTTTCCACTGACACCTCTTATGGGTGGGTTAAATTGGCAGGATAACCAGGGCAAATTATTTGAGGGTGAAGTTTAGAAAGTCACTACAGAGAAGTAGGATTTTGCATTCTCCTTCAGAAGATATTTCAGTTCTTTCAGTGAGACATCATGCCAGACACCCTTCAACCTTCATTCACAAGGGCTAGGGTAGTTCGGCTGATGGCTTGGGGGCCAAATGCGTTGCACAGGGCAATTCTGGTGGAGATGCAGCCACCAGTTATGGATCTGTTGGCTGGTAGCACTGCCCTGGGTTGAAAGGGTTGTTGTCAGATGGCCCACGGCATTGCAAGGCAGCTCTACACCCAAGCATGTCCCTTAGTGTTGAGCAGCCCAGATGGGAGCAGAGAGAAAAAGTCTTGCACATAGATCTGGAGGAAATAATTCCCGGCTCGCTCCTGCCAGCTGTATTGGGTTTCTGTGGAAAGGTTTTGGTAGTGGGAGGACAACAGAGATGGCTTCTGTGAGAAGATGCCAGAAGCTTTCCCTATGTCTGATAGAACCAATGCCAGCTGGCTTCAAGATGGACCCACCGCTGACCAAGGCCAAGCCCATCAGTGATGGTGGTAGTGCCTCTGGGATAATGTAGTTAAGAAGGGGAAAAAAAATCTGCATAACTGCAGTGGAAGAGAGGAGTGAGAATATGTGAGAGGAACAATTCTGCAGACACTAAGGTCAGTAAAGGAGGGAGAGGAGGTGTTCCAAGTGCCAGAGCAGAGATTCCCGTGAAGGCTGTGGTGCAGCCCATGGTGGAGCAGGCTGTGCCCATGGAGGCCCACGGAGGAGCAGAGATCCACCTGCAGCCCGGGGAGGACCCCATGTCGGGGCAGGTGGATGCCTGAAGGAGGCTGTGGCCCATGGAGGGCCTGTGCTGGGGCAGCTGGTTCCAGAGGGACTGCACCCTGTGGGAAAGGACCCCATGCTGGAGATGTTCATGGAGGACTGACTCCTGTGGGAGGGACCCCATGCCAGAGCAGGGGAGGAATGTGAGGAGGAAGGAGCGGCAGAGACAACATGTGGTGAACTGACCACAACCCCCATTCCTCGTGCCCTTGCACTGCTGGAAGGGAGGCGGTAGAGAAAATTTGGAGTAGAGTTAATCCCAGTAAGAAGGGAGGGGTAGGGGGAAGGTATTTTAAGATTTAATTTTTATTTCTCATTATCTTACTCTGATTTGATTGATAATAATTTCCCCAAGTTGAGTCTGTTTAGCCTGTGATGCTAATTGCTGAGTGACCTCCCTGTCCTTATCTTGACCCAGGAGCCTTTCATTGTATTTTCTCTCCCCCATTCAGCTGAGGAGGTGAGTGACAGAACAGCTTGGTGGGCACCCGGCATCGAGCCAGAGTGAACCCACCACACCAGCATTGCAGTTAAAATGATAGGGACTTGCTCAGGTATTCTTCAGGTAGATGTAGACATGCTCCTCCTGAAACAGGCTCATACTGGTTGTATGGACTTCATCACATGTCCATGGTGGGGTCTTGAATTAGGGGAGTTCACCTTGATGGAGGCAAAACTGCTTGGGTGTCTGAAGCCCATAGGAAAATACAACCTTTGGCCTTTCTCTCTTCATTCCCTCTCTCTGCGTGCTGGAGATAACGCTTATCTGCCTTTGCCAAACACGTTGAGATTTGCAGAAGAGAAGCACTGGGTACGTGACTAACGTCAACATCATCCTCGTCACCCCTTTGCTGAACCCCGTCAGGCTACTGAGAGTCAACTTTGCACCATTTTAACTACCTATGCAGGGAAGAGTTGCAGCCGTTCCAGCCTTCCTAAGCTGCAGAGATGCCACAAAAAAACCTTATTCAGGTGATTCAAGCCCTCCAGCGAGGTTTTCAAAGAAAAGTCCAAGATACCAGAAGTGGATATGAACTGAGCACAGAAGGGAGGACAGGGAGAAGTTAATATTTCACAGGCATGATCTACAGCCATGAAATGTGATCACGGCTGGGAAATGTGGGTTTATATTTTTTTCTAAATTGAAATAAAAACAAGGCCAGAGCCCCAGCAAAATATGGAACCAGGGAGTTCTGTTTTAGCTTTGCAGCAAAGTTCAAGTTTGCCTTTATTACTAATTAAATCTTTTGCTGTCGTATGAGAAGGAATATCAGCGAACAGACTGTCTCTGCCTCCAGAGCTTTTGATGTGGTTAATTTCTGGAAAGGAGAATTTGGGACTCGGATTTTGCAGTGCTTTGCTTCACTATCCTGGCCTGAAATAAATACAAAACCCTGTGCCAAGAATTAAGAAGAAGAAAAATAGTTTTTGTGGGTTTCTGCCACAAAGCTGAGATGGGGATAGGCGGATTGATTTGGGGCTGGTGATTAATTTCCTGGGTGCGGGACCAGCACAGGGCACAGCCATGATGGAGAACAGAGGAGTAAGCGTTGCCCTTGTTACCTTACAGCAGATGCCATCCAGAAGGAGGTAAAAAGGTGCTGGTGCTGGCACAGCAGAGTGCTTTTCCAATACGTCTATTTAAATAAAATAATGTATCGGATGCAGCTCTCAGTTTACTTGAACTAAGATGGAGACTGGAGGGAGGATAAAATTCAGAATGAGAAGGAGTTAATGCATTTAAAGGGCTAAAACCTGCACCACTGGGATAAAAGCAAATTCAGTCAGTGACTTCATTGCAACTCAGCAGTAAATCCAGAGTCACTGTTTTCTGTGGAGTGCAGATGTCTGAATACCATCCCTGGATGGGAATGAAAGGAAACGCTGTTTACTGTGAACAAAACGCATTATGAACACACTCCGACACACCCTAAACCAACTTTCTTTTGAAAGCAAGCAAAGGTTTCATTAAAAGCAAAATTTGTGAAAAGAGATTTACAGGATATGTGGGAACTTGCTTGAATGATTAAAAATTAATTATAGCAAGGGGGAGGATGTAGAAACATGTTATGTTAGGATGCCACTGCATGGCCCAGGCAAATCTGTTTCTAGATTGTAAATTCAGCCTTTTGTCCTCTTCCCTCCCTTATATCTGATTCTCCGCTGGGCTGGCTGGACACTGGAGCAGATGCACTCACGTGTTTGAAAAGCAAAAATGATTCAGTGGCGCAGTGCTCCCCGTTAATGCCATATCTCCCTGCCCTCCGCCTCGTTCGTACTGCCACAGAGCGAAACGCTGAGCTTGCAGCACTTAAGAGGAGGAAAAAAAGTTCCCATCAATTTCTCGAAGGTTCTCAGGTTAGGAAAGACCTTAACACTTGCCAAGTCTGCAGCCTCACAAATATCGAGCAAGGCCACCAAGGAGATGGTGGAAGCATTGCAAATTTCAGCTGTTGTCAGAGCCCTGGGATTGGGGACTGACCCCCTCTACCCCCACCCACGTGCCTCGCACTCCTGCCTGCAAGAGCTCTTTGTCCGGGCACACGCTTCCCACCTTTTGCGGAGGTGGATGATGCTGGGAGCAGCCGTGTCCATCCATCGGAGAATTGGTGCTCCCAGCAAGACCTTGTGAGATGGCATGAAGCCAGTACTTGCTACGGCAGAGTAAGGAGTGTCCCTGGGGGCAGACAACCAACCATCAGCTGTTTGTGTCTCCTCTCAGCCTTGTCTTTAGTTTTGGTCTGATGGTGTTTTGGTTTACTCTTCCTGGGGGACGCTGTATAAAATTGTAGAGCAAAGAGGAAGCACAGCCTCTGATGTGACTGGGAAGCATGGGAAATTGAGCTTGCTTTGCTCATATTTGCTTTGCATGTGCTCTCTGAGGAGCACAAACCCAGCAGCCGAGGCTTCTTCAGGGACTGCTGTGGCTGTTCTGAGTTGTCCCTATTTGGGTATCTCATGCACAGGACCCGCTGGGCCTGGGCTTGGTGGCTTGCATGAGAAATGTCCTTCACCATCCAGATGGTGAGCTGCAGAATGGAAGCAGTTGAGCAGTAAGGGCAGCAGCAGCAGGACACACTGGAGAGACGTCCAGGCTGAGCTGTAGTTGTTGACATTGTCCTTCTTCTTAACTCCCCATGAGTGGCTGGCAAAAATGCACAGGTCTGGTCACCCAGTGCCTGCTGATGGTGTTGGCTGTGGCAGACATGTAACACTTCAGAAATGAGACCAGAAGGCAGGAGCAAGAGGTAGCTAAGAGCAAACTCCCTTCTTCCCACCATCCTTTTCTTCCATTCCTTTGTTTTGCCTTTTTTTTTCTCTTGGCCACGTACAAGTAAAGGTTGGTCCCATACAAGTCCAGGACACTTTCCTTGAGCACTGTGTTGACCTTGCCATTCCCGGAGTGAAAAACAAAAAAAAAACCTGGAAGCTAAAAATTGGTTTGATTCAAACCCCTGTCCTCTGATTGCCTGAGAACAAGGAACTGCTTTATCGCTTGTGTATGTCTCAGTGGTCATTTTATCTCGCCCAGAGAGCTACTCAAACATAAACCTGTGATTGAGAAAGGCTTGGTCTTTGGCCCATCCTCCACTGAAAGTCCCTTAGCTCTGTTAAAATACCATTTTCAAACAAGCTAGATATTTTCTCCTCTATCCTTTTCTATCTTATCTCTCCGTTATCATCTGCAATAACATTATTATCAGTCAGAGTGTTTGAAGCAATCACTGCAGTCCATGTCTGAGGCTTCGCAGATGTACAGTAGAGCCGCAAGACTTTCCCCCTGCAATTCCTTTCCCATTAATTTCCAACTATTTTGTTTTCTCCAGCCCCAGAGCTGTTTATCCTTACTGTGAGCTCCTCAGTGGGCTGATTCACTGCTCGGGTTGCGCCAGCTCGTGTGAGGGAGCCTGGCGCTCGCCAATTGGCAGCCCCTCCAGAAGCAGATGAGCTGGCCTGGAGAAGGACTGAGGTCAGGCTGGCTGGAAGAGCTGCTCAGTTACCATTCCCCCAGGGTTTTCTCCAGTCGTGGGGCTGGGCAAGAACTTGGAGAGAATTTAAAGCACCTTTGCAAGAAATCCAAGAGAGGAAGGATAGTCTGATGGGGAAAGCGCTAACTTTGGATTTAGGAGAGCTAAATTCAGTCCCTTCCAGCACCATTTAGCCCCTCTGTGCTTCATTTCTTACTCTTCTGCAGAGATAACACCACTTCTAGGAATCAAAGATGGTGCTCGACTTGGATAGGGGCTATGCAAGTCCTCAAAGGCAGTTTAGTGCTGGGCAAAGCCATGGTCTATTGCATGTTGGAAAGGTCTGTCAAATGTGAGTCTCCTGCTGACTCCAGTTGGAAGATTTCTGCTGACCTAAGGAAGGGGCAGCAATGGGCCCATCCATCTCTTTTTATCTCTGCACTCCTTCCAGGCCTTCCCCCTGCCTTGTGTTCACACTCCACTCCAGTTTTAGGGTGGTAGGTGGTAGGGATGAAACATAACTTATCAAATAGATTTTCTTATTGTTGTTTTTTCTTTTTTTGAGACTGAAGTCTTGCCTGGAAGGAGCTATAGAACAGTCAAAATCCTGTTACCCAACGTGTAGCAAATCCAGTTGTCATGTAAGACAGAAAAAAATTCAATCAATGAAAGTATTTTTCTCCTGCCAAGGCATGGGTGTGTAAATTCCTGAAGAAGTGGGTGAGGGTGTGATGACCCCGTGGAGATGCCCTCATCCTGCCTGTGCAGAGCAGTCCTCTCTGAAGAGCTCTGTTAGCTGCTGTCAGCTCTCTTTGAGTCTTTTCCCTCTTTTTTGCATGTTTTCTCTCCTAGAAGCTTCTTCTGAGGTATAACTCACCTTCCGCACCTCTTGCTTTTTCCACTCACCCCACAACCCAGCTCGGTAGCACCCACTCAAAGCCTCTTTGCAAAACACAGTCTCTTTTGCACTTGGAGTAAAGCCATCCTGCAGAGGGGATTGCAGAGATCACCTTTGAGATCTTGGCTTTCATATGACAGTTGAATGGCAAGAGAGCCGGAGGCTGTACGAGGACTTGGAGAGAGGCAGCTTGTTTTTCTCCTCCAGCATATGTCTGTGTGGGAAGGACGGCGCTGATGCACAAACAGTCTGCTCACAGTTTCGTCCGCTCCAGGCAGGGTTCGCAGGATGCGCCGGGGACTTCTGGCCCAAACTGTGTCTCTGAAGAGGCTGACGCGGGCCCTGTAGCAGACTCTGCCATTGTTTTGTTTGCAGTGTGTGTGGGACAGTGGCCAACCTGTCCTCTGATCCTGCTGGGGACTCCCACCCTTCTCCAAAGATGCAGACTGACACAGCATCCTGAATCCTGCTCCTCCCAAGGCCAGTGCATTTGTCAGATCGAGCTTGGAGCCCCCAGGCTGCCAGAGGAGCAGAGCTGGGAGGGGTGCCCTGGGGTGCAGTAAGCGCAATGGGTCTTTTCTCTCCTGGGGACAGAGCTTTGGTGCTGGGAATGGAAACACGAGTGCCACAAGGTGCGCTTGGGGCAGGGCTGGCAGGACCACCTCCCAGGGGCTTAACACCTGGGTGAGTGCCAGCTGTCCTTAGTCATGGAAAACACTCACCGGAGTCGAGGGAAGTTCACTGATTCAGGGAGCGGAGCTGCTGCCAGGACAGTATTATAACTCTGACTCATGTCTGTGCACCCATAGTCAAGTTATCTCGATTTTCCGTAGTCCAAGTTGTCTTGATTTTTTTCTTTATGCAATGTCCATTTGAATTTTAGACAGGGGCTCAGTGAAGTTTCCCTCCATCTCTTTCCAGGGAAGCCCCTCTTATTAAGAACCAAGCTAATGCGCTGTGTATCTGGGAGCTGTATAATCCCTTGCACTGCAGGGAAAAAACACTGTATCTATCTGCTTCCCTTACTTTTGATTGCTTCCCTTACTTTTGATGGGTCTTTCCTTATTTTTTCCTTATCTGAGTGCCTCAATCCTATCTCAGAAGTATCCCACCAGACAACGTTTATATAAATTTAGTTAATACTAAAATCTATGTTGTAATGACCTCCTCCTTTCCTTCAAGAGCATTCTGTTTGCTGCTTTTCCTCTGGTTCTTGCCATGCCAAGTATATGTCCAGGCTGACTGTCGGGACACTCCATCGCTGATAACAGTCAGTATTTCAGTTGTGGATGCCCCATCATTCGAAGTGTTCAAGGGCAGGTTGGGTGTAATGAAAGATGTCCCTGCTCATTGCATGGGGGTTGGATGAAATGATCTTTAAAGGTCTCTGCCAATCCAAACCATTCTATGAACCTATGATTACATGATTCCAGTCGCATTCTCGAGGGATTTTTCTGTCTTCTGGTAGAATATCCCAGCTGGATTCGATTGTCCCTTAGCTTCACAGCCCTGCAAAAGGTAAAAAATAACTGCCTTCTTTTTAAGCTCCCATCACATTCATTCTTATTTGTGCAGAATATAGATGCACAATTAACAAGCAGAGTTATTAAAAGCTCCTGGTTGTAACATTTCTTCTGAGTAGCCAAAGAAGGAGTTTTTCCCTCTTCTACAGGAGAATTAATTTCCTTTTTCTAGAGGAGCTTGCTGGAAGGTCTGTGGATGCTGGAAGGCTTTCTCTCTTGGAGCAGGTCTCTCCAGCAGTGTGCAGAGTGCTGTATTTTTTAATACGCATTTCTAAATGAGTTGAGTATGAGGTCAGGATATCCCAGGATAAAAATTTGTATCCCAGGATACAAATTTTTAAAATGTGAAATCCCTAATGAGATTAACTGTTATTTCTAGACTTAGGTAATAGACTGGTAGCACAACAGAGAGTTGCCTGGCACTGCAAAACCACTGGTGACTGGGATAAATAATTTATAACTGCTTCGTATTTGCTGAATCCACTTCCAGTGACCGGGCACAGTATGGAACTCTCAAATGCGGGTGATACTGGAGAGTTTTCTATTTTTTCTTCAATTTTTGTTTTTCCATGTAGCTGAAGTGGTGTTCTGCAGATCGCTCACAGTCACCGTATGTGCTTCCCTGCAGATGCAGTGAACATGGTGCTGAGCACGTGTAGACCAGGGCTGTTTCTCACCACAGACAACTTCGCCAGAAAGGACAGTCCAGGGGCAGCTCGGTGGAAGGATGAGGAGTCCAAATGCCCATGCTCACTCTCCATAGCTATGTCTCCTACGTGCACACTGTTGCTTTGGTTCCTTTACTAGATGGCGATGCAAGCTTTCCAACATTGAGTAACACCAGAATACATCTTATCTAGGGGGCTAGCTGTGGTTAGAGATAATTTTTCTCAAGTATTCACACACACTCTGCTGTACAGCAGGGGTGTTTGGAGAGGGTAAAAAGAAAAGCTCACAAACACGACCGAGTCAACATTTGCTTTTTGAATGTTAATGAATGTCTGCAGGGCAACACTCCTGCTTTGCGCTCTGCAGCTCCTACTCTGCTGAAGTTCTTCTTTCCCTGGGTGCTATCATGAGCAGCACCTCCAGGACACCAACTTGCCCTGAGGGCCATCACCAAGGGCACCAAACTTCCCTGATGGCATAGAAAAATCACAGGGAAAATTGATTACTGTCTGAGTGAAGTCAGTGGTTTCAGTTTAGTGAAAGCAGCACTGGGCTTTTGCTGTTAAGTTTGAAGCATTGCATTGGTAATCCCTGGAAAAGCATTAGTATTCTTATTGCGAGTGAAATATTTCAAAAATGTATACGATCAGCTCAAAGCTCTGAAGATAAAAATACATTAACTTAATGCGGAAAATGTAATTCCTGTATTTGTTCTTGGAACTTTGAGATTTTATGGTGCAGGACATTTTGGAGCTTTCCTTGACAAGTTGGAAACTACAGGGTTTAGTAAGCAAAACCTGAGATCCTCATACATAGACTTGGTTGTTACAGCCATACCCTTGAGATCAGCCTCTGCTATAGTGCGTCTTGCTGTGAAACCTGTAACTGTGGTGTGTAGGCAGTGAGGTGTCCCTCAGCTCAAGCATCTCCAGACTGAGAAGATGCAGATTGCTGCAGCCAGGCCTGGCTCATGCAATGACCTGTGGGCAGCATCACCCTGGGCTGCTGGACCACAGGGATGTGCCAGCCTTTAAACCGTCCCACAACACAAACACTGCGGATGCTGATGGCTGCAAGTGGAATGCAATCAAACCCTCCAATTACACCTCTGTGATTTAATCAGCTGCCTGCCAAATGCTGTCTGGGCATTCCATGGTACTACAGAAATACAGTAATTACTGCTGTGTGTCATTTCACAATAAAATACAGTTTACTTGCCTTAGAAAACACCGTTCTGCCGTCAGCTGTCTGCAGCCCCTAGATAGGCAGGCGAGGTGTCCCTCTGAGATTGCCACTGCTGGGCTCTAACAAAACAGTTGCTGTTCTGGAGTATTAAGTCATTTCTTTCTTGTTTATGAGATTAGGAAGCGTTGGGAGCAGCTTTCTGGGTAAAGCTCTGGCTGAACTGAGCCCTTATACACCAGAGGATCTGATTTGAAGGGGTGAAAAAAGGAACCGTACAAATAGCCAACACACAAAACTGAAAACAAGAGCTGACTAAGGCGGTTTTTGCTGCGCACAGCCCTGGAAACACAGATGTGTTTCAATGAGCATGATTTGAGAGGGGATGAACTCATCTGGAAGCCTTGTTTGTTCCTTTCTGCTCCTCCACCCACCGACCACCGCCAGGAACACAGCGCCTGCCGCTGCTCCGGCCCCACCAGCACTCCTTCCTAAACACTCCCTTTCCTTTCTCCATGCCCAGGGGCTGTCTGCAAGGACACAGGCCTTTTGGTTTTTGCCTGTTGCTTCCGAGGCCAGCAGGATGGGGATGTTGAGGTGCCACAACCACAGCCGGCTCAAGGCGCTCCTGAGCAATGGGAAGGCACCTAAAGCTGGTCCTTGCTGTGAATTTTGTGTGGTTGATTCTTGCTGGAGAAAGGGGTAAATCCAGGTCCAGGAGCAAAGTCTTCTCCCCGTTTTCTTCAGTTACAACCTCAACTGAATGGCACTTTTATGAGGAAGCAGGGAGAGATGGCAAAGGGCACCGCGCTGTCCTCCGGCAGCCTAGGGACCCCATCTGTTGAAATGTCTTGGAAATCTTTCTTCCTCCATCATGTGTACTTAGGGTGGACCAATATTCTGGGATTTTCTGTTGCTAGGGGAGGAATAGGACATAGATGGAGCCACAGGCAGCACAATGGCTTGTTCATCATTTCCTTAGGAAACCAGGCTAAAAATACAAAATGAACTAAACGTGAAGTAAGAAGTATGACACACTGGGGAAGTAAGGACAGAATAGGAGAAGTACCTAAAATAAAAGCAATCTGGAAATAGTAAGGGCAGAAGTGATGAGATTCAGCACAGAAAGTCCATTTTTTTTTAAGCAGAGGGAAATCTGGCACTGCGTTAGGAAGGCACCCGCTGCTGCAGTCGGAGCAAGTATCACAGACATGGGGCACCAGGATGGTGAACCCAGGCTGCCTTGGATTGTCATGGGCTCTGCATGAGGATCGAGAATCAAATACTTTCCTCCTCTCACCCTATGAATCATCTGTGAAAGAAGGAGCTGCTCCATAAAGATTCTTCCCTTGCCAGTGCAGGGATGCCCAGGTCACCCTCTGGCAGGATGGCAGGCAAGGCTTGGTTTTACCACTGAAAGAATTTCGTACACACTGGCACTAAACATAATACATCTTCGTTTTTATTTCCTTTTACTAGGAATAGGCAAGATTCAGCCCACTCACCTAACCTGGAGAACGGTCTGTTCACCACCCTTGTGTTACCTTCCCACAGGGTCAACAGCCCTCTTGGCACAGCCAGACACGTGAGGACCAAGTGGGTCAGAAAAAGGAGAAAAACATCTAAATGCTCCTACGGATTTATTTGTGACAATGGATTTCATTCTTACATTATCTCCCTGACTCCCCACCCCCCTCCTCCACAAAACGGGCAATCACATCTCAGATCTCGGCAATAATTGCTCCGCCACGCTGACAAACACAGCAAAGAAATGGCATTTGTTGAGAGCTAAGAAAGCCCTGCAAACATTGCGATTAGCCAGATCTCCTAGATTGAAAATGGAGAGTGAGTTCAACTGGAGGTGATGGAGAAATCTCCCAGAAAAAGAAGGAAAAAAAAGGTTAGGCATTGTAAAACACTTTTTGTTGCTGTGCTCTTGTTCGAGACATAATGTCTCTGCTTGCCTTGATGGGACTCACCATAATCTCCACATTTGCATGAAAGACATTGAATTCACTTGTTTGAAACAGAAAATGGTGCCTGGGGGTGATGGAGGCTCTGTGCTGGGCTTCAAGCCTGGGTCTCTGCACGGGGACCCAGGGTGCTGGAGAGGTACTGGGGTACTGCGGCACCAGCCCTCGCTCCACCAAAGAGATTACATCTAAGGAGCTTACATTGCTGTGCGACGCTGCACCAGGAGCAGGGCTTTACGTGAAAAAGCAGGCACTGTGCAGGGCTTGGAGACTTCTTGTGCTTTAATGGGGTCATTCTGCTGTCACTTTCCACTCAGTGGCTGTTATTTCCTTATCTCATCCCTTGTGCCCTGATTTTTCAACACTCCATTGCGTCCCTCTGACTTCTGCTCCCTTGTTCTCCTCTGTCTCCTCACCTCTGGTGCCTGGGACTTCTTGATGTGCAGTGTTCCATGCTGCAAAAAGAGCTAAAAATAGTAAATGTGAGCAGAGACCCCATCCAGAGCTCCCCAGACCCCAACAGCTGATGGCTGCAGGGGGATTTAGCTTCTTGCATAGGTGACACAACTGCCTTTGGCCACGTGTCAGCCTCTCTCATCACCTCCTGCCATCTCATGTCACCTACTCCGAGCAGTCCTACCTGCCAGCGCAGCAGACTTGCTTGTGCCCCATGCAGAATCTCCCCTTGGGTGCTTCTCTAAGCAACAGGATGAAAATGGGGGTAATCACCCAGCTTATGGTGCTTGGGCACTTTTATTTTTGACAATGGATGCTTCATAAATCCCTTAGCAGGGCTATGGGGGAGAGTTTGTTTCTTTGTGAATGGGATACCTGCTATTATGGGTACCTGCTCAAACCACAAATCCATCCTGAAGTGAATTTCCCCATAGGAAGCCAGTATAACTGAACTGGGAAAGAGCTGACATCCAGCTGACCTAATAACGACTACACTTTCAGAAATAATGAAGAAAAGGTAGAATTTTTCGCTGATAGACCAAGCCAGTAAAAGAAAGTATATTGTGGACTATTTTAATCAAATATATTTTCCAAAGAAACTTCACGTTTTCAGCTAAATATGAACTTTCACAGAAAGTGTCTGATTAAAATTGTATTTTTTTTCCTTAAAAACCCAGTGCCTGAAAACCAAAATATTCTGATAAAAAGCCTAATGATTTCAATTTGGTGATGATGAGTTGATACATTAGAATTGTTTAAATTTGATTGTCAAACAGGCCTTGATTTTCTCTATAGGTTGAGCTTCCAAAAAGCCCTTCAAGTATATGTTGTGGTGCAGTGATAGGAAAACCTCTGATGCCTCCTAGGCAATATAGCCCAAGGGAGGCAACTGAGAAGAGGGTAAGATCTTGAAGCATCTGATTTCCCACTAATTGAAAAACTTCCAGTTTTCATCCACAAATTCCACTAACCAAATAATTTTTAATTTTGTCCCTGTTTTTCACTCCTCCCTAAGATTTCCAGGGACCTAAATCACTTAGAGGAAATGATCCAAGTTGTCAACACCCATGTTATGCTTCAGTTGTTCAAAAATCCAAGCAAAAGGAGATGTTGGTCTTATTTTCATGCACCATCAACAGGTAACACAGGAATAGCTCTGCTAGTTCAGACCAAAGGTTTAATTGCTTCATCTCCAGCCATTTTCTTATGCTTCACAGCAGAATCCATCTTTTCTGAACAACAAAAAATAGCATTGGCTTACTATGGCTAATGGATGTTTTCTCTTCTTCACCAGTATTTTGAAGATTAGTATCTGACTTGCTTGCACTCTTCTGATTTTCTGCCTCAGGCTGCCACTATTAGTTGTTATTGGAGGCAGGACAGGAGGAGGTCTGGATCTCCGCCCTGTCCTGGCAATGCCATTACTACATCCTTATTCCCTATCTCTTGGGGTGGCATGCTGGCTCATGTCCCATCGGGAGCTCAATCCCAGCAAACGATGCCGTGATCTTGTTGTGAACATCACTGTTGCTGTGTCCTCAGCCACGGACAGCAGCTGATGACAGTTTTCAGTGATCTTATTCATTCTCCCACAGATCAACAGCTTCCCAGACTACTGTTGGATAACTGAATGATAAAAGAGGAACGTTGCTGAACATGTGCTACCACTTTTCCAAATTATTTCCAAGCAGGGTGTGCTGTCCAAAGGGAGTAGAAGGGAAGGTTTCAGGAGCCCCAGGGAGCCCAGAGAAGAGAGAGGAGGAGAGAGAGAGAGGAAAATCACCCCAGAGTAATGTGTCTAGGGAAGTAGCCCTTGAGGTGCTCTCTCTTGGCCCTCCCTTGAGCATTTTAATTTCTGGGGCCACAGACAGCACTGGAGAGCCTCCAGGAAAGGTACAGCTCCAGGACTGGGAGCTGGTGGGACTGAGCTGGCTCTCGGTTGAAGGTTTTCATGGTGCCATGGCTCTGGCTATTCAGCTGAGGGTTGAGCAGAACCGGCACTTTTTCTGTGCTTCCTTGCACGTCTCTGTCCTCCACTGGGTCTTGGCACATGCACTGACCTTCTGAGGCTGGGCACATGCTCATTTTCCATGCAGCACCCAACACGAGAGGATCCATGCCTGTGACCAAATGCTCTGGAAAAAATAACCCTCACATCTGCTGCAGAGTAGAGGTAACAAGAATTTTATTTCAAGTCTTTAAATATAATGCTGCTGGCAACATCAAGAATGCGGAAGACTATTTTATGAATTTATCTTCTACTGCCTCTAAAAAAGTCCTTGTACACATCATATTCTTTGAAACAAATGGTCAGCAGCAATAAGATTTTCTACTGAAGCAGCAAAACTCCACACAAGGTCAGAACAATATCTCTGTTATTTACTCCAGCGTAAGTTACGATCTGCCTACTGCCTACAACCTTTTCTGTGTTTCCTATTGATGCAAATCAAAAGCCTGTATTGTGTTTTTGCTGATTTTGTGCTTTACTCACTCATTACACTAGGATTCATTTATTCTTTTTTATACATGCATGTATCTCAACGTCACAAAAGAACCCATTTTGAAGTGAAAGACCTGACACTGTTTGTGGCTGAGGGCTCTGGGCTGTGCAGTGCTGCTCCTGTACTGTGCAGTGAGCATATTTCTGTGGAAAATAAATTACTCCGTCACACCTATGAAATGGGAGTAGCAGGTCTGGGAGGATTATTAGTCCATGGGCTTTTACAAACAACTAATCCCTGGCCACAGACTGAAAGCTGGGGAGAGGGAGCAGCAGGACCTCAGCAGGCACTGGGAGGAATGGTGGCAACGAGAGAGTCTGAAGCAAAGCCCCATCTGCGGCATGGGACATTGTATGTCCGAGCCCACGCGCCAGTGGTCACTGTGGTACAGCTGACGAAGGTGCCATCACACACAAGACCTATTTTCTTTGCTTTGTATCTCTTCCTCCATCCAGGAGCTCCTGGGCAGCCTAAGGGAGGAGCAGGGAGGGGGTGGAACCTCAGGAGCAGATGGCACAGATGCAGGGACAGGGTGGGAGACACAGGGCTGAGCCCAGCAGCCTCTGTCTGGTTACGGACAATTGGGAAAACTGCTAACTCTTGAGACATCTCTGCTGACAGGGTGACAAAACACACAGACCACTGCTGTTTCAGCTAGCAAAGCCTTAAGGGGGAAATTTTGCAAGGTGTGATGGTGATGGGGCTGCCTAACTCCCATTGGAAGTAAACTGATTCTTCAGACACCCGGAGGTCTGTGGTAGTTTATTGAGAGAGATTTTCAGTTTGGGGGATTAATTTCCTAATTATGTAATTTTCTATTACACGATTTCAACGAGACTCTGGCCGTGAACTACAACGCAAAGGCAGGCTCACACTCAGCAGGGTGAGTGGATGTAAACCTCTGCTTTGGTTCCCTATGCCCCATCCTGCTTCAAACCTCTCGTACCTCAGGTTGATTGACAGAGCGTTTTCTATTCAGCATGGCTCTGTCCTGCAGGTCTGTCTCAGAGAAACCTCGTCATAGCAGTCCAGAGCACCTATCATGCCAAATGAAAGGGCAGAAGCAGTGGTTTTACACCATCAAAGCACTATGGGACATCATCTGTAGGCGCTTACCAGTCTAACCTATGAGCTTACATACAAGAGCTTACGACTGGCAGCACTTGTGGAGTCCTTTTAACTTACCATCCACTCGCCCGCAAGCACAGATCTTCTGACTTCGTCCCCCAGCCTCTATCTTGACAATACAGACTGTATCGTGTAAGTAATACCGCTTTTTGCCCATTATTCATGTCAAATGGCCTGGAAATCTGTCAAACAAGCATTTATCCGCATTTTCACCAGAACACAAAAAATATTTCCCGCTGGTGACACTAATCAGTTTCCCATTGTCTGGTAACAGTATAGGTAGAGACAGAGATCTTTGGAAACTATTAAAGAGATGAATGCTACCAGGAGAGGTAGCGTTACGTGAAATTTTCACTTTTACATACAGATGGAAGAACAAATGCTACCAGCAATAGTGGCATCAGGGTATTCCTAGCAGTGAGAGCCAGCAGGGATTTTTTTCATGAAATAATGATTGAATCAACCAAAGGCAATGCTACCTGAGCCTTTTTCTTGCTAAATAATCACAAAAATCATAGTTCATAAATGCATCCTTGGATAGAGTAAAAACAATTAGGTCTTCTTTGAACTACGTGTGAAAGTAAATAAAAATAAAGGTAACAGAAAATCTGCAATTTCAAAAGGGCAAATTAATTTCAAAGGGAACTAATGAAGTTAGCTCAAGGACTTGAACATCAATGAAGTCTCAAATTTATTTACATGAAAGATGCAAGATGATTCACTGGAGCACAGAAAACAGGTGTTACAGATAGAAAGGATAAGGGGGAATTACAAGAAATAAAGTTTATATAGACTTTGCAGAGGTCGTTAAAAGAAATAGGCAAGTTCTTAAAATGAAGACAATTGAAAGAAATTGACCTGTGTGCAAGGAATATTAAAAGTAACATGAATACATGATGAAATTAATACTTTGCTGTATTTTTAAAACAAGTTAATGTTGAATATAGGAGGGAAAAAAGGTAACACAGGAGTGTGAGAACAGAAATGATCACACCTAATCTAGAAAAAAAGCTTTAAAAATCTAGTAGGTACTAAAAATCTATGGTGCATTCTCTGTACGGAAAGGCAGGAAGACTCAGCCTATGAAACTGCAGGGGCAGCAGTAGCAGTCACAGCAATAGCATATTAGGGAGGAAAATAAACTGTATGGAAAGAATAATTTTAAAAAGGGACATAGATGGAAAACGGATTAAAAAGCATTAAAATTTTTAAAAGTCATGCCAGATGAACTTGATATCTTTCTCTGATGCAACTGTTTTCTACACAGGGATCTGCAGTAGGTCTACTGTTTAGTATCAAGCCACAGGAGAATTCACTATTTGAACAGGGAAAAATGGGGATTAGGCAAAGAATGGCAAAGTAGGGAGGGCGCTGATTAAAGAGGAGATGGCAGAGAATAGTCCTGCAAGAGGCAACATCTGCAGGGAGGAAGGTCGTTAGGGGGGTTCCTCACAGAGGAGCCTTTGAACTGTTCTTATTGGCTATTTCATTAATAATCTCAAAAAAAAGTGAAGGAAGCTGTTGATGAAATATCCCGATGTCACAATGTCAGAGGGGAGTGTTGGTCAATAGGAGGAGGCGCGTATCATTCAGGAAGATTAAAATCATAATGAGAACAGGAGCAAGAGAGGCAGAAATTGGATTACACAGAACTCAAAGTTCGACACTCAGAGAAAGGAAGGATCTTTGCAGACTTCTACAAATTTATCTGAATCAGGTGAAAATTATATACTAGGAGGAAAACATGGGTGTACTAATCAACTGGAATAGGTCAGAAACATAACAAGGCTATCAGCAAGAGAAATAAGACCAGGATGCTACTGCTAGAGTACTTCCAGTAGAAAGAGAGAGGTATTAATACCACCTGGAACATAGTGTAGACTTCTGGCAAGTCATGTTCAAAAATTAAATTAAAAATGTAGAGGTGTAGAAGAAGGCTGTTGGTAAGCAGAAGGGAATGGAGACTCCTTTTTACAAGATGAGATCAAAAACATAACCTTATTCAGCTCGACTAGCAGTACAGAATCTCTCTACAGATTCACTTGAGGTAAACATGGGATAGAGGCAAAAAGATCTACTGAATTTAAAGGAGGACATTGGCATAAGAACAAATGGGAATAAACTAACCACAGAGCTGGAAATGAGGTTTATCCTCAGAGGCATGAAGTTTTGGAAGAGCCTTCTAGGAGGAGGACTGAGTTCAAAAACGCAAGTGCTTTCAAGATGGAGTTACTCCAGTTTCAGAAAGGGGTTATATGATGTGGCTGCTCCTGATAGCAGGGGGAAGGCAGGGGTTAGATTTGGTGAGCCAGAAGCCCTGTTCTGCTTCTGCAGCACGTGTTGGCAATGCAAGAGTTACAGTAATAAGAGCTCTGTTTCAGCAAAGCGTAACTGTGCCCCCATAGCCATGGGGTGCATGGGTAAAGAGCTTTGCTGAGTGTGTGTGTCGAGACAGTAAATGTGCTCCTCTGCATTTGTCTGTCATCTCTGATCCTGAGCAGCAGGGTGACTTTAACTTTAGGTTTCTAGCAAAAACCTTCTTGCAAAATTTATTCCAAATAACTGCCAAAAAGTGCTGTTGCAAAAAGCATTGCCAAGAACTAAGTGGTTCTTCCCCAAATGCAGGTCGCCAGAAATGTCATTGTAAGGGTGAGATAAAAGAAGTGTAATTAGGTGTAAGAAAGGTTCACAAGCATTACTGATACAGATTTAGTTGGGCAGGTAAATTACAGCATAGGCATTTCACAACTGGAAGAGTTAATGCTGGAGTCTGGGGTGCCTTGTTCACAGAAGTTGCAATGGGACTTTATAAATAGGGACTTTTGGCACAGCATTCCTCTTCACATGACCCCACTAAAAGAACTACCACTGAGAGGAGTTCAGACAAGAAACAGCTTTGCTAGTTCAGCTCTGCTCACCTTGGATATGTAGTTTAAAGCACTGATCATGTGTAACAGCAACATTTGATTCAGATCGTAGACATGTAAGCAAAATCCAAGTTAACACCTACGTCTTTCCAGCTGAGCAGCTCTTCAGACTCTACCCAGTTTACCAGTCCAGTTACCTCTTAAGCTGGGGGTCTGCTTGCCGCTCACATGTTCATGGCAATTGCCTTCTGAGGTACCCGAGTACAGCTGAGGCATCACACAGTACCAGAAAACATGGCTGAGTAGAGACCTAATGGAAGAGTGTTGCCTTCTGGAGTACCTTGTAGTGGTTGGGTGGGATATGGCTACTCAGAGCACCTTAGTTGTCTATATGTGGGCAAATGACTTGAACTCTCATCTCCACTAACTACAATGGAAGCTTAGAGACCCACCTTGCATATAGGCACCTTCAGTTAGAAGAGGTCTGACTGTCTTCACCTAAATTGAAGAATTGTCCAATAATCTGGATCTGATATCTACTCAAAACATCATTGTGTAGAGGAGAGGTATACAAATGGTTGGCCATGGGCTTTGGAAAGAGAAATAAAGCTTGTAAAAGTGCATATGGACAGGATAAGATGACTCTTAATAAATAGGGGTAGACCTGTTAAAGTAGGCTTGGTAATACTCAGAGGTGGAGTGAGTCCACGGCTTAAGACATTTAAATGCAAACCAAAGTCAAAATCATGATATTTGTACCAATTAGTTTTTTGCTTAACTCGGTGGTCCCCAGCTCTTGCAATTTTATTGTGATTATCCTTGAATTCAAGTTTCACAAGTCCCTGTTCCCTGGGTCTTGGGAATCAGCTCCTGAGAGTGTCAGCTTCTGTTTTTAACAGTTACGGGGGAAAAGCTTGAAAGTGTGACTTGGGTACATGCCAAAGATTTAGAAACAAAAAGTAAATAAAATGAATGCCAAATTTTAGTGCTTGTTTTTATAAAAAAAAAACCCCAAAACCTAAAACATTCTCTATTTTAAAGCTAATCTCATGACTTTGGGGGCCTGGTTCATTATTCTTGAAAGCTTGATATTGGCAACACTGTTAACTCAGACACTCTTTCAAGAGGATTTGTGGAAAAAGAATGAAAGAGCTACAGTGTTCTAGAATAATGAGTCCCTAAAGAAAACCCAAGAAATGCTTACGCTCTGTAGAAAAGTTGGTAAATGGATAACATTTGATCTCCTTCTTTCCAGATTAAAATAACAGAGGAGGCACAACAAATGCTGCCGGGAAGAACTTGTGCCTGGACATGTGAGATGTGGAGTGCAAGTAAACAGGATAGCTGTCTGTGGAGCAGTTTAGCATACTGATACCACGCAAGCAGAGGGGCAGCAGAGGTGGTCACTGGTCTCCAAAGGGAGCAGGCATTGGAGAGGGGGTGTGTGGAGCTGGGATGCAGGCAGGAAGTCTTTGGCAATGGAGCACCTTTCCTTGTTTTGCCTGCAACCCTGGGGTCAACATGTTCAGAGGCGAGGCAGAGACCACCAGACAGGTAGAAAGTTGTGTCCCATCAGTCTCCACTTTCCCTTTCCTTTGCCAGGCAGCTCTGTGGATCTCAAGGTGCTTATGAAGGTGCTCACTCTGCCCTGGTGAGACCCCACCTGGAGTACTGTGTCCAGTTCTGGAGCCCCCAACATAAGAAGGACATGGACCAGTTGGAGAAGGTCGAGAGGAGGCCACGAAGATGATCAGAGGGCTGGAGCACCTCTCCCATGAGGACAGGCTGAGAGAGTTGGGGCTGTTCAGCCTGGAGAAGAGGAGGCTCTGGGGAGACCTTATAGTGGTCTTCCAGTACCTCAAGGGGGCCTACAAGAAAGATAGGGAGTGGCTGTTCAGTAGGGCCTGTTGCGATAGGACAAGGAGTAAGGGGTTTAAAATAGAGGGGGGTAGATTTAGATTGGAAATTAGGAAAAAATTTTTTACAATGAGGGTTGCCCAGAGAGGTGGTGGAAGCCCCGTCCCTGGAAACGCTCAAGGCCAGGCTGGATGAGGCTCTGAGCAACCTGATCTAGTCGGGGATGTCCCTGCTCCTTGCAGGGGGGTTGGACTAGATGGCCTTTGAAAGTCCCTTCCAACTCTAACCATTCTATGATTCTATGAAGACCACATGCCTTCAAAAGGGATTTCTGTCTCCGGTGTGTTATCACAAGTAGTCCGCAGAGACTGTATAAACCTCTGAAGCAAATACTTTTCCAATGCAGAAGATAGTGCTGGGACCCGTCATAGGCTGAGGGACATATTCAGCCTGTTGGGTCATATGAAGCCACAGCACTTGGCCAAGGAATGGCTCCTCTCAGAACTCCTTTTAAGCCTCATGCCCCTTGATGTCGCTTCCCTACCAGCCACTTTCTTCTGCTCTGGAAGCCCACATACCAGATGCTGCTTGTCATCTGCCAACCAGCTGTGGAGCATATGGAATGGCAGAGCAAGGGAGTGGCTCCAGCCCTGCACTGCAAATGCAAGAGACTCAGTCCCTCTGAGAGAGACAGCAGCACGAGTCTTACAGTGAGTGCATGAGATTGCATGGGTCTAGTCATTGAAGGGTAGGACGGTGGATGTTTGCTCCAGATCTGGAGCTGACTACTGCTGCTGCAGATGGGGAGAGGCTCAGGAGCCCATCTCCAACCCGTGCAGGCACCCTGGGTTGCTTACTATGGATCAGACGGGCAAAAGGGCTGCTTGGAGCAGTCAAGCTGCGGCACAGAGCAGTAAGCCTCAACATGTCTGCACGGGGGACGAACCTGACACTTCTGAGTTTGTAGCTGAGCACTAAATGGAAAACAGAGACCGGGGAAGGGGTTTTTTTCCCACCTTTGGTTTTGTGGGGGACAAAACCGTAAAATTTTGCTCAAAAGCAGTTTTGTGCCTGCAAGTAAGATTCATTTTTATGAGATTTATTTTAAAAATTATTTTTAATTCCATCCAGATGTTTATTTATAAAATAATTCTGGACTTATATCCATCAGACATCAAAGAAACCTTCTGGGAGTAGCACTGTCAGTAGCAAAGGTATTTAATGATCCACGAGGTGAGTGAATGGGTTTGAGGAGTGTCAGAGTGCCTTGGGGGAGCGCGTGCATGGATCCAATTAGGAACCCGTCCCAAGGTCACTCAGACACAGCAGGAAAGATGCTTCCTTTGGGAGCAGGATGCCAACTATTATGCACAGTGTGATGTGGAATATTGCAGAGCACACACGTTTCCTCAGAGACAGTACCGGGAGAACTTCGGTCTTAAAGAGTGCCACATAAGCTACCCACCATGGCAATGGCCTTGGGTCGTTCCCAGCCCTTGGAGGAGGAGTATGCCCCGGGCAGGGCACGAAGGGAGCAGATGCTACCCCATGAGGGTGAAGAACCTGTTCTGGTTTCTTGGACATAGGGAGCATGCTGCTGCCAGAGCCCCCGTGCCAACACGGAGCCCGGGCTGTGTCCTGCTGGGGGGAGCTGGGAGGGGATGGATACTCCCAAGTCTTTCTGATTATGTCCTTAATTCCCTTTCATGCAACCTGTAAATCCCATCTCTCCTCACAGGAGGGGGCATCTGCTGCTGTCCCCCAGCCTGAAAATAAATGGACAAATCCTATTATCCCTGTGCAAATTCAATGGGACTAGTACCGATGTGTCATCTTCATATCTATTCACTTCACCTCCATATAAAAATGCGCAATAGTTGCTTGCTGTTTTTTTTTTTTCCTTTTTTTAATGTTTAGTTACACTGCTTAAACTTAGTGTCTTTCTAGAATTGGTTTCTATCAAGCAGTGGTACACAGGTCTTCGTATCCTCAGTAAGTTCTGGTAAGTCAATATAAACTCAGTCTTAGTTGCACAAGGTGTCTGCTGCAGTTTAAAAACACACAATTAAAAAGACCCTTTATCAAATTTGTGCAAATTTGCTTGTAAGCATCTCTTTTATTGACATCAGACTGACTGAGTAAAAAGGTGCACTCTGATCTTCGAGGCAGCGGTTTCCATTCAGATCTGTGCCTCTGCAACTGAGAGTGTGATCTTTGCTGCAAAATCACAGCTCAACGTTAAGGATCTTCTCTGTCCTCCAGCACCGAGCCCCATGGTATGGGGTAGGCATGTTACAGGAATGGACCAGATTCATCACGGATGGGATTCCCTTTCCTGTGGGAGAAAAGAAAAAAAGGGGACACTCCAAGCTGAAGCAGAACCCCTCAGCAGTGCTGGATTTTCCTCTGAACCTCTGTCTATCCCAGGGTAGTGCTGAGAAGCACAAGATGGCATGGCCAAAATTGACAGCTTCCATAATGGGCTCTCCACTGCCAGGGGCCAAGAACCTCCCCTGCACCGTGTCCCCACGGGCATGGCCAAGATGCTGGCTCCTGCTGGCTCATCTTGGATGTGTGATGCTGCAGGAGGGTGGACAAGTGGGCTGAGTCTTCGTAGATAACCTTCTCCTGCCTGTCTGAGCCTGAACCCAAGGGGGAAAAACACAGTTTGGGAGAACTTCTCACTTTTCAAACAGGGCTGCTGGCAGGCCTGTGCGATGCAGTGCTGAGAGCAGCAGCAGGAAGTGCGGTTGCATGTGAAAACAAGCAGATTTGAAACAATATTCACTCCAAGGGATTACACAAATTATACCCCAGTGACAATGGAGCTATTTACTCAGTTGACACTATGAAGAAAGCATCTCCTTTTATCTACTCATGGTGGTTAGCGGGTTCGTCTCTCTACAGCCTCTGTTGCTACTTGCTGCTTCCCTTGATGCTTCTCTCTGGTACTTTTGTTCCAGCTTTCTTTAAAAAGCTGTTTATTTGAGGAGGGTATAGGCTTTGTGCCAGAGAAGGGCAGCTGCAAACGCACACTGTGAGCAGCCTCACAGATGCTCGAGCCTGTGCATATTGGCTGCCAATGACAATGACTTATGGCCCCAACAAAAGGGCTCTCCCACCCTACACAAAGGCAAACCACCTAGAAACTGTAGCATGGGAAGAGGTAGTGGTCCCATTAGAGGTAGAGATAGTGTCCCATTAACAGTTGTCTCCTTGCTGCTCTTGTGTCTGGGATGACCATGCCAGCTATGATGCTCCCTCAGAAGGCTTCTGAAATAGCTTCTTCTATGGTGAAAGAAGCAGCTTCGTACAAAGCCATGCAAAGGGGGATGCATTTGTGTCCTCAGCATATGAGGCAGACAGGCGTGTCTGAGCATGCTGTGGGGATGGGACTGAGTTGCAAGGCTGCAGCTGAGAAGAGTGCTTGCAGCACCTTGGGTCCCTGCAAGTGATGCTTTCCTTGGCTGCAATGCAGACCCATAACCTCTCCCTGCCTTGCTGGACCCAGCCATCTGCAGGTCACCCGGGCTGGCTGCAGGGCTATGAGAAGTATGATAATCCCATCAGCCTCCTGTTCATAGAATCACAGAATGGTTTGGGTTGGAAGGGACCTTTCAAGGTCATCAAGTTCAACCTCGCTGTAAGGATCAACTACACCTTCAACCAGATCAGGTTGCTCAGAGCCCCATTCAATCCAGCCTCGAATGTTTCCAGAGGTGGGGCATTCAGCTTCTTGTGAGACATGAGAGCAAAACTGACCATGAATTTTCCTTGAAGGGCTGATGTTTCCGGGGCACAGGCTTCTCCACATCTTCAGGTGGATATATTTGCTTGTTTTGTTCTGTTTTGTTTGCACATGCCTATACTTGTCCATCCCCTGTAGGTCTCACATATTGCTTATGGTACCTCACCAAGTCAGGTCGCGTAAAGGCATACAAGAGATCATGGCAATAGTTTAGGCTTCAAAATTTAGACTTGGGGGATGGCTGCACAATTCATAGCTCTGTCAAAAGTACCTTGTTATTGTGTTTATGGAGGATCTATCATACTGTTCACGGCATACAAGTTGCAGATAACCCTTAGAAAAGCCATCAGACTATAACACCTCCCTTTCTTCAGGGGTAATACAAGGTAGACAGATCTGGCAGCCCTTAGAGTAGGAGATGTAAATGAATGCATTATCTTTCCAGAATTTGAACACCACTGGACTGTGTAGACACCGTGGTCGTGGTCTGCCCAGCCTTGAAGGTCTGCATCAGGCAACTAACCCCGACCAGTGACCGGCTGGTGTGCCCCAGTTTGCATCTATACGCCCTGGACAAAACTCTCCTATTTGTAGAGAAAGAGCTAGTTCGCTGTCCACACAGCTCAGCTGGGACCAGCAGCAAAGGACTTTTGTGATATGATCCACTGCAACACTTGCCAATTCAAAGCCACCAAAACAGCTGTAAGGCAGCAGAAACCTTAGGTCACTAAAGGTCTAGCCAATATGAATAGGATTTATTACACTAAATTTAAGCCATCTAAAAACTACAGATCAAGGTTAGAGTAGTAATTTTGGGTTCCTCTATAGACAATTTGTGGTTACCTTCAGAGAGCAGCTTAGGTAGGCTCGGAGACATCTAGGCTGAATTGCCCTTTCAAGGTGCCTTCTCCATCCCCTAGAGTGGGAATCTAAATGTCTTAGAAATATTAGGCCAGACTGCTAATTTTTAGATAGCCAAAGGCAAATAAAAAATGAGTTTCAGTGACTCTCAGTACTGTCTGGTAGAGCCCCATGGAAGGTAAAAAGTTCAACTGTCCACCCGCTGAACCACATAGTCTCTCTTGTGCAGTGAATTTTGTCTGTCTGAGGTTAAAGACAACATTTTTGCAATTGGCTTTCTTGTTGCAATGATCTCCCATTATCTTAAAGGTCTACTTCTGGGAGAGTTTTAATGCTTCATTGTTGATTTTAATTTAAGCCAAAGGAAAAAAATAAATGGTTAGCAAGAACCAAAATAATAATAAAAAAAGGACATTGCCACTGTTCCACCAAACTTACATTAAGTCAAGGCAGACTTTGATAAAGTGTCTTCTGGTCCTTCTGCACTGCTGAAAGGATTCACTGAGTGCTCTGCGAGAAGCAATGACCTCTCTCACCCACTCGCTGGGTTAGGGTCCTGGAGGCAGTTATATGTTGTATTAGGGAGCTGTAAACAGAAAGAAGTGCTGCTCTTTCAGCTACTACAGACAAAAAAAATCCGGATCTTATGACTTCCTGTCAATAGAAAGGCACATGTGTTTTCTATCTGCTGATAAAGAACCCAGTGATACCAAGCTTTGCTGGAGGAACGTCTGTTTTTTAATGGACACATAAAACCTTTCCTTCATGAACTGAAATTCATTTCACATCCAATATGTAATTCCACCACTCTGCAGAGAGTTCTTCTGCAGCTGACTATTCCTCATATATTTTTCAATTCCAAAAGACAGATCAAGAACTGAAAAAAAACCTGCTCCTCAGCCCACTCGGCAGCTAACCGCCAGCAGTTAGGGGAGTGGTGGGTATGAAGGAGGAAAAAAACAACCTCCTGTTCAGCGTGAAGATGTGGAGCAGCAAATGGAGAAACTTCATAGAGATGAGCTGAAAAAGTATGGGTAAAAAGGAGTGAAAGAGTGGGACCCTGGGTGGCCAGAGAGAGAAGAAAATCTCCATCCATAATGATGGAGGGACTTGAGGCAGAGAAAAGGAGCTGAGACCCTGTTTTTGCACACATCCAGAGTTACCCCGCTAAAGACAACTGGAGATGGCTCACGGAGAAGAGGATAGGATATTTAGAAGGGATCAGCTCAAAGGGATGTGAATAGATACGTATGTTTCACAGTAATTTAAGTTGGAGCCACTACCGCAGTACAGTCATTACAAACTGGAATAAGAGATGGAAATTGATATGAGAAATCCATTCTCTAAATGGGAGTGACTGACCAGAAGTAGTGATATGATGAGGATATGACTAATAATATGAGATGGGTCCAAACCACAGACCTTAGGCCTGGATTCAGAGCTGGATCTCTCTAAGCGCAGTGACAGCAAGAGCCAGTCCTTACAAGGGCAGGACTGAACAAATGAAATCTTCAGAGTTTTGACCCAGAGATTTGGATTTGGCTTTTGTTTACTGAAAATGACATTTATTAAAATAAATGATGGCTCAATCTCCAAAAGCTTGAGGCTGAAGACTGTTCCCACTGCTTCTGTGTTTACCTTGAACAAAGATGAATTCCTGAATTTGAAGTGAAGCTCTATTGGGTTTGCATGGTGAGGTTTTGGTAGCAGGGGGCTATAGGGGTGGCTTCTGTGAGAAGGTGCCAGAAGCTTTCCCTGTGTCCAATAGAGCCAATGGCAGCTGGCTCCAAGATGAACCAGCTGCTGGCCAAGGCCAAGCCCATCAGCGACAATGGTAGCACTGCTGGGGTAACATAGTTAAGAAGGGGGAAAAATGCAACAGAGGAGTGAGAATATGTGAGAGGAACAACTCTGCAGACACCAGTGGAGAAGGAGGAGGAGAAGTAATGTTGCTCCTAACAAGATTCCCCTGCAGCCCATGGTGCAGCCCATGGTGAAGCAGGCTGTGCCCCTGCAGCCCATGGGGGCCCACAGAGGAGCAGAGACCCACCTGCAGCCCGTGGAGGACCCCACATCAGGGCAGGTGCTTGCCTGAAGGAGGCTGTGGCCCATGGATGGCCCACACTGGGGCAGGCTCCTGGCAGGAGTTGTGACCCATGGAGAGAGGACCCCACACTGGAGCAGGTTTGCTGGCAGGGATTGTGACCCAGTGGGGGACCCACACTGGAGCAGTCTCTTCCTGAGGGACTGCACTTTGTGGAAGAGACCCACTTTGGAGATGTTCACGGAGGACTATCTCTTGTGGGAGGGACTCCACGCTGGAGCAGGGGAAGAGTGTGAGGAAGAAGGAGCCTCAGAGACAACATGGATGAACTGACTACAACCCCCATTCCTTGTCCCCTTGTGCCGCTTGGCAGGGAGAGGTAGAGAAAATTGGGAGTGAAGTTGAGCCAAGGAAGAAGGGAGCAGGGGGAGGAAATTTTAAGATTTGGTTATTTGTCTCATTATCCTACTCTGATTTGATTAGTAATAAATTAAAATGATTTCCCCAAACTGAGTCTGTTTAGCCTGTGATGGTAATTGCTGAATGGTCTCTCCTTGTCCTTATCTCCTGGGTGGGCACCTGGCATCCAGCCAGAGTGAACCCACCACACCAGCTCAAGAAATCCTGCAAGAAAATAAAACTTAGTAAGAATCAGAAATATGCAAGAAGCACAGCTTCTTTGATAGAAATGAGCTCCTTCACCATGAATTCCATCCAAAGTCCCAATATGCAAAGATAAGTGGGTATGGGCAGAAACTCTTCTAAATGAAGTTCATCTCAGAGTCAGTACTTAAAATGGTGGAAGGGTGGAGGAAGAGGCACGCCATTTTAGTTGAATCTTTTATCCTTTAATACCTACCTTAGGTTATATATTTTCAGAGTCAGATAAAGGAAAAACATTCCCCGTGGCTGCTTACATACATTGAGTTACAGCTCATTATGCGGAGAGGAGCTGCTCGCCTACAGCAGTTTCAGGCTATTCATATTTCAGTGATGAATGAAGGGTGGTCTCTTCCTGTGACTCGTTAACCCTTAGAGGCATCTTGTCTTGAAGAAGCAGGACAAACTATTTACTTAAATAGTGGATACAGTTTTAATTAAAGAGCGGTCCATACTGAGGCATCCCAGTCAAGATCTGAGCATCCAAGAAGCTCAAAGAAATTGGATAATTTGGAATTTCACTTTGAAAGCAACCCCCTGTGTTTCATTGAGTATCTAAAAAGAATGGCTGCCTTCTGCGTAACTGGGCAGAGGTAGATTTGTCTCATCGCTCATTACTTTTATTGCCAACTTCATAGCTTTTGATTGCACAATGCGAAAGCGATAACAACACTGCAGGGCAGCAGAATGACTCATCAGGCACTACTGCTCGCTGTTAGCAGTCTTCTCTGTTTACCTAGGTGCTTATGCAGCCTTCATCTCCATGGTGTTTGAGTGCTTCCCAAGCAAATAAAACTGTCTCTGCCCTTGCTCCCTCTGCAGACCCAGCTGGAGCCTCAGGCTGCCTTGCAGCAGTGTGGGGAGCCATGGGATGAGCTGGGACTCACTGCTGCGTCCCAAGGTGCTGAGACTTGCACACCACAAGGCATGTCCTATCCCTGCCAGACCCTTGCCAGCTGTGATATGGAGACTGGGAATACGGTCCCTCAGTAGAGAGATAAACAGGGAATTCACACGGTGCCTGTTGCTGGCACTCACAAACATAAATAGCCCGTCTCCTTACATTTTCTTTAAGCCTAATAAAACTTGATGTGTTAAAAATTTTTTTTCCTTGGCACTGATTTTGCAAGGGGGAATGGAGCCAAACTCAGCTCCTGGTTCACTGGACATTAGGTATGCCTTGCACCTCATCCCAGGGCAACAGTGGAGAAAGCAGTGTATTTTCAGCTTTGTTCTGTGTGGAGATGTTCCCAGGAGCATGGAGGGGAAAATGATGGTAGGAGCAAACGGGATTACTGCCACATTGTCCTTTGGGAAGTGGCAAGAAACAGCTGCCTGCTGAGTACTGACAATGGGAATAAGTTCTCTCGGGACGACCTCTCACAAAGTGCATATTCACCACCATCCCCATGGGATGCTGGAGGCCAGTAATGCCACCAATCTGCAGTCACAGGAAAGGACAGTTCCTCTTGAGCCCAGGACCACACGAACCCTGACAGCCCAAGGCGCTGAATGCTCATCCCTTGGACCTTGGCTTACAAAACCAACATTAAACTTAAACTCTATTTTTCAGGCAGTTTAGGGCAGCAGACTTAAATCCCCACTGCAGTCACATTCAAGTATGTGCAATTGCAGGTGGATTTGAACCAGGGAATAGTTCCACAGAGGCTGATCTGTCATTTTGCAGCTAAGGCAGGCCAGCGTTGAGGACTGATTCAACCCTGAGCTGTCCTACAGCCTCAGGAGAATTTGCTCCAGGGCTGAGCTCAGGCACTGCGGGGACCATCCTAAATCTGCAATACAGGCTTCCCTGATGGCCACATCAGGGTCATGGGCTCCACATCACACCCACCTCCATTGAAATGATGGTCCAAGACTCCTGATGAGAAGAAAGACCTACATGTGTCACTAAAGCTGGGTCAGATAGCATGGGTGCCGATGTGCTCCCTCTCCTCACCCTCCTGCTGATCTTCTGCACGTGGGGACTGTGACTGCTCCAGGATGTGGCCCATAGCAGTTCTGGAATAGGACCAGAGACACCACACTTCCCAGAGAGCACTCCACACCAGGGATGTCAGAGGGGCAGGGACAAGTATTAGTTTAACATGTTTAACTCAAGTTTGTACTATTTTAAGATTAAAAATTTCCCAGAGGTCCCCATCTGCAGATGAAAAGGACTCACTCTGCTATTTTATTTTTTTTTTTAATAAAAGGTAGATTTTATGCTTCATTTAAAAATAGATGGTATCTCTATATTGGCAAGATCCTCACACCTATGTGGCAAGGATAAATATGAGCTTCTAACCGCATTTTATACCTCCCAAGTATCTGTCTGCCATTGCATGGGGACAGGGCCAAGTCTGGCCACAACATACCTGGCTCTGTGATGGACTGGAGCCACCCGACGAGGCTGATCTCAGCATGGGGTCCCATTTGAGTCTTCACAGAGGAGAGTGGACAACAAGTCAGTCGTGTCAGCCATGCAGGATCCCACAGACCTGTACAAGGATGGATGCCACCTGATGCTGCTGGTGTCGAGTCATGGACAATTTCATTCCAGACATCAAAGGAAAATTTAGCTTCTTAATTTGCAGAAAGAAGATGATACTGAGATGTCCATGTCCTCTGCACAGAGGCAGTAGGCTATCCTAAATTATAAAGGGCAGGGAACAACTGTTTTGGTTTGGTTTTATAAGAAAATAGTTTAAGGTTATAGGAATTCCATAAGGGGCAATGTCTCACAGTAGTAAAAGATTATAAAACTGCATTACAGTTCAGACCAGTAAGTGTTACATTATGCATGGAGACACGTAGGCTGTAAAGCTTAACAATACACCAAAGCTGCCAGCACTAGAGCAAGGCAAAAGGCCTCCTTTTAAAATCCAGTTTAATAGTGCCTGACACAGAGTGAGTAACAATGTTAAGCAACGCAGAATGGACCATAAAACACTGCTATATGCAATAGCTATTATCCTATGTGCTAATCTTCATATCACATTATTTCCTCAAATAATCATAATAGTGTGCCAACAGACCCTCCATTCTAGCTCATTATTTCTCAGGCTTGCTTCCTTCACAAGGAGCAGGGCTCGCACTAACAATGCTCTCGGGGTCCGCAAGCAAACGCGCTAGTTGTACCCAGAAGAGAGGAAGTCATTTTCTTGGTTCGTTTCTTCAGTTATCTATGCTTTTTTTTCCTTCGTGCAATTGCAAAGTAGTAGGAAAGACTCTCGTGGAATGACACAAAGAAATCCCTTATCATCACAATCTTTTCAGGCACCAACCACTCCTCTGGTTTGTCCCCCAGTTACCTGTTTTCCCTCCTTGTTCTCACTCCTCATCAGTCAGGTTCTTATGTTTGCATCTCTCTTGGCACAGCCTCTGCTCTAACGTTGTACAGTGTGTTCCTGCTGAGGACTATCAGCTTTGACTTTCTGCAAATAAAAAAAAATCCTGTTGTTATTATTTTGTCACACTTTCAGCTTCTACTAAATAACTAATTCACAACAATAAACCTCCTGGTTGCCATTAGAGGCAGGCTGCCAAACAGTTTAGATGCAATCTTGTGTTATGTTGTTTTTATAAAGGTTTCCCAAAACCCAGTGTGAATAGACTTGGGTTTTTTAACTTAAAGTAAAACATTTGCTTAATTTTATATTCAAAATGTTACTACCCAGAGCTGGAAATACGGATGTAATGATCTGAGGCTCCTATGCCAGAACAAACAAACTTCTCGTGCAGCTCATACACAAAGCCAAATGTCTTTTTGTCTACATGGAATAAGCTAAAATAAATAAGATCACCTCATTCTTTCTTTGCATCTACCCATGTGTGTCCCTTACTGTCTGGCCTTACATTTCAATTCCTGGCACTGGGTCTGGGTTTTTTTTGGCGGGTGATTTGTACAGCACCTAGCACAATGGGAGAGGAAAGTAGACAGCAGCGAAGTTGCCATTTAAGATCACAACCTGCATCTTCCCCATGGCCTGTGCCAGGGCGAATGCATCCTTTCTGCCATGCAAAAAGCAAAGCTCTGGATGCTGTTTGGAAGCGAGGACTGGGTGGAACGCTGATAAAGCAGAGGGAGGACCGGGGCCAGGGTGGGATCTGAGCAGCCTGAGATCCCCAGTCAGGTCAAAGGAACTAAAACAGTTTTGAGCAACATCAGCAGCAGAGTGCAAACTGCCTTTTGGAAAACCTCATTTCAGCGGCCTCAGAGGGTACAAAACCATCCCTCACATTTTCCTACACTTTTGTTTATGACTTTCATCACAACACTGTCCCACTGACCAAGAGTGAATGGCTTTAGCAAGATTTTTCTTCCACTTGTGTATTAGCCAATTCATTGACTCACGGATGCCTGTTCCATCCATCTAATGACACAACTCCATGGGTCTTTGCAGGTTTCATGCAATAAATGTGGCAGCCATTAACTTTCCCTCCTGTTGGGCACTTGAGAAGATAAAAATCCCCTCTTTCTGCTGTAAATTTCTGCTATAAATCCGCAGATGCAATTGCACACAATCTAATTTCTGGCTCCTGGGCCCACATTCATCCTTGTCCAACTATTCCTCTTGACTGAGCTGATTAGATTATAGACAAGGGCAGGCTCTCTAAATGCAAGGTCATGTAGCTTAAATTAAATCTAAAGGAGCTACAGTAATATATATAACAGAACTTTGACAACTTTACTATTAAAGAGGTGGGGGAAAGTTGCTCGGCTGGCTCCATTCTGGCGTTGTTTGGCCTTGAGAAGAGTAAGGTGGCTTGGTCCTCCTTTGGAAACCCTTAGGGACCCCGTTCCCAGAAATGTTCATACTCTGATTGCTCCCAGAAGCCAGGTTTCTGGAGCCATTTGATGTTCCCACAGGTACTGTGTAACCTATGGGTGACATGCTGTCCCTACCACTGCCTTTGAACAGCTGAGTGGGAGGAATCGGGATGGACGCTGGAGAGAGCAATGATGCTGCCTCCCGTAAGTCACACTGCACCTCACTGCACGCCACGTCTGGGCTGCAGTACACAGTGCAGTGTAGGGCATCACCCTGGATGCAGAACAAATAAATTCGGACCAAAATCCAGATGCTTCTTTCATACACTAAGGTATGAAAGAGGGGGTTTTTGGAAGCCTACTATAAAACAGGTCTAAAACGTGATATTTTAAAGGCTTGTTAGCCTGGTGTACCATACAGTTATTTTATCCTACAAACAAAGCAGCTTGCAATTTTCTGGCTATTGTCTTTTTTTTTTTTCCTTTTAGAACAAATGGATGATGGAGTTACACAATATGTGACACACGCTGCTTATTTACCAGGAACATAAAAGGCCCCTATTTCCCAACACACAGCATGAAGTGAACAAGCTTCTGTGCTCAGAGCTCCCAGCCTTGGTCTGGCCAACCGTCAGCCCAAAAATGCTTCCTTACCAGTGCTTCTCCGGGTTCTTCTCACTGCTTTGTTTGCCCTCCTCACTGGTGTTCCCGCTCCTTCCCACTCCCCTGCATCCAGCCTTGTCCAACAAAGCATTGTCACTTGGACCCTGTCAATATTGTCCCTGTTAACAGGCATGAGAAATGAAAAACTGAGATTTCATTAATGGGAATTAGAATGAAAATAAAGTGATTTGGCAGAACTAGAACAGGACTTCAATGGAAAGGTCAACCCACTGAAGCAACGCGAACAGACAAGAGTGGTATGGAAAGGGCTGATCGAGCCATAGAGCCAGGAGAAGCAGCTTGTCAAGCAGAACGAATGCTGAATGCTCATGCATTTCTGAAATGTGCCATCATCAGCTTACAGCTCAAAACCAGAACGGTTCTGGGTATTTAACTAGAAGCAACTCAAATTCTAGAGTGGGATGTGAAATTCTGCTTTCAGGTGAGAACTCAGGCAGAACTGGAGCTGGTCTGCTGCACAAGGGTTAGAACAAGAGCTGTGAGTGTTTTATCGCTAAAATAACAGCATTAGCATGGGACCCCCAGCAGCCTTGCCAGGCACCCTGGCTCAACCCCCACCACAGTGCCTGACATAGCTTGTTTTGGACAACTGTGGCCACTATTTAACTGCACAGAATGACTCCACTCATAGCTGGCGGGTGATCCAGTAAATGAATGAGAGCAACCTGAGAGTTAAGTCTTGGGAATCAGCCAAGACCCTGTCTTTCTGAATCCAGCTCTTCCTCCAAGGCGCCAAGTGCAGAGAAAGCTGCATGGCCTCTATCAATTTGGGAAATGTGAGTGGTAGCAGAGAGGGTGGAGTTAAAAACTGGAGCTCCTCTCTCAAGTATTTGAGCTGAGGCAGAAACCGTTTAAGCACATGTTGCCAGATGGGAGACAGGATGCTGCAGCAGGGCCTTGCAAGGTCAGAGGCACTGGTCTCCCTTGGTGGTACCCTCAGGAGGCTTGGGTCTCGCTGGAGGTGTTTGTGATGCGGCAGAGCCGTACCAGGCAGCAACGCACTGTCCTGGCATTTCCCTGGCCGCCTGGGCCCATGCAAGTTCAGCAGGTACAAATGCACCAATGCTGCAGTGATGCTTTCCAAAGCAGAAGTGGGGAGGGCAAACAGGGGATATGAAGGAGGGAGGAAATCATCAAACACAAGGAAACAGTGGAATTTAAAAAGAGAAGAATGGAGGAAGAGTGGAGAAGAGCTCAGACACACAGAAACAAGGGAAGTATGATACTGAAAACTAACAAAAGAGATAGAAAAAACCTGCCTTACAGATGCCTTCTCTCCCCTTTCACTTGCACATGTCTTTTGATACCTATTGTGGGTCAAGCTCAAGATTAAAAAGTCACAAAACTTGCAGAGGAACGTGGCTTGTTTTTTTTCTTCAAACTCTGATCAGTCACACCAACAAAAGACCCGAGCAAAAGCCATAATTTCATTTGCTCCAGGTGTAAAGGCCAGTCTGAACGAAATCCCAGGTCAGGCCAAGGACACGGCACATGCTGCCAAAAGGAGCAACAGATTCTACCCATGCGGTTGGTGCACAAGGTGGCTTTTTATTATTATTATTTATACCCTTTACAGGATGAGATGAAGATGCACATCTTGAGAACAGCTGCTGGTTGCTGATGCATTGCTTAATGCCACATCTCCACTACCACGTCTTACCAGCTCCAGCCCAGCCAGCTCAAGTCCCACCACATAGATGCTGCTTAAACCAGCATCAAAGTCTTTTCCCCAGGGAAGCTCTGTATGCCTGTGCAGATAGGCTCTGAATGGTCACATTCAGTTTTTGGGAATACTGGATGTTCATCTAAAATACCCCATTTATCATGCACCACACCCATCCATGTGACTGCTGGGAGCATTTGTTTGCAGGAGTTTGACTGCTGGCATCCATGTGAATGCAGTACAACAGAGATGCCCCTGTTCAGGACGCCCTGGCTAACCTTTATGTCCACATAACACTCTGATGACAGCTCTGTCAGTGAAGCAAACTTTCCTGAGAATGCCAGGGAAGAGGAGGAGTGAACGCAAAGACCAGCAGAAAAGCCATGGAGCTGGGCTGGACCAGGTCCTGGAGATCTTGTGGGGAAGCCCAGCTGAACCCCAGTGCAGCCTCAGGAGAGAAGGCTGGGAGTTGAGGGAGGGTTTGGGACCCCCAGAAGGGGTGCAGGCACCAGCCCCCAGAGCAAATGCTGCTAGAGTTGGGGCTGGCTGAGCTGCTGAGCTGAAGGGACTGGGTGGCCATGGAGACACTCAGCCTCCAGGAATGGATGATGGTTTGGGTGTGAAGAACAAGAGTCGAGATTGTATTCTATAGCGAAAAAAAAAGAAATAGGATTTGAAGAGAGGGAATACAGCTGTAAATGCTCTGCCCTGCAACAGAAGCATGGGGAGAGTCAAACCAACCTGGTGGGAAGGGGCTGAGGTCCCAGTCCCACCCAGGGGGTAGGTTAGGAACTGCACCCTTGCTCATGGGATGTGAAAAGAAAATGTGGCAACGCCAGGGGAGAGGCAAGGAAAGCAAGCTGTAACAGCCCAGAACAAAACCTCAGTGTCTGTCTGCAGCACAGGCATCATCTTGAAGTGTGACCACTTAAACCAAGGAAAACAAGACAGACCCAATGGAGGGACACAGAAGGGTTTGATGCCGCTTATTTAATTCCCGTAAGGATCTCAGACATGCTTCCTAGCCCCTGCACACCTCGGGGCCAAGAACCGAAGGACTGAGCTCCCCATGCTCTCCACACACTGTGCAGGCTGTGTGTGCCTGTGCGGGTCTGGGCGATCCCCAGCTGCAATCCAGTAGCCCCAGCCACCGGTCTGGCACAGACATCCCGTGCATGCAGTGCCTATGGCTTGATGAAATGGAGTTCACCTCCTCTGGGACCTTCCCTGCTGGGATCAGCATTGGAAACATTCCCGTTTGCAGCCCCAAATCCTTGATCATCTGCAAAACACAGAGTTTGCTCTCTCTTACACCAACCATGCCCCGTCCCCCTCGTGTGGCAGCTCCTCCCCAGCACCCACCCACCTTGGTTCAGGTTAAGGCTGGTGGGAAATGACAAATCCTTTCCACATAAATCTTAACTCTGGCTTGAGTTCGTTGAGAAACAGTGCTGATTTATGGGGGATTAGCAGATCAGAGTTGAGGAATGTAAAGAGGTTTAGACTAAGTGGAATGCTTAGAGCTGGGTCACAGAGAATTTGATGCAGGCTCAGGACTCTTAAACAGAGTGCAATAAAAAGTAGAAAAGGGAAGCATGCGTTTCAAATGCCCCTTGCAACACAGAAGAAAAAACTTAGGCAGCCTTCTGTGTGATGCTGGTTCCTGGTTCCTAAAGGCTAGCGTAAACATAACACTAAAGGTGTACTTATTTCTGGTGCATATCTTTTGGTTCATAATTATACATTTGCAGCAGATGGAAGGGATAGTCTGACAGAAGAGGTAGTAAAGTCAGAAGGCAGCGCATCTCTACAAGATGTTAAAAGTGATGCAGTCAGGAAAGGGTTAACAGGTCATTTCTGTGGGAGGAAAAACTGAGCCAAATAAAAAAGGAATAGGAAAAGTGTATTATTTTCATTCAGGATGGGGAAAGTGAGGAACAACAACCTTGTGCCTTACTTTGATTTTTTTTCTCATTCGCTTTGTGGCTCTTGCAATTTCTCTGGTGCAGTGCATTGTAAGTAAACACACAACACTTCCTGAAGCTCAGAGCTTAATTTCAAATCCCCAGGCTCATAAACCAGCAGCTCCTCGCTAGGCTTGTCAACAGCTGCCTTCTGCTTTTGGCTTGGCCCAGAACTTCCAGGCACATCACCGGCCCCGTGTATCACCTGCACATCACACCCCGCACAGCCGCATCCTGCCCTACACCCACCTGTGACAGGAGAGAACAAGTAGGGAATATCAGCCAGGCAATCAAAGGCTGAGGTTCAGCAGGCCAGGTGAATAATTACAAATAGACCAGCTTGAGTAAAATTATTTGGAATGATGCAAGTTGGTGCAAAATAATATTTGTGTCAGAAGCCCTGACAGAGCCAGTGGTCTCACTGCAATTACTCATGTGAAGTACATTATGCAGAACTAGACCCTACTTATTGCTTAACGTTCATATATTTTGCTGCCCTGTATTAGAATAGTCTATTTATCCAACTAGGGATGAATATTTCTTATGTGTTTTGCAATAAAACTTCAGAGCACTGCCAGACGGTTCTCTTCCTGAATTACCCTCTTTATTTTTTTCGTATGGCCAAAATTTCTTTTAATTTCACCAACTACAAGACAAGAAGAAGAGCAATTAAGTTCAACTATATAAACTTTTTTATGTGGTTTTAGGGGATTCTTTAATGTTCGTATGTTAGCAGATAAGCCATGCATCCACCCATCCACTTAATTACAGGCCTAGTACCTCTGTTTTTTAATTTAATTTTCTGCCCAGTTAGAATCTGCAGAAACCCTTGCCGTAACACGCCTACCACCTGCAACCTCTACCATCTTAACTATAAACCTCCAAAACAAGCAGTTCTCCACCACTGTGAGACACTGTGAGTAGGTTTATTTCACGGCACTTCATCCTCATCAAGAAGGCAAGAAATAGCATTTCTGTATCCTGAACTTTGAGCAGAGACAGATGCACAGAGGGTTAACAATTATCTGTCACCTTCATTAGATGCAAGCAGTACTTCCAAAAGTGACCAGCAACTCTCACTTGCCTTTGTTTCCAGGTGTACAACCCAAGACCCTTTCAGAGGACCTGTTTCTCAAGGCTGAGGTGTGACTGAGGAGCTCTGGACACGTCAACTTGGGCACCTTGCTCCTGATCCATACTCGTCTGAAAACAAGGCAGGCATGGAAGAGCTAAGCAGAGAAACCCACCTTCCTGGGGGAAGCCCCCATGCCTGCCCAGGCATGGCAGCACTTCTCTTTCCAGCCTCCCTGATTATTAATTGCAAATAATTCAGACAAACTTTACTGTCCAGGGATATTTCAAGCCACCCTTCAGTGACAGAGCAATGTCTATTTGCATAATAGTCTTCAAATCACCATGGACTTTGACTAAGCAAGGTTTCATAAGTGGATGTCAGCAAAAGCTTGAGCTCGGTATAATGGGGTGACACTTTCATCACTGAGACGTGAAGGTTACTCGCTGCAACGCAGCTATTTCTGTTAACTGAAAGAAAACAACCACCGCGAGGATATTAAAAAAGAAACAGATCCAATTAACACGCGGCTGCTGTTCACCTATTGAGTCACTGCAGGAATCATCAGCGATCACTTATTCGACCCCAGCTTATCCGACACAACTTTTTAAGATGCATTTCACTTTACCAAAAAGATTAGTAATATCAGCATAAGTCCTTAAAAAATGATGGGGCTGGAACACAGTGTCTTAAAGAAGCTGATGGACTCTCAACAATGATACCCTGTACAGAAAACTGCATTTCTACCTGCGCAAGGGGGATTTCTGCCATTTGACACCAGTGTCGGCAGAGTCACAGCAGAGATGAGAGACTGATCTCTGGCTATTTGGCTGCCAAAGTCCTGTGCCATGATTCAGTCGCTAAGGGTTTTTGTTCCTCTCTGCACCAGCAGCTCCCAGGGCACGAATGCAAAACTGACTTAGTGCAATGCAAAACCCACACGGGGAAATTCGTACGGCTTCGTGCTTCAGACCTCGAGTCTGCGCTGCCAGTGACACCTGTATAAACCTTGAAGTGGGCGTTGCCGAAGTTTGTCCTTGGCCTGTTGGGACAGGGAGCAGCGCAGGAAGGATTAAGCACAGAACTGGATCCAGCAATCAGTAACCTAAACCTCAGTTTGGCCATCGAGTAGATGGGGTGGGAAGTGCTGCAAGCAGTATGACATGTCTTTGCAACAAACCGCAGCTGGTGTCACTGCTGGGACAAGCAGAAGGGGTCTCATACCCCTTTGGAGTCACGCTCCAGCCAGAAACCACCTCGCTCCTGGGGTTTGTGGTGGGGGAGGAGCAAGTCCTTCATAAGGTTCAGGCTTGGACCTGAGGACACTGCAGCCCAAACTGAGCAAAGTGCTGCTTTGCATTAGGAAAGGTGCATGGCAATAATAATCCTAGCACAGGGAGAGCAGTCCTAACGACGTCTGTGCTGCTGAGGCTGGCAAATCATGTCACCTCATGGGGCGTGTTTCCACCAAAGAGCTCATTTGGACGAGTGGCATCAGGGCCTGACTGGCAGGACCCAAAGCTGTTTGTGTGCCCGGCACCCTAATGTGTGAGTTAGTCTCCATTTGCCAGAAAAACACTTTCACTTTCAGGCTGTCCTTATCATTTAGCATCTGAGGTTTTGGTATTTTTCTCTTCTCACCCGGGCTGTGAGAGGGGCAGTGTTAAACCCCCCTACAGAGATGACAGTGAAGCACACCAAAGCCAAGACCCATATTTCATGGGTATTCAGAAGCCCAACACTTACTGAAGACTTATGCAAGGTCCCGTAGGAAATACATGGTGAGACACATGGGGGACTTTGAGGAGCACCAGCCAAGCCCTTAGGCCGGTGTAATGACTACTGCTCTGTATGCTGACTCTCTGCTAACAGATACAACTGCTCCAAGGCTTAATTAATCAATATCTCTAAAGACCCTTGGATGGAAGTTTCTCTAGGTGTAGATAATCTTAAACTGATCTCATTCATCAGGGCAAGGACTACAGTAAGACGAGTGTGTTTGCACTGTTCTTAATGGGTAGAGCCTCGGCTCCAATTTGGCATCAGGGTCCTACTGCAATGTAAATGCAGAAGAGTAACAATTACCAGGAGAGGGTTCTTGAAAGGCTCCATCCCTCACAGCGGAGATGCTTGACAGTCAGTGACTCAATGTTCTGTCTTTCATAACAGTAATGACTCACAGCCCCAGGATGGAGAATGAGTGCAAGACAGCGAGTGCTATTGTTCAGAGCCCATCAAAACAAGCAAGGTCATTTTCAGCATTTAAAAGAAAATTACAACTCATTGGATTAATCTATGGGGGAAAGGATGCATTAAAAAAAATAAAAGAGAGATGAGTAAACCTTCAGAGATCAAAGTTCACAAGGAGATGCAAATACAAATTTTATAACCACAAGCAAGACAGAGCAGGATCTTGACTTTGATACCATTTGCTCAGCTATAAATCAAGATCAACCCCATGTGGGTTTAAAATGGGGTAAGTCTGGCATAAAACAAGAGAAGGATCAGGCTTTGAGTGCTAAGTGCATCTGGGTACCTTCTGCATTGTCTGACACTATGAGGATCAAAGAGACTGTTTCTCACCACTGTGTGGCCTTACAACTTAGAGACACATCTTAGGATAAGTAAATTATCTCTATACATGTAGGAAGGACAGCTTAAACACAGGAGGTAACTAGCATCTGCTGTCACACTCCCTGCCTGGCACATGCTCCGAACGATCTGCAGCTACTCAAATCAGATGTCAGGGTTACAGTTTGAGATGGCTGACGTGACACAGTTTGGAAGCTGACTTTAAAAACAAAGCGTGTCATGACATATCAGCTCTAGATGAGAAGTTGGAGGCAGATCTTTCATTATCATCAGCTGGTGTAAAGCTACAGATTACCTATTTGCCCTAGCTGAGGACAGAGACACTGGTCTCCACCCAACCACAGCCAACTCAAGGCCTTCCCTGTTGTAAGGTCAATAAACTGGAGTGTCACGCTCATTTCCGAACAAGATGGATCGTGATTTTTAATGTGTTCCTAAAATGGAAACCCACTTGGCTAAGTGGCCCAATTTCTCAGAAATGCTGAGTCTACCAGGACGCTACCGGGTACTTGGTCCATATAAAAATCAGACCATTCAAATGACAACATCGGAAAGAAGAGCCTCTTTAGTGGAACCTTTCCTGGAGTTCTCCTCTGATGGGTAAGATTCCTGAAGGTCAGTGGTAGCTCCCACAAAAATAATTTACTCATGGGCACTATACACACATGAGTCTCATCTCTCTCTTTCACAGTGTTTCTGTGCATCATTTGGTTTCTGTCTTTCACAGGGTAAGTTACACCAGAAGGGTAAATGATCCATCTTGGCTGACTGACAACTGGACAATGTTTATATCCTTCTGAAGAGGACGTGATACTGTCCCCCAGTCAGAGAGGCATTTCAGCCAGTGGCATCACCAGATCGGTTTCCTAGATCACAGAAAAGCTGTTCCTTCATGTTGGTGTCATATGGTCTGATCCTGCTAGTCTTGCTCAAGCAAAATGCCACTGATGGATACTCCACAGCGCTGCGGCTCATCGGAGGCAAGGGAATGCTTTGGAGCGAGGTGACAAGTGCCGAGGATTGAATTCAGGGTATAGCTTTCCAGCCTGGCTGGCAGAGCAAGCACAGCCCAGCATGCCCCAGAGGAGTTTGTGATTCTGTGAGAGGCAGCTCCCACCCAGACCTCAGCCACCAGAGAAAACTTATTTGACCTCCTGCTTACAGAGGGGGCACTCTGACACCTTGGAGACAAGGTCAGGGAGAATTGTGAAACATAGCCTGCTCAGTCATTGATTAAGCATAACGCCTTTTAGTGTCCCCTGATGCTGCACGTAGGACAACGAGGCCTGTACACCACCCTTGGAAAGAGGAAATAGCACCTACAAACTTTAAACAGAGAGAAGAATAAGGGGCAAGTTTGACATTTGATTCCTGGTGGTAGGCACTACCTAGGCAAATATTTGTAAAAGATAGCTCTGGCTCTTTGAACAAGGAAGGGAAGCGGAGGGGCAGGGACCTGCCCAAGGTCAGCCAGACAATCTGCGGTAGATCTAGAGACCTTTGGGTCTCAACCCAGCCCCCATGCTCTAAACAGCACCGTGTCTCACCAAGAACCAACAGCTTCACACCTTGCTTTGCTTGTGTTATGTTTTCTGTCTTCTTTGTGCTTGGGCCTTGCTTAGAAATCCTGGATATTCTTCCCATTTCCTGAACCACGTTTCTAATTTCTGTTTATTGTAGTGAGGTTTTTTTGCTTGGGTCAGTGAGTCCAAAGCATCTGAGATCTGGGAATAATGTCAATCTTTAAAACATTTAATCGGCAACTCTTCCCTCTTGCCAATCAAAATGCCATAAAGCTGATATGATCCTTTGCTACAGACAACATGAAGTCCTTGCTTACCAGCAAGGACTGGCATACAAATACGCATTTCCTGAAGGCTGGAAGTTACTTCTCCATAACAAATGGAGTAGGTCACTGGGATTTCTGAGACATAGCGCTACACCTGGAGTATAAGGAGTGGGACACATTGATACCTGCTATATTGCTGACTTAAGTTTCCCACAGAGCAGAAGAGAGAATGAAGCTAACTAATGTTCGGATGAAGGAGAAAGCAAGCCAAACTTTTCCCATGGATAAGGTCTTGTTACAGGTCTAATACGACTTGAGAGTGTTTGCTGAAAGCAGCAGGATTTTCCATTGACTTAGGGTCAAAGAATCATAGAGCAGTTTGGGTTTGAAGGAACCTTTAAAGGGCATCCAGTCCAACCCCTCTGCAAGAAGCAGGGACATCTCCAACCAGATCAGGTTGCTCTGAGCCTCATCCAACCTGGCCTTGAATGTTTCCACCACCCCTCTGGGCAACCTGTGTCAGTGTCCCACCACCTTCACTGTAAAAAAATTTTCTTAATGTCTAATCTGAATCCACTTACTTCTAATTTAAAACCAGTACCCCTCATCCTATCACTTCTCTGGGCTTTGGACAGGCACATAGTTTGGAAGGGCCAAAATGGCACCAGTCTGATACAGACATTTCAAAACCCCACTGGGGAGGTTTTACTTCTGTTTTTTTTTTACAGTGTCTCCTTACTGGGAACCAGGTGCTCCAGTAACAGTACAGAAACCTCATAAAATCCCACATCAAGCCTTGCTTATCTAAATATGAAAAACAGCTCCTGCTCTGTGATACTTTCTGATCTACATTTCACCTGAAGCCTGCAGACAATTTGCAAAGATGCACCCAGCTCTGCACACCGGCCGCCCACTCTCACCTGCCCACTCCCTGGCACGCAGGAGCAACGATCAGCAGAGGCAGAGAGGAAGCAGAGCTCTGTTCTGCAGAGAGGGCTCCCAGAAATGGCTCTTTTACTGTAAAAACAATTGCTGCTTAGTACAATTCTCCTTGTCCCAGATTTTCCTTAGAGTCTTCTCTTTTTCCAATCTGACATGCAGAACATCAGCCATGCTAAGGCAGCTGATGACTGCACCCACGTTGCTCAGACATAGCTTGACATCATCCTTGGGGGTCTACTGCATCCCTGGAGAGTTCACATTGTCTCCTGCTTAACCAAGAGGCTCCTTGAGGCACAGAGCATCTCTCTCTGCCTGCTGGGCTCCTTCCCTGCCCATCAGCAAGGGAGGGCTGAGATGAGGTCTCTGCATGCCATGTTTCCGTGCTCCAGAGCCTGGCCAAGCAGCCAACCACAGCTCCTGCACCCGCACTGGTGCTACCTGAGGCTACCAGGCGGTTTCCCATACACAGACCCCCACTACTGCAAACACAACAACGGTAACAAACATCAGCGACAAGTGCACGTCTTCCCAAAACTTCGGTTAGATATGGTCTCTTCATATTTAGAGCTTTAAGTTGCAGCCATCTGTGCCTTTTCCAATTGTCTTTCACTTGATATCAATAAACACAATCAACACAGTTAATATTTCCAATATTTCTACCCAATTTTTCCAATGTTTTCAGGGTGAAAATTCAACACAGAGCAGGGTTTTGATGCTTTGAAGCGAGTCGGTTCAGTGTTGGGATGGAGGGACCTCATGGATACGGAAAGCTTTCCAGTCCTTCCTGAAGAGAAACAGCATCCAAATTAATTTGAAGAGATTTGTGTGTGAGACCGCTCTGCCAGTAGCCTCAATGGCTGCGCTGCGTCTCAGCACATGGCAGCAGCCAGCTTTGTAAAGGTCTGCCAGCAGCTAATGGGCACCACTCAAAAAGTAGGATGGATATTTCACTGATGGTCTGCTAGGGCCATCAGCTGTCTGGCACGAGCTGTAAAGCCATCTCTGGTAAGGTATGTGGGTGGTCCAGATTTATGGGCAGAATAGTAAATAATGAGCCCATTACACAAAGCAATCAGGATCCATTCAAACAAAATATGCTTTAATAAACCTTGATTTGTATCTGTTGGTACATGGAGCAAACCTCTGATGGTGTAGTGCTGGAGCTGACGACTATCTCTCCAAAGTACATAGCAAAAGGGGTTAAATGACCTTTGGATATTTAAACAAGAGAATTATGATTACAACAAGAAAGATGATTTTACCTCTTTATGTGGATTTGATGAGATCAGTACCATAAAACTGCATTCATGTTAGATGTCAGCATTTTTTGAAGGCTTTTGAAAAAATTGTAGAGGCAGCAGAAAATACTCACACAAACTATGTAAGGAGAAATTCCCAGAATGAGAATTGCGAGAGTCCTATGCTGTTCAGTTTATCCAGAAGAAAACTGAGAGGCAGCTCTGACTGGAGTGGGTAAGGACCCTCACTGAGGGAAACGGGGGCTCTCAGCTGGCTATTGTGCTCAGCAGGAAAAGACATGAAAAGCTGGAAACCTCTGCTCCCATGAATGATAAGGGAACCAAAATGTGTGAGGTGTGTTTTGTCCAAATGTAAGTAACCGGCCTCAAAACGGAGGCAGTGAGGTGATTGCTCGGTGGCCTGGGACACATCACAGACCAAACTATTTGAAAAAATGCTAAACAAACTTTACGCCCCATTAGCTGACCTTCACACCAAACGCGACGTCGGGGATTGCTCTATGCAGTGACAGATGCTGCTGCAGTCCGCGGGACGTGAGCAGGGGGCTCAGAACAGGGTCCCGACGGGCCTCATGGGAGAGCAGACCCACGTCTGAGACCCATAACATCAGTCCTCCTGGTCTTGCAAATACAAACAGCAAAGCTTGGGAAGAAATTAGCAATGCTTTTTTCTTTTTTTTTTTTTTCTGTCCTTGCAAAACAGTAATGAATGTATTTTACACCAAGTAGCTGAAAGTGTTGCTTACTTGGCAAGGGGCTGCATTTCTCATGCTGTGGTGGAAAGGAGTCCTCAGCAGCTACTTTTCTGGGTTGGCTCCAGCACAGGCTCACATTAACAAACCTCTGAAGCAATTGTTGGGCAGAAGTCAGCACATGAGTGTAGAGGGGGCTGTCAATGTGACCAAAGTGGTACAAGTAGGAGCTTGGGGACCCTTCACCAGAGAAAAACTAGATACCTAAGATGATTCTGAACTGGCACCCTGCATCTCGGAGGGGAGTTATAACCCGAGGGCAAAAGCAGCACTGACAACAGCTTGGGGAGCTTTTTCCACCAATTAAGTAAAGATTTTGCTGTGCAGTCCTGTGTGCAGCTTCATACAATCAACCTGGGAGATGCCCAAGCTGTCAAACAAGAATTGCTTCCCATGTTTGCTGTGTAGTACACACTGATGAAAAACCCAGTGCAGGCCAGTAAAATATCTGCAATGGCAAAATTGATGTCTATTCTTCGTGCCAGTATAATCAAGCAAGGAAACCTTTGTCTGCCTGAAGCTGATCATAGAATCACAGAATCATAGACTAGTTTGAGTTGGAAGGGCCTTGAAAGGTCATCCAGTCCAATCTCCCTACATGGAGTAGGGACATCTCCAACAAGATCAGGGTGCTCCGAGCCCCATCCAACCTGGCCTTGAACATCTCCAGGGATGGGGCATCTACCACCTCTCTGGGCAAACTGTGCCAGTGTTCCACCACCCTCAGTGTAAAAAATTTTTTCCTAATATCTAATCTGAATCTATTTCCCTCTATTTTAAAACCATTACCTCTCACCCTGTCACAACAGGCCCTGCTAAAGAGTTTCTCTCCATCTTTCCTGTAGGCCCCCTTCAGGTGTTGGAAGGCCGCTATAAGGTCTCCCCAGAGCCTTCTCTTCTCCAGGCTGAACAGCCCCAACTCTCTCAGCCTGTCCTTATAGCAGAAGTGCTCCAGCCCTCTGATCATCTTTGTGGCCCTCCTCTGGACCCTCTCCAACAGGTCCATGTCCTTCCTATGTTGGGGACTCCAGAGCCGGACACAGTAGTGCAGGTTGGGTCTCACCAGGGCAGAGTAGACAGGCAGAATCACACCCCTCAACCTGCTGGCCATGCTTCTTTTGATGCAACCCAGGATGCGGTTGGCCTTCTGGGCTGCAAGAGCACAGTGCTGGCTCACGTTGCACTTCTCATCCACCAGCACTCCCAAGTCCTCCTCCTCAGGGCAGCTCTTGATCCATTCTCTGCCCAGCCTGTGTTTGTGCTTGGAATTGCCCCAACCCATGTGCAGGACATTGCACCTTGGCCTTGTTGAACTTCATGAGTTTCTCACAGGCCTGTCAAATCCATGTCTCTCCAGTTTAGAGACAGGGATGCTGTGCAGGACAGTGTCAAATGCTTTGCACAAGTCCAGATAGATGGATGGTAAATTTTGCTGTTTTAACTCACGGGAAACTAGATTCAGAGAGGGTCACAGTTAATATTAACAATAGGCAACATTGTAGACTAGTATTTGTATGCACAATTTCCTAATGTGAGCTATCTGCAGACAGAGATGGTCTTCTCTCACTCTCTAAGCCCTGGAAGGGGGCTGCATAATTGCAAAACAGGGCTCTAGATTCAATTTTTGCCCTTCAACTTAGAGAGATTTTTACACAGATTTAGCTGGAGTCACATTCACTGGTACCTTGCCTAAATTAGATTATGTTGGCACTGATGGTTTCTACTTGGCTTGTTCCTCAAGATCCTGTCACAACTTGCAGGTGCACAGAGCAGGGACAGATTTAGTGGGCTGGCTTAGGAGACTTCAGCTTTCTTAACAGATCACATCAGTGACATTGTCCTATTTGTATCTTTCCTGCTTGCCATCTGTTAGACCTAAGAAGCAAGATGGGAGCCGCAGTGAGCTACCACAAGGGAAACAGGAGATGGAAGACCACAGGGTGGTCTTGCACTCTTCCCCAGCCACAGTCCCACTCTGCAGATCCTTCCTTGCCAGGTGACTCATTGTGGGAATGTGTCCTGTCACCCCATAGGTATGGAAACTAATCTCTTTCCTTCTCATCAGGGCTGTCTCCAGGCTGACCTGTGCAGTCTACTGATGTCTAGGTCTCACAGAAACAAGGGCCTTGCACTCTTTACCCTGTGTCTTCAGCAAACCAAAACTGGGGACAGAATGGGCTATAAGTGGGTTTTAGAGAGAAGCAAGACTGACAACACATGCTGCTTGTTGAAATGAAAGCACTTGGCTCTTTCTTGTTTTATATTCACCTTTAAGCACCATCATCTACCAAAGCAGAACTGGTAAAATGAGTGTCCTTTCCAACGCTGTCCTTGGCCCAGCTGCCTCTGTATTATCCACTTTTTATGGCAAACAGACACATGCCACTTTGTCTGGACCAGAGACAGGGACCATCGTGTGACAAAAGAAGTAAGAGTCTGCTTGCATGATGCCTTCTTTACCAGAGCGATTCGGGGTTTTGGAGGAGCATAAGGTGAACTCCCTCCTGTTGAGGACAGTGCACCGGCAGAAGACAACGAGTCAGTCAGCGTAATCAATATGCTTTAATGGCTGAATGGCTCCTGCCCTCAGCCCAGGGGTGTGAGCTTGGCCCTTTGTCTTGGTTTGTGACGATGGTGACCGCAGGCAGTTGGTGACTGGACATCCAAAGTGGCTGGACAGGATGGTAACCACTCTTCAGGTGCCAGCATGTCTCTACCACATTTGTTCATAAGCCTGCCAGGCTTGGGATATCCCTTTGACTGATCAGGCAGTTGATATAAACAAACTACTGTCTGAGAAGGATTAGAAACAAACTTCTCTCACAGTAGATTCTTCCTAACAGGCTTCTCACACCTTCTTCTGAAGTAGCTTAAGTTGGTCCTTGCTGGTGTTCCCTCATCTGTGCCAAAATTACAAAGTGGGAGAGTCTACATATTCATGTGGATGACAAGAACGACTATCCGAAATGGGTGATGCTAATGACCTACAGCCCTTTCTCACCTTACAAGCACTTGGGTTACATTTAGCTAACTGCCATGTCAGCAACTGCTGCCTCTTGACTCCTGTCACTTCACCTCTGTCCTGAGGGATTATCAGAGGGCAGTGGGGGAGTGGAGGACCCAAGGACACCATGGTCATCTCAGTCTGTACGATGAGGCGCCCAGGCACCCACAGAAGACCAAAGTAGGGACTCTCCAAAGATCTCACATTTATTGTGCTTACCCCCACCACTGCTGGACTGCTCTGTGTTCATCCCACAGGGTGGAAGAATGCACCAACCTCAAACCATATTCCAAGCATTCCACTGCTTAAACAGTTTTAAAAGCAATAGTAACAGCTAGGCACCAAGCACCAGATCCTTTGTGATGATTTAACTGAAGGAATACCAGACATGCAATGGGATCTCTAACTGCAGTCTGCAAAAACATTGGCAGTGTATGCTAAGATCTTCAGTTTATGTTCTCAGGCTGCCACAATATAATACACTTTTTTTTTTCCCAGTAGCACAGAGATAAATCATGTTTGTAGGAGTTGCTATTCCTATTTAGCTTTGCACATTGGTGATGAAGCCAAGGGGGAATACACAGGGCTGCAGGCAGACTTAATTTCTTGAGCCAAACCTGAACCCTATAAAATCAGACTTGGACTGGCAGTGTTTATACAGGACAGCATGTGGTCCTTCTGCTCTGGTATGTGAGGTAAGCATCAAGACTTCTCTGTTCTGTAGAGAGGAAATAGGAAATACTTTAAATGTATGCATCTTTACTTTAATTTCCTTTATTTTTTGGATTATTTTGTACAGCCACAAATTTTTACATTTGTTACAGCCTGCTACTTCTAGCAGAAATCCAGGCTTCCAATGTTGTCCAAAAGTTTCTTGAAATATTTTGGTTTCCTAACGGTTTTCTCTTCCTGCAGGTGAAATTTCAGCACGTATCTGCAATGGCTTCACATGGTCTCAGAACTGCATCTTACCTTCTGTCCGTGTCTCATTCAGCTCCATAACTGTAATGCTAGTGTAAATACCTTAAGGTAAATATAGTTAACTACTTTTGGTGGCACTGGGATCAGTATCTGTCCTTCATATGCACTTTCAACTCTCTGTTGAAGAATTCGTTATGGGCTGCCAGGGTCTCTTCGCTGGTGGGCTGGCTTTAAAATGTTTCTCTTCTTGGTAGTAAACTGCCTTTTCTAATGTTTCCTCAGCTAATATCTAGATTTTGTAGACCACCTTCATAGGTGGTCTAATTTAGGCCAGATGCACACACTTGTTAATGTATCCGTGATGATATATAAAAGCTCTACATTTAGAAATGCCTAATAGGGTATTTCAATAGTAAAAAATAAAAAGAAAAAAAAAAGTAAAATAAAGCTCTGTTCTAACAGTGCGTGCAATACCAGTAAAATATAACTCTGAAAAAGGTGCCTTTTGGTGATTGCTGAAACCAACATCGGGTCTCAGGCACAACAAGCTAGTGGGAAGTCACCCTAATAGTAAAGAGCCTCAAACATGGATGCTCAGTTCAGTGCTGTAGAAGCTTAGAGATTCAGGCTCAACAAATCACTCCAGGCTTGGTTGTTGTACTCACTGGTGTAACACCTCAGGAAACCTCGGGAAACAGAGCAATGCATTTCTGTCCATCCCATCTGAAGCATCCCAGTCACAATCTTAAAACTCCTCTTCAGACAAGTCAGGACCACAGGAAAATACTTACTGCAGTAGCTGAAGACACTTAGCAGTCTTGCCAAGTCTGCATCCTTTTGGGATGATGGGCCAAATCTGGCTTCATTGTTAATGCTGCCTAATAAACTCAACCTTGCATGCCTGTTGAGCTTAGCTACCTAAAGAGACTGCTCCAGTCCACACAGCAGTAGGTACGAGACTCAACTGACTGCAAGGCTCGGTTGTACTGCTGTAAACCTGGAATATCTCTGCAGTTCCCTCGGTGCAACTCAGACTGACTGCTAAGAATGGGATTAGGTCCTGTAGGGTCTGAATGGCCATGGATTGCCCCAGACAAAATGGAAATAATTGAAAACATCTGTAAATGCTTCCCTGCTTTCTCAAAATGTCCCCACCATGTATTAAGCAGGGAAATGCGGCTTTTGTAGTATTTGCAGGGCATAGAAACACAGAAGAGTCTCTACATTCTTTCACATTAGTTTGTGACACTTGGTTTTCTTCCTCAGAGATGTTTCCCTCTCAGTTGATGTAGCAGACTGCACTTATTTGCTGTCCTGTGCCACATGATCCATCTCTGCTCCCTACCCATCAGATGCAGCAGTTGTCCTCTAGCAATCCATCAACGCAGAACCTCAGAGAAGAGAGCTGATCACGCTGCATGGAAATCTCCTGACCTATACATTCTCATCAGATGTGATGGACAACCTCTGCAGTAGACTTTCAGAGACATCCAGTTGGATCCCAAAGGACCAGCTGCGGATGGCACAGCTATCCTACCTGGTGCACCACTTCTGTGAAAGTGTCCTCATGGTGGGACAGGAGGTGAGGTGAACAGCTGTTCATGAAATGCATGAAATTCATTAAGTAGCAAATATTTCCCAAGCTGTAATCACCTAAGCCCCCAACACACATATGTGGAGATGAAGGCTGACATCCTGGGATACCAAAACTCAGACATTCCCCAAAACTGCCTTAAAGTCTTGGAAAATTTGAGCTGCCCTTCATAACATGAAGGTTATGGCAAATGTACTTGAAAAGAAGCCAGAAGAGGGGCAGAACATGGGATCCCAGCCCACTTCAACATTTTAAGGATTTTCCCTTAAAGGACATAGAGAGTGAAAAATAAAATCTAGGTAAGAATATCCCAGAGTTTGCAATATTTGAAATTCCTGAAAGCTTTGCCAATTAATTCTTTCCTTCTAAAGCCAGGAAATAAACCACTAGCCTCAACTCACCCTTTCTCATCCTACCCCACCCTAACTGGCGTAGTCTAAACTCATATCTGGAATAAAGCAAGTACCTGGTTTACAAGCAAGCCTTTTTCCTTGCCATTGCTCTATCAGTACTTGTGGGGAGTTAGAAACAAAACCAGAATAAAACCATGAACTTAACTCAGGTTTCTCAGCTAAACAGAAGAAAAGGATGAAAACATCACTGGGCTGGCTACTCCACAGGAACCCCCTGAGCTAACCTCCACGAATTCTCAGCATATTCTTTTTCCTTGAAGTGGTCTTCAGCTGCCGTAGATTGGTGTAGCACTATCTTAATTTACCCCAGATGGAGATCTCCCTTTTTCTCCCTTTCTCCCTTTCCTTCACCACAAATTTTAACCAAGTCCAGACTCTGAGAGCCTCTGGCACCATTCCTGTAAGCCTGCAGAATTTACAACATTCAGAAGCCGCGGTAAACAGAGTCTGAAGATAGCAATGTTCACTGCTGATCCAGCGAGGACTCGCTGTACAGAAGGAGCCTTATGACAAAACCATGTGAGCAGAAGCAGATGACTGTAACAGCACTGCATCGCTATACTATTTTCTCACATTCGAGCTATGATTTGTAAAATACTCAGTTGCCCAGATGGCTCACAGAACTAAAAATACTCAAAAATACGATTTCAGGATTTTAAAACTAACTATGAATTTTCTACGCTACTTTTATCTTTTTTTTTGTTCCCTACATTTTCTACTAAATTGCACTAATACTATGTATTTTATTTTTCCCTTCCTGATTCCTTGTCCTTTTAGTAATTTACTGTACATATGGTAAATACTGGTTTTTTAACCAATGCTCTTTGTCAAATTAAGCTTGATATCACTCCCTCAACTTCAGTGATTTTGCTGTCTGTGAGCTGAGCTGATGTAGAGAGGTAAGAGAATAATGTCAGTATTTTGTACTCTTTTGGTCTTCTGACTTCCATTATCCTACATATTATTCAAATTACACCATCAAAGTGCTACTATGCCTCATGTCCTCCTAAAGACTGAACATAGGCCTGAAGTCCAGCCTCTTTTGTGATGGTCTTTTTCGCACACTTCAGCACAGAGCTGTCAATTTAAGCACAGCTGTGGACTAACACTGATTTAATAAGGATAATACTTCACACTCTTAAAATGCTCTGCATTTCCAAAGGATTGTTTAAGCAATAATTCACTCAGCGTGGCATCAAAGCAAAGCAGGTGAGTCGGTATTTGCTGTGAGCGAGCCGTGGCAGCATTCTCTGCTCCCACTCCACGTGCAGGTTCCAGTCCCGCTGGACCCCTGAGCTCAGTTGGGAAGCAAGCAGGGCAAGCAGCCCCAGCAAAGCCTTGCGGGGTTGCAGCTCTCCATTGCCACCCAACGCAGCTGCTGCATGACACGGTGTTGGGCCACTTGTGTCTTCTCTGTGTCCGTCCTCCAGAAGACAAGGAAGGAGACTGTCCTCATCAAAAAGGAAAAGAAAAGCCACCAGATAGAGAAGGGATTTCTTCTGTCAGGATACCAGTATATGAAATATTATGACAAGATGAAACTTGCTGTCTTTTATTGATGAAATTACAGATTGAGTTGATAAAGGCCATAGCGCTCATCTAAGAGATTCCTAGAAAGCGTCAGAATCAAATCACTTAAGCACTTTGACTCACAGGCTCAACCAATGGGAAAAACAGCACAGCACACGGTTGAACGTGGGTTAAACGCTAGCAATGACAAGTTTCAAACATAAGGGTAGCTGGGGAAACGTCAAACAGGATCCCAGGAGACGACTTCTTGACCTTCTGTTATGTAACATTTTTTACTATGACACGGGACAAAAAGTTATTTAATGAAGTTGATACCATAATAGCAGCTAATGAGGACAGTACACCACTGACAGAGTAAATACCTAACAACAAAGACAATTCTTTTTACATGTAAGCTGGGGGATGCTACACAAAATTATTACTAAGGCCACTCATGCATAAATAAAAACTTGTAGCCAAAAGCAAATGGAGCCAAAGTGATTGAACAAACACAAAAATGCTGAGCAGGAGTCCAGAGCTTATAGTGTCTCTGGCATGGTTATCTAGCTTTGGTGACAACATTTTAAGAGCAATTTTAAAAAAAAAATTGGATAGGGACCATCTGGGAACAACCAAAGGACCAGAAACACAGTGGAAGACTCAAAGAGCTCCATTTTTTTTTGGCTGTAGAAAAAGAGGTTAAATGGTGCCTTGTAAGTTCTTCCCATGCAGGAACTGGAACAATAGAGGGCTGACTACTCTCATAGACAAACCTACAACACGATCTAATGTCTCTAAGATGACATTTGACACATACAGAGTAGAAAGATGAATTTTACCAGTGAAAGGGTTAGTCACCAGAACAGCTCACTAATTGCTATAGAGAATTCTCTATCAAAGGAACATTTATAATTAAGACTCATGGCTTTTTTTCGTAAAAGTTATGCCCTAGTTCTAGCTGATTCATAGGAGTCACAGCTTTACAGATTCTGGTTTCTGTGAGTGACTAGAACTTGTAGTAAGGCCTGTGTTATGCAGGAGATTGGATACTTCATATAATTTCTAAGCTTTACAGTCTCTTAACTGAGAAATCCAGCAGATGACTGTTCTCCAGTTATGTGGCCACTGGAGTTTGAAGGTAGATTTTGAATCATAGCTAACTCCCACGGTAAGACTTGGCTGATAAGTAATAACTCTCTTCCTTCTCAAAGCATTTAAAAGTATAAAAAGTTGGAAATTCCATGGACTCAGTGAATTAACTTGGGCTTTTATGGCAAAGATCCATTTTAGAAGTGGGATCAATTTCTTCTTTCACCATCTAAAAGTTAGCAGTGAGATTTAGTTGCAGATTGAGATAGCTTTATGAGGGTACCTGCCACATAAGGTGCACATATGAGCTGCATGTTTAAGTTCCTCCATATCGCATTGAGATCTAGAGTCTTGATTCACATGGGCAAGTATTTGAGATGTCCCAGGGTATCCTGCCTGTCCTCCAGCTGCTTCTCCAGAAGGTTTCAAATTTGCTTCCTATCTATTCACCCTGTGTGGATGTCTTGATACTGTAAATCATCTTATATGGCACTATATGTCATGTGTAAGCAACCAAATCTTACCCCAGCCAATAGAGCCTAGAGACAGAATCACATTACCTTAAAGTAGATACCTGTAAGTACCCACCTGAATCTCTCTCCAGGCTCCATTATAGAATTATAGAATCACAAAACAGTTTCAGTTGGAAGGGACCTTCAAAGGCCATCTAGTCCAACCCCCTGCAAGGAGCAGGGACATCTCCAACCAGATCAGCTTGCTCAGAGCCCCGTCCAACCTGGCCTTGAATGTTTCCAGGGATGGGGCATCCACCACCTCTCTGGGCAACCTGTTCCAATATTCTACCACCCTCAGTGTAAAAAAAAATTTCCTGATATCCAGTCTCCTTCTATTTTAAAATCATTACCCCATGTCCTATCACAACAGGCCCTGCTAAAAAGTTTCTCATTGAATGCATTGATTAGATTTACCCTGATTACAGTGAGAGTTTGGACACCCAACTCATATGTACTCAATATCTAAAAGTAGATGTCTGAATCTGAAACCCTCAAGGTTTGGTTTGATTGTCCATTATAAACATCTTGTGCCATAAGATGTATACTTGACCGTTCTGCCTGCCTTCCTGCCACGCCCTCAGGAGTCTCCAACAGCACAAAATGCTGTTTTCAGGTAACTTAATCAGTACTCAATGTAAGGTAGTTGTCTAGGTTCTCTGAACCAATGATGAAGAACAAGAAGTACATTTAGAAGATGATCAATCCCATAATCCTTCAGCAAAACAAAACAGAAAAAGGAACTCTTTGCTGGGATCCTTTGTCTCATGATGGGCCTTCATGCAGAGACTATCCAGTGCCCCAGCTGCATCTGTCATGCCCAGCATTGGCTTGACACAGGGAGAAGGTAGGATACAGCCGTGGCAATTGCACACTGGCCCAGAAGCCTTCCGGCCCATTAGCCCAGCTAGTTGTCATCTGGATCCCCCAGTCAGGTCTGGGCTGGGCGTGCTGAGCGGACTCGCCGACGAAGGCTCTGCTAGCTCATTTCAGAGTGCAGACATGCTCTGTTTCTTCTGTCCTGGCCCTAGCAGACGGAAATAACGTTGAGAGCAGTTCCATGGCCCTCCGCCAGGAGTTATATCATTCAATTCTTTTTAATAGGAAATGTATGTCTGTCTTCATTTGCTTGCTGGCGTCCAAGCTTTTAGAGCTCCTTACTTTGTTTGCAGGCTTTCTCTTCAACTTTAAAACTAGGCATTCTCTTAAAAGACAGTCCTTGATAGTAACGCAAGATCACTTGGCTCCAGAAGCTGAAGCTTTAAAATAGCAGATATACAAGATTAACCAGCAAAATACTGAGCTCTGCCTGCCAGGCACCTACTGGTGTCAACTTGGAGAAGCGAAGGAGAGCAGTGGGCCCACAGTCCTAAACTCAGACATGGGCTTACGTGCGAACTGCAAATCTCCTGTCCTCTTTTATCTCCCAAGCTAATGATATGTTGAATCTGTTTCAACTTTAGACATTTCTAAAGGTCTTTCATTCTAGCAGCCTCCCATCAGAAATGGCAACACTTGCACCAGTTATTTTCTAAACGACTATGTGCACGGCTAAGTACCTGAAACACATACACATATTTATGAAAGAGAAAGAAATGAGATTTCCCTCCTGCCCAGTTGGTTGAGATTAGTTTTTCATGATAAGCAAAACAAGGGCTTGATAAACTACAAAATGCAGCAATCAGGACTCTGATAATCTGTGTGCTGAAAACGGCACACAAAGCTATAAATACAGAATGGGAAAAACCAGTGATCTCAGCAAGGCAACTGCCAGTAGGTGAACTAATGAAGCAGACACAGTATTACCATCAATTCTGAGAGCTCGTAGAGGTAGGAAAGGCCATTATCAGACTGACATAATCCCAGTCCTTGCAAGTACACTTTTATGGGAAGACAAGCCAGAAGGCTCTGCGGAGCTTAACGGCTTTTTGTTCAGGAGTCTTCTCGGTGTTTATACAAACTGTTTTCTACATCACAGAGGTTAGAAGTGGGTGATAGTGCTAACATAGCTCTGAGGAGCCTTACGAATGTATGCCTAGACTCCGCTTGCAATGCACTCAACTAGCAGTGTAAAGATTTTATTGGCGCAAGTACTTGATGCCACGTATCATAAATGGCATAGCGATGTTTGGATTCAAAGTCTAACAAATATGTGAAAACTCTTGGTTAAGACACTAACCAAATTGTGAAATGCACTGTAAAAGGGGCCAGTACCACTCTACGCCCCTCAACTCTGACATGCATTTTGTGCATCTTCCATCCAAAAAAGAAAATCTCTTCAGCTACTCAGTTGAAGAGGGTAATATTAACATAGAACTTTTCTTACAGACACTTTTGTATTAACCTAATTTTTGTTTCTGTAAGTTCAACTGCACAGGACTAAACCCAAGAAAAAATACACAATTAATGACTTTTCAACACCTCTAAAAATAATGTAAAGTTAAGTTTTCTGGAGCTAAACACATCATGACTCTAAGGCCTGCTATGTCTCAACTTGTCAGTCAAAGAAGATGCTGGTGGTCCCTGAAGAAGGCTGATAATTTATCTTTTACAGTTGTACAAAATTCACTTTTCCAATCATAGAATCATAGAATAGTTAGGGTTGGAAGGGACCTTTAAAGGTCCTACATGGTCACACAATAATTGGACCTCAAACCCATTTTTGGTCCAGGACTCAATATTGTCTAGCCTGCATTTCTACAGGTAATTATATGGAGTGGGAGGAAAAGGAATTTCCCGACAGGGGGGAAGAAGGGAAGCAGTTCTGCAGCAGGTTGATCTCATTTCAAGGACCAGTGGCTGCTGGCAGCCTCAGGGAGGTTTTGGAGCGAGAGAAGTGCCCTTAGGAGATGGATTAGTGCTGCTGAGCTCAGTGGAGGTGGTCAAAGGTGCACAATCAATTTATCAGGATCACTGCCATGGATTTTGTGTCTATGTACATGTGTATTTACATGTGTATGTAAAGTAATACATTCACGTTGTTGGTTGAAAGGATCATTGCCATCTAGCCAAATATTTCACGATTTTTTATGGTCTGTTTAGCCTTGGATTGGCTGAAACATTGAAACGTACCAGTAAGTGCTGTATAATGGATTGCAGACCTCTGTGCAAAACCACTATCAGTGTTTCGGCAGCACACGGTACATGTGTCAGAGAAGTGCACTGTCAGCAGGATAGCGGCTGGGCGTCTATCCACGTTTTCCTTACTCTTAAAAGAGCCGGTGACCTTCCAGAGGCCTTGATCGAAACGGGATGACTAAAAACTAGGTTAGGCATTGTAGTTCTTGGTGCAGCTTCTTTCTTTGTGGATAAAATGGCCTGTATGTCCATTTGCGGGCACTGAGACTGAGTTTGAACACTTCTTAGGCTCTTAGCATAAATTTATGCACATGGTTTGCTATCATGCTGCCAAGAGCAAACTGCACCTCGTGTGATAAGCTTCCAGAAAAGGATCTGGAAAGCTACAAACAAACAAGTGAAAAAAAAAAAAAACAAAACACCTCCAAAGCACAGAACTCAGCCCACATATCCAGATTGCTTTTCTCTGTCAGTTCCCGCTCTCTCCACTCTACTGCGGCCTCGCCGTGCGAAGGTATGGGCAGAATGCGCCTACTGCTAAATCTTGTGTGTGTTTAGAGCCAACGTGCTTACACAAGATATAAAAAGCACTGGGTGCAGGTGGAGAAAAGGCAGGAAGAAGTAGAACAAGAGGAGGCTGAGGAGGTGCAAAGTAAGCTTAGAGGGACTCTAGACACCTGGCGTTGGGTGCTTCTTCCCAGCACTGGGAATTTGGTCAGTCAACAGCTGCCAAAACCAATCCATCAGCATTACTGAGGGACAAGGCATGTGTAGGGGGGTGGAAAAGGGATCATGAAACATTCCTTTTGGGTCTGAAGTCCCCCAGAATCCGTGGAAATCCTTTTACTGATTTCACTGACCTTTGGATTGGGACTTCCATCTGCTGAGGAGCACCAGTAGCGTCGAGGTTGGAACAAAGGCTGCAAGATTGGCAATTAAGTTCAGTTTGATACATTGCTGTGCCAGAATGGACCACCAAGCTCTACCAGGACTAGTTGAACTTCTCAAAGCAGCCCATATATTTGCTCAAGCAGTAATGGCTCAGGGACCATCAGGGACCAGAAAGGCCAACGGCCATTAAAAATCCTGCACCCTGGCTGGGCAGAGCAACTGGTTCTAGTTACCCTTGGTGAGTTAGGAGGTATCAGCCCTTAAATCTCTTGTTTCTTCTTCCCATATCATCCATCTGGGATCTGTCTGGTATTTGCTGTCCCAGGATAAGCAGCTCTGCTTGTATTTCTGCCTAGTAAGGAGGCACAGTCACCCCACTCTGGTATGGTAACTTGGTCTCTGACCTGCTGCTCAGCCTGCCAAATGTCTAGATAGTGACCCAGCAGTGGAAATCCAAACAATAGACCTAACTGCTTCCTCCATTGTGCTTCCTTGCTGCTTCTGGTGGTTTCCCTTCTGCCCTGTCCATGCCAAACGTGGGCTGAATGTGCAACCAATCTGCTGCTTCAGCGCGGGCCAGGAACAAGCTGGGGACATGTCACCTTGTAGGGCATCACATGCAGTGATCCTTGCTCAGAGGCATCCTCCCAGCCCCAGCACTGCAGCCTTCCCTTGATGCCTGGTTTGGAGCAGCGATCCACGTAGGGACTGGCAGCAGGATCCAGGTGGCACCGCACAGACCACTTCAAATCCTCATCAGTATCTTCTGAGGCACATGGATGCCTTGGTGGCTGCATGGAGGAATGGAAGCAGAGAGAAGGGTCTGCAAGTGACTCAAAGCGAGGTATTGCAGTCAAAACTGAAAAGATTTCTAGACTTTTTAAGGAGACAGCCCATGCTCAAAGATTGCTTGGGATAGGGGTCCCTGGCATTGGAGGAGCTCGACATATGGTTGAAATACAAATGATAAATTCTGACTGCAGAGCTTGCCAACAAAGTTGGAAGCACAGAAGCAGGCACAGTCCTTAGCACACTGCAAGGCTTACGTTGCGCTCTCACTAGGTCTCAAGGCCCTTCAGGACAATTATCACCACTCACAGATGGGGAAAATGAGGCAGGGACATAGGCTCCAGAGTCTGTATCTGTATCAATAAAACAAGCATGAATTGCCCAGGCTCTCTGAGGCATTAGGGTCACAAACATAGGCTGGGCAGAGAACAGATTAAGAGCAGCCCTGAGGAGGACTTGGGAGTGCTGGTGGATGAGAAGCTCAACAGGAGCCGGTAATCTGTGCTTGAAGCCCAGAAAGCCAGCTACATCGTGGGCTGCATCAAGAGGAGAGTGGCCAGCAGGTCGAGGGAGGTGATTTTGCCCTTCTACTCTGCTCTGGTGAGACTCCCACCTGGAATACTGTGTCCAGCTCTGGAACTCCCAACATAAGAAGCACATGGACCTGTTGGAGAGGGTCCAGAGGAGGGCCATGAAGACAATGAGAGGGCTGGAGCACTTCTGCTATGAAGACAGGCTGAGAGAGTTGGGGCTGTTCAGCCTGGAGAAGAGGAGGCTCCGGGGAGACCTTATAGTGGCCTTCTAGTACCTAAAGGGGGCTGATAGGAAAGATGGGGAGAAAGCCTTCAGAACTGTCTGTTGTGAAAGGACGAGGAGTAATGGTTTTAAAAGAGAGGGAGATAGATTCAGACTTGATATAAGGAAGAAATCTTTTGCAATGAGGGTGGTGAAGCACTGGAACAGGTTGCCCAGAGAAGTGGTTGATGCCCCATCCCTGGAAATATTCAAGGCCAGGTTGGACGGGGCTCTGAGCAACCTGATCTGGTTGGAGATGTCCCTGCCTCTTGCAGGGGGTTGGACTAGATGACCTTTAAAGGTCCCTTCCAGCCAACCCAAACCATTCTATGATTCTATGATTCTGTGATCTCCTGCAGCCACCCAAGGAAAAGCTCAAGCTTCTACCAAAATTTAATAACTTCTCAGGGTATGATGCCAGTCACACATATAGCTGCAACGAAGGGTTGTTTAGAAACCATGAGTCAGGCTGCAGGTATTGTACCATTCAGTTTTGTTTGGTGTCCTTTAAAGCACTCTCTAGAAGGATATGGAAGGGAGAAAATAAAAAGGGAAAGATCAGACCACTCTTGCAACTCAAGCAGCAAAGAAAGCTTGTTGAAATGAAGAAGATGGACATTTTTTCAAAGGAGTTGATTTGTACAATGGCTAAGCAGCCTGTCGACCTTAAAGATAGCATTATATCAATAAACTTAGCAGAATTGAAAATCACAAAGCTGTTTTATTGATAAGCATAGCACCTGCAATTAGCGGAACATCTGCAATTACTAACAAGCACAAACAGCCTCCACTTCAAGATGTTGCAGCCAAGCTCAAGTAGACTTGGAAAGAACATTATCTCTTTTTCTGCATAAGTGGCTAAGACATTCTAAAATTCTTTTGTTCCAAATCAGGATAAAAGATCTACATCTCAAATATATATACACATTTGAACAACTCATTCAGACTGTCTTAATGGAAAAAATTGAGTTGGACGGCTGTCAAAAGCTAATTCTTTAATATTGGTCATAGTTATGCTTATGTGCTGAAGTGTAATAGCATAAGCGCATCTTCCCTCCAGATGGTGATGAGCTTTGATGGGACTAAATAATATGGGAGATGATCCACGGACTGGATTTAGCTAAAGTAAAAAAAAATTACTTCAGTATATGCCTTGGCAAATCAACTTGGAAAAGGATGTCCAAACTCAACTTAGATGCTTGGAGTGTAATTCCTCTCCTTAGGTTGAGTTGAATGCAACAAATACCTTTTTTATATCACAGTTAGCTGTCTAGACCCCATTAAACTTTGTACAGCTAGGCTTCTCCAAAATGCAATACGTCCAACCTACCTGGGTGAGCTGCACCCTCCGACTGTCTGTTTCTCCCCACTGATGTTAAGGGGGCTCTGTTACCTGTCCGTATGCAGATGTCACCTTTGTGGGCAATTGAAGTTAGCTGAGGTGTCTCTTCTGTCCCTGTTGCTAGCACATAGTGGTTAGCTACGCTTTGTTAGCCACTAGCCAAAGATCTTGAAAGCCAAACAATATATTTCAAATCAAAACCCCATTTGAAACAGAATATCCAACTTTCTAATTCCAAACACATGTTAACCACTTGAAAATGTCCCATCCCAGCCTTGTCGGAGGCTGCTGCCTCCCAGCCTCTGCCCCCGTCTCGCTCCTTGGCTCTTCCACCCTTCTCCAGGCATCTTCTCCTCACTTCCCCATCCACAGGCTCCCGCAAATGCCCCTCCCCAGCCTTAACTATTACTTCAGCTCACACGCTCCATTCTGCCCCTCTTGAGTGTCATCATCTCCTGCCACCCAGTCTGGTAGTTGAACCCAGTCAGCACTAGCCTCTCCCAGTGGCAAGGTATTGGACACACTGGGAAGCCCAGTCAATGTCAAATTTGAGTTGTTTTAACTCTGTTTTCTTTAAATGTTGCTTTTCAGTCAATCCTATATTCTGGCCATAAACCTATGGCAACAGATCTGGAGAAACAACTGGAGTACATGCTCCTGCAGAGCAGAGCAATGCCAGGAATCCCTCCATCCTGCAGAGTTTATTTCATTTTCCATCTATTTATTTCATTATACTCAGAAAGAGTGCCACTTACTCTTTTTGAATAAAAGGAGCTCAGAGGTAAGCTAGCCTCTCCTGACAGCATGCAAGCCTGCCTCCCCCACTCCCCCCCTCACCCCTGCCAAACTGGACGAACTGGATACCTTCCTAAGATACACCCCAACTTTTAAAGCATCGTACCGCTGCCGTGGTCTAATTCACGTCTCCATTCAGCTCCTCCGCGTACACTGACACAAACTCTCATTGACTGCCAGGACCGACACCACACAGCAGAGCTGGAGGCAGCATGGCCCTGGCTGTGGGCTTGTGCGGTCCCCACAAGCAAAGCCCAGTCAGTCTGTCAATCATGTTCATCTTCTATACTCACAATTTCCACCAGTATCACAATTGATTTAGAACACGTTGTCGGAGGAAGATGGGGTCTGGAAATTACTGTAGCAGCAGGGGTGGCCCACACATTTTCAGTATGGCTTTGGTACCCTTGACTGGGAGAAGATGGTTTATTTCCATTTATGTAGGAATCAACTGACTCATACTTAAATAGGGAGATCATAGGGAGCAAAGATGAGCTGCTCCAGAGCATCCACCTCTTCTCCCACTAAGGACTGGCGAGAGCCCTGCTTTGCCCTCATCCTTGGAGACCCATGTGCGCTGCACTCAAACCTCCCCAAGGACAGGACTGCAGCACCTGGATTTATGAGGCCCTGCACAGGATTCTGTCTCTGGGCAGTCAAACATACAAGAGTAATTTTTGGTCACGCAGCTTCAGTATTACTCAACTGAAGTGAAAAGAAATAGGATCATATTTTGAGAAGAATAGGATCTGTGTGTAAATAATAACTCTGAAAACTCAATTTATTTTTTAAACTTTCACTATATTCGGTCTGTGATAGTCCAGCACCAAGACTGACCTTTAAAACAAACATGTGCAGGCTTAAAACAAACAAGTAGATGTACTTTTTCATCCAACACATAATTAAATTGTGGGACTTGGTGGCATGAGATGTTGTGGAGGCCAATAGTTTAGACAAGTTCATAGAGGACAGACCTACTGAGACCTGCTGAAAGTAATGTTCAGGAAGGTCCCAGACTGCCAACTGTGAGAAGATATATATCTTTCCTTGAATTCCTGTTACTGAGCAGATTGGGCCCAGGCTGAGTTGGGTGGACTTTTGCTTTGACTGCAAAAGGCGGTTCTTCCCTCCATTCATGGCCTCTCTGTCATGAACATAAAGCTTTTTTTCTCCACCTCACCTTATGCTGTAGAGTCACACTTTAAGGTCAGATGTTTGCTTGTTCTGGAGGGGTATTTGTTTGCTTGGGTTTTGGTTGGTTTTGTTTTGAAGAGTGATGAGGTTAAATAAAAAGAGGCACAGGCTGGACTCTTGCATTATTCATCAGAGTTAAGCAATTCCAAACAAAAGCTAGGTTGGCATTAGTGGGAGTTTCACGTGTTACTTGTTATTCAAGGAGATCTGCTCCAACAGCACTACCTGGTAGCCTCAACACCAGGAGTCCATGTCTCCACCTCTGACTTTCCCAGGGTGTGACAACACAGGAGTCACTCATGGCTGCTGCAGCCACCATCCAGCGTGCACCCACCTCCTCCATGAGCTCGAAGGGGGATGCATGGGTAGCGAGGCAGCTAACCTGTGCATGGCCCGAAAGCCCGTGCCAAGGTGCAAGAAAAAGGAAAGGAAGGTGAGATGGAGGAGTAAAATATGGTTAGGAAACATGATACATTAGGTTGGACTTTCTCTTTGCATGGAGTGTTACGCAGCAGGACTTGAAGGGACATAACAGACGGTGATAGCCCAGTAGAGAGCCCGTGGAGCCACTGGAGACATGCTCAGCTATTCCTGTGGTGCGCTGATGTGTAATGCACCCTAGGCTGACTCATCCTCATGCTACTTTGGTGGATCCCCTTTTTTGTCAGGGCAGCAGCATCAGCACAAAACAAGGAATCACACAGCAGTGATTTTGGGAGCCGGGGAGCAGCGTGTCCACTAGAATCAGCCTCTGTTTGCCATGGTCTTTGCTGTGAAGAACAAATAAGGCTGCAGCATGAATTGAACTTTTAAACCCAGGCCGTTCAAGTAGGTTTGAAATTCGGACCTTCTTTACTTAATTAAAAATGAAAGGCTCTTTACAGCATTAAGCTACCCTTTGATACAGTTAAAATCATAAGAAGGGAGACAAACCAGAATCTTAGCTTGGGTTTGGAGATGTAGTTGTTTCACCTCAGTGGAGCGCAAGTTGTTTACAAAACTGATACTTACAATAGGAACAAAGTGCCCTCAGATAAAGCAAGAAAACCCCATTTATCTGTGGGAAGAACTGGTAACCGGATGCCTGAGCTAAAATCCCTAGATCAGCAGGGCATACCGAAATGAGTTATTTTGTGCTGCTTTCTGTTGATTTAAAATGAGATGACACAGAGACAGATTAGCTAAAACCACAGACATTATAAATTGCAATTTGGCCTCAAAAGCTGAAATGCTTTGATCTGTGACTCAGTTGGGGCCAAACTGACGAGCATTTAAAGAGGGGGAAACACGTACAAGGGAAAAAGAGCTTGGACATAAACAACATTTTCTCAGATTACAGTAGCTGACCTGAATAAGTCTTCACCATTATTTTAATCAGAGTTTAATCATGTCCACCAGGAAAGGTGCACAGCAGCATCCATGCATGGAGTTGCTCTCCAAGACAAAACATGGCAGTCTCCAGTACGTTCATTAACCACAAGCCTAGAAAGCATTTCTTCTTTGCTGCCCAATTTGAGGCTCATATGTGGTCTGGCCTTTCTGTAAGAAGTGTGGTAAGAGATTTTGGAGCTTATACATAAGCAATTAATTTACTTTTTTTTTTTAATGAAATCCAAAAATCTAGAACTTAAATCATAGAATAGTTAGGGTTGGAAGGGACCTTTAAAGGCCATCTAGTTCAACTCCCCTGCAAGGACCAGGGACATCTCCAACCAGATCAGGTTGCTCAGAGCCTCATCCAACCTGGCCTTGAATGTTTCCAGAGATGGGGGATCAACCACCTCTCTGGGCAACCTGTGCCAGTGTTCCTTCATCCTCATCGTAAAAAAAAAATTCCTTATATAAAGTCTGAATCTACCTCCCTCTATGTTAAAACCATTACCCCTCATCCTATCACAACAGGCCCTGCTAAAGAGCTTCTCCCCATCTTTCTTAGAAGCCCCCTTTAGGTACTGGAAGGCCACTCTAAGGTCTCCCTGGAGCCTCCTCTTCTCCAGGCTGAACAGCCCCAGCTCTCTCAGCCTGTCCTCACAGGAGACATGCTTCTGTAGCATTGAAGGTCAGTACAGGTTAAGAATACACTTAAAGTTATGCATATGAGTTGGTGTGTGCTGAAGCAGGAGCAAAACTGTCCTGCTCTTCAGAGAAAGATTCTCCATCTCTTCCCCCCTCCCTTTGGAAAGGTTTCTGCTCCAGCCAGCCCTCCCCACTCAACTCAGCAGTCGAGGGGCAAAAACCTGGCTCATTTTCTCAGCAACATGATCTTGCCTCACTGCTCTTTCCACATTCTGGTGATCTTTGCAGTCTCTTGCAACATTTATCTTTTAAAATAACATTTTATTTTCACCTTGTGAGCAGACCTCCTTCATATTCCTGACCACCTTGACAAGTGTTTCACAATTCCTGCTTTTGCCAGCGTGCAAGGGCAAGTCACAGGGGAGAAGGTTTCCAGCTAGGGACTGAACCTGGCCACCCACACGAGCCAATTTGAAGCATGGAGGTGGCCCCTGGGCAGCTGGAAGCACCCCCAGGCAGCAGCTCAGGTGCTGCAGCAGGGGCCACGCTGGAGGACACCCCGCATCTTTCTCATCTGCCTGAGCAAGCCGGCTTGTGGCCCTGCTGCATCCCAACATCTGAGGGCATCCAACGGAGCTTCTCTGGAGCATGGCAGAGAAAAGCTTACAGATTGTTTTGCTGAGGGTTTGTCAGAGGTAGTTTAAAGCCAGAGGGTTTTCCTGCTTCCCAGTGTGTAAACAAAACACATCTCTAGTCCTTCTCCTGTTGGCCTCGTTACTGCCTAGCAAGCATTAGCACCGCTGCGTGAAGAACCCCTCCAGATCCACCAGTTCTCCTCTTTCATTTATTGGAGACGCAGTCATACCTGTATTTGTTTGTACTGTTTTTCAGAGGCTTACCAGCACAGTGTTGTAAACACTACCTTTCATCCCAAGAAATGTCCTTTCTGATGAGAACGGAGCCCTGGACTTGCTGGGATTGTCCTAGGCTGGAAGCAGGAGGCTTTTGGCTGACATTTGGTGATCCAACGGCCTAGTCCTGTGTCTGCCATGGCACTGACTGATCCGCCGCACAGCCTAACTCACTTGGTTGTTCTGCCTCAGCATCCCTTTGGCAAAAACTCAGCAGTCGTATATCCCAGGATAATTGCACTATTTAATGAGACAGCAGCTCTTGTCTTGCTCTTCTTTCTTTAATTGCTCCTACTGAAGACAGACCCGTCTCCAGAGTAGGACAAGCAGGCTTTAATGTAATATTTGCACAGACCTCCAGTACAAAATGCTGATAGGAAAATGCTTGGGTGGGAGAGTAAAGATGACTTACTTTCAAAAACACTCAATTTGGATTGGTCAGTAACCTAAATTTAAATATTGATTCAGTGTATTGCTGAACCAAATGCTGCTTTTTTTTGTGTGCAATTCCACTCTTACCACTCATGTGCTTAAAATTAAGCATATGCTTAAATACTTTGCCAGATGAGGTCTTCAGAGCTCCATTAGCACTGTATGTTTTTGCTCTAAATTCACTGTAATTGTTTCTCATTGAATAGATGCTTACTGAGTAAGATATAAAAAGAGCATGGGAACAAAGCGGCCCTCAATTTGAGACTTTGATCCACATATTATTCAAATACATAATGACTGCTTTGATTTATGGATTTATAATTCTATTGAGGCATTCCGGAGATTACCCAAAACATTCCAGCTCCGGTCGATGCTGGAGGGTGTTACCAGAGCCCCTGCCTGGAATGAGAGGGATAAAATTTAGTTGCCTGTTTGCTGCTGAGATTACGTCACAGATTGCAGGATAAGAGCAAGCTGCATGGCAATGCACTCTCTTATATTTGGTGCTAATTGCAAAGGCTTATTTTTTTTTTTTCTGTGACCTAAGAAAAGCATCTGAAAGTACAGACTCCCTTCTACCCGCAGTAGATAGAGTTTTGGCAGTATAACAAGACAGCAGACTACATAGTGGGTGTGTTGAAAGAAGGAGCAGATGGTAGATTGCTAGCACAAGGATTTAGCAATGCATTTAGAAAACAGATTATTCTGGAAGATGAGAAATTATGATTAGCCCCCTTCCCTCTACTCCCACTCCCCTCCCCAAACATATCCCCACAAAATGTTACTTTGGCCACGCACCATAGGAATGACTCAGCTCCGATACTCAGCAAGACTTCTGCAAGGATTCAAACAGGTGACAGCTGTGAAGAAAAAATGTCCTGCTTTTCATTTGTATCAACACCAGTTTGGATTTTTAAGCCCATTTCACCTTACACAGCAGGCTCACCCTGTTGCTAACAGAGAGGATGACCAGTAAAGGGACCTGGCCTGCAAGAGACAGTCCTCCTCCCAGACAGTGAGGACTCATCACCCAGCTCAGGACCTGCTCTTGCTGTTGTCTGCTCCCCATCTACCACCACTCTTGGTGTTTTGCAGTCAGTGGGAACTCAGATCTAGGATGAGGACTGACTTTCATACGTCCCCAGCTGTAAAACTTCCCTTCTCCCTTTCACTACCCATTAGTTATGTCGAGAGATTCAGGTGTGGGATAGTGTGATGGTTCTGCTGTGTGAGCAAGCAGGAAGAGTTAGATGCCATTAAGTGCTGAATCTCTTAATGTGATCCATACAGTCTGGCTTCTGGGAAAGAAAGAGCCATATCAGGAATGGGGGCAACCCATACTGGTAGACCCTAGGGAGCCTTCTAGTTACACAAGGAATCCTCTCTTTCTTTAAAGGTGGTCCTATCACGGGGAGAGGACAGATGAAGAGCTTTGTACTGCAAACGGGTGAAACTCCCGGCAATATAAGAAGAAACAGTTTAGGTTTTCTGCCCATTGCTGGGACTCTGGAAGTGGGATGTAGGGCTTGGGTAGTGACTGTGTTAATGTTTCTCTCCACTTGGCCATAGTGACAAAAGAGGATTTAAGAAGGACATAAGAGGGGCTGTAGAATAATATCTGGAAAGCTCTTCAGTGTGAGACAAGGAGCACGAGCCGGGCAGGAAATATGAGTGCTTTGATGGCATGGCACTTCTCTGCTTGAGAGCTGCACTGCCGTCATCAGTGCAATAACAGGGACCCAATATGAATATCAGCAGGGGAGTATGGTGTCTTCAGTCCCTGTGGCATCTTAAAATTAGGTAACGGAAAATCACAGAGACAATACAGATCCTGGACAAGAGTTTCGTTTTGGTCCTTTCCAGTTCATCCTCTTGGGATCTCAGATTCTTGGGACACAAAGGTGAGATTCACCTAGAGAACTAGATGACTTTGGATGTTTCAATTCATGTCATCCTAAGAGGTCTAAAATAAATCAGGTGCAGTGCATTCTGAAGGTGCCTGTTTCTTCCAACAACTATACAAAGAGGGCAGACTAAACAGCTCAGGTACAGATTATTACTCCGTAGACATTTAAGTTGGGTGAGATAAATGCCACTCAAAGATCCTGATTAACTACAAGAAATGTTCTGTTGGTAGGAAAATCAGCCACCCGCAATCCAATAAATAAATTGAGTGTGTTACCTGTGCATAAGAATAATATTGAATACAGCTGTCATTCAGCAATACACCATAATGTAAGGCCATTAGGGAGAAGAGGAGGATTTACTGATCACTGAGAGGAGATTCTCCTTGGAGTTGAAAATGTTTGCTTCAGGACGAAATGACACTGGGTTTTGTGTGTCATTTCCCCAGGTGCACCATCAGACAAGTTCATATCACTTCACAACTTAAGTGAATTCTTCAGTGCAGTGACATTGGACATGGTCACTCCTGGCAGTGTTAGTCTGCCTGGAGATAATGGAACTGAGGAGGCAGCTGGGAATTTTCTGGTCATCAAAGCAGCTATGTCTCAGTGATTACTAGCAGCTGAGTGTTCAGATCTTATTTTTGAGTTGGGAGTGGAGTACAGGAAACTAGATCTTACATCATGCATCAACCACTACCTCAGCAATTCAGAGTGCAGGCACATCCCTCCAGAAACCACCTGTTTTCTATTCACGCTAAGGCTGTGTCCTTTTTGGTATCCAGAATCCCAGCAGAGGTTTCTTCTGGTTTTAGATAGACTGGTAAGTCTGGATGGTCTTGATCTCACAGTGAAGCCAGGTGCCTACAATCAGGAAGGAATTGCTTTTTTGTGGATAAGGCTGACCTGGTGTCAGAACAAACTCACAAGGTAACACAGCCCTCATCTCCTCTTGTGGAGCGTGGACTACAGGTACTCCTAAGATATTGCAATGTTGGAATAACAGAATTTATTTTGCATCTGTGTTATCTGTGGTTGATGAAAGCTGGTGGAGAACTATCAGGTCATTGACTCTGAGACAGTCAGCACTGCTTTTGAAGGTGGACTGATTTTGCTTTGAAGGAATCAGTAAAGTGGTTTTTGCTCAAGAAATCACTGCTGCATATCAGTAATCCTGGTAACTCTCAGCTATAGCATTTTCTTTTGGGATCGGGTTGTGGAGAGGCATCTCGCACAGAAGCCAAGTGCCTTTGCTCTCCTTCATCCTCCTCAGTCCTGCTATAGCCGTGTCCAAATTGTAGAGTTGTCTTAGAAACCCCCTTTTGGAGACTTGTCATCACCAGGGCCATACTGCCATTGGGCTGACTGTTGGTTGCAAACTTTCCGAATGAGCTTTTTTTTTTTGCTTTCCACGCCCCCCCCGCCCCCCAAAATGCTGATCTGACAAAAAGAAACATATTTTGGGAATGGGATGATTTTGACAACACTCTGACAGAAACCAGGCAAGCTTCCAGGGCAGCCCCACTTGCCAGGTGGGTTTCCAAACTCTCCTTGTCTTTTGTCAGCTCTCCTGGCAGGGAGCGCTGCTGAATCCCAGGTGCAAGGCTCGTGGGTACAGCAGGATCCCAGAGCTTCCTGCTGCTGCATTGAAAGACCCCAGCAAATGTGACCGATCTCAGGGCTGCAGTGCTAAGAAAGCCATCCTTCCTGAGTCTTCTCTCTGGGAGTCTTGGGAATGTTTGTAAATGCTTGACAGAAAAAAAGAAAAAAAAAATCATCTTAAAGTTTTCTCAGATGACTTTTGGAACTTTGCCATTTCAAAGTTTTATTTGCTTTTGGAGTAAATCTTTTTTTTTTCTTTTTTGCTCCCATCTGTGGAACTGAGCATGGAATAAAATGCGGATCCATCTGTTCAACCTACCAACTACCTCTGACTTCATCAAGAGGCAGGTGTTGCTACACTGCCTGCAAGTGCTTCTGGGAGTAGACAGGACCTCTCTTCAGCAGCTCCATTCTTTCTCCCTGGGAGATCTCCACAAATGGTCCTATGCCCCACACATCCTCCCAAAGTGCTCTCAACTGTGGGACACCACAAGTGTTAATCCTATCAACCTCTCTTGTTCCTCGTGGCCATGAGGAAAGGCTATTCAGCAAGGTGCAGCTCTCTTATCAGGTCATTGACAATGGTCAAAGGCATGTCGCTATTTCCTCTGGGCTGGAGGACACAGGTTAGCTTCTACATGGGACCAGTGCACCATCAAGGACAACCCAAAGGGAACCACATGCCAGTGAGATGAGGGTGATTATGGCAGCCTGGAAACATGGTGGAAGCTATGCCAGCTCTTTTGACTACAGGATCATATATTCCCGTAACTCAGAGAAAATCTGCAATTCATAATTATCATAGAATCATAGAACAGTGTTGGCTGGAAGGGACCTTTAAAGGCCATCTGGTCCAACCCCCCTGCAAGAAGCAGGGACATCTCCAACCAGATCAGGTTGCTCAGAGCCCATCCAGCCTGGCCTTGAATGTTTCCAGGGATGGGGCATCAACCACCTCTCTGGGCAACCTGTTCCAGTGCTCCACCACCTTCATTGTAAAAAATTGATTTTAGACTCCTGGCTTGTTCCTCGGTGGTTTGATGACAGCAGTGACACACTCAGCTTTGCAGTGCCTGCGTCACCGTGTTGTGAAAAGGGGCAGCCCATCTTTTCCATCCTTTTCTTACCTGGCAATCAGGTGGCTGCGATGCCCCAGTGCGTTTGGTGGATGTTGCTGTCAGAGCCCTGCGAGCGCCTGGCTCTGCTGCACAGCAGTGTCTCGCTGAGTATGTGAAACTTGCTGGTTCCCAAGGGGAATTTAAGAAAACTCAAATTAAAAGAAAAAAAAAAAAAAAAAAAAAAAAAACAGCTCTGTTGTTTTTTAAGCCAGTCTGGGGTTTTTTTTTTGTATTGAGGGAGGAGTGGATCTTGGGGTTTTCTTATGCTGCAGTGCCAAACACAGCCAGGCAGGAGCCCCTCACTGGTACAGGGTTGGGCTGGCAGCTGATGGAAAGCACTTGGTTCACTCTTTAAAGAAAGACTTGAAAGGCTGCACCACGGGGGAAGAAAAACACAAGAGCAGTGGTATGAGGAGCTGGCTGAAGGGACAGAGTCAGGCTGCAAGCCGGGCTGTAGCAGCTGAAGTCTATTAAATAGACAGATCAATCAATAGCCCTTTTAATAGGAGGGAAAGATCAATCTTTTCTCTTTCCCTGCATGGCTTACCGCTACCCCTGCTCCCCTGTATTCTCTCATTACAGCCAGGCAAATTTGGAAAAGCTGAACTGTGGGCGGCTGGATTTGTCCCAGAAAGCTTGCACTGGAGCAAGATCTTGCTGGGCTGTGCTGGCTGTGGCAGGGGTCCCCACTCCATCCCAGTTAGGCCAGTAAGGCCTCACCTGCCCCTCACATAGGACTTGGGGCTGTGCAATGGCTGTGTTGCTTGGGGCCAGGAGGTGGGAAGTCAGCGACAGTCATACTGGTACGAAGTCATACTGTTAAACAACAAGGTCAGGTACAACACCTGGTTTTGATCAAAATCAAGTGAGAGAGAGATGTCCTTCTGATTTATACCCATGACTGAGGAGGTCACTCTCCTGTTTCCCACAGTGAGCAATGCTGGAAGCTTCACAAGATGTGTCCAGAACCTCTTCAGTAAGCAGATGTCATCTCTCCTAATTGGCGACTAGCTTCAACCCTGTCGTGTTGCTTCAGAAATGTTCCTATCAGCAATTTGCAAGGATCCTGTACTTGTCCACAGGCAAGCAGAAAGCCTGAGAGTCTTAAGACATTGGCCTTCAGCAGTGGCCCATCCTCTGCCTACTTAATTCCGGGCCCAGGCCAGCATGCCTGCCTGCTCACACAGCCCCCACAGAAACGTGCAGTGCTCTAGACATGATTTTTATTCAGAGTCATGAAAATAGTCCATCCAGGCAGACAGGCACAGCTTTGCATTGTTAGGAACTGGTTCCACTGGGGAATTTTTGAATTCAGATTGCCCAACTCTAGCTCGGCAGGGCTGGGTGCCAAGGTATTTGGGCACAAAACGGTCAAGTGAGGTTTCATTCTTTTTTTTTGTAGGCAGACAATATTTTTATGCCCCGTCATGGCTGGGCAATCAAAACAGCAATTAGGTTGCATCAGCAGATGTGCTTGCTTTTAGTGACTGTCCGTCTCAACAGCGCACAGGCTATATTCTGTTTGGTACAAAGATCTTTTCATTTCCAAATATAACTTGGACCTATAAAATGCTTTGTCAACCATCTGAAAAGCTGGGCAGGGGTGGCATTCGCTTTTAGCACTCTCAGCTCAGAAAACTGCAGATGTTTTTCTTTAGCACTCCTGTAAGGTGAGTAGAAAATGGAGACCTTGCATCCGCTCGGCGAAGGCAGGCAGAACACAGCCTGTGCCACTGCTTGCACTCCCAAATAGAAACAACAGAGCAGATTTTGTTTTCACGTCAGCACAAAACCAGCCCAGCTTCCCAGGTCTGTAAGGTAACTGTGGTCGGCACACCTCCACATCATTACCCTCTCTCCTGGTGTGGCCTGATCCAAAGTTAAGCAGCTACCCGAGAGCCAGGTAACGTCCCTCTGTGACTGGGGACAGTGACGGTGCTGCATAAGGTCCCCACGTCAACAGAGAGAAAAGGTGACTCGTGGTCCTGAGCATCTTAAACAGAAGAGACAAACCATCTGCTGAGTGCTCCTGGCTCTGCAGGTGACTGGAAAGACAAGCCACCGAAGCATGGCACTTTGCTTTTAGATGACCAAAGCTAGGTGCCATGAATCCTGCCCTCTAACTATACATAGCATCTGCACCCATAATTTCCCAAACATCCTGCATTCCCAAATCCATCAAGCAGCAAGAAAACTTGCTGGTACCTGTCACTTCAGAAAGTCAGGTCTGTCATGCCTCAAGCTTCACAGGAATTTTTGCAGGTTCGAGCAACTAGGGGATTAAGTACAGTAAAACACATGCTTTTCACTCAAATTAGCTGAGACGCAGCAAGGTAGAGGTCTGGGAGAGAGATTTGTCTCCTGCCAGCTCAGGTCATCGTGGGTACAGCCATGTGTCCATCCTGGAACCAAGGGAGGGCAGGAACATCCACCTGGTGCCATGGGCACCTTGGGTTACAGCACACCACCCCAGAAACACGCTGCAAGGAGACAGTGTAGGGAAACCTCAGGGTTTGAAAAGCATGTAAGAAAATGAGGGTCCATTGTCATCTGAGCTTCTTTGCTATTAATAAAATAAGAACAGTTTAACAGGCTATTGCACGTGGCAAGGGCACAACCTGGTCATCTTCAGGTTGTCTGCAGGTTGCCTGCAAGGAAAAGAGTTTCACCTCTCCACGTTAGGCAATTTCTAATAATGTTGGAAGTTAAGATAAAACTATTATTTTTCCATATTGCTCTTGCTTCTATTATATTCACTTTGATCTTTTTTCCCCTTTCTCTGCCTTCTCAAGTGTGCACATGTATATTTGTGCTGAAGATGATCAGCTTGTAGGAAGTACATAATTCACTGGATGCTACTGGAACTTGGTCAGAAATTAATTCCACATCTAAAAAAAAAAAAAGATAAGCAAATCATAAGCCTTCCAGCTTTGGTCCTGGCCCATCAGTCAGTCACCGCCTGTTGCAGTGGCTGAAACACCACCTTCATGGTGAACATGGGACGAGCTGGAGAAAGGGTTCGCAAGTGCTGAGAAGGCAGGGACTTTTCCACGCGAAACGATGAGGGCCCTGAGGTAGGGCTGATGGAGTGGCTATGACGGACGAGCTGAGCACTGAGAGCCAAAGGGTTCCCTGGGGCTTTCTCGCCAATGTGTCCCTTGTGGGTAGATTTCATCAGATGCAATTTAAAAGATATCAAGCTCTTTCCTAACTTCATTTGTCTGTATAAATAACTACTGCATTTTACAAAGGGCTGTTCCGGGATCACGAAAGGGATGGGAGCTAGTACTCAGAGCTGGGAATGGGAGGACAGACTTGAAAACAGCAGTGTTTTCTCCACGTGAGCTGTCTGGGGCATCCTTTATGCCTCTGCAGCATCCCTGAATCCTCATCACCCTCTGCAGGGCTGGGGCAGCCAAGCTGGGTGTGGAGGGTCGGCTGATCACCCCTCACTCATTACACAGATGGAGGATTTCAGCTGTGCAGCCTCCTTTCAATACACAGAGGTTTGGGACTCATTGCTACTCATCCTGTGTTACTGTGCTATTTATGTCTATTAAAACCCATACCAACCACCTTCAGTTTACCAGCCTGCGTCATCTCCTTAACTGAAGCAGGGCCACTAAGGATCAGGGCACTAAGTGGCTACAAAACAGTCTCCACTGCACTGTGGCTCCTGATTTCTCCTGCCTGTACCAAAACAAGACTCACCAACGCCAAGATTTGGATTGTCTTCCTGCCCTGGACCCATGGATGGAGAGTGGCTACCAGCAGTGGTCTCAAGTGTCTGTGCTTATTGACCTAAAGCCTTAGGGGCTGATCTGCCCAGAGCCCTGGGGAGATGCAACCATTTATCTCTTGGTGTACAGTGGAACATCACGGATCATCCCAGGAATTACAGGGTGTCCCCAGACCATGCTGACTGCAGTACTGGGGAGGGTATGGCTACACGCATGGAACACATCTACAGTATTAGCAGGGATATTCACACCTGGGCTAACAGAGGAACCCAAAGATCAGGGTCAGACACAAGTAAACCCTGAAATACCAACATATTGTAAGGCTTAAACTTATCCTATATCACCCACAATTATAAGAATTTCCAGCCATGGAAAGTATCAAATGGGTTGATTTACCCTTTGGAAAGGTCCATCCCTCCCAGCTCACTGCAAAGGGAGTCCAGCATATCTGTGGTCCTGACTCAAACACCTCTGCTCTGCACATAACTTAGGTGACCTGAATAATGGCCAAGAGTTTTTCACGAAACTGCGCAAACACGGTGAACTCCTGGGAGGAAAATATTTGTTCATTCTTTGATCCCTTATCTGGTGCACTGCAAACGCTGAAACAGGCCAAGGAATTTGGCTCAAGAACAGTGATGGACCTGGAATGGAGATTAGCTTTGTGTGCCAAACAGGGGCTCTTGATGCAGTGGCATTTTGAAATACATGGCAAAAGGAGGGTATGAACCACAAAGGAAGACGCGGTTTGCTTTTGAAAGCAAGCCTGAGCCTTTTTTTTAAATATCAATTCCATTTTGAAGTTGCCTAAGCATCTTTTCTTTTTTTCCTACCTCATTCTTACACAATGGACAAATGTAGGGGGTAAGCAGGGGAATGCAGCACCCTCCAAATATTTTGTGAGCCCATTTGTGTCCCTCGCCACCCTCTATGCTTCAGCAACTGCAGCAGAACTGACTTGATGCCTACCAGAGTAGCTCGTAGCAAAGCCTGTTGCACATATTCAATAAAAGCAGACATTTGAACATCCTATTCCTTTGTGGACTTTTCAAATAAGGTTTACATCTGCTTTATTAGCAACAACTAGGCGGAAACATAAATAAGAAGGACTTCTTATAACAGTGGCTGCTACAAAAGTACTATTAGGCAAAATCTCCATCTCACTTGTGGGATACTATCCCTCTAAATGATGATTTTGCAGTATCACCAGGATGTCCTGCACAATGCCCTTAGCTAAAGAGCATCTCTGCTGGCAATCGATTTTTCTGCTGGGGTGGCGGGGGGGGAGAGCTGGCAGTTCAACCTAAGTAAGAGCACAGTCAAATTAAATGGTTTCTGGAGCGTGCCACTGTAGAATGACAGATTCAAAAGTTCAGTTCTCAGCTGTGCCCATGACCTGCGCCACGACCTGTGCCAAGTCACTTCATCTTCCCGTGCCTCCATTTCCGCTCCAACCTTTTCACATTTATCTCCACGGCTTGCGAGCTGGGCAGATGAGTTGCATTGTGTTTGTACAATACACACTAAACCAGAGCTGTCAGCCTGATCTGTGCCTCTTGGTGCTGCCAGTGTTACCAGTTCTTGGGGATTTACTGCAAGTCTGCATGTTTGGTGGCTCTCATGAAGTCTCCTTTCCTACGATGATGCGCTGAATTAATTTTTCATTTAAAAGGAAAGTACATTTTTAGGCAAGCTTGAAAAGGCAAGGACTAGAAGTTCATACTTGAGAATGGAAATAACACAGAGGTGAAGTGGTGTTATTTTGAGTGTGCTACTCATTATTTTTAACGCTTGGTGTTAGCAGCATGGCAGTAACACAGAAAGAACACAAATGACATACTCAGAGTAGTAAAATTAGTAGAGAGTCAAAGCACTCCTGTTGCAAAGGTACTAGACAAGCAAACATCTAATTACCTTGTTTTAATAGTATGGAAACTCAACTAATTTACCAGGGGTTGCATAATGTGTCTGCATACTCTGTTTACAAGGGAAGATGCTGCCATTCAAAGGCTGTGGGGTTGTCGGTAGATGTTTTTTACCCTGTTTATCAGGCCAGCCCCATGCTCCTCTGCACTCTGCTGCACACAATGCTGGCGGCCCAGCACTCCTCCCCTCCTCCAAACAGTGCTGCTGAGCCAAAATCCGCCTGCTCCGTATGCGCTGTGCAGGGCAGCCCTCCAGGGAGTAAGAAAAGGGGCTGGCAAGGAGGAAACCTGGACTTTCTATTTTTTTGTTGTTGTTGATTCCATGGCTGGCTTGTTACTGCGTGTGATGGCTTGCTAGCCCGCCTCTAAAATGGGGACAATGAGTCATTATCCTGCCAATAACAATGCATATCTTTATTTAATTCTCCTCTCCGCACGCCGGGTGCCAGCAGGTGATACAGACGGCCCAGATCAGGGGACAGGGAGCGACGGCCAAGCAGCTGGGCTGAGCGCTGGGTGCCAGAAGAGGTAGTATGTATGCCAGGCTGGCTAGGTGACAGCACCCAAAAGCCACCTCACCCATGGGCCTTTGGGAAGATGCTGGAGAGGGGATCATCACCCCAGGGAGCTGGGCACAGTGCAGTGGGCAGAGGTGGAAAGCGCAGGGGCAGGGCTCCAGTGGCAGCCAGATGCCTCCCATTGTATTCACTTGCATGAATAGAACACAAAAGCAGGTTTATCACATCACCCCTCCCAAGGTGGGAGGCAAAATGACTTGCCCCAAAGTCACCTCAGGAGCCTGTGGCAAAGTCCAGCCTGCAACTAGATCTGTGAAGGGAGAGAGAAGAGACGAGACCCTCTCATCCGCCTGCATCAGGTGGCCTGAGACTGCAGCAGGGAAAAGCTTGTTGTTACCTCACAAATAATTTAACAAATTCAACCTCGAGGTAAGCAAGTCAAATTGCTCACTGTGGTAGCTTTACGCTCAGATCCACCCTACCTTGGTAGTTTATGAGTTTCTCGGTTTATGTGATACTGGGGGGACATACAGCGCAGCTGCCCCGCGCCAGCCGCCGCTGTGCTGAGCTGAGCTACGCCAAGGGTACCTGCGCGGTCCCGGCGCTGCCTGTATCTTGGCATCAGATCTCGCTGTGCTGGTGTGCCGTGTACAAACCATTACATGCAATAACAAGTAAAGTGCTGCTTGAACCTTAGCACAAAGAAGCAAAAAACCAAAACAACAAATGCATTTTCCACAAGGGCAGAGACAGCAGCCTTTGAATAGGAATTGCTGGATCGGCTTATGACTCAGCTGGCTGCTCGCAGAGCACTTCAGCACATGCTCAACTTGGGATGGCAGCTGAGGCTCCGCTGGCTTTTTGAATTCAAAGCAACATGCAAGCAGAGATGGATGGTAAAGGTGGTGGGATACGGTTGAGGTCTGTAGCACTGGTAGAGCGAGGGGATGCATTGCCCACATACCCTCCCTTCAAGTGATGGGGTCACCCCGTTGCAGGCTGCCCCTCAGGAGCAGCCCAGGTGTGAAACAGTGGGTGAAGAGCAGTCTGTGCTGCACACAGCACTCGGCATGGCATGGGGCGCAATGTGCAAGGCTTGCGGGATGCATTTCCACTGCCCGGGTCAAGCCCTGCTTGTTGGGAGTGGGAGGAGGGAACCAGCCTGGGCGCCAAAATGTCTGTGACTCTGCTTAGATCATACTTATAATGTTTTTCTGCATACGGATCTAAGTAAATAAAAAGAAACCATTCATCTCAGCTGGGAGAACTGGCAGCCTTTGGAGTCACCCTGTCCACTGATATCCAGCCACCTTATTTTTCGCCCGCTCTTTGATTGCTGCCCTCCTCCCCCCATCAGCGCTGTTCCCAGGGCATCGACTTCATGAAATGGCCTTTTGTTCATAGGTGCCCAAAGCTGACGTGCCTCTTTGACTGGCTGCTTCGTTTCACGCCGACACCCTTAACTGCTGGTTTCATCTTCCTGGTAGCGATTGTCTCAGATGAAGTTTCAGTATCGCTGTTTCTCATCTGCGGCTTGAGAGTCCCATTTTCACCAGCCAGAAGCCAAAACCCTTGCACTTGCCTGACCTCTGCAATTACTGGCGGGACTCGTGTTCCTCGGCGCTGCAGCCCCTGGCCATAGGGAAACTTCTGAGCAGGGGCCATACAGATAGGTTACAGGAGACCTAGAAACAGCACAGTTTGTTTAAAATCTCCAGCTCTTGCTGCAGTTTCATTCAAATTCACTGCTGCAACCTCACTTGCTGTGAAGTACGGTTTTGACTGCAGTGTCATTTGAATGTGATGACGGAGAGCCTGCCCTCGCCTCTGGAGGGTCTACTTGTTTTCTACTTTTTTTGCGTCTTAATCTAAGAGGAAAGTTGCTAGCCACTCTAGACTGCAAGTCTCCCGTGGATCTTCATGGGCAAGAAGCACAACAGAAGTGCAAAGGAAAGCATTAAACACAACTATTCGGGGACTTCTCACCTCCAGTGTGAGACTTATGCAAGTCTGTTGGTGCTGCTCAGGATATTCTGCTAGATGCACACCACCTTTGGTTTTCATTATACCATGAACATCCGTCTAACTTCAGCCAGCAGCTTTTAATAGCTCTTCAGCAAAGCGCACACATTTGCCAGTGCCGTCAGTGGTGCAAGGAGCCCGCAGCATGTATTTCTACCATGCTCTTAAAAGACAAAGAGAAAACCATGTTAATACTTCCGCAACAGATTGAGTGGAAAAATGGCAAGCCCGCCACATGACTGTAATGCTGTTGCACCGACTAGGTCCGTTTTTTATTTCAGCTATCACATTTCACCTGCAGCGCTGGAAACCCCCATCACACCATTGTCGCACCATGGGTGTGTTCAGGTCCAAATGTGAGCTTTGCAGATCAGCAAGGCACCCAAAAGCCAGTGTCTGGGTGCAGTGCCCATGGGAAGCCTGGCACCAGAGCAGATTACCTTACCTCCAAGCCCCCTGGAAATTTTGCAGCAATTAGGCAAGACATTTCAGATAGCTCAGGCCCAGGACCCGCCTGTCTTCCTACAGGCTCTTCTCAGGCAGCTCTTTGTCCTCCTGGGAAAGGCTGCCCAAATGCCTTTGGGCTGGAGGCCCATGTTGCTACTCACCAGCTCTGCTTGGGGGCTGGAAGCAGGACGGCCATTCAGCCCGGTGCTGATGAAGCTAACTGGCTCTGCTCATGGACCAGCTCCAGCATATGACCATCTTATGTGTCACTACAAGCTCTAGGAAACAGCAGCTTGGAGGTCTGGGCACCATACTCCAGCACTATAGCCATGCCTTGGTTTACCCAAGGCAAGAAGCATCCTTACCTTCTGATGACACACCAGCTTTCAGGGATGGATGCAACCACGGTACTGAGGGAGAGGGAAAATCCCGCTCAGCTCTTCCCCTGTGCTAACCAGTGGCAGCTAATTCAATGGCTGATGTCCCACAAGGCCCTGTAGCTCTCCTAGGAAACCTTGCCTTGGCTAATCACTTTAGCATGAACTGCAGGAAAGTGTTGATAGCAGAAAAAAATGAGATCACACTAAAACTATAACACTGCCTTTCTTGGTGAGAAGAATAAAATTTATTTCCATTTGTCACTCAGATAATTTCAGATATGCTGCACACGATCTCTTGAGCTCTTCCCATTGATGCCATTATCAAGAGCTGAGCAGCCACATCAGCTTTGTCTTCAGTTTATTTTCCTGTTTTACTTTCTCTGCAGCTTATCAAGTGTAGACACTGTTCTTTGATAACTCCACAGATAACTGCTCTTTCTGGACTTTTATTTTCACCATTCAGCACCTTGCATGAGTGGATCTCCACATACTTCAGGAAGCCCGGAAAGAGTATCAGGAGGCAGATGGGGACTGATTCTCCAAGGTCTCATGTTGTTCTTAATAATTACATAAAGCTTTAACACCTCCAAAGCAATTCCAGGTGTGACAAAGTAGAATACTTTTCAGTTTGAGAGAATTGCAATTTCTGGCTGCTTTTCATGACGAAGCTGGATGCCAGTGAGCATCATGTCTTTAGAGAACTCTCATGTTACAGAAGACACAAGAAGTCTATGGCAGCCCCAGAAGACAGCAATCAGCTGTCCCAGCTCTCAGTACCTTGTTTTAAGAGTGAGCCTTGGCACACAGAGGCAGTGGAGACCAGGGCTCAGGTACCAGGCAGCTTGGAAAGATGATGGTATTTTTAGCACTGAGCAGTTTCAGTGCTGACGAGATGTCCCCACAGGGCAGGTGCCTCCACAGCAACCAGCCAGAACTCCTTCTCATTTCTGTATAATCTCTCACGTCCATCATCCCAGCAGGCAAAAGAAAACCATACCGCAGAAAGGACATGTCTTGATTTTTTTTTAACCAGACACCAACTATTTTGTCCAGTATTTTTCAGATTAAAGGTCAGCTTCTGTGCTTTAGGACAGATAGCTACAGGCCTGCAAACCTGAAGATGTAATTTATTCCCTCGTTCCCCTCTCTCCCACCCATAGCCAAACAAGTTGGCAATGCTTTAACAACAGCTGCACGTGGCGGCTCAGAACACAACCGATGAAATTACCTGGCACAGTCGCAAGTTTTTCACCACACTGACAAACAGTTACCAGTCACTTTCTTCTGCCTCCCCTTAGTCATATTACAGACACCGCTTATAAACCACATCCTTCTGTTGCAGTATGACTTGTCCTCACCGCTTACGACACTTTTTCTGATTAAATGCATGCATTTTATCGCGGGGGGAAGTCACTGCAGAGGTTTGGAGGATCTCCAGTCTGCACAGAGGATGCTTTGCCCACTAGCTGCAGGAACTTGCTCGAGGCACCAGGATCCCCTTTGCATTTAAACAAGCACTACCCTCATCCGATGCTGAGCTTCTTGGCACTTTTTCTCCAGTGCTTTCGGCTGACACATTACTTGCATGGTAGTACATCACTGCTACTTTACTCAAAGGGAATCCAACTATCCTGCTGGGGAGGTAAGGGGAGAAATACACGTTTCATACACTGACTAGGAAGAGACAAATTCTTTGCCTACCAACAGGAACGTGCCTATGAATTGCCTCTGTGTAAACACAGATTACATATTGCAGAATGACACTGAGCATGGCTATTGCTAGCCATCTCTTCCCGAAATTCGATAGACATTGATATTTATACCCAGCCTTTGAGGTTTAGCATGCTTCAGCACAAATATACATTTATTAAGAGCACAATACATCAGTTCTTATTGACTCTCATTGAGTCTCATTTCACTCACAGATACACTTTTTTTCCTGGATTGTCATGCTTAAAATAAGTTAAGCTAAGAGTGAATATCTTTCAGCAGAACAAGTAATATGTTTAAGACAACACTACACGTTATTTTCCTGACTTCACTGAAGTGATATTTAAAGAGAGGGCTGCATTCTGCTCAGCAGTACATTAGTGGTAATGATATACGACTCCAGCGATTACAGTAGAGTGGCTCTGAACATGTATCGACAAAAGAGGGAGCAGGAATTTGGCCCAGCGTTCTCAAAATAAGAGTTCTAGGACTGGAGTTATGCCAGGGAAGAATCTGGCCCATACTGCTTCTGAAATGAGGGAGCCAAATAATACAGCGTAAGGTGATCTGTAGTCTGTTTATAAGAAAATTCATGATTTCCAGTGATTTATAGAACCCAGCTAGAGGAAGGTTAAGTTTCAAGAGCAATACAACATGACTGAAAGAAGTTATTTCTCTCTGTAAAAGCACATTTTAATAGAAATGAGGATGAATAAAATTCTTACGACATGACCTTGCTGGGGAAATACAATCCTTTTATGTTTTCCATCTCAGATCACGCTCCTGTGCTGTACAAAGGAATTGCTCTGTCTATAAAACAGTCATTTCTCTGCTTCTGCTGTCCAGCATTCTCCTGAATCTTCATCAATATAAATGCTTCAATGGCGATAGTAAATACTCAGATCTTGGTGCCTGAGGTTCAGTTATACCAGATGGATCTGGCAGTGAGCAGAGCAAGATGCAACGACCCCTATTATTATTAATTTCTTTGCCCAAACAGGAGTCAGGCCCCACCGTTTCCAGCTCAGTGGCTGCAGTGCTGAAGTTGTGACTGCCAGGGCTTCACCAGCACAGTAAAGCGCCTTGCTTATACCTTTTTTTTTCTCTTCCAGATTGAGCCTCCCTTACCTCTCTCCCAACATCATAAATAGAGCTTATGCCTGTTGCAAAGCTGGCTGAAATAGGTCAGAGAGTCTTCAAAGGAAAATCTACATGCAGGAGTCACGCAGACAAACAGGCAGGCTAGAGGAGACGGGAGCAGAAAGGAGCTGGCGCATGTTCGTCCAGGGAAGCTGCTGTTCCTCTTCTCTTGCTCTGCAGCACCAGATGGCTGGCCCGTCCTGCTTGCTGTATTTTGCTACATCACAGTGGGCATCGCCTGGCCGGGCAGGAGGGAGGGAGGCAGAAGTGCCAAGGTTACCGGGTTGCATGGCTCCCTGAGGGTACGCTGTGCTGCTGATTCAGTCAGCCAGCTCCCCTTGCAGGAGTCTTTCCTTAAGGCTGAATCTCAAAATTTGGGACTTCTCCTGTCCAAGGATGTTCCCAGCATCTGGATGGCAATCGATGAAAGAGGAAACATGCAATGCAAACAAGCCTTCAGCGCTGAGCCTGTTTTGCTGGGGAAGATCCCATGTGCTAACTGCCTTCACTCACACGCCTAATTGCTTCTAAGTGTGGTATGTTCTGAGAAAATCCCACTTGCACTGACACTCTGTCTTTTCAGGGTGTAACCGTCAGAAAAATAATGAAACAGGGTAAAAAAAATTTTAAATCAAACTAAGCCAAGGCCATAACAGACGCAAATCTTTCAGCACTTCAGCTCTTGTCTAGAAACAAAGAATAAAATTCTGCCATAATTCAGCCTGATCTTCCAAAATACTTATGTTTGTATCTCGGGGGCTTCAATGGGAAATGGATCTAAATTATGTGCCCTATCCCAAAAGATGCTGAGTTTGTATTTTGTATTTGAAAATAATGAAAGTCACAACATTGCCAGTGAATCCAGGAAGCCAGTTTCACTGATCAGCTCCATCCTTCATGTGGCATCATGTTGTACCACGTGTCTCATTTGCAAAATTTGAACAGACAAGTTCTGCTGCTTGAGAAATTTTTGTTTTTCTCAGCCAAAGACACTGACATTTGTGTGCTTTGCACTGGCAGAGTGCAGAACTGAGCTAAAGCAGCGGAAAGAACCAGGCAGCAAAACCCCAAGTTCCAGTTCACCTCCCCAACCAGCAGGTATCTGAGCCAGCTGCCTCCTCTTTGTCCTGTTTTGGCTCCTTGGTTTTTGAACTTCTGGCCTCATGGTGTCCTGGCTGCAAAAGGAGGGCTCGGGGTGCTTCTGCCCAGCCTGACCTACAGCGTCATGGTTATGCTGTACTCACCAGTGACGTGCAATGTAGCTAGCAGCAGAGGCAGGAGCTCCCACTTCCCAGCCAACAGCCAGCAGCACTTCTCTGTCTTCTTGAGGAAATGTTGCCACCCGGACCCAGGCCCAAGACACTGGTGAGCACCTACATCTCGCACAGACTGCAACCACAGCTTTGATGCAGGCACTCATGTTTAGGAGAGGGATGAAACTCTGGGCACATCCTTCCCAGTGCTGCAAGCTGGTGCCTCACGTCGTGGTTGCGCAGCTGGTGCTGAGATCCAGACTTGCCCCTGTTCCACGTGTACGACCCCAGGCATCCGTGTCCGCCTCATGAACTCCACCTCCAGTCCTGGATGGGAGAGGCGGTGTTTCTGTCACCAAAGACAGTCTTCTCAGTAGGACTATCATCAATATTAACAGGAATACATTGCAAGGGATTACTTGTAATTCTCCTTTTGCAGGGAGTAAGACTAGGCTACCTTTGTCCTGCTTTTAAGATTTTTTTTTTTCAATTAATGCATTTCCCCACTGTAGCACACCCAAAAAAAATTGTACAGGCCATAATACTGCCAAAGTTAACTCGAAACATAACCTATTTTTTTTCCAGATGACCCCTATTTACAGACTTGCAGCATTGGCCAGTGTGGAATCAAAAGGCTGAAATGAAGTAAGAGACATGTTGAAATATATTTAGTGAATTACCATGCAAAGCACAGAAGAACATAAAGAGAGAGAGAGGAAAGAGGTTTCTTGGTTGGGTAGTGGTCTAAGGCTTTTTAGAGTTATTTTACTGTCAGACAAATTAGATATTAAGAAGGCCTATTAGGTCAGTGAGCTCACCTCTCCTGGGCCAGGCTGTAATTGTTTCTTACGACAAACATAATTTCAAGTGCTTTATCTAGTCAAGGTTTAACTGCTGCAAACGAAAAGGCGTGTACCCCCACCCTCGAGGAAGAATTCCACAAACTATCACATCTTGCTGTCTCATATAATTATCTGAACACTCATTTTGCAAATTAGGATTTGTAATCATAAGGATGGGAAGTCATTTTGTAGTGTCAAAGTGTGCATAACATCACTCAAGGCATAAACTTTATCTGCTGCCCTTCCTTCCTCTAACAACACAATATAAATCCTGTGCAAGTGATATTAAAACGGTGCAACAAAAACCATTATAATGAAGGTAATGAAGGACTAACACTCATTTGACATAATGGCTATAGGCTGGATTTTTGGCCTTGAGAAACCACGTCTATTTTCCTATGTATCCGTGTTCAGTATGGCTTTACTGAATGATTCATGGAACGTAAAGCATGTGACATGTGTCAATCACCTCCTCTAAGCACAGACATAGCACTTTATTGTGGCAGTCAGATGGGAAGAGTGCGTAAGGCTCCAGAGCTGGGTGCTCAGGCATGCCCTCTTTTCCTGCTCCTGAGCAAAACTTGAGGTTCTTTTAATTTCACACGGGATTTCTAGTCTTGCAGCGATCCAGTCAGAGCTATTGCGTGGCAGCTGCCTCCTCCCTTCTTCTCTCTCCAGGCTCCTGGAGGTCTATGAATCACAAACATATTCACTGCATAATGAGTTCAATTTTACACCACTGATCTTGTCAATCCAACCTTTTCAGGAAGCATTAGACTGTTGCATTAACATATGAACAACAAAAGCACTGCACACTAGTACAGTAGGTGCATGTCTTGGGAAAGCATTGTGTGGACTGACTGAGCACTCCTGCAGCATCTGCACAGCACGCTGCAGCTACGCTGACTTTTCCGGGACGCAGAGCATGGTCAATACTGTACAGTCAACCTACAGAGCATCTTCTTATTGCAAGAGCAATATTATTGCTCTGTGCTGTCTCACAGACTGGTTGCACAGCAGATGGTTGTTGGGTGTGATGCTTTCTGGAAGGCAGTGAAGATGCACTGTGTCCAGCTCTCAACTTTCTCTTCAGGAAAATCTCTTAACCGATTCGTTTGAATCACGCTAGCTTGAAAGCATAAGGAGAACTCTGACCTTCTAGCAAAGCCCATCACATCTCATCCAATCCTATGGCGAGGGCAGCAGTCCATGCCTGGCTGCAACGTGTTTACCAAAAATGCATCTGATGATTTCATGAGGCGGAGAAAACCCTGCCTCCTTTGGAAGTTTTTTCCTGTCTTGTTGTTTCATCATAGTGTTTGTTTTTTAAACTTTTCAAAAGTTACAATTATTGATGATAAAAATCTGTTTAAACCAGTAACCACTTGTGCAACTCTAGCTCAGCGGGTCAGTAATCTCTCTGAAAGGATGCGATGGTCTCAAGTCAGTACGGTCCATATCATCAAGAAAAAAAATCCCTCCACCTTTCCCAGACACGGCAATAACTCACTGCCTCTTTAGGTGACCTCAGCAGAGAGGACTGGTTGGGATTACAGGATTGACTGCTGCCTTAAAATTGCCAGGCAGGTCAAGATGCCAGGCTGCTTGTACCTTAATTACCTCTTAAATTCAGGATTCTGCTTTCCTTTATGGCTCAGTAACTGGGCTGGCGAAGGAAGAACCCCAGCAGAGGATGGCAGGTGAGGTACTGTTGGATCATAAAAGCTGTCAAACAATTGTGAAGGGACCTCTGAATATTTTTTGCAATACTTTTTATGAGAATTAAGTTTACAAGAACATTTAAGAACATGGATATGCACCAAGAAGCCAACTTGTACAAAGCGAGGCTTTCACTCTGAAAAACTTATGCATATGTTTAATGCAAAATGGAACAAACCAAGAGCTTAAAATCAGACACAAATGCACAAGTCTTTGCAGGCAGCAGGACTGTGCGGAGGGCGTAAGCTGGCGTGTATCTGGTGTTCTACAGGATCAGTGCCACAAGGATCCCAACAGTAGATTTCCAAATACTGCATCTAGACAGTCCTCAGGTGTTTAGAAAATTCTGATACTGTCCCTAGTCTATATACGGATTATCTAATACTTATACTGTATAAGCACTGCATAAAAACCCTGTTAGTTACACTTCTGACCTCTACTAGGCATTAAAACTCTTTACGAAAAAAATGCAGATGAAAATAACTTCAGAGAAGACATCCAAGAGAATTTTTGTTGGGTGCAGAAAAGAATGTTAGGCTATTTCCATTTGCTGTATTGTTTCCAAAAACAATGAAACACTTTCAAAGTTTATGCTTCTCTTGACATTTCTCAGATACTGAAGTACTGAAAGCCAAGACTGGGAGTCACAAAGGTACTTAAGTGCTTATGGTTTACATGAGGGTTAGTCAACCAAACACTTCAAGCATCTGGGCATACATGTCCCGCCCCCTTTCACAAGAAGTTTGTGGCAGAACAGAGACTAGATATCAGATTTCTCAAATTTTAAACTGCGGCACAAGTCAGCCTAACTTTCACACTTGGCTAATGGAATTTTTTCCTGTTTCTAATGGGCTTTGCTAAAGGTCTGAAGTTGTCACTCAGGGTGGGAATCATTTCAGCAGAGAGGAATGGGACCCAAGTACATTTCTGAGGCTGTCCAGTCATGTGTAGTTGCCATTATGGAAATAAAATGAATGAACGCTGTTACTGAAATCTGAATACTTCCCAGTGTTCCAATGCTTAATATTAAGCATAACTCAGTCAAAATCATTCTCTCATCTGTGTTTCAAACTTGCCTGCTGTCATCCTTGCCAATGGGTTTGAGTTTTGAACCAGGCACTTCGACAGTAAATGACTCAAAGTGACCTTACCTGAGCTGAAGAGTCAATTCTCTATTGCTTCTGGCTGTAATAACTCTGATCCTCTTCTGCATGCTTTAAAACTTCTCATTTCAGATAACATTATCATGGAGTTCAGCAATAAAAAGCCATTTACATAATTCATGTTGCTTACTTACATTTTATCATTACATTTAGATTAAAAAAACAAACAAACTCCCTCTTCCATAGTTTCTCTCCAAGCATTTTGTATGGCTGCCTGGGAATGTAACATTTGGATGCATTCCACATTGACTCGACCGGCAATAGGGGAGTCCACAGTGTCTGCTGAAGGCAGCTCTGCCTCTGGAAAAGATCCCTTTGGAAACAGCTAGAAGGGGAAGGATGGAGGAAGGTGTTGCTGTGGATGTGGTTTTACTTATGATGGCAAAGTCTGATCTGAGAAACTATTTAGCAGTTCTCAAAGACAGTCAGACCTAGGTTCAATTAGTGTCCTTTAAGAAATGTAAATTACTAATTGCATTGTGCCCTTTTTAGCCAGTCAGTTCACTAAATTACATAATGCTTCATTTTGCAAAAATAGAAAGTATTCCCATGGATAAAAGCATATAAAGCCGATCACAGTTCTCAAGCAGCTGATTTACAATTGGTTCAACAGCAGAAACCTTGAAAACAATGCATGCAACAGCCTAAATCTTCTTAGAAAACCCAGAAACAGAAAATATCCTGCTTCCGTAACAAAAGCAAGACCTTCTAAACCATCATCTTTCATGATAGGAATTACATAACTTTCATCATTTAATACACAAACTTTTCTCAACATCAGTGGAACTCCTCACATTAAAACTCATGTATGCCTATTTAAAAACTAAACCTGAAGAGCATACAAACAAGGAAAACTGCTCTGATGCTATGATGTAAAAAAGAGGTTTATACCCCATCTATCCTAGGCTGCAGATTACAGATTTCTCTGTTCTAATTATACACTCCATCTCCGTGCATTAGCATGGAGCCTAGAAAACCTGACTCATCATTTCTAACAATCCCGGTGACCCGAGGCAAATACATACACGCTCGCATGCGCGCTCCAAACGTTCCCAACTTCCCCTAAAGCAAATACCTAATCCTATTCTGCCTGGCAGCAGCGCAGCCGTGTCCCTGCATGCGCAAGCCGCCGCCTCAGAGCGGGCGCTTTGCAGAAATCAGTCCGTCCTCAGCGCAGGCAGCCCCCCGCCCTGGATGCCTTCGGCCGGCAGCGGCGAGCACCCTCGCCGCCATTAACGGATCCATGGCTCTGGGGAGAGGACACCCTGGGAGGGTAGCTTAGGCCTAGGCCTAGGCCTGGGCCTGGAACCGGCAGGCAGGCGGGGCGGGGGGCCGAGGCCCGCACCTCACCACACCGGTGACCCCCTCGCCCTACCCCAGGCCCCAAACTTGGGCCTCTCGGGGACCATCCTGGAGGGGAGCGCCTCCGAGCAGGGCCAAGGGGGCCCGGCCGCTGCGACCCGGGGAAGTCGAGGCCCCCGCAGCCCGGCCACCCCCTGTCCCCCCACAGCCCCCGCCGGGCCGCGGCCCCCGGCTCACGGGGGCGGGGCCTCCCGCGCCTCGTTTGCATCGCGCCCGTTGAGCCACCCTATTGGCCAGGAGCAGGCACGCGCCGAGGCGCCGGCCCCGCCTCTCTGCCCAACGCTGCCCAGAGACGCGGCCGGCCCCGCCCCTCCGCGGAGAGAACCACGCCCCTTTCCCCGCCTCCTCTCGCAAGCTGCCTGGAGATGGGAGCCGGAGAACGCTCTGCCCATTGGTCGGCGGCGGACGGCCGTCGGGATTGGCGAAGCGCGGCGGCTGTGGGCGGGGCGGCCCGCGCGGATTGGCGGAGCGGGCAGGGGTGTGCGCGGGGGGCAGCGGCCCGGAGCGGGGTGCTGGGGCCGCGGCTGGAGGATGGGGGCGGCCGGCGGCGCGGGCTGCTGAGCGGCGCGGAGCCACCCCGCCGCCTCCCCGCCTTCCCGGCCAGCGCCGCGCTCCCCGCCACCATGAACCGGCTCGGCTCCGGCACCGTGGGCAGCGCCACCGCCGCCTCCGCCGCCGGCCAGTACCGGGTGTGCGGCAACTGCCGGAAGGTGCCGAGACAGGTACCGGTGATGCGGGGGGAGCTGCGGGGTCGGCGGTGGGGCAGGGGGGATTGGGGTGGGGGGGGCAGTGGCGTGAGGGGAAACGGGCCGTAGGGCAGCGGCGGAGCGGGGGGGATGGAGGGGAGGGCAGTGGGGGGCTGTGGGGCAGCTGGGACGGTGTGGGGCTGTGGACGGGGCCTGCCAGCAGCAGAGCGCCGGGGGGGCGCGGGGTGGGGGGGCGCGGCCCAGGTGTGCCGGGGGTGTGGAGAGTCCCGCACCCCACCGCCCCCCTGCCCCGGGGCCGGCTGTCACTCGCCCCTGCCCTGGGCTGCCCCTCGCACCCGGGGTCTGGGGGGCGCCTGGCCTCCCCCGTGGCCTGGGGGAGGACTGACCTGGGGCCCAGCGGCGCTTGGAAAGTTTATCCACGTACCTCACCGGCAAAATCCATCACCGCCATCTCCCGCAAGCCTTTGCGCATTCGAAATCAGAGCTTGGAAAAAAAAAAAAAATGTGAAAAACACCCCGAAAGCCCCTTCCCCCCCCCTCCCGGCCCGCTGCCCCCCCCCCCTCAGTGACCAGCAGCTGCCCTGCAGGGACCCCGGGTGCTCCGGCAGCGCGGTCCCTCTGCCGCCTCCTCTCCGCGGCCGCGTACTGCGGTGCTTGCTGTTCGCCCGGCGCAAATGAATCAAAATTGCTGAGCTGTGCAAACGCGCCGAGCCCCGGCGCCCGAGATGAAGGCGATGCTGTTCTGGGTTTTCTTTTAATTCAGTCCCCCCCCATACATTTTGCACCGTGTTGGTTCTTGCAAATGCGAAGGAAGCCTGTAAGTCAACGAGCTCAAATATTTGCGCTCTTTGTCCAAAAACTGTTTTTCTTCCTCTGTGGGTCAGGCCAAGTGCCAATCAAAGTTGTTTTTCAAGCCTCTCTTCCCTGCAGTAGGACTGCTTTTTTCTTTCTTTCTTTTTTTTTTTTTTTTAAGGGTTTGGTTTTTGGAAAGGAGGTGTGTATTTAGGGGAGGGGGGAGGAGAAACGTTAAAAATCGGTCGAGAGAGAAGCAGATCTTAAAAATCATGTTTCTCGAATATTTTAATGGAAACAAAATCTTATTAAATGTGCATGCTTGGTATGTGCAGTTATTTTTTCCATAAACTCTTGGATCATATTACAGTTGATCCTTGGTGCTCAGCTCTTAGCTCAGCTTGCGAGAAATGTAATGGATCAGAGAAGCGCACATCAGCAGAGTCTGATTTTTAACCATTTCGTTGCAGGATCGAATCCCTTCTTGGCTTTAACTTGCTGCTGTTACTGCTTTAAGAAAAACAAGTACTTAAAAGAGAGAAGTTCTGCGGGGTTAAAGCCTGAAACAGCTTCAGACTTGACATATGTCTGAAGACATACAAATTAACCGGTGCCAAATATGTCTGTGGAGAAAGCAGGGAGGGAGCTGGCTTTGTTCTGCCAAATAATCAAAATGTTTTGTTGACAAATAAAGTGGTGCTTGGCAGCACTTGTGGATCTAAAATTAAATTTAAATTATTGAATTTTTTTGAAGCCGTAGTCTCATCCTGCTGGGTAGGACTTTTTTGTATACCTCTTTAATATCGGTGGGGGGTGGGGGAGGGACAGGACTAGATGTTACTTTTCTGGTAACAGGATACTTGCCAGATTAGGTTTATTTTTGGGGTTTTTTTTTGGTTTGTTTTTTTTTTTAAGTAATTTAGGGACGATGATGGTAAAACATAAGTACTTGATTGGGTCCGTTGAGGAAGGCAGCTCAGCACTGTTCTGCTTTGTCTGTGATCTTTTCAACTACTTCTGTTGCAAGACTGGGGAAAGAAAAAGAAACTGAGCAACAGCCTTTGAGAACCTCATGAAATAGAGGTGTTCTGTGCTTGCGGTGGTGGGCTAGGACATTGTCGCATCTGTTTTAGACTGGACAATAAACATAGAAGTACAAAGCTTCTGACCACATCGGTAATTATTGAAAAGTTGGTATAATAAAAATCACTGTAAATTTTAACCTTTTGCACTTCATTGGCAAGCATGCAAGTAGAAAACAGGAAAAAAAAAGGCTTGGTGGAAGTGAGATGCAAATTTGACCTCAGTCTCAGTGTAATAATCTTCAGATAAGTGCTGCCTCATCTGTTCTTGCGATGGTGGTGTTCTTTTTTTTTTTTTTTTTTTTTAATGCTCATGTGATAATATACTGGAAAAGTGATTGGCCTTAGAACATGTTGAATCTCTTCTGCCCTCCTCAGTCTTAAGTCTTTATTTGAAGCCACTTGAATGCTCACAGTTCAGGTAGTGCTGTTGTCAAAATTACAAGGGGCAAAGCAAACTTTCTACTCGGTGGCCTATAATGAAATTTGAAATAGTCTAGCAGGTTTGGGATTTTCATGGGTGAAGATAAGTTTCCCTTTCAACAGGGACAGGAAAAGCTAGATGTAGCGCTTTAGGTTTCAGGTAGTTTCAAATTAATCAAAGTTATGTTTTATTATGGCAAGTTCTATTAGGGTAGCGCTAGAAACTTGCTAAGGACCCACGGGTTAAATTTGCCTATGAGGAAGGTTTTTCATATTACAAAGATACAATTTCCGGTTTGGTTTATTCTTACAGGACACTTTAAATAACCAGATCTACTTGCAGAACAATTGCTGCTAATCAGAAGGGCTTAGACGGTCATAGATATGACAGCTACATTGTTATTTGATTTAGGAGGAAAAAAAAATGACAGCCAGTAAAAGGTGATGCTGGTTTGGATTTGGCGAGTGAGCTTGTTGAACAGACAACGAAGGCTTTGACTCAGCTTAAAATAAATGGAAGAGTGAGCAAAACGAGATGAGTAGCTCTAGTTCGGGGGATTGATGGGCAGGCTTTGTAACAAAACTGTGGCACATCCGTGTGGAAAAATGCTTAAAATGGCCTACGAGTGCTGCAGCCAAGTTTTTCCTAGAGGTGGCTGAGAGGTGCTGCCATTGCAGTAACCAGGACAGGCTCCAGCTCTCACATTTGAAAATCCAGCGCGTGGGGGAGTCCCCGGGCGAGGGAGCTGCGGGGTGTAAATCCGGAGGGGGTCTGGTGGAAAGCCAGAGTTCTCCTGCCTAAATAAAATCAATAGCCCAAGCAAGCAAGAAGAAAATACATAGGAAGGGCTCAGTATTTCTTTGGACAAATAACTGCTTCAAGAAGGCTTTTAGGAATAAGCAAAAAGTCTTCAGGGGGTGGAAAAATCCTGATACGTCAGGAAATGCAGGAACGGGGAGAGTTTGCCAACTGTTCAAGCTTAGTTGCAAATTACAAAGCATGTGAAGCAAAAGGTTCTTTTACATGTGCCTACAAGTTGGTAGGATAGAAAAGAAAATGAGTATAAATGTGGTTTCAGGATTAAATATTTGTCTTGTGTTAGATTTCAGGGAGGGAGATAGAAGGGCAACGGCAAAGTGGGTGATGGGGGAGTGCGGTTTGTAAGCATCCATCACTGTTAGCAAGGTGGAAGTGAACCTGGCTTAGCTGAGCCTCCTGGCTTGAGCCAGTCTCTGTGCCAGAGTCCGGGATAAAGCTATGTGAAATCCAGGATCTGTTCCTGTTTTTCATAAACCTACCCAATCAGGGTAGTCCTGTGAGAGGAAAATAGCCATTGATAGGATGGACATAACTGTCAGTGCTCCTCATCCCTGCCATGCCAGCCTCCTCCTTTAGCACTATACAAGTTAATAAAGCAAATTTTGATAGAAGAGCATGCAGATATATGAAAAAAATATTTATGACATGAGACCACCAAAAGTAGGTCATGCTAGACTTCTGTAGTAGTCTTCTGTTGATAAGACGTGTGGTAGAGTGTCTTCTTACAAAAGCTCTGGATGGACTAAAAAGACTTCATTCATTAAACATCTGAAGTAACGTCAAAGGTTGAACTCCTTGCTGCACTAGCAAGCCAGCTCAAATTAAACTTTGGGATTTACTAACACAAAATGTTCTAAATACCAAAAAGTTTAAGTGGGTTTGAAAAGTATTTGGGCAAATTCATAACAGAAAAATTAAATGAGACCTGTAAATAGCAACACATTCCGGTGTAGTCTCTGCGTGCTTTCCTGGCTGTTAGGTGTCTGCTGTTGCCCCAGCAGTGGCAGGTTACTGGGCAATAGGGGCCTTTGGTCTGACACATTTTGTCTGTTCTGTTCCTGTTAGTGATAGAGGAGTGACTGGGAACTGGGGGGAGGGGGGAAGGTGGGGGGCCATGCTGAAAGGAGAAGTCACTGTGCTGAGAGGAGACTACCAGTGGGTTTACAGAGGACCCCTGTTGAACCTAATCTGGTTTAACGCTGTCCCAAATCGCCATGCTGGTGAGACCCCACCTGGAGTACTGTGTCCAGTTCTGGAGCCCCCAGCACAAGAAGGACATGGACCAGTTGGAGAAGGTCCAGAGGAGGGCCACGAAGATGATAAAAGGGCTGGAGCACCTCTCTTATGAGGACAGGCTGAGAGAGTTGGGGCTGTTCAGCCTGGAGAAGAGGAGGCTCCGAGGAGACCTGATAGCAGTCTTCCAGTACCTCAAGGGGGCCTACAGGAAAGATGGGGAAAGGCTGTTCAGTAGGGCCTGTTGCAATAGGACGAGAGGTAATGGTTTTAAAATAGAGGGGGGTAGATTTAGATTAGAAATTAGGAAAAAAATTTTTACGATGTGAGTTATAGAACACTGGAACAGGTTGCCCAGAAAGGTGGTGGAGGCCCCATCCCTGGAAACGTTCAAGGCCAGGCTGGATGAGGCTCTGAGCAACCTGATCTAGTCAGGGATGTCCCTGCTCCTTGCAGGGGGGTTGGACTAGATGACCTTTGAAGGTCCCTTCCAACCCTAACCATTCTATGATTCTATGATTCTATGTTAGTGTGACTGTTTCTAAAAGACGTCCTCATGGCAGAAGTGGTAAATGTTGTTGGTCCAGGGAAGGAGCAGAACATTTCCTTGAAAGCTAGGAGACCTTGAGCCCTGGCGTATTTAGAGTTGGGGTGAAATCCAGTGGTATGAAATGTAAGGGTTACAGGCTTGCTTGTTCGTGACTCGTAAGTTTTAATAAGAGCAGCTCCATGGAAGGAGCAGGGAGAAGGATGCCGGTGTGCAGGAGGACCAGCCGGCTTGCTGTCACCCTGCAGAGCATTGCCGTCGTGGCGGAGGGAAGCCGGGAAGGATGGACCCGAATTAAACAACTGCAGAGGTGAGCTGGTTGGGTGCTGGGAGCAGCAGAGTATGATTTTGCAGAAGGAAACGAAGAGAGTTTGCTTTTTTAATCCGGCAGAAACAAAAGCTGAGCAGGGATATGATCCATGTCTATAAATAAATCCGATGGAAAGAGCCAGTGAGGAGAAATTAGCTCAAGAGCAGATGGATGTAAAATGGGCATAAATACATTCAGGCTGGAAAAGTAGAGTGTCCAGAGGTGTGAGGTTCTGGAACAATGTATTCTGGGTCTGGTGCTGTCAAAAAAAGCACCTACTTCTAAGATAGAAAAACGTGTGAACGTCATTAAATGATGCGGTGCTTACAATAGCACTAGCCTAGACTCAGGGAGCTGAGGTCATATCCCAAAAAGAAATGAAAAAAAAAAAAGAAGAGACACTTTCATTCACTTCATTGTTCTGTGTGGGTGAGCAAGAAAGTAGCCCAAAAGTGAACCAAAAATAGTCTAATGTCAGGTCTCGTAAGCCTGTGTAAGCTAAAATATGTGTCACCATGAGTCATGAAGGTGCATGGAGATGCTGCTACCTGTTTGGTAGAAATCAAGAGGCCTTTCAAGGATGTCTCGACTATTTTGAGGGAAGTCAACCTGGTTCAATCTATTCTGCACACAAGTAAATAGAAGTTGCTGTGCCTTTGCTTGGAAAACACCCCGGGTTTTCCACAATGCTGCATCTTCATCGCTGAGTTGTGTAGTGTAGTTGGCTTTGAAAATCTGATCAACAAACTTGGCTGTCACAGAGAATCTTATTTTGTAAAATGAAATGATGTCTTCCATAGTTTGACTGATCTTAATAATAGTCTCATCATGCTGTAGTTGTCTTAATTTACGGTTGCCTAGATGGCTTTAGATCTCCAGTGTGCCCCTTTCTAAAGGAGTTCTCAAAGTGATTTGCAAACTCTAGCATGAAAACCTAGCTCTGTTTTTATCGGCTCTAATTTTAGCAACTTTCTGTTGTGTAAAACACGGTGTCTGCCTTTGGTGTTTGTGTCTTCGGGTCCCCTGCAGCACTGCCGTGGTGAGACCAGCTCGGGTCACTCCTTCATTAATCCTATGTGCCCAGCTAGGGGGAGGAGATGGGTCTTTGATTGTCCAAAATGTAAAGCTATAAACCAGGAGCAACAAACCCAGCCTTTTAGGATGGTTAAGATTGTCAGCAATGGGCCCCTTGCCCTCATCATTTGTTCTTACTTTTTGTGGAAAGATTTGGTTAAAAAAAAAAAAGGCAATTTAAAGAACAGGATTCTTCCTGTGAAGTAAATGCAGTGAAAATCCCAAGATTACTGTGGTTTCTCTCCTTCCTCATCCTCACGAGTCTTGGAGTAATTTGTATCTTTTCAGAGTCTGACCCTTCTGAATAATTGTTCTCCCACCCCCCTGTGTGATGATTGGCTTCGTTGCCTGGATTGGAGAGCACCGCTGCTCTTTGCACGTCTGCTGGTCTTGAGGGTTCCTGGGTTCTTCTACTTTTGCTTTAAAAGCTAGCATGAAAAATTTTCCTTGTACCTTTCTGGTCTTATGTGCTGAAAATGAGAAGGCAACACTATTAAATTTTCATTAGACCTGTAATGAGGGTGCTATGAGTGAAATGAACTTCTGGTGAAGGACGCTGTTTTGCAATGAGAAGCTGTAAGAGGTGGCCTCATAGGAACCACGCTCATTTAGAACCGTCACTTTTGTTTAAAAAAACAAAAGCGAAAACACAGTCTTCCCTGAATTACAGGGAGGGAGTGGAGGCAGGAAAGGAAAGAGAGTGGGGAGGAGGATTTTCTTCAAAAGAAACTTTGAGGTTTGGTGTTGGGAGTGGGTTAGCCAAGCACGGAGGTTGTCCTGTGTTCAGACTCAGTGCTGCTCGTAGGAGTGGTGCGTTGCATTAGCCAAATCACAGGCTGTGGTTTGGAGAGGTGGACTCTGAGCATTTGCTTTAAATTTATGCATATTACTTAATGAGTGCTTCAAATTTCACATCTCTTTAAATGGCGGTGTTTTGAAATCTGAAAAAAATAGTATGGTTCGTTAAGCATCCTTGGTTTTTCCTCTCTCCCACGTTGGTGAGGAAGCTGTTAACACTCGTTCGGTTCTTTATTTGAACCTTTTTTTCTGGCTGGGGAGGTTTGAGCGACGGAAGATAGTGGTATAATTCTCCCCTGGCTTTGTGTAGCTAGGGGAATTGGGCTGGAGATTTTATTATCAGATTTCCATTTCCAGAGCTGGAGAATAAAAAGGGATCGCAAGCACAGTTCGCTTGGCCAGGCTGAATATTGGCTTTTGTCTAAGTGGGTCAGGAAAGACTTGGGGGGAAAGGGCCATTTTTAGTGGATAAGAAATTCAGAGTGTCAGAAGGGAGACCTGAGTTAATGAGAAATTGCACATCACCAGCTTTGGAAGAACCTGTATGGAAATAATTTATGCTGTTTAATTTCTCTGTTCTTTGCAGGTGTTCCTGTTTGTATGCAGAGGTGCTTCCCATGGTTGTCTCTGCAGCCCAGCCTGGTAGTCTGTGCGCTTTAAGTAGGAGCTATAAGGAGCGTAATGCAGATGACTTGAATAGCTTGTGAAATTGCATTACAGGGAGGTAGGGATATTCTCCACAAACAATTTTTTTTCTGACTGTTTGTTTATCAGTCAGTCCACTGAATGCCTTAGGGACAGTTCCAGAAATTTTCTGGGGTTCTCGGTATGCCACCCTGAGCATCCTAGTGTTACTGATAACAGAGGAGGCTGTGATCAAGCAGTATTAATTTAAAATGTCTCTCTTAACCACTAGTTTCAAATTGTTATTATAAAATACTTCCTGCATATCAGACATCGGATAACTATCGGTTGGGGCAAAATACCAGTGTAGGTGATAGTTAATATTGCGTGTTTAGGACACTGAGAAACTGTTTGGTTCTTGGTATAGACCTTATCAACCATGGATTTATTCAAATATCTTCATTCTCACATCTTAATTTAAATTGAAAGAAGGATGTTTTGAAGCACAGGCTTTTGTCTTCTAGGGCATAGTGCTTGTGACAATAAGGGACTTAAATTAGGGAGCGGCTGAACAGGGTGTAAGCGATGGCGCTCAGGGTAAGAGACAGAAGTCGGTGCTCTTAATCTAGAAAGACGTCTTACATCTTTCCTGAACGTCCTTGGTTACCTGAATCAGAGTAAGATAAATAAACAGATACAACCCCCTGATTAAACACTTTTTTTTTTTCCCCTCCCTCTTCCCTTGTTAATGACTCTCCTATTTCTCTCAAGGTGAACATCTTGTTTTGTTAGACTGACAATGGATTTCTAATGGATTCTGAGCTCAGCACCCAACTTAGTGAACTTGGTAACAGTGTGAGGCTACCTGCAGTCCCCTTCCTCAGGGGACCAGGTGAGAAAAAATAATAATGGAAAGGAATATGAGGTATTCCTGGCTTTGTGTGTTGTGGCTAGGCTGGAACTGAAGTGATAAGGCTGGATCGCACAAGAAGTAAGTTCCTCATGGAGTCACTCTATATTGCGTGGTCAGTGTGTGGACCACCCTTTGGGTGGTAGTTTGAGTATTCCAACATACACCAATGTTAGGTTAACATATATGAAAGCCAGAAGAAATTGCATTCTTGAGAATTATGTGGAGCCGTAAGGCTGTATGATCTCTTCAAGCACAGAAGGCATTTGTAAGAAAAGTAAAAGGTGACTTTAAAATCAGGTGTTTGTCTATTCAGAATGAGCAATAAACCGGTAAATAAACCAGTATGTCTCAATTGCTGCACTTCAGAAACAAAATGCATAATGGTTTATCTGTTTTAAAGTGTATTAAATTTGAATTTCATTTTGACATGAAACTAGAGAAAATTGTAAATTATCTTAGAGACAATCGATACTTTACAGGATCAATTAAATTCTTCCATAGAAGGTAGGAATGGTTACAACGGTGACTCCTCACTTAACATTTTCATTTCAAAAATGAACATGAAATGTGATTTGGAGGTTACTTGGAAATTAAGAATTTGTGCTTCTGAACAGTTCCATATAACCTAAGTAAAACAGAGTTACGTTGATAGCGAAGAAGTACTGACTGTCTTGGTGTAAGCCATTATTGGAGCAGCACAGAGCTGTTCACTCAAAATCATCTTTTATCTGTCGCTGGGCTGTTTATTACTGCATTGGATTTGCTCTGGCTGATACCAACAGAACAACTGAAAGCCATCATATGTTCTCTCCTCTGAATTGTACGGTTAAAAACTATTTAATAAGACAGTATCTTAACAGCGTCAAACCTAATTTAATAGCATGTGCTTGTAAATATGTTCAATATCTCCTGCCTTAGCATGTGGTGAAGGGAGTACAGTTATATTATTGGCTAGATGTATCTGGAGGGGTTTTGGCCATATGGTTCTAAATCTGTTTTAATGTAATTATCCGTATTAACTAAAAAAAATAAAAAATATTCCCTCCGAGTTGATTGACATTCTTCTTAGTAAAGCGCCCTCGTTGCTGATTAGAGGTGTGGAAATAGTAATTTGTTCTAGCATTTAGAAATTTGATTAGACCTCTAATGAAATGGAGCGCCTACACGCTGTCTAAATATTCTACCTGACACCGGTTGGATCTCATCCAGCATGGAAGAACAGTGGAAATGTTGCTTTACTACAATATGTCTTGTGTCTTGAAATCAACTGTGCTGCCTGCATGCAAATGCCCACTGGCTGTTCAGCGAGCAGAGTGAACCTTGACCCTCCCTGGAAATCAGCATCAGGATTTGATTATTCCGCTGAGCACTCATTGCCTTACTGCAATAATTAGCTTAGAGCTGGAAAATTAAGGTGACCCTTTCTGTGGAAGCACCCATACTAACTCTGTAAGCTGGACTCCGGAGTGGCTGTGCACGTATGTTATACATGGTATGAAGTGTGCGTGAGGTAGAAGCTTGCTGTTGAAGTTCTTCTGTAGTAATAAGTTGATAACAGCACACTATAAATGGCAATTTAAAGTTAAAACACCACATTTCTCTCCCCTGTTTCTCCAAAGGCTAGTTGGAACACCCATTGGGTGCGGAGCTGTGGCAGCTGCTCTAGCGCTCGTGTCCCTTTAACTCAGCTGCGGTGTTTTTTGCTCAGGAGCACTACTGCCTGAAAACTCTCAATCTGGACTCTTCGTTAGCATCCTGCAGTGGAAACTTCCAGTCCATACTGGTAGGAAACACATTAAAACACTTCAGGTGCAGGGTGGTCGTTAGCCAGCAGCTCATTTTGACTGGTTAGCTTCTTCCTCTGAAATACAGCAGATAAGCCCTAATGTATCTAAACTAGAACCGGATACAGCCTTTTGTTTTCTTCCTTGTAGGTTTTTTGAATTATTCTATTTCTCCACTATATTTAATGTTTTTACATTTTGCAGTTGCCACAGTTAAACAAATACAGTGGAAGTGTTGAGCCAGAAGAGCTCCACCTAGTTCATGCTGTATTAATGCTTCAGGAAACTTCAGAATTTGTTTTCATCTTCTTTTCCTTCCAGAAAACCCAAACAAACTATTCAATTACATGAGTAATTTAAGTTTTGCGTTACTGGGGAAGGATTGGACGAGGCAATAACATCAGAGATGATGCAAGTAGAACCTGCTTTGAGATAAGTTACTTTTATTCCAACAATTTAAAACTTGTTGTCTCTCTTCAACACTGGTGCTTCGCAAGTAGTTAGAAGAAAAGGTGTGTTGGTTGAAAAGGTCGACTGTAGCGTAATTAAAGGCTGCAGGAGCCTGCAGACAGCATTGCAGTTCTTCAGGAGATTTGTGCTTGTTACACCTGAGCAGAGGATGAGCGGAAAGAGAGCAGTCTGCACCGAGGGAGGGTATATTGAGCTGTCTTTCACACATGGCTTAGAAGAGCAAAAAGGCAACGGAGGTGGAAGGAGAGTCTCCCTCCATGCCCCTGCTCTTTAGGTCACTTATGCAAAAGGCATTAGATAAAGCTGTAGTTACTTGACCTATTTATCCAACAGAAACTTGCAGTACAAGCAAAAGCAGTTTGACTCTCCAGTGCTGTTGCTGTTTTGTATGGGACACTCCTTTGAGTTAAGCTGTGCCTCATGAATACTTACAGCCTTCCAACGTGAGTAATTTGTCTTGTTTGAGAAGCTGGGTCTGCGGCGTTGGTTCTTGTTTCCCAGAAAAATTGGAATACCCGTTGCGTGGTCAAACTTCTGTCTGTGCAGAGCTAAACTGGGTGCACATAAGGCCTGTGAATGTCTCTTGGGAACTGGGCTTACTCTGGTGCAAAGGTCACAGTTTGGGTTTGGTGACTTCATTCAAAAAAAGGACAAGTAGGCTGAAACGCAGTGGAGGGTCTCATTAAGCAATGCGCGTCAATCATTCTTCGTAGCTACAAAAGTCTTGATTCGGGCAGGGTATAAAATAAGTGGGTTTATTATTTCTGTAGTACTTGCTGGTGATTTTTTTTGTAGAGTCATTAAGTTCCTAAAATGTAGCCAAAAGTCCTCTTAGCAAAAGTGTAGGCAGTAGTCTGAGGAGACAGTGGCACTTGTCAGCTCTGAGGTTGGAGGTGAATCTGAAGTTCTGCTGATCTGCTGGCCTGGACTACTGAAGAGAGGAGGGATAGCTGATCTGTCTCTGGACATGTTTTTGTATTGACATACAATAAATCTTCTGTAACAATTAATGAGTCTTCATTTTTGAAAATCAGCATCTCGTTTAAGCTCTGGCAAGAAAATATATTTGTACCTTAGGTCTTTGTTGCCACCACCTCAGCTGCACTAAGTGTGTTTTGGAGATTGTATCTCAGTAATGACTCACTTTGGTAAGACGTAGCTTAATCCTAGAATCATAGAATAGTTAGGGTTGTAAGGGGCCATTAAAGGCCATCCAGTCCAACCCCCCTGCAAGAAGCAGGGACATGTCCAACCAGATCAGGTTGCTCAGAGCCCCATCCAACCTGGCCTTGAATGTTTCCAGGGTTGGGGCATCCACCACCTCTCTGGGCAACCTGGGCCAGTGTTCACCACTCTCAGTGTAAAAGTTTTCTTCCTTATATCAACTCTGAATCTGCTTCCTTCTGCTTTAAAACCATTACCCCTTGTCCTATCACAACAGGGCTTACTAAAGAGTTTCTCCTCATGTTTCTTGTAGGCCTCCTTTAGGTACTGGAAGACCACTATAAAGTCTCCTCAGAGCCTTCTCTTCTCCAGGCTGAACAGCTCCAACTGTCTCAGCCTGTCCTCAGAGAAGAGGTGCTCCAGCCCTCTCATCGTCTTCATGGCCCTCCTCTGGACCCTCTCCAACAGGGCCATGTCCTTCATATGTTGGGAACTCCAGAACTGGACACAGTACTCCAGGTGGGGTCTCACCAGAGCAGAGTAGAGGGGCAAAATCACCTCCCTTGACCTGCTGGCCACGCTCCTCTTGATGCAGCTCAGGTTGCAGTTGGCTTTTTGGGCTTCAAGCGGACATTGCCAGCTCATCTTGAGCTTCTGATTCACCAGCACTCCCAAGTCCTTCTCATCAGGGATGTTCTCAGTCCATTCTCCAAAGATGCAAAATGTTCTTTAAAAAAAAAAAAAAAGGCAAGTCAGTGGCTTTCAAATGCACTTCTAAGATGAAGCCTTTCCTCTGTCGGTCTCTTGCCCAAACCTCTCTCAGACTAATCTAATGTAAAACAGCATGTCAGCTCCTTGCTTATTGTAAAACAGTCTCCAGCCTTTGCAAACAAGACTCCTTGGAGAAATAATTTCCTCTAATTGGTGACTATTTTAGGATTTCCTATCAGGTGAAGAATCAAAAGGGCTCACCCGTAGTTTTCCATCTGTGGCCTTAGAACCTAAGAAGATTTTTCTGCACTCCTTTCGAGGAGACTGTGTAAGAAAACTTACTTCAGTAAACTCAGATGCGTGGTGTAGATGCCACCTCCTTCTGAAAAATGCTTGCGAGTCAACTAATCAAAAAAGGCTTAAACTCCTGGCTTAGACAGCGAGGCGCTTGCTCCTGGAAATTGTACCTTTAGGCTAGAGGTAAAGTGTGTTAGTCAGGGAGATTTTATTTTCCGTCTGGCACGTTCTTTCTGTTTGAGTCATCGACCAAAGAAAGATGGCAAAAAACATGCTTCTTTTAAAGCAGGAGGACATTGCTGCTTTTGGAGGTCCAGAGGGACTCTCCCTTTACAGGCAGAGCTGGGAGAGCAGCACCAGCGTTCCTTACATTGTCTGAACTGTAACAGAGATGCTCAGGGGTCATCTGTACATGAGCATTCGGCTGAGAAACTTGGGCCAAGGGGGCTTCTCACTTTTTTGAAAGCTTTTCAGTGGATTAACTTTTACAGTTTTAAGGGATATTGGCCATAAGTTTCTTTGCTATAAAGTAGAAACCTTGTGTCAGCCTCATGTTTCAATATTTTTATGTCAGCTTGAATTTCAATGTGAGCAGCTTAGCTAAAGTTCTTCCTGGTGAGGTAGCATAGCCAATGTCTGCTTATGTTCTCCCAGGTAGATGCCATCAACCTAAACAAACATCATCTGCCCATCAAGTGAGTAGGGAAGGTACACATTTATATTGTCTTCATGTTTTAATTCTTCGGGGATTTTTTCCTTCACCTTTTTCATATCTAAATTGATGTATCTAAATTGATGTAACGATCAATTTTCATATCTAAATTGATGAGGCGCATTCAGAAAGGGGGAAAAAATAACATGTGCTTCCCAAAACCAGTGTTAGTAAATAATTGAAGTGTAATGTACTCAAGATTATGAAGTAAATGATACGATACCACCTGTGTGGAACAGACGGAGTGGGAATGTGCTCACCCAGGCACTAAGGAGCTCCGTAACGTGGGCTGCATCTTAGACTGGACGAGTACAATGCTTGTTTCTACAACAGTCCAATTTAGCAAAAATGTTTCTTCATTTCAGTGGTGCCAGTTCCTAACTATATTTGAAAAATATGTTTCATTTTTTAATAAGATTTGTAGAATAAACAGTATTCTTGAACCAGTTTTCTGCAGATATGTAATATCTGCCTTAGAGCAGGTATAGTGCGTGAGATTGAAACGCAGTGTCCTGACCCTGACAGTGGCTGAGGGAAGGTGTCCAAGGAAGAGGACACAAAATGGGGTGAGTTTATTGTGACACTCCCTTGGCACTGTCTGCCAGTCTCCAGGTACCTGCAACTTGAAAATTTCTTGAGCTGGAAGTGGTTTTTCCATATTTCATAACTGCTCTTGCCTTTCTCTTTCACGAGCTCGAACAATTCACTTCTAAACACACGCCAACTTCAGGTGTCCGCAGCATCTTACGGCAAGGGCTTCCCCAGCTCAGCTGCACTTTGTGGAAAAGATTAAGCACCTCTGCTTGAGCTTGTCACCTGGTGCTTGGTTCCTAATCCTTTCATTGGAAGTGGTAAAAGCATGCTATGCATGGACTGTGACAGACGGGAGGCAATCGATTAAAATATCTTGACGTGCCCCTGTCAGCAGGCTGAGCGGTTTGGAGCAGCTTTCCAAGACTCAGGCTACTGTGTTTCACAACCCTGTGTGGAAAAGATGGCAGAAAGTGAGCTGGGGAGGCTCCAGTACTGAGCTGAGCACATTTCCCTCTTTTATCTGGGAGAGAGGATTTGCTTTTATGAATTTTGGCAAGTTACTTCCACGATTCTTAAGATAGTTCCTGCACATAGATTTAAAATAACTGCTATGATCATTTTGTACATAAAATGTGTGGGAAAAGCAATTTGAAAACCCATGCTTCTGCCATCTGCACGATTTTCCTGTGACTCAGAATAGAATTTGGTTTTATATAGTACCCAGTAAGCGAAAGGTGCCTGGGAGCATGTTTGTGTAGCAGCGTATTCTGGAACACTATTTGTTTGCTCAGTAGTAGTTTTCATTGAGCTGAAAACACTAGAAAGACACAGACTTATCAAGAGTGTTGGCAGGTACATGTGGTAAGTTTATTTCTGGAGTGTGGGGCTTCTGCGCTCTTACCTTGTCCTTGAGACGGAGCGGAGAAGTGCCTGTGATATGCTCCAGGTAACTAAATGCTCCTGTGTAGCAGGTGTGCTGCTCTTCTGTTAAAATTCAAACTTTCCACTAAAAAATCCTGGTTCGATGGTTCTTACAAGTTGGCTGAACAGGGGAGCAGGCAGAGCGCATCACCTGCCTTTTAAGAGAACAGCTGTAAGAAGTGAGAGCTATAAACAGGCAGTGATGTTGTGTGGTGAAATATTTGGTGAAAAGCAGTGGAAGTGCCCGGGAAGCAGGACTGTGCCGTCTGAGATCTCATAGCCACAGGTCAGACAGCTTTTCACGTTGGAAAGATCCTCAGCCTTTGCCTTCTTGAGTTAAACTCTATGGTGGATTTCCACACTTTGCTAATTAAGATTGTTGAGTGTCTGGCAGTTGGACAACATGTTGTGTTTGACAACAGCCATGAACGTTGCTTGCCTAACACCTCAGCTGGCAAAATACCTTCGGTGGCCAGGAGACCGGTGCAGCCTTGTTGCTTCTTGTGGCCTGTCACGCACGTAGCTGAAGCTGAGAAGGAAACAATTTTAGCGAGCCGGTGCAGAGGTCGGAGCCCAGCTTCCTCTCCTCAACTGCGGGGGGATTGCTAATCAGAGGAGGATATTATTGCTGTTTGTCCATTGTAGTGCAAAGGCAGGACTCAGTACTTGCTGTGCGCAGATCTCTGTATGATACTCTTCAGTCTGAGCTGTCTTGCTTCATCATTTCAGCTGAATACTCAGCAGTGGCTGAACTAACGTTTGTCTTGTTTCTCAAGCAGGTTGTGCAGTTGAGCTCCACACACCTGCCCGAGTTAGGAGCTGCTAGCCAAGGAGTTCTTTAAAACTACTGTTAGTCAAGGAGTTCTTTAGAGCTAGCTTTAAATATTTCTTGAAGAGCTGCAGTTGCTCTAGTGACTGCAGCGCAGACGTAACCTTAAGAGTCTTATGCTTGGTAAAAATATAAATCATGTTTTAAGGCACACTGCGCCTGAATTGTGTCTCTTTATGCTCTTTGTCATCATGAACCTGTTGTCATCATCAACCTGTTGGAGGGAGTCCAGAGGAGGCCACAAAGAGGATCAGAGGGCTGGAGCACCTCTCCTATGTGGACAGGCTGAGAGAGTTGAGGCTGTTCAGCCTGGAGAAGAGAAGGCTCTGGGGAGACCTGATAGCAGCCTTCCAGTACCTAAAGGGGGCCTACCAGAAAGATGAGGAGAAACTCTTTAGCAAGCCCTGTTGTGATAGGACGAGGGGTAATTGGTTTAAAATAGAGGGAGGAAGATTCAGACTTGATATAAGGAAAAAAATTTTTACACTGGCACAGGTTGCCCAGAGAGGTGGTGGATGCCCCATCCCTGGAAACGTTCAAGGCCAGGTTGGATGAGGCTCTGAGCAACCTGATCTGGTTGGAGATGTCCCTGCTCCTTGCAGGGGGGTTGGACTGGATGACCTTTAAAGGTCCCTTCCAACCCAAACCATTCTGTGATTCTATGACTGTGACGGCAGTGCCGAAGAGGAGAGGTGAGAGAATGCAGCCTCGATGCCAGTCCCTGGTTAAACCCTTCTCCCAGTTTGCTTTTATAATAACCTGCAGTTAAGTGCACCTGCCTTCCCGTAAACCCTTGGTGAGCAGGATCTCTGCTGGAGTACTGTAGGGCCTGAGGATGATCCACCATGAGTTGCAATGGAGTCCGTTACAGGTTTTCTTCCAAATACATTGTTGGAGTATTTTGCTGAGTTCTGCTCTTACATTAATCTTATATTTTGAATATTTAGCATCTTTGAAATGCTTTTAAAAAACCAAACAAACCTAAGCCTCTTTCTTCACAGTAGAAGGATGCCATTATGCATTTACAGTGTGGATGAATACTATGCAATTTTACTTGCTTACAAGGCATGTATTTTCAGACAATACTTCTATTAAAAATTTGGTAGAGCATTCTTGGGAGGCAGTTCTGCCAGAGATACACAACGGGTTTACGTAACCTTAGGGGCCTTTCTCTCTTTTTTTTTTTTAATATCCACCAGTTATGCCTCTCCGATTGGCAGTGTGCCCAATAAATCCAGTGTGTGTGTGTTGATGAATTGAAGTAGTTAACCATTTAATTACTGCATTGTAAAGCGGCTCTGCTATCAGTCGTTAATTTAGGTGTTAATTCAGGCCCGTCACAGCAGCTGCTGTTCTATCTGCACTTTCTATCAAACATTTGTTCTACCTGTTGGCAGTGGTTTGCTGCATGGATCGCGTGGGGAAGTTGCTATGGTCTCTCTGTAGGAGAACAGAGACCACACGCGTGACCACGGCTGCTGCCCTCACCCACGCAGAGCACGCGGCCTCCCGGGCACGTAGGACCCTGCTGGCGGAGTGAAACCCGGCTGGGTTGGATGGGCCGTGCTCGGGCAGGCCTTGCATGGGAGGTGGTGGATTAAAGGATATGCCGTGCTGCTTCAGAGACTCTTCGTTAGCAGGCAGCGTTGCTGTCCTGGCTGATGATGAGGCAGATTAGCTCGATGCAGTTTTGCCAATTTAGTGGCTGAAGGCTATGTTCCCCAAACGAGATAATACTGGTCTATCTCAGTGTGTCAGCCTTGGACTAAGTCTGAAGGTGGAAGTGGGCCAAGGTACAGATGAAACAAGTCCCAGCTTAAACCGCTGAAGTTTTCCACTGTAACTTTTGCCCTTGATATCTGATGCTGTTGAAACATAGAAAATGCTCTTCTGCTGTGCTCGTAGGATTTTGAGTCATCTTGACGATCACAAGATCTTCTGCCCTCAGGGCATTTCTTGGGGAGCATACAAACTCCAGTGTTACCACTGGATGTGCAGGGAGGGAAGGAGGCAAGGTTCTCCATGGGCTGATGAGAGGGAAGCTTTGTTTCTCTTTTATTTTTTTCTTTTCCTTCCTTTTTTTTTGAAGGCTGAAGTAGACCAGAAAACAGTTTGTTGTCTGCTGGTGGTACGTGTCTTGCCTAGCTTCAGACCACTAAGTCTGACTTGGTTAGCCATGGATTTCTTTTAGACTGTGAAGGAGAATGAGGCCTTTCCATGGCACAAATTATCTCTTCGTGAGTCAGATATCACCTTTTTTTTTTGGTTGTAACCAGGGTCCAGCTGGCTAACTCTGGTTTGAGTGTCTGTGTTTGGTCAGTTGAGTTTTACCCTAGGTAAAACTAGGGATTGGATAAGGGATTTTTTAACCTAAGTAAAATTAGGGATGGAGATAAGGATTGTGGCATGGATAAGAATTCACATTTTGGGGTTTGGCTTAAATTAGATGGAAGTGAATCTCTAGCAACAAGGAAGTAGAAGTGGCTGTTTGTCTCTCATCCTTTTCATGTGTTAATAGTCAATGTTTAGGTTTGATTGTTGGCACCTTTAGTTGAGCAAATCTTCTCATGAAGACCTTCCCATCTTTCCAATTGGGAGCCTCAGCCTTACTTTCTCATTTTGACATTCTCTGTACTTCAGTTACATCAACATTAAGTTACAGGTGTGTCTTTTACTTGACATATTCAGGTCTGTTCTGTCAGAAATGCAAAACGCAGTTCACACTTCTTAAATAAAGAGGTATTTTGCAGCATACTCGTTACTCTGATACTTGACTTGCTCTCCTTGCCTGTCTGCTCCCAGTTGCAGTTGAAGGTTGGTTTTTGTTAAAAGAAATTATCTCCAGAACGGGGAGAGTGATCCGGCAGAAGTAGGAGTAAAAGAGAATGTTGATGGAGGCTTTCTTTATGAAAAAGGAGATGGGCTTTTCTGCCAGTAATTATGTTTTCACTTCTGAGTCTTTCTCCCGTAGGTTGAGTGTACTGGGTATCTTTCAAAGATCGAGGAACTGCTGTTGGACTTCTGCTGCTTGGACATCTATCTTGGGTTGGGTAGAAATTGCTGCCCTTTGGTTTCTAATTAGTGTGAATTGTGTTCTTAATAGCTGGTGGAGGGATGGGAACTTGGGATAGCCTTCCTTTTATTGTGTGAAATCCAAAAGGGCTGTAACCTGTTACCAAAGCAAAAGCTCCCCATCGATTGTACTGCGCTGGCGCTCTTCCCAGCTCCTTGCACCACTTCATCAGCTGTTAGGCACAAAGATGCCAGACTCTTAATGTTGAAAGTGCCTATTTTAAGTGTTTTGAAATGCTGTTCCCTGAAAAATATTTCCTACTCTTTGACTTCTGCTAATTTTCATCTTTATCGCTTAGTTTGCATTTTTGGAGTTGTACACTCAGTTGAGAGGAAGAAACAATTGCAAAATCACTTGAAAGACCCTTACCAAATGACTGTAGGCTAGGAGTTTGCTTTGTGAACTCTTAACATTTTGACATTGTTTGTTCTGAACATCTCTTATATTACTTCTGGACATATGTCCTGGGTTTAATTATAGGAATGGGTCAGTCGTAAGGAGGAGTTCTGCACTGTCAGCAAATAAAGTGTTGTGCATCATTCAAATTATTCCTCTTCACATTTTCTCTTTTGTCTTCCGGCTTTTCTTTCTCTACGGGAATTGTTTTGAAAAACAGAACACCAAGGTTTACCCTTCTAAAGTGTATCTAAGTTTTTGAAGTTGCAATGCAAACTTAATTTGAGATGAATTGCAGATATGTCCTGAAGCTGGAAAGCTCCTGATTTTATTACCTTAGATGCCATAAACAGATTTTTTCTTTAAAAAAAAAGATGCATCAAAAAATGTTTGTCAATAAATTTCAAAATTTCACAGCTTTGATGAATATACTCTTTTATTCTTGTCAGTCAGAACCTCCCAGGAGTACTGACAGGTGAAGGCAAGTAAACTGTGTCTATTTGGTTTTCTTTGTAGTCAGTGACACTATGTGTAGCTTTAAATATCCTGTTAATCCTCTATATATATTTATGAAAAGTGTTAAAGTTTCCACCTAAAATGAATTGAATGCATCCTAAACTTCTGCTATGTTTCTGAACTGCTCTTCCTCTGACAAAGGTGGATAAATTAAAACGCAGTCTGGTATAGAAATGAACAAAATCCCTCCTGCATCATAAAGAAGAGTTGAATAACTGTATAAGCTAAGAAACAATCAGTGTTCAGAAAACTTTTTTTTTTCATGCTTTCTTCTGTCTTCAGCAAGGGTAGAATGAGCAGATGGTCCAGTATGACTGTGAAGTTGTGTTAGACATCACTGAAACCCAGAGCATTTGACTGTGATCAGAGCCAAGTGGAGGTAGACCCTGCTCCGGGATCCAGGAACCGAAAATGGCGAAGTGTTCAGCAACCAATGGTGAGGGTAGGAGAAACCACTTTGTAGGTAGGGTTTTAACCAGCAACATCAGCAACTAATACTGCCTGTACCATGTGAAATAGAATGCAAGGCATTTGTGTCTGTCAGCTTGAAGATGAAAAGTGGGCTCTGCAGCATCAAGTCTATGAGATTGAACTCCCACCAAGGTGTCCCAGTGACGGACTCAACTCAGATTATTGCTGCGGATGATAATGTGTGTTATAAAGAGACAGACCACTGCATTTAAATAACAAAGATCCTTAGAAATGCTAGATGATAGCAAAATTGCTTGTAGCTTATAATGTAAGAAAAGGTGTAATAAATAAGAAATACTACTCATCACCTTTCCCCCCCAAAAAAATTCCTGCTTGTTTAGGAAAAAGAGTTTATTCCTCTGGAGAAGCTAATTTTGGGATGCTCTTAGAATTTATATTTCTTCTAGTGCTGTTTATTATCCTGATGTCTTTATAGTGGTGGCAATTTTTGTCGGAGTGGAGGCTCTGAGCCCCTTCATGGGTGTTTCTGGGCTGCTTGCACTGCTCTGGGAGTTCACAGGGACACGAATAGCAGAGTTGCCACAGCTCGCAAAATTCCTTCTTGAGGTGCAAAATGTTTCTTCACAGTGATTTTTTTTTTTTTCTCCCTCCAGTTGCAGCATGACCACCTTGATGTCAGGTTCAGGATGAATTGGCTTTTTTTGCGCCATGTGCATGAGAAGCCCCTGTACACTCGTGTCAGTGCAGCCACTTGCTTCTCACCTGTGCCTTCTGCGTTCACGGGTATTCGCACTCACTTCCTAAACCAGCTGTTCGATCAGCCCTGCCAGCTAGCAGCTCCGTTCTCAAATAAAACAGCCTCCTTTTACAGCTTGCTAAAAATAGCCATTTCTTTAAAGCCTGAGGATGCGGTGACTCATGCGATATCGAAAAGGAGGAAGGGTTATTTCTTTCGCTTTAGGCTTTGGGAGGAAAGCCACCGTGCAGCCCTAGCACTGGCCGAGCTCGTGCTCGCTCCCACTTGGGCTTCCCGGCCACATTGCGAGCCAAGTGGCTCTGGCACCCATTCCTTTGTCGCGGCAGCCCGGCAGCTATTTGAGATGCAGGTGCCACATCCCAGTGCCCGCAGCCTCTTGGCTCTGAAGGGAAGGTGCGTGGCCACTGCTGCAGCTAAAAACAAACCCGTGAGACGGCAAGGTGCAGCTTCGGGCTGTGGGGGGTTTGGGCAGAGCTCACCCGAGGGTGAAGGTGCTTCTTGCAAATCATGGATGTGCAAATGGGAAATGGTTCCACTTCGTCGCCATTAAAATTCCTGATATTTAGCTCAGGACACCGTTCCAAGTGCCACCTGAGGAAAGAAAGCAAGTCACAGATAAAGCTTGCTCAGGCCTGTTTTTTTCATTAATTCCTGCAGCAGCTTTCTTGTGGTCTGCAGAGGTCCTGTTCCGCTGTCTGACACCGCAGCGTGCTACTGCAAAACCTGCAGCGGCCCCTCTCCCAGTAACTTCCCCAGGCTCCGTTTTCTCTGCTTTTCTTTGAAGCTCTCCGTTATTATTCTTCTTCCAAAGAATCACCTCCAAAAAAGGCCCTAGTTTTGACGTAAGTGGAAGTGGTTGCAAACCTTTTAAGAAAACTTATTCATACTCTGGCAGTGTGTTTCTGGAGAAACATGGAGCAGAAAATGGCTGGTATATGCGCATATGGCATTTTGGTTGCTGAGCAACCCCTTTCTTGCTTCAGCCACGTAGCACAAGAATCCAGTTTCAAATAAGATATTTGGGACCCCATCTGACTTAGCGATAGCTAGCGTAACCTGCAAAGACTCACTGGACAGGAGATCAAACCCGCGTTCTTGGGAAACAAGCAGCTTTGCAAGAACTTTCATTATAAAGGACCGTGTATCTGCAGTGTTGCTTTCTAACTCCTGTACATAGTTTTTCATATTTAGGTTCCTGGGTAGACCTTAAATCACTGCTCTAGATGAAGCGTGCCCAGAAGCAGTGGTTCTTATCTAGAGCTCAGCAAAGCCAACATTATCTTTCTTAATGCTTGTAAACTTCCCATGTTTTTATTAATAGCATCCTGAGAACTTGTGCAACCAGATGATGTTTGCTCTGTTTCTTCTGACAAGCTTGTTTTCACCAGTATTAATAAAATAAAAGCTTTGGTGTGAAGGCAAAATACATCTTCTGTGCTGATGGAAGAGTATGCACTTCTACTATAGAAAAAACCCAGCTTCCTGAAAGTGTGCTGTGATTAGACTCACCAACTTGAATTATGTTTGGAATTTGGGGGTTTTCTTCTTGTTTTGGTTGTTTGTTTGTTTTTTTTTCCAGGCTTGTGTTTTTTAGAACTGCCACCACCCAAAAGAGGCCGGGTTTTGCCCTTTTTTGTAGTATATTTAACACACCTCATTTTTCATGTCTGACTGTCTCCTTGGCTTTCTGTCGTCATTCACAGGAATTAATTGGAAATACTTCCCTACATTCATCCACCCAAGTACCGTTTCCTCCTTTCATTCTCAGCAGGAGCTTATCTGCAGGGTCAAAGAAGCAACAGCAGTCACTCAGAATGGGGAAGCGGGGGAACGGAGCCCAGATCCCAGTAGAAGTGTATGCAGGGTTTTTTTTCCCTGGTCTGGCCTCGCGGACCAGCTTTGCAGAGCCTGAAGAAGCAGGGTGTAGGTCAGAGAGCAAGATGGAGAAGGCAGTGGTTCAGCTCTGGTTTAGACCTGTGCTCCAGCAAGAGCTGACGGTTTGCAGCTACCCAAGTTGTCTCGCTCGCACAAGACTCTTCCTCCAGATTATTCAGTATGAAATCAAGGTTTTAAACTCTAATACCCAGATAACCTTCATAAAACAAATAGAATGCAACCTTAATAGTAATCTTGGAAAGCATTTCTTTTTTTTAATGTTGGCAGAAATGACTGCCTGCTGGCAAGATTGTGTATTTAAAGCTATTGTGTATTTAAACCTTTAAACCTTTAAACCTTGTGTATTTAAACCTTCCTATGCCTTGTGTAGCCGTGTGAGGAAGGGGTTGCGCGTGCAGATACCCACTCTCTCTACACCCTTTCTTCTTTCTTCAGACAGAGAACATTTGATTTGTAAGAAGTATTTTACAGGATTTTGGGGCTGTGACAGCAGGCAGCAGCTGCAGTAAGTTGTCTCCTGGCTGATGGGCTTCACACAGTAGATCCAGCTTATTTCTGCATCTTTTAGCAGCTAATTATTCCAAAGTCACAAATTTAATTGTCCGGCGAGAGTTTGCTTTGGAACATCTTTCCTGAATAATCACTGCTGATTTTTGCATGTTTTTTCATAATCTAATTTAGAAAGGACAGGATGTTTTTAAGGAGCACAACAGTAGTTACACAGCTCCAGTGGCTTTATTTTCCTGTGTGGAAATTGTTGGCACGCTCCTTCTGGGACCAGTGCTGCTGCTCGTGCACATGGCGGTTCAGCCTAAGACCCCCTGAAGAAGTGTTTAAGGATCATTTGTTATAGAAAAACTCAGACTTTTATGTTAGGGGCATGAAATATTTAGTATGCAAATCTGATACTGCTGTTGATGGGTAACTTATTAAGAGTCACGAATGCCGCAGTGCAATTAGGGACTTGAGAAAGTGTGCAGCCATTGTTTCCATATAGGTGGAATATAGCCATGAAGAGGAAAAGAAGAAAAGACAAGAAGCAACTGCTCTAAATTACTGCAAGGGAAATTCAGGTTAGACATTAAGAAAACTTTCTGACAATCTGAGGAGTTAGTCACTGAAATAAATGACCCAGGGAGACAGAGGTACCTCTGTCTTTAAGAGGAGATTGGGCCAACGTTGGCCAGGAATGGTGTGGACCAGGTCCTGCCCCTGGTGAGCCAGAGGAGCAGGCAGCCTCTCCAGGTCCCCTTCACCACCGTGGCTGTCAGTGGCCATGTTGTGAAAGCCTCTAGAGTTTATCTTAGTTCAATTTCTTATCCCTAATAAATCAAAAAAGTCCTGTGGCTCTTGTTACACTATCAGCCTGTTCTGTACTAAATATATCATCCTTAAAAGCATTTTGTGACTTCCAGCGGGGTTTGCGCACTAAGGCTTGTACCACACGTGGTCTTCTCTTCCAGGCTCGGTAGCGGAGCGAGGTGGCCATTTCATTGGGTTTCTAGAACAAGTCTTTAATTGGGTCTGGCTGGTTTGCGTGGACTGTGCTTTTCATGCCAGTATTTGGCACACAAAGTGCTTACACAGTTCTCAACACTGAGGATCTCATTAGATGTTGATGCTGAAGTAAACGACATCTTGCTTATAATTTTCCAAGTGTAGCTTTTTCCCCCTCTGCTTTCTGCATTTCTGTTCAGTCCAGTAAATGGCTAATTTTAGCACCGTGCCGAATGTTTTATTGCTGTTGTCTGCGTATCCTCAAGTTGGTCTATAAACCAATTTGGATTAGGTTTTTCATTTTTTTCTATCTTATCCCTTGCCAAAATTGATGCCATTCATTCACCCGAAGTACATGGGATGCAGAACTGATCTAACTGATCATCTGATATGATGGCTTCACCTCCTCAGCGGGCTGTAAAACACCCGGGTGGCCTTGGGGGAGACGCGAATCCAAGCCTTGAAGATCTCATCTTGCGAGATAAAGCGAGCTAATATGTTGTTCCTGACGCTGACCAAATTGTGTTTTGCAGGAAAAAAGAGTGCAAGTCTCCCCGCCATTGACAAGAGGACCAAGTGCCTTTATACCAGAGAACGAAGTAAGTTTGCACTTAGCTGGGCTGGGCGAGCAGTAGCTTTTAATATGGAAATACTGAAGGATGGTTCTATGATTCTGCTTGCCCAGTAGTACCCAGTTGAGCCCCTTTCGAGAGCAAAAGCGATTAATTCTCCAGAGCAAGCACCAGTGGGTAAGAACCAGCCTGTACTTTCACAAAAGTGGTACCGTTTGACATCTTTTCAGTCGCCAGCTCTCCCAGCGACAACCATGAGTGCTGGTTCTGCTCTTCTCTTGGGGGATGATTACTCCTCTTAATGCCAGGCCTAAGGGGAGGCCTGTACAGCGTGGCAGCAGTGCGATTATAGAGCTCTCAGGGCAATATCTGGCCTTCATTTTGAGAGAACCTGAAAATATGACTGACTCCTTAGACTCTTACTGTGGCTTTTGAGAGAATTCATGGTTGAAAGGTATGATTTGACTTCAAACTCAAGATTTCTGTCCATGATTTAATGTTCAACTTAAGCCTTGATTTGCAGCTTGCTGCAGGAAGTGGAAACTTTGCTATGGTGGTGTTCTCCTATGATTTCAGTCTTCACAGAGCATTATTATTCCAGATCAATTAATTATTTGGGATGGTTGACTATAAAACCAGGACCTTTGTTTTGGTTTGGTTTGTTTTGTTTTAAGTAGTTGCTAAAGGCAGACAATGCAAATGCTAGAAGGGCCAAAAAGACATTTTGAAAAACAAGATAGCTGCTGTTCTCTGAGTCTCTCTCCATTTACACACCAGCAAGGTTTGAATCTAAACACAAACAGAGAAAATGTGAAGTCTGGCAACAAGACAACATAATGAAGCAGAAAGGAAGAGAGATCAAAAAGAGTCTTTTAGGCTTGGGAAGAGGGGAGCAGAATGAGTTCCTGCCAGCCAAACTTGTGAAGAGGACTTCTATTTCGTATGAAATACAGGATGAAATGGAGATGCCAAATCTTGTAATGACTTAATTTTTCTCCTAAAGTCAATAATTGTATAAAAAGTAGAAAAATAAATGTAACTAAAATAATAATATTATTTGAGAGAATCGTTAATTTATTTCACAGCTGATACACTTGGTGAAGGCAGTAGCCAGGGGTGCAGGAGGAATCACTGACTAGTCTCAGAAAGGAGTAACCCCAGCCATTACCGAGCAGAAGAAGGGAACCTCCACCTGGCTGGATAAGAGAGCTATTCAGCATCATGAACAGATGTTAAATACTGTTTGTTAAGCAAATGACTACCTTTTCCCCCGTTCCTTGGCATGAAATAACACAGTGGATAGGAAGAATGTCATTAGAGATTAGCAACACATCGAATGTCTCACAAATCTTGATAATAACACTGCTAGTGTCAAAGTCTGGTTTATTGTCATAATGGAAAGAATATGGACAGGGCAATAACAACTTAATTGTAAAGGTTTCTGTTAAAGTGCCCTAAGGCTTTACAAACAGAATAAAAAAAACATGTTTGTGAATCTATGGATGGTAATAAATCAGGAGGAAGTACATAGACAGTATGAAGAGGATGGTAATATAGGTGGAGATAAATCTCCGGAGCAATAATGCTGCGTATTGCTATACCTAACATAGCAACAGTGCAGTCCTACAGGATGGTATTTCAATTTTCTCAGCAGAATTTATTCTCCATAACTTGTACTCTTACAAGGAAAACTCCTGACAAGCTGCAAAAGATTAGAAACCTTACCAGAGACAGGAAAAGTATAATTTCCCCAAGAAACTACTAAGTGAGACAAAGATCTCTTAAATACATGGGAGATACACTTGCTGAAGACTAAGGGGCACTCCTTGGAGTGGAGTGAGGGATATACTGTAATAAATGAGATTAAATGGTCTCTAATGTGTGAATAAACTTTTGATGGTAAAAACATTCTTAAGGACAACTGAGGAGGCATCATTTTGGGTACAAAACACAGAAAAGCTGTCATAGTGAAGAGCTGCACGTGTAAAAGTGATGGAGCTGCCTAACTGCATAGCTGCTGCTTCCCTTTCTTTCTGGGCCCGCAAGTTAAAACAGGGAAGTACAGTGGTGAAAAGTGAAAATGTAGTGTGTTGTTTGTGTTTCTTTGTAACTTCTTTATCAGATTTGATGGAAAAATATTTGAGACGCGGTCCATTCATCAGCCTATCATAAAGAAGGAAAACGTATTTTAAATAGAGTATTTCAGCAAAAACATTGTGTCTTCTTGGTTTTAGACACTTTCTGTCTTCATGTGCAGCTAAAATGTTTTCTCATTTCATGGTGTTTGCAATGGTAAGCTGGCTGGTTTAATACTGTGCAGTTTCAGAATAAATAGTGGGTATTCTGGTCTTGTGCTTGTAATGTCAGTGGTGAACATCTTGAGAATGGCTGTTCCTGGTGATAAACGCTGAGTAATAGCACTAATTCTGTGTCAGGGCGTGCAGTGCAAGAGCTGCTTACCCTTTTGCTGTTTCATTTCATCTTGTGCCCAAGGTTTGGATTGGTTGGAATAATTAAAGAACAGCTTTTGTTTAAAGAAATCATTAAATTCCTATTCTAAATAATACTTGAATGTTATGGACAAATTAGCATTTGATCTCCTCTTCAATTATAGAAGCACAGAAGGGGTAGATTGCCAGGCTGTTTCTATAATTTGGTTACATAACCCAGTTCCTCTCCATTAATTTTGAAATTGGTTTTAGGGCTGAATGCTCGGGTGGTGTGTGTCTATACAGGCTGACTTCCATAAAGACTTTACTTTTCCATTTAGCCCTTGCTTACTTCCAGCTCTCGGTACAGATTTGACTAAGCCTCTGTGAGTTTAGCCATTTTGGAAAGATCTACAGAAAAAAATGTTTTTTATTTTCTTAGAAACGTATTAAAATAACAGAGGTACAGTGTAAAGTGTTCTTCAGTTCTTAGCATACAAGTAGCATCTGTATGTGTTTATTCACAGGCATACAGGCATGGATATTTACAAATACACATCCAGATCTACAGCATTGCCTTTCAGTTTGTACACAAGCAAACCTTTCATACAGCAGTATATTTCTCTTCAAGGAAAATCTCTTTCTCTGTTAAGTTTGTTCATCTTGTTTTTAAGGTTATGCAAGCAAATGGTTTGGATGAACGTACTAACCTTCTTGTGGAAGAATACTCTACGTCTGGTCGCCTGGACAACATCACGCAGGTCATGAGTATCCATACTCAGTACCTGGAGTCTTTCCTCCGCAGCCAGTTCTATATGTTGCGCATGGATGGGCCCCTTCCTTTGCCCTATAGGCACTACATTGCTATAATGGTGTGTAACAACAGATGGTGCATTTTCTCCTGCAACTTTGACTTTTGTATTTAAAAACAAAAAAAAAAAAAAAAAAAAAAAAGGAAGACTTTAGACAGGAGAGACAAGTGTGATTCTTTGGTAGGGCGTGAATTTTTGTAGCTGATTTTCATCCGGATAAAGGATGTCTAGCCAGAAGGTTTTCAGTGAGAAGGGAGAATTGGTAACATATATGTTTCCCTATTTGCCACAGCAAAACACTTCTCACATGCCCGTGGGAGTGAGGTTTTACAAAGTTAAAACTGTGTAACCTTGTTTCCGGATATTTAACCATCAGTGCACAGCTGTAGGATGAGGTGCAGTGGACTGAAGTCACAGCAAATCCCAGGTGGACACTAGGAAAACAATTTTTACATGAGGATGTTTAGACATTGCAGCAGGGGCCGAGGGAGGTTGTGTGGTCTCCAAGGATGGAGATCCTTTCTGGACAAGGTTGCTCCGAGCAAGCTGATCTAAGTCAGCCCTACTGTGAGCAGGCGGTTGGACCAGATCTCCTCGAGAGATCTCTTCCCACCTAGATTAGATTCTGCTGTTCAGAGTATAGTAATCAAACTTATTTTTATTGGAGAAACCTCCATACAGTATAGAAATGCTTTACAATATAAAACATGGCCCTTTGGAACAAAATTGTATTTTTGTTTTGTGTTAGTAACTTGTCTTCCACCTGCAGCAAAATGAGATTACACGTTGATGTGCTGCCCTTTTCCCTCTGTGTTTAAATGTTCCAGGCTGCTGCCAGACATCAGTGTTCCTACCTAATAAATATGCACGTTGACGAGTTCTTGAAGACTGGTGGGATTGCAGAATGGTTGAACGGTTTAGAATACATTCCCCAAAGACTGAAAAATCTGAACGAAATAAACAAACTCCTTGCGCACCGGCCCTGGCTAATCACGAAAGAGCATATTCAGGTACCTGTTACGTCCTGCCCTGTAATAGAGTAAATGTCCTTTAAGAAGAAGTGCTAAGCACTAGGCTTCGTTACCCTGAGTGAAGAAAATTCAGGGAAGTGCTAGAGCATCAAATAAGCCAATAAATTCTTCTGTGCGACAATGCCACAGGATCTACTTTTTAGGAATAGCATTGGCTACAATAACCCCAAAAGAAAAGAGATAATATATTAAATGTCTCTTTTTTTTTTTTAATTCAGTGAGAATTTGTGTGGAAGAGGAATATTATATTATTGGCAGAAAGTAATTGATCCCTTTTAAAAATATATAATTGATCCCTTTTTAAAATATATAGTGTTTTATAGAAAAGCTGGGGGCCAAAAGAAATTCTGTGTTTACATTTTTCTTTTAATTCTCATTTCAGAAACTTGTCAAGACTGGGGAAAATAATTGGTCTCTTCCTGAACTGGTGCATGCTGTTGTCCTGTTGGCACATTACCATGCCTTGGCGAGTTTTGTGTTTGGTAGTGGCATTAATCCAGAGAGAGATCCGGATACGTCTAATGGAGTCAGACTTATAGCAGTCAACAACTTCTGTGTCTGTGATCTTGCCAATGACAACAACATAGAAAATGCATCCCTCACAAGTAGCAACTTTGGGGTTAGTGTTGCAAGAAGATTCTTTTGCTTGCCTCTGTTTTGCATTAGAAAACTTTTTTTCCGTTCTTTCCTGTTTAAATTTCAGGATAGTTTGAAAGTTTTTGTCTTACTTCCCTGGAATGCTTGGGTTTCGTAACTTGTAGGTTGGCTCTAGCAGTTTGCAGTGTAATCTACTGAAAACCACATTGGAACGGCAGATGGTAGTCAGGGTAGTGTGATTTCAGTAGTTCATCTCACAACCCATTGGGCAAGGCTAAAACTTTGCTTTCAGTTGAAAGCTTAAAGTTCCACTTTCTTCAGGTAGTGTGTCGCTGACTGGAGCTGTCATCCATGTTCCTAATATGGCAGGGGGGGAAGAAATAAAAGAAATGGGAAAAAATACAGATCATCATAATAATTTTTACTTCAAAGCCTATGATCATGAAACAGGCCAATTCTGAAACACTTCCATGTAGTTGGGAGGAAATGTCTGAAATAAAATGACTTCATTCTTCATGCTGGTGTTTCAATCTTGAGTCAACCAACAGAGAAATTTGATTACTAGTTAATTAAATGAGGATTTTTTTTCTGAAAGTGGCTCTTTAATGCTTTGCCCTTGAATTAATGCCAGTTGCTGAATAGCTTCATCACCTTTGATGAAAGATTGGGATTAAGAGCAGAGTCACTAGATATATTGTTAGAAATGAGCAGTACAATGTGAGCATGGGATCAGTCAGTTCAGATCTTAAGTTTCTGGGCTGTAAGACATGCTAGCTCAAAGCACCAGGGTGTCTTATTCTGCATTTGTAGTGGGCAAAGGGCTGCTGCTGACGGTGTGCTGCGTGTTAAGGGTACTAGAAAATGCTTATAGCTGTGGGCAGAAGATCAGAATCAAAAGGAAAAGATGGAAAAGAAGAACTAAAAAAAAGTTGAACTGTAAGTGCAGATCACAGAACCCCAAACTTTGATGTATTTCTAGTAAAGTGGCCTGTTTTTCTTACAAAAGCAGCAAAAAGGGTCAACATAATGGTTATTTTGGTCACATGTAATGAAAAGAAATTAAAAAAAGAAGGAAGCACTGGTTGGCTGTCTCAGGTTGTGTTCCTGTATTGCAGTGTTGCACTGCATTGCTTCACAAACGTATTTTGTGTTAACAGTAGAGTGAGATAAATTACCCTAATATTAATTTTCTGATACATGTAGGGCACACAGATGGCTTTTCATGAGCCGCGTGCATGGTGGAATAGATATTATAAGCAACCACGGTTTCCACGTTCAAAACCACTGCTAATCCCACTGCAGCAGACTGCTGCCATGGGTTAGAGTAACACTCCAGCTCCCTTCTTCTCACTGTCTGAAAGCTGTTTGTCTGTGCTGTGTGTACAAAATGCCTTCGGGCTGGAGTTTTCGTGTTTGCTGCTGCTACCTGCTTTTGAGAACGTTTATTGTCAAGCATGAAATCTGAAGATGACACCCGCTGTCTATCTTCTAATTTTGCAGAATGTCATGGTGTTTTTGCAGATTGCAGATTCTTTAAGTGAGCTGGAGGCCTTAATGGAAAGGATGAAGAGGTTACAGGAAGATAAAGAGGATGAGGAGGCCTCTCAGGAAGAGATGGCAACTCGCTTTGAAAAGGAGAAGAAGGAGAGTCTGCTAGTAATTAGTGGAGGTATTTGTGATTTTCCAGTTCCATTTTGTTTGTGCTTTTTAAGAACTGAACACTTGAGGCCAGTTCAGTGACTACAACTTTTCCTGTCCGTTTCTTTATTCTGGCTCTTGGTCTAGTAGGAGTGTTGTAAGGGTGGTCCTGTCACTTGCTTAATCTGCTTAAGATTTCTTGATTGGCAAATAGTACTGTCCTTTTTGCTACTTGAAATCTCGCTTTTATACATTAGAAAAAAAAAAGCCTTTAGGCTTCTTTAAAATGTTGGGTGTAAATTTCTTTCTTTATGTGCTCCGTATCTTCAAATTAATTCATTCATGTAAATACTCAGTATTATTTCACAGGTTTAGGTTCTACAATGCGTAGAAGTTCAGTGGCCCTCATAAATAGCCTTTAGATGTGCGTCTAGTTCAGGAAATAGACTGGTATGAGACTCAGCTTTTTACCATTTGAATTACTTCACATCTGGAAAGGACACCTCTAACTTGCTGGTTGGAGTGATCATACTGCTGTGCTGTTCCTCTGCCTTTGTTGTGACAGAGATTTCATAGCATTTGTTTTAAAGAATTTTCAAAATTCTGAGCTGAAACCTTCTTTTCCAGTGTTTTTCATGTGCTCTGAAGGCCTTCAGCACTAACAAACCAGACAATGAAATTTGTTTCCTGTAGACAGCAAGAGATTTTTTCCAAATAAAGTGTTTGAAGGAATAATACAATTAAGATAATCAGAATCTGCAACCATATCCTCATAGTAGAGGCTACTTGAAGATGGAAGCTTGTGTCTTTTTAAGAAGAAGAAATGCTTCACATTTTACCGACACTGCTCTGTGTGAATTTAGATCTCGGTTTAAAGGTATCTAAGTTTCTGTGCCCAAAAGGGAGGAAGAACATACTGTGGATCAGCAGAGGAATTGTTTTGTAGCTCTCTAGGAACATGCAAAATCTCTGAAAGAAAATACATCCGGCAATGTCATGGCTGGATTTTGGGAAATGGACCTTGCCCGTTCTCCTTCTGTTTTTCTTTGGCCAGACAGTATCAACAGTGCAGACAAACTGACACCCACTGCAGTTTCATTGTCAAATTGGGACTCCATGAGTTTCTGCAACTTCAAGCGTATAAGGAAGAAGTGTTGTTTGGGACAGAAGGTATTTTTTGGTGGGATTGCTGATAGTTTTGTTGACTTTCCTCCCTCTTTGCTGGTTTGAGTTGAGGAGTCTATATGTGTTGGGCCTTCACCCTTTCATGAAATTCAGTCCCTGTCAGGGGAGAGGAGTGTACATGTGCAGGTTTTTTATTCACTGTGGATTTGCTGTAGCAGATGCTATGAGAGCTTCTTCCTACACCGTTATGTTTTGATTGTTTAATGAGGCAAAGAGGAGATAGAGCACTTCTGCAATTCTTAGTTGAACTGACTTTTCAAGGTGCTAACAGTGGACATATGGAAACTGTTCTGTCAATGCAAGTGGAAGCGAGCCAGGATTTTAACATCAGGGTCAAATGCAGTCAGCTGTGCAGTAGTCAACTTCTGCAGAGGTAGTTACACAATCAAGCCACCTGTTTATTCGGGAGGGAAAGATTGATTCCTGATAGAGAGCCTGCACTTGCTTAGTGACTTGTTTTGGAGCTCTTTGAAGATGCTTAGTTACTAGACCTTCTGGCAGAATTTTAGTCTGATGTACTGTAGAGCTCTTTGCTTTCATGTAATCTGCAACTGGTATTTACACGTGGATTGTTGCATTGCTTTCTGATTGCTCATACTCTGGGTTATAAACCAGAGCTGGTGTGATTCCTGCCACCGTACCTGCTCTGCATAGCAATTCTGTTGTCGAGGGTACAGTTTTATCCTAGCACAATTACTTTACTAACGGGATTCATCTTCCTGATTTAAGATACCTAGCCTCCCTCAGAAGTCAACAGAGAGAAAAGCACACCTCCAGACAGAAGTTTAGCCCGTCTCTTCTCATTTTGTAGAAGTGTGTCAGATATCTGGTGTAGGCTGACATTTAGTTGGCTCAGTGAAAGGGATGGGTCCCATACAAGCAGATTGGGATTGAAATATTTCTTTCCTTTGTAGCACTCTTTTCCTTTGCACCACTTCTAAAATTGTTCTGTAGTCCTGTAGTAGAGTGGTAGTTGGAAGTTGGTGCTAGCTCATCTGCTTGCCTAAAGCAAAGCATCTTGCTGTTCTATTCACAGCGTTTGATGATGAAATAGTTTCTACGGATGTCTCCCGCTATATTGAAGATCCTGGGTTTGGGTACAAAGACTTTGCAAGGCGAGGAGAGGACCATCTGCCAACATTCAGAGCTCAGGTACCTTCCCTTTAAAGTCCATTCACTCAAAGAATGTTTGTATATCTCATTACAGGGCAAACAGCGTAAAGCAGTTGTAGTGGGGCATGTTTGTTGCATGTTCCTTTTCTTGTCCTGGTCCATTAAATAACTTAAAGTTATTTATTTAAAGATATAACTTTAAATAACATTAAATTAAGCATAAATCTACCTGAGATGAGTCTTTTACTAGACTCATGTTTACATTTATGCTTTCTCAGACAAGGGAATGCTTAGCTTTCAGTCTTATTCCAGTCATTATCAGAATTAATGTTTGAAAACTAAAGCATATAGCTAAATCTGAAGTGAAAATGAAAGGTAGAAAGGAAATAATTTCTTTCCTGTCCCTCCAGATGTTGCAGAAAAAAAAAATCCACTGGAAGAACTCTTTATTCCTGTTATTTTATCAAGTACTCTGTGTCCAGTGATTATCAATGCCTAGATGTATATATGTCTGTAAGAGCAATTTAGTGAGTATCATTCTCATGTATGCACAAAATCACTGGGCTTTGAATGTCAGGAAAGAAAAGGAGTTCCTAAATGTGATTACTGAAGTTTTGGCTATGTTTGAGTATATTTTTTTTAGTGCTGTTGAAAGAACAGCATGTACGTTTTACCTATACTTTGTCTTACATATTGGTATCTTTTTCCATGACCAGACTCATGGACTTCAAAATATGTGTAACAGGAGGGACATTTGAGACGGTTCTGTTCCAGCTTACAGAGTGGGTTAATCAGCAGTCCAGTAATGAATTGCAGGCAATGAAAGAAATCTTAAACCAAATCAGAGAACTTCAACTAAAAAAAAAACACTAGGTGCAGGAAAACTCCATGGTGAGCAGATGTATCTAAGACTGTAAACTAAGGAATCCATGATCACTCTCAGAAAATTTATTCAGCTATACAGCAGTGTCTGCTGCTCGCGGTGATTTACTCTGCGGTCTTTATATGAGCCTGAAGTGGGTAGATATTGCCAAAAAGAATAAGGCAGAGTCAGTGCCTATAAATCAAACATTCTGTTTAACTACTTTAGGAGCAGCAGGCTGCCATGGAAAAAAGCTTTATGGAAGTAGAAATGGGAACTAAAACATCTCTGCTCTTAAATAAACAGGACAGCTTCTGGCCTACATTCAAAGGAATCACCTTGATAATTTAACTTTATTAGTACGTCCTACTCTTAAGAAGTTAGAAGTATATATCCACAGCCTCCCAAATGCTCTGCTATTAGTGCTATTTAAATTGCGGTAGCATCCCAAAACTCTGCAATAAATCTAATCCTTATTTTGATAAAGCAAGATTGCTCTTTATCTGTGTAGGTTTCAACTGAGAAACAGTAAAAGGTATTCCATACACAGCAGAAAGTCTTTATTTTTTTTTTCCCTTTTTCATTGTTGTTATGGATCAACTGCTATTAAAAAAACAGCATTTACCCCCTCCTGGGGCTTCTGATTTTCAGAGACTTTTATGATGCCCCAGGTGTCCTGGACACCTTTACAGGGCAGTAGGTACGGCACATGTCTCACAAGCCGTACGATCTTTTGGACTGGCAGCTGGAGGCCATGTGTGATGTTGTGGCATGTTGCAGATGTCACTGAATGCCTGTTAGGCAGCTGAATATTGTCCCACATACTGTTCCTCGCTAGCCTAATCAGGGGGCCAGTCCAGTAGATGTGCTCTGAAGCGCCTGGGTGAGGACTCTTGCCCAGCAGTACCTTTTGAAAACAGCCAGCCACAGGAGGGATGTTGAGATGATGCCCTCGATGGCAAAGATGGCATTGGTGATTGAATGATTGAACACTTGCCAAGGCTGTGGGCAAACTAACATGTTCGGTACAACCGCAGCGCAGAGAGTGGTTGCACATTGCTCTGACGTAGGGTTGTTCTCCACTGCTGATGCCATGCCACCGCTCTGCAAAGATTTCCCGTTCCTGATATTGAGCAGGCAAGTTTTTATCCTTACAATACAGGTGCTAAGACTAAAGCAGCATGGATTTTATTAGTTTGTTCAAGGACGGTTCAGCACTTTACCCAATGATTGTACATCCTGGCTGGAAGTAATTACTCCATCTCTGCTCACAGCTAAGCATCAAAGCCTCCAGGAGGACTAAGTTTTTGTACTTACAGGTCCACCTCACATAGAATGGCCCTGGTTGGAGTGGCAGAGCAAACAGTGGAAAATCACCTCAACACTTCAAGAGAAGCTTGAGGTTTTTTCTCCTGTAGGCTAATGATAGCCAGCTGGAGGTGGGGTGTTGCAATATGATATTCATTGCCAGGAAGCGCAGGGGAATGGAGCAGGTGATATGGATGAAGGAGTCAAAATGCAAATTTTTTGAAGAGAACAAAGTTTTAACTAGCAGAGAACAAAACCTCTTGAGCTATAGAGAGGATCAGACAGAGACTTCACTTCACTTGTACATTTATGTATTTCCTTCTCTTTCTGCAGGACTATACTTGGGAAAATCATGGCTTTTCCCTTGTAAACAGGCTTTATTCTGATATTGGGCATCTCCTTGATGAGAAGTTTCGGATGGTATATAACCTCACGTATAACACTATGGCAACACATGAAGATGTTGATACAACTACGCTAAGAAGAGCTTTATTTAACTATGTCCACTGTATGTATGGAATCAGGTACGGACGAAAATCCCCTGCCTTAGGAGTGCATTTTAAACTCTGTAAACAGAATGAAAAATGAACCAGGTAGAAAGCAGGAGTTTAGACTCTGGGTGTTAAAGTGGAGATGGTACCTCAGTTTGGAAGTTAGAGTGGTTTTGCTGGCTTATCAGTATAACTTTTGCTTCCAGTGGAGAAAATTATTATGAATCAGGATGGAAATTATTACAGAAATGTCTTCTCTGAAGCCAGCCTGTATCCTTTGTTCAGAAAAGACAATATCATAGTATTAAGCATTTCAGCTCCTCTGTTAACAGGTGATTTTCTAGGATGTATAAATGCTCCAGTTCCCAAACTTAAGAACATAATGCTTCAGAAGACCATGCTTTTAAAAACTTATATCCAACAGAGTGATTGCCTGTGTTATTTAGGTATGATGACTATGATTATGGAGAAGTTAATCAGTTACTTGAACGCAGCCTGAAGGTTTACATAAAGACAGTGACCTGCTACCCAGAGAGAACTACCAAGCGCATGTACGATAGTTACTGGCGTCAGTTCAAGCACTCGGAGAAGGTACGTATTTCACAGCCAAATAGGCTTCACAGAGACCCCCATGCTGTTTAAAAATGAAAATATGGTGACACCTAAAAATGACAGTATTTGTCAAACAAACTGGTTTTAGCCAGAGAAAAACAAACGAGATTAATTCATTGAGTGTTAAGATACCAGTTTTACAAAAATACTTCTTAGTGTACTGGAAATACTGATTCTTTTTTTATTATTATTATTTTGAGTGACTTCTTCATAAAATTGAACTGACAAAGAAAAGTGGATAAACTTCGGAATGCAGAAGTGGTCAGCTATGCCAAAACTTGGGATTTGCAGATCAAAAAAAGACCTTAAGTCATATATATATATAATCTTCATGGTGTTTTTCATCGATAAAAATGTCAATGTGTCTTCAGATATCCAAGTTAAATGCTTCCTGACAAGAGTTTAGTGCCTGTGTGCCCGATAGCCTGTCTGGCATGTAAACTGTTCCCTATTCTCTGCTCCTGTGTGGTGGTCGAAGGTGGTAGTGAAGAAGACAAAATACAATTCATAAAGAATTAGTACTGTTAGGATACACTAATGGTTTTATTGGGACTTCTCAGATGAAAGATTGCTTAAAGCAGCAGTTGAGGCTAGGTCCTTGCAGGCCTAGCAGGTTGTTTAGGTCCTTGCAGGCCTAGCTGTGTTTTACTACACAGCTGTCTCAAGAGGAACGGGAGTCCTGCAGCAGGGTATGGGGAGCAAGGACACAGTTTCTTGCAGTGATACTTTACTAAAGGTTAGAAATTGTAGCCTAAATGAATAAATGGTGTTGCGTTCAGGGGTGAACTAAATGGCTGATTTAATTTTTAACAGGTTCACGTCAATCTACTTCTAATGGAAGCTCGTATGCAAGCCGAACTTCTGTATGCTCTTCGTGCCATAACTCGTCACTTGACCTGAAGCTTTCGCCGGGCAGAAGTAAAGGAGTTTTTACGGAGTATGTAAAGACCTTTCGAAATAGATACACACCAGAAGCTGTTTGTGATGTAGCATCAGGTTATTCAATTCTCTAGTGTCAAAGTTTAGCCGTGCTTCTTGACGGCTGTAATGTGCAATGACGTGTTTTATTTTCTTGATGCTTAACATTACTAATGATAACAAAAGTAACACTGAGGAGCACTACTCTGCGTTGTTTCCAGCTGGATTTCTGCACAGTGGTCAGGATCCTGAAACTGTTTTTATTATATCCAATCCTAGCGCTTTGTTCATTAAGCACCAGAGTGAAGTGCTTAGAGACTTCTTTTTCCAAGCAATCATTTTTCAGATTAGTGGAGTCCAGCAGGAGATCGGTTCTGCCTGTCCTGAGAATGTACCACCACGTCGTGACTCGTGACAGAGACGCGCGGGCTGCGTTGCATTGGATTGCCCACTGGATTTCTTCTGTGTCTCCTGGAGACTGCTTGCCAGTCACTGTCTTACTACAGCAATTGAAGGTGATGCGAGATGTGGGTGCAAACATTGAGCACACTTTAATGTGAAATTAATCATGATAAATCCTACAGCATGCTACTGAAGTGCAAAACTCACCTGCTTTGTCGTGCCGCTTCCCAAGAGAAGAGGCCTCACGATTTGCCATTTCAGCCGCACTTACTGTGTTTCAATCATGCATAATCTTATTTTACTGACAGTCACCCTCAGTTGTCCTTACAGGATCCATGCTCATCACATGTTGCAATTTGTTTAGTTGGCACCTACAAAGTTAATACACAGGCTGACCAAAAATAGGGTTGTGGGGTTTTTTGCACTCTCTTCTTTCTCAATGTTTTAACTAAGGAAAGTAAAGGAAGGCTAGCATACCTGTTCTTTCATATTGGATGTATAGAAATTTATTTCCCATAACTTTTTCATAGCATGAAATTGTAATATTCAAAGTTTAAAAAGTTTCTATGCATTAGTGTGAGTGAACAAAAGAAAAGTGCAATATTTAAAAAGAAAGCAAGCTTTTTTCCCTGTCATGCCACTGCTAAAGTGTCCTTCTTATATAGCCATAAAGAAATTTTAAAACCAAATTTCTTTATTGTCTAAGGCCTAGCAGTTTTGTTTTAGCTTTTATGGCTTAAGACAACCTGACACTGAGATGCCAAAGCATCCCCAAAACAAAGCATTCTTGGACAACCAGTAATATTGGGGAAGGGAAGAAATAAGCTGCCAAAAATGTCACACTTTTGTGCTGGTTTCTGTTGCTTTTGACTAATTTTTAAGAGCACAAAATGTTGATATTTATAGCTTTATTTTGTATTGCATTTAATGAACCAGTGAAGTGCCTAAAGAGATGCTTAAACTTACCCGGTAGGATGCAAGTTGTCACTGCTTCAGCTTTTGTCTGTTGGTTTGGACTTTCCATGTTTCTTTGAGGAGGGTGACCCTTACTTCTGTTGCATACATTCAAAACTAACTGGATAGGTTTATTTTTAATGTTTCATTGGGTTGTAGAAGTTAATACAGGATTTTTTTTTTCCATTGGTGATTGCAGAATAATTGAAAAAAATACTCTCAGTCATATTTTAACACTTTTCATTGACGAAATCACGGACCAGTACGCTACTGAAGTTAGTTTTCTCTTTTCCTGATACCTTGCTGTGACTTCGCATGTTGGTTTTTTCGCTTTATCTGTCTATTCCAGATTGGAAAGCTAAATGATTGTACACTTTTCTGCACTTTCAAACTGCAGACTCTGCATGTGAAAACCTTTTGAGGAAGAAATCAGTAATTTATTTTTTTTAATGTGACGCTGGCTATTTAGAAAACTACCCAGTAGACAGCATCAGACTCTCTTCTAGGGAGAGCGTTGGGTAGAACATCAGATTTATTTATCTTGTACAGCTAACTGCAAAGATTTCTCAAAAGTTTTGAGATGCTCATATGTATAAACTTAGATTAACTTTCTAAGTTGTTTTGATCCTTTTTCCTCCCTCTTGTGGCTGTGGTGGCCATGCCTAATGCCTTTTGTGCATAGAACAGTTCTGCTGAGAGAAGTTTTCATGCAATACTTTTGCTTTTTTTCAAGTGATGGGAACTGTACAGTAGTACTTTAAATTCCTTTGCTTCAAAAAGTCAAGTAGTTCTCAAGAAGCACAGTTGAGCTCTGGAAAGGAGGTGAAACTAGATTTGGGTATCTAATAGGATGGCTTAGTTTCCCTTCAAAAAAGCAAAGACTCTTAGAGTAGGTTGACTTTTACGTTTGGAAACATGAGTGCCTTTACTTCTTTCCTTACGAAATATACTTGCCAGCTCAAATGCCTTCTGAGCAAAGTACATGAGCAGATTTGAAATACAGAAACCATAAAGGAATTGCTTCATAACATTTGTAGTAAAGCAGTGATTTTTTTTTTTTTTTTTTTGGTAAGGTGCCATATCAAATCACATATGGCCTGCAAGACATTCCACCGTAGGAAATGTCATTGTACAACTAGTTTGCTGTTTCTCTTTTTTTTTTTTTAATATTAAATGCAAACTTGAAACTTCTGGAAATGTTTTCCACGTGGCATTTTTTTTCAAAGTATTGCATTTACAGTGTAACAATTTATAGCCTAGTTTTTATACTCAAATCTATGATTTTTCATAGGTGTTTGTTCAGTATAGGTTTTTAAAGTCAGACAACTCTACCATACACTTTATGCACACTTTAGGCTCACACTGTGCCAAATTTTAATGTGCAAGTGTTCTTGGATTTTTTGCATTGTTAAAGCACTCATGAATGTGAATCTTAACACTTTGTTCATTAATATTATTCTCAAGAGTATCGTAGTCGTTGGAAGTGTCGATGCTCTCCCTCTGTGTTTCTTTATTGGAATAGATACTACCGGCATTAATGTTAGTCCACAAAATCCCAGCCGTGACCAACATGAAAACAAACTGTACAGTCTCCTGTCTGCTGAAGAGACAGCTTGGCAGGCACAAATTACCAGCCAGCGCAGGGAACGCTGTGAGTAGGGAACAGAGCTTTTGAGCATGGACAGCTTCTTATCATTGCAGAATAGCTTCAAATCTTTGGTGCCATAGAGTACATTCTTGCTGAAACTGCTCCATTTTTTTTTGTAATGAAGAGAAGTGAAAAAGGTGCCAACTGGAGAAAGTATTTGCATTTCCCAGAACACACTGCCTGCAGCCAAACATCCCAAGAGTGCCATCATACCGGAACAGAAACCAGTTTAAACTCGGGTACAGTTTGTGCAGATAGCTACGGAAGGCAGTGTTGTGGTATCCTGTGAGAATTTCAGTGAGCTGTCGATGGATTTGTTTTCATGAAGACTGAACTGAAACATATCTTCTTTGTCCTAAAACCTTGGCTAAAATGAAAAGGATGTACTTTCAGCTTTAAGAGTTAAAGAACTGCCACTATCGGCTCTCCCTATGTACTAAAAAAACTTTAAAGACAGGAAAATCAGTGATGGTAAACAATTCTAAACATAGATCTCTATAAATTTAGAACAGATCAGAAGAGAACAAAAAGGAAAACATTTTGCTTCTCTGTTAATTAAGTGCAGAAGGTAAAAGCACCAAATTCTTCAAAAGTATTTTTGTTCATAGTGATGCAGATAGATGTTTTAATGGGATTTGGAAAAAGCAGCTAGTTGCCTAAGTTTCAATGGGAATTTAAGCACCTAGGCACTTAGCAAAATCCTACAAGGTGCCCACTTGCATTTTTGAGTCAGACTTCTAAAGATAGTTAGTCACCTAAATTCAACAGAATAAAATCGGTTTCCATAGAGATTAATGGAATAATGTGTAGCAGATCCATGTGATTTGCAGCAATTGTTAATGAAATGGATTGTTTTGGGGACTTAATATAGGCTTAGAGAAATCTTTCCCAAAGCAGTTAAACTGTAAGCTGCTGCTCTTGCAGAACAGGTTCTCGGTGTTTCTCATGCATGTGTGTTTTCCATGAACGTAGGCACGTATTTCAGGCTCATGTTCCAAAGTTTGGACTCCCTTTTAGAAGAGCTGGATTATTTAACCTCTAAGAAAAGATTTATTGGCAATAGCAGGTGGATAGCTTGTGCCTGGACTGAGAAGTTTTGGCCAGAAAGAAATACTCCAGATCTTCTTGATTTCAAGTTATGTTCTTTCAATTACTTTCCTTGGAGGTTTGTGTCCTTCTCCTGTAAATAAGGGGTGATGTTGCACAAAATGGAGGGAGAGGGGAGTAGATTCATTGTAAATGAACTTTCCCGGAGCTGATCTGAATATAAAGCTGTAAGAATTGGTTTGTCGTTAGTGATCATTCCCAGAGCTGGACAGAAATGCCAGTTTTCACTGTCTGAACTTCAGATTTGTTCTCTCTAATGTCCCCCAGCACTGTGTTTGTCTGAAGAGATGCATCCACCAGCTTTTCCATGTTTCGGAGTTGTAAATGAAAATTTTTGTCTCCAAATGACAATGAATTTAGCATTTTATACCTGCTGCATAGATCACAGGTGTGGGAGATGGAGAGAGCACAGTAGTATGAGGAAGCCGTAGGAGCATCTTGATCAGTGTTAATGTATCTCTTAGAGCATGTGTCCTGGCACGCGGTCATGCTGCTGCTCCCCCAACACACATCAGGTCTCTCTTGGAGACATTTAATCCTTCTGTTGCTCATCAGGGGCAAAAATTCTTATTTTCTAATCTGCCACCACAGATCTGCATCAAGTGCTTCCTACCTTCCTAACTCAACCCCTAGCAGTCACGCAGGGACATCTCCTAGCCTTACCCTGTAAAACAGTGCCAGCTTCCTGTATCATCATTTGCTGTTGCGTTCAGAGGGTCTTTCTCCTGTTCAGAAACACTGAATTGCTGCATTAGGTTATTTCTGGACAGGAAGATCCTAAATCTGGTTCAAAAGGATGACACTCAGTACTTGTTTGCAACATTGAGGTAGTGTTTGCCGTAGTGTATCAGATCCCATCTCTGGAGTTACAGTGATAATCCAGTGGATCCACTAAGGAAACGCCTTCTTTGGCAAAACTCCCCACGCTTGAGCTGTTCAGCCGTGCAGGTTTCTTTGAGGGACATCTGATGGGGGATTTGAGGCCCTCTTGTGCCGAGCAGGCTTTACAGGGCCGTTGGGTCTGCAGCTCCTTGGGTGCCTTGCAGGCGAGCAGACCGCGGCTGGACTCTGGAACAAGCAGATTTGGGTTTTTTCACTTATCCATGCAATAAACCCAAACGCGCTCTGTGGCTGCTGGAAGCATAGGCAGGGTTGGGTGTTCCTACCGGTGCTGAGTATCATCAGGGCTTGTGGAAAATAGAAATCTGAATTCTGCTCTTGTTCCCAACAGTAGTTAGAGGTGGTATTGAAGATGCCAATTAATATACTAATTGTGGGGAGCAAGCCACGCTGTCAGCATCAGAAGGTACATATCACATGTGCTCTCGAGGGGACACAACCAGCGCAGGAGGAGTTGACATGTTGGTTAGTTGAAGAAACTTCACCGATGTGTCTGAGAGGTTCTTGTGTGTGTCTGTGTGGGGAGATGGTGAGAGGTGCCTCCTTTTGAGGTGCGGAGGGCTGCTGTAGGACGAGCTGGGACTCTTTTCTTACTCCATGGATGGAGTTCATGTCTGCCCAAGAAAAATGCGCTGCTGTTAAATTCCATTTTCTTGCCTCCATCAGCGCTTTGAAGGAGGTCTTCAGACAAAATGGGTGAATCGCCAAGCACTGTGTCTCCAGCTGAGGGGTGTGGGGGGCAGCGACAGCAGCAGGTCCAAACAGCACACTCCAAAACTGTTTCTCATTCCCCACTTCACGCTCACGTCATACCGCCAGACCCAAACCTCTTCCCTCCAGCCCGGCTGCCACGTGCCCGGGTGGCTGCAGGAGCAGCCCGCTCAGGGTGCTGGGACATGCGGCCGCTTTTAGGGGAAAAATAATAATAATTAGGCTACAGCCCTTGGACTCCACGAGGCGACACAGTCAGAAATCTTTTCGCAACTGTGACCAGAACTGGATATAAACTGTAGCTTAAAAAAATAGGAATTCTGTAAACTTGAAATCTCTCGGGTTTACCCCTTTCTCCTTTTGCTGGAAAGCCACACGATGAATGTATATGCTTTATCTTTCTCTCCAACATAACTGAAAATCAGACGGCCAACTCCTTGTTTTGTATTAGCCTTTTTTTAAAAAAAAAGAAAGAAAAAGTTTGTGAGCAATATATGTAGCATGCTGTGAACGTCTGTTTTGATCTTTATAGTTCCTCTTTAATCCATCAGTATTAACACCAGTTCTTTTTTGTGTTCCCCCTGGTACTTCGTACGCAGTGTAAGCAGAAGCTGTGATGGGCTTTGCAGTCCTGTGCCGTGTTACTGTAACTCCTTGATTTTTTTTTAGGAAGCACCTGACTGTGGGCCACCCTGGGGCAGGCAGCGTGCCCGTACACGACTGCCACTTTTCGGTCTCTTGTACTATGTATAGTTTTAAGTAGAATAAGCTTTTTAACAGAATATTGATGCGGTTTATGAGTCACGCAGGCTGCAAGTGTCTGGTGTGTGAGAGTCTTTGTATTTATAGTTGTTGGGGTTTGGTTTTTTGTTTTGTTGTTGTTTTTTTTTTTTTAATTCATAAAGTAGCAAACTTGATAAACATAGCCACTTTAAACTGCTCTTGCTAAACAGACCCTGCTGTAGACAAAATACCACTGTAAGCACAGGGAGGTGCGCCGGCAGACCTCCCTCCACAGTGGGTGAGCTGAGCCCCGCTCTGCGAAAAGCACGGTCCGAGCTGCACGGCCGCCCTGGGTTTGGCCGCAGTTGGACCCAAACTCTGGGAAGGCCAGGGTCTGGTGTGTGTTTCAGCCCCCTCCGTGCCTGTCAGCCTGCCACTGGCTGACCCCACGATCTGGGGAACGTGAGTCTTGCTGCCGTGGGAGGGATGGACGGACCAGCCGCTGGACCGAAAACGTGGGCGCAGTGTTTCTGCAGCCAAAAAGCTTCCAAGCCTCTCCCGAGTGCAAAAATTAGCCCTTGATTTGCTGTCTGCAGAGCCCAGCATGTGGGGGGTAAGAAGCGGCGTAGGCTCCCCACTGGCAGCTGTGGGTCTGAGCCCCCTTGCCCGCAGGCTGGGGCAGTGGGCAGGGCAGTGCCCGGGGGGTTTCATTGCATTTCGTTGCATCTCCCACCTCTCACCCTCTGGACAGGGGCTAAATTGTACCCAGCCCAGCAGCTGTCAGCTTCTTACCTCCTGCTCCGGCCACACCGGTGTTTTGGGACGGAGAATTAAGGACAAAGCTCTGATCCTGCCTCTCCTTCCCACCACCTCGAAGCGGGGAAGTGCAGTAGCTCGGTGGGTCCCAGGGTCCCTGCAGCATCCCGCGGGCGGGTGGCACATCACCTGCCCTCCCTCCTGGGCCACCACCTGCCCTGGGCTCCGGAGAGATGCCGCAGGCTCCGTGCTTTCACAGGAGGTTTGCCTGCGAGGTGAGGCAGCTGCTAGGAGCTCACTGTGGGTTTCCACAGCAGCTTTTATCATTTTTTTTTTCTGTTGTTGCTGGTTGGGGTTTTTTTGTTGGTTTTTTTTTTTCTTTGCAGAGGACAGACTGACCTAGTGGGATGGATTTTTTTTTCGTGTGTGTGACTTTTGTTAGTTTTTAAGTTACCCGACTTGAATTTATCTGAACAGATGCAGAAGGAACTTTTTTTTTTGTGAGTTAAGAGACAAAAATGCATTTTTAAAAAAAGGAATCGTGTATTAACATTTTAACAGCAATTCATAAATCTGCACTTTTTATGAGGTTTTGAAAAATCTATTTATAGGTACGGAACAATGGGGTTTGTTTAAAACTGTATCGCATTTATACTTGCTGAAATTACTTTCATTGTTATCAGTAGGAATTTCATTGGTTAAATAAAATTAATAAAACCTGTCTCCTGTTTGATGCATTGTTTGCTTCATGGTGGGAACACATCTTTGGAGCAGGGCATCCTGTGTTTTGGGATGAGATCCAGTCCTGGAAGTGTTGTTCTCCTCCATGTCCGTGTCTTCATTTTTAATCTATGTATTATTTAATATTTAGATTATTTGTATATAGATAGAGATGATAATTCTATTTAATCTATATTAAAATAGGTCCTGAAAAATATATAGCGCTTGCCGACGGGGATGTCTAACAGGCAGACATCAGTGATGAAGGATGGGGTAACAGGCATCATGATGTTCCCTTTTGATACAGGGCCAGTCACCTTCCCCTTAGAAACTCGTTTCGTGAAGGCCACGGGCAGTGGGATGCACCAGGAGCCGCTCCCTCCCAGGGAGCCCTGAGTGAGCCCCAGAGCAGAAGCGAGCGAGAGCTGTAAAACCAAAAGGAAATGCGAAGGGGAGAGGTAAGGTGTGCTGCTCGGGTGCTGAACTGCCCTGAGCCCCTGCAGCCTGGCTATCTGCCCCGTCCAGCCCCCGAAAAAGGTGGCATAGGGCTGAGGGCTCACTGAGGGGGGCTGTCCTGGGAGAGATGCTCATCTCCCCTCCAGAGAGACAAAATGAGTTCACACAAGCAGATGGGGGTGGTTTGGATGTGTCTTAATTCTCCTGCTGCTGGATGCCCAGCTGGCCTGTCCTCGCCCTACAATGGAAATAACCCCCCAAAATACCCTAAAAACCCATTTCCAGTTCTGCTAGAGGTAGTGTGTGCCCCGAGGAGGGCTGTGACCCAGGGCTGTCACAGCACGGCCGTTCGCTACTGCCATCTTTGGCTGGTTCAGCTTCATCCGCCCTGAACAATATACATAATCACAATTAAAAAAAAAAAAAACCAAAAACTAGATTGGTAAATACATAACGTGCTTGCTTATTTATTTGCTTTCAATAGCAGTTTACAAATACTGGAAATACCTTTCCTGTCGGGTCCTGGCAAAGCTTCCCGTCCCCCTACGGGCACTGCGGCTGTCACCTCTGGGCACTGGTGCCGCTCCGCGCTGGAGGGAGGGCGACGACGCCACCAGCACCCAAGGAAAGAGAGAAAAACCTTGCAACGCTCCTCAAAGCCGTGGGCTGCTGCAGGGTTCCTGCTTGACTTTCTAAAGTTCCCACAGAAGGGGTGAGCAGCGGGGCAGGACAGTGCCCTCCACAAGTGAGCCCAGCCCTGATTTTGGTCCCTGCACCTTCACGCAGGGCATGGTGTGAGCACTCACACGGGGATACCCAGCGCGAGTGGAGGATGGCCCTGCTCCTTGGGGATCCCAGGCTTCCCCTGCACCCCGACCTCGCCTCTCCAGCTGGTTCCCCATGGAAAACCAAAGCTGAAGGCATTTGTCTGTGTTGGTGATTCCCCAGACCTGCACCTTGGCCATCCTCCCCAGGCCGCTACGGCTGCGCTGCCGTCCAGCTGCACATCCGCCGCCTCCTGCTCCCGCAACAGCTCGCCCCGAAACCCAGCCCCCTGCCAGAGAAACCCCGGGACCGAAGGGCAGTGGCAGACCAGGGACCGTGTCACAGGGATGCTCATGTGCCCACACCAGGTGTCCATGGGACAGTCTCCCTGCGTCCCCATGGGGATGTGTGACCCCCATGGGATGCCCCCTGGGATCTGGGAAAGGGTTATGCCTGGATTAAGGGTGGGCAGCCCCAGATGGGCTGGGCTGACCCCGAGCCATGCCGAGTCCCTCGCCGGCCTCACGGAGCACGGGGAGACAACTTGGTGCCCCCCATGACCGGCATGGCAGGGAGCATGGCCACCACCAGCCTCCAGGACAGAGACGAAAGGCCACGAGCAGCAGGAGGGTGGCAGGCAGTGACAGTGTGCCGTGTGCCACAACAAGCGGGGACCAGGTGCCCACTCCTGGCTCGAACGAGCCCACATCCATGGGGTTGGGTTTCACCTTGTACTAGGGTCTCCTTGGCCTCTCCCCAGCATCACCGCAGGCTCTTCATGCCGTGACACTGGGAGGAAATGGTGACCAGCCCCAGACCGCAGGGCAACTGGTGGATCCTCTCTACCAAGCATCCACATGAGTTGCTGCTGAAGTGCACAGGACTTGATTTCAACACTGCATGCTAAATTAGCCTAAATTAGGCCACGTAGGAGCATGCAAACTCCCCCGCCCCAATAACTTTTAATTTGATGATGACAGAGCGATCTGGTGAGCCACCTAGGCAGCAGAGCAGTGGCTCTACAGATCCAAGTCAGAGTAATAGATGTTACAAATAACATCACTCGTCACGCTAACGAGCTCATGTAGATATCATTGATTTTTTGGTAAGCTTTTCAATGTATAAAAGAAGATAATAACTGGATTTGTATTTCCTGCTTAATTAAAACCTACCCTCTGCATCCTCAACGTGAGCTTTTCGTCCTCGGACTTTCTTCAGGAAAACGTAGGAGGAAAACGTGAAGGTTTCCAATCTGCAGGAAAGCACTACTGCAGAAGGAAAGCCCTCCTTCCCCTGCCTGGGGCCGGTGTTTAGAGTATCAGCATGTCCAGGGAACAAAATGTTGCCTGGATACAAAAAATGCAACAAAACCTGTGATTTCAGCCAAAACCGAAGTGGTTTAGCTGTCATAGAATTACAGAATAGAATCATAGAACGGTTTGTGTTGGAAGGGACCTTCAAAGGTCATCTAGTCCAGCCCCCCTGCAAGGAGCAGGGACATCTCCAACCAGATCAGGTTGCTCAGAGCCCGGTCCAACCTGGCCTTGACCATTTCCAGGGGTGGGGCATCCACCACCTCTCTGGGCAACCCATTATAGTGTTCCACCACCCTCATTGCAAAAAAAAACCTTTCCTTATATCAACTCTGAATCTGCTTCCTTCTATTTAAAAACCTTTACCCCTCATCCTGTCACAACAGGCCCTGCTGACCTGCAACATTCAGTGTTGACGTGCCTGTGAAGGAATTCCCCAGTGTGGCCCCACCAAAGAGGGCTTAGCTCCAGCCCAGGCCACCTCTCACATGTTGTCCTCATGGCCTAGTGCCTCTTGCGATGCACCAAAAGCTCCAGGAGGAGAAGAGCTGGGCTGGGGAGATGATGCTGCCTGAATACGTGCTTTTAATTTGTCTTGCTAAATTGCACAGCTGATCTCTGTTGCCTTGCTCTGCAGGCGGTGGAGAGACGGAGAGACTCCACCAGAGGGTGGCATCTGCCCTGCATCATCTCCTGGGGAAGCCTCACCAGCCTCCACCTCAGGGGGAAGCATGGCTGGGTTGCAGCCTCCAGCTCACAGAAGATTAAACTCCAGCTCACATCTGCAATACAGCACAGTGATACTGCAAAGATCAGCTGAAAACATTTTCTATTAGATTTAAGCTAACTCCTAGGTTTTTTCTTTCCATTTTCCCACTGAAAAAGAAAAATAAAGCAGGAAAAATGCAATTTTTGCAGATAACAGGACCAGAAGCCCAGTTGGAGGCATCATTCCCAGCTCTAATTTGTAGACCTGAGTGCAAATCCCCACCACCACAGAGATCCAGAACCTCAGTGCTGTGTCCCCGGGAGTCCCAGCCGTGCCGGCAGAGCACGTGGAGGGAATGTGCTTGGTGCTGAGCATCTGCTCACAGCTGGGAACGGGTGATGGAAAAAGAGTGAGGCTTTGAGCATGCTCCTGAGAGAAATAAAGGGCATGTACCAGGTTCCCAGATAGGTCCCACTCCACCAAACCTCCCTCCGATTTGGCCTGGGGGAACGATCTGTGGCATTTCAGGATCTGGGGATGGACAAAACCACCCTCCAGCACTGAAGCCCGAGTGCCTGCTTGCTAATCCTTGATGACACCCAGCATCTGAGCCATCACCCTTTTTCCTTAGCTGTCTACTGGTGGGATGATGAGCCTCAGAGATCATCGATGCGTCTCTGGCACCAGGAAGGTAATGGCTACCATTCAAACCTCTTCTCCAGCCAGCAGGCTCCGTGGCCTCACAGATCCTTGAGAAGGCAGTGCCTTTGCTCCAAATGAAATAACTCATCTCAGTTTTGTGCAGTGCAATGTTTTTTTTCAAGTGCAGGCTACCGCTACAGTGGAAAGGTGTACAGTTACACCCTACAGATGCTGGAGGGTGGAGGATGCACTCAGCCACCCCACAAATATGCATGTTTTCCATGAACTCAAAAAATTGTGGGCCAAGTTCTTTGGGGATGGGATCACCCCGCACAGGTCAGGCCAACTCCTAGGGCTGGAGGTGTACATGGTGGTTAATCCCATCTGTTGCAGCAGGACCACACACAAATCCCCACCACCGCCTAAATGTGGTTGCGAGCACTGGGGGTCATTTCCAGCAGCTCTTAGGAGGCATCAGCCCCCGGTATCATTCCTACCTGCATGGCAGGACCTAGTGACCCATGAGCCTTCCAAGGGACTGTGGGAAAGACCACCTCATCGGCACAATCATCTGGGTGACCCACGTCAACAGACACCTCAAAGGTCTCCATGGGTGGGACCAACACCAACTAAGCTTCACTGACCCCAGCTTTAGGCATCCAGCTGAGGTCCCCAGGTGAAAGCCTAGTGAGATATTTATACTGCATCGAGGGTGTCCAGTGCCTGCAGAGAAGAGATATTGAATGCCCACACTTGGCTGGCAGAAATCCAGATAGCGATGTCTCCCTGAGTCTACCGTATCATTCCTCTGGGGCTGCTGCACTCATCTCGGCAGCTTGTTGATATCAGAACCAAGCAGAGACCTTCTCAGCCATTACTGTTCACTATTTAGCTACCAGACACTTGGTTTCATAGAATCATAGAATGGTTTGGGTTGGAAGGGACCTTTTAAGGTCATCTAGTCCAGCCCCCTCTGCAAGCAGCAGGGACATCTTCAACCAGATCAGGTTGCTCAGAGCCCCGTCCAAGCTGATGCTGAATATTTCCAAGGATGGGGCATCTAGCATCTCTCTGGGCAGCCTGTTCCAGTGTTTCACCATCCTCATTGTAAAAAATTTCTTCCTTAAACCTAGTCTGAAGCATCCCATTCATCTGCTCCTCTTCTCCCACTGGTGAGGAGCTCCCATGTTTCCTCTCCTGCCCATCAGCATCATCCTGCTCACCTGCTGCAGCTCCTGGCTTTGGTCCATAACCCATCTTCTATGAGCAGACACTGGAAAGTTTGGCAAAATCCGTGGTATCACAGCAGTAAACACGCAGTGACATCTGCTCCAAATGTCTGTTCTCCGCCATGCAAAATTAGTTTAAAACATAAAGTTATTAATAAAGATGATACTGCGGAGAAATTTGAAGCCATTGCTTCAGTGTTGCAGGCAAGTTGGCTGCTGGCTGAGTGGAAAATGGCTTCTACCTCCCAGGAAAATGGTCGCAATTTCAGTACTTTTGGAAAGGAAACAGGTTTTTTCACCATTAAAAGTGGAAGAAAATGAGACATAAGCTAGATGGGCCGTGGCTGTAAGGGCGCTCCTCTGAGATGGAGACAGCCACGTTCACATGCCAGGTCTGGCTTTAGGCAGGAGTGGGTGCTGAATGTCCATGTCCAAACCTCTAATCCAGACCCTGAGCTGCTCTTGTCTTATTCTGGTCCTTGTTCCAGCCTGGACCTGAAAAATCTTTTCCACTAAAAAAGGCAAATTGCCATGAAAAGGACCCTGTTTGATAAATCACCCTGTTCTGACAGGATATATTTCCTTGGAGATTTTCCAACCAGCTGTAACACTAACACCGCTGGAAAGTCTGTAGGTCTTTCTGCTTGGCTGGAAACACCAGTTCTGTGGAAATCGATGGCAGATGTTACCCAGCGTGAGATCCATTCCCAAATCAAAGCCCAACAGCCTGGGAGACCACGCAGTGAAGAGAAACTATCCTGTGCCAAATCCACGGCATCGCGACCTTGCTAACACGCACACCCTGGACACACCTCATGCTCCTTGCTCCTGGGCAATCCTTCCTGGCCAAACAAGTTACACTGGTATTTATTTTCCAACACTTTTTCCATTTACTGCCACTGACTGGGCTGGAGAGATAACCTATGAACAAGAAGGGCTTGGTTCCCAGCTCCCTGGCAGGAGGGAGGTACCAAGCTTGTGACAGAGCTCCACGCAGAGGTGAGCAGCTCCAAAATGTGCAATGGCAGCAGAAGTGTGACCCAGAGGACCTGAGCCCGGGGCTGTGACCGAGGGGCCATGTTGCCTGGGTTGCTAAGCTGCTCTGCCATTATCTGTGCCCAGCCCCAGGGTGGATGCAACAGAGATGAGGGTCACCTCAAGGTGCGCAGAGGCCCCTCTATCAAAGTGCTGAGCGATCTGGTTGAGGCAGGGATATCTTTCACTAGATCAGGTTGCTCAAAGCCCTGTCCAACCTGACCTCAACCATTTCCAGAGATGGGGTATCCACAACTTCTCTGGGCCATCTGTTCCAGTGCCTCACCAGCTCCTGCAGACCTGAGAGGAACGCAAACTCCGCTGGAGGAGTTCATCTGCCCAGACAGAGGACTCCTGCAAAACGCAGGTGGCAACATCTGGTTTACTCATCCCAGGATCTCTGTACTGTCAGTGGAGAGAAATTTTAGGGAGTCCTTGTTCTCCTTCTAAAGAAGTTGTGATGCAACTGGTCAAGGCAAAGGCATCATATTCTCCCTGTCAGCTGCCAAGAATCATCCTGCCAGGATGTGATTTTTCTGCATCCAAACCGGCCATCCTGCTGCACCTCAGGTGTCACCGCATCTCAGAAGAACAAGGCATCCTCTCCCTCCCGGCACACACAGAGCCAAATCCGCTGCCTGCAGAGCCCCAGCTTTTACCTACGCATTCTGCAGCTTAATGAATTGACTCTTTTAAAGTGCTTTGCGAGAGGAAAGGTGCTTTAAAAGCACAAAAGGGCCATCAATATCAGATGTCAAGCCATAACAAAGAACAACTGTGCCGCTGGTGCTGCCTTGATTAGTCAGGGCACTGCAGCTTGCGTTATCTCACTTGTGACTGTGGCAGAAATGTGATACCAGCCCCTCTTTGGAAAAGTAACTTTTATTTTGTTGAAGCCATACATTTCCAAGGATAGAGTAAAGCTCACAAGCCATAAATCATGCCCCGCTAAGAATAATCTCAAACAATAGTTCATTTGTAGCAGGATGTTGCTTGTTCTGTGAGAATTGCTCAGCGCTGGAGGCAGATTTCCCACCGCCTGCTCAGACACGCAGCACAGAAGAAAAACGCCCCGTGCTGATTGCGGTTCTTAGTGGTTGAAATCTGAGCATGTTAAGACAATTTTAATAATACTGTGTCACATCTGCCCAAATCCTAGAGCGCTGCAGCCTCTCAGATTTAAAGGTTTGCCCACCTGCAGTCCGAATGGAGACCTGCTGGCCTGACCAGGGGCAGCCATCACGATGGAGATGTGGCAACGCAGATCTCCCAAGGGGTCTCAGCTCTGCTGTCTCTCAGCATATGACCTCCCACGTCACTGCAACCAGGGGTTTCACTGAAGATGCTGGTGGAGTTGGGATGTGGAGGTTAAGGTGTGGGGAAGTTGCCCTGAGTGCAGGACTCCTGAGAGGTGCATCAGCAGCTGCTGCGCAGCTAAGATGAGTCAAAGATAAGACTGCACAGAAGGCAGGAGATGGGCTTCTGGGCTGGGAGCTGCTACCTCCTCCCTAATTCTTGGGCTGCACTTGAGAGCTGCTGCCATTACACGTGCCTTCAGAGGCTGCAGAGCCCCTGGGTCCCCCAGGCTGGTGCCCCTGTCACTGTACTCTGGCATCTCCTGGGACCTGAGTTGGCTGCTCTCTTGCCCCAACAGCTGCCATGAATCCTGAGAGGAGCGCCGGAGTTGGGATAGGATCCCACAAAGGAGTGGGAAACCAGTTCCACATCTGGCCCTGCAGCAGGGGGGTCATGTTTGAGCAGGGAAAGATGCAAAGTGTGGTTTGGAGAGCATCTGCAGGCTGCTGTCTGCCTGCTGGTAGCAGTGACTTGGACCTTGCCCTTTGCACCCAAAATCCCCATACCAGGAGCTCCAAGGCAAAGGGTAGATTTGTAAAACACTGCTGATTTCACCCAGCTATACCCACATTGGCACACAAAAGCTGCCTTCCCTTCCACACAAAGACAGTGCTGCTTGCCAGGTGGCCTCTCCTTCTCCACGAACCAGCTGGGGCCTGCGAAGGGTGAGACTTCATCCCCATCGCTGGCATCCCCAACGATATCATTAGCATTGTTGCTGAATGGGGTGCCACCTGGTCAGGGTGTCCTGGTCTGGGACGTGCATGCACAGCTGGTTGCATTGAACACAGCCCCTGAGCTAAGGAGACAACCCTCTGCCACCAGCATGACCCAGCCGAATCTCCTTCAGCCCCCCAGCTCAGCCCTGCCGTGAGCAGCGTGAAGCAGCAAAGCTCCGGTGCCCCAGATGTGCAGGGTCCTGGCTCACGCTGGCAGGGAGAAGGGGTGAAGAAGTGCGAGCAGGGAGGTCGAGCGCTGCAGAAGAGGAGTTGGGTCCCTCTCCCACAAAAACATGGGCTCACTGGGTGGACATTTACACAGCAAAACAAACATTGTGCCTCAGATACCCCTTCCGCCTCTCCTCCCACCTGACGGTCCATGGTCCTCATGGGAGAAAGGGGCAATGCAACTGCTTTTTCCCTCCTCTAGGTTTCTGAAACTGGATAAGCAAGGGAAATGCCCAGTAAAAGCCTTTGAGCTTGGCCGTGCTGGTCCCTGCAGCAGCCATGAGCGCTGCCAGGGCCTCCAAGTGTAAGCAACTCACCGTGAGTGTCCTGTTCCCTCTGCATTTTCCCTCCTGTTTGCAGGACTCCCTTCCTTGACGCCCCTCTGGTGAGCTTCATTCCCAGCACAGCACCGAGGGGACCTGTCCTGTCCAGGGACCTTCCCCCTGTCCTGCCCAGGGCTGGCTCCTGCCCAGCTCTGACCCTACCACCGGGTAGGGGCTGTGAAAACACCAAATCAATCCACGCAAAAGCAGCAAAATCCTCCTGCGCTCCCCATGCATCTCTCTGCCGTGTCCCCTCTCTGTAAGGATGCCCCTGCTGCCAGCCCAGACCAGTGCAAAAGGCAGAGCTGTTTTTCTTTTGCCGTAGAGGGAAGCCCAGGAGGATCATTTTCCCCCGTAAGCTGGGTTTTCAAAACAAGCCCCAGAAGGACAGCAGTGGTGTTACCCATCCCCAGCCTGGGCATTGTCTCACAGAGACCTCAAGCACATAAATATCACTGCGTGCTTAGGGAGCTGTCAGCTCTCAAGGGAGGCAGGGCAGGCAGATGATTCAAAGCCAAAAGCATAACTCCCAGGCGCTGCTGTGCTTTGGAGCAGGCATGTGGGCTTTAGAGTTGAGACCTTCAGGAGCTTAGACCATCATGGAATGCCACATCTTGAAGCTTCAGGACTTAGTACTTCAGTGGTCACCAGAGACCAAGGAAGGGTTGGGGGAAGATGACTGATGTGGCTAAGAGAAAATGTTTTCTCACCATGCAAAAGAATGGGCAATGGTCTTTCCTCACAGCAACATCCACGGGACTTCAGCTGCCTGGAAAGGCCTGAGGACTGGGATACACCCGGTCGCATTCCCTCCACCAGTGGGACCTTGGTGCAATGAGCACTGCAACCAACAGCAGGACCTCGCCTTCATCCCTTCTCGCTCCTCATCATTTTGAACCCCAAAATCCTTGCATTTTGACTTCTTTCTCCCTTCTCCAGGTCCCAGAAAACCCTCTCTAACTACAATCCTGCCCCAACCACCACCTCCTCCTGGGCAGAGATGAGTTTCTGTGGAGCTCTCTGCCAGTGCATAGGTCTTGGTGTTATTTTTGCTGGAAAGAAATAATCCCGTACCGCATTTAGCACACATCTCCCAGAGGAAGCATCTTGACATCTGCAAATCACAGAAATTTTGTGGCCTGCACCGATAAAACCCGAACATTTTACAACTGACAGAACTTGAGTTACAATGGTGGCATCCCCTGGCAACATTACCTTGGCCTTCCCTATTATTCCCCAGTCGGTTCATTATTATTAATGTCACTACAATAAATACCAGAACAAAATTGACAGCATTTGGCCACGTATCTTAAAGCATTGTCCCACTCCTCCTTCACTCCGTGTCTTTTCAGCCTTGGTTTCCTGTCAGTCAGTGGAGGAGCCTTTAGGGACAAACCGTTTGACTATGTGACCAGCCAGGTAACAAAAGCCATGCAGAAGTGCAGCTGTGGCATCAATGACCAGCGAGAAGGTGCCCATGATCCCAGTGGCCATGTCTTTGAGGACAGAAGGAATGGCACAGACGGAGTAATAAGGGAAAGCAGCAAGGTGAAGGACAAACTCAACAGGGATGAGCAGGATCCTGTAGGTGAGGGACGCCACGTCTTGAACAATTTGCAGGAAGCCCAGAAAGATGTTGATAATGACCCTCCCCAAGTCATAGGGGATCCTGATGAGCACCATGCTGATGGCTTTAAGGTAGGACACCATCCCATTCCACAGGCTGTAGACTCCATTCAGAACTGTACCACCAACCCACTTGATAACAAGCCACAGAAAATAAAACACAAATTTCACCAGCTCCACAAACACGTAGATAAGGAGTTCCAGAAGTTTGATGAAAGGAGTAGCAATGATACCAGCCACTTTTCTCACCAAACTGCTGTCTTTGGCCTCCTGGTTGTCACTTGTTCCTGCTTGCTCTCCAGAGCGGATCTGACTGACAGCTCGCAGTATTGCTTCTCTTTTCTCCTGGCTTTTGTTGTCTTCCCCACAGTTGCCCTTGAACAAGTCAACCCCTGCTAGAAGCTGCTTCTCCAGTTCTCCCACCATGAGGTCCACCAAGCTGTTTTCATCATTTGTTTTCTTCACTAGTCCCAGGGACCATCCCCCCGGAGCATCGCAGCAGGCTGCCAGCCAGAGGGTCTCTGGCACTGACACCTTGCCTTTAACTTGGACACTGGAAGGAATCGCGCCTGCAAGGAGATACAGATTATCCTTCTCGGAGCAGTGAGGGACCAGAGCTTGCTCCACTACCCTCCCAATGTCTCTGTGCCAGCTTTTGCTCAGAGATGGGCTCAGAGGGACGGTATTTGTGAGCGTGTAAGTAGCCATCTGGAAATCTCCCTCATTGAGCAAGCTGGGATTGAGCAGCCCTCTCTCGTAACCGGAGCCCACGTAGTCTGAGGTCAGGGCTTGATTTGCACCAAGGTTGGCCACAGTGCCAGCGATATCGGCTTCACGCACCATCTCATGCAGGTCATTTTCTGGATCATCTATCTGAAACGGTAGAGAGGAGAGTTACTGAATGCAATTTGCCTTTCTAGAAAGCAACGTGCAAACCAGACTTTGAAGTATATTTTCCATTATGACTGCTACTACACGCTGGGCCTTGGACCACATCCTGCGCTCCCTCCTTATTTTCCTTGCAGCGCTTCAGAGGAGTGTACGCTCTACTTAGGTGCCCTGCCAAATACATTGGTTTAGGCTGCAAGGGCTGCTCGCAGCTCCAAATCTCACTAGCCACCCAGCACCAAGCCCCTAACTTGTGCTTTTTTTTTTTCTAGAAGAGATTTTTAAGACCCATAGATGGCTTGATTTAGGGCTGTGTTCTCACCTCCTACAGTGGTGGTACCTCCAGTTCATTTAAGCACCTACCATGGCACCTTATTTCAGTCCCTCTGAACTATCAAATCCAAGCCATGAAGAAAAAAATCCATGGTATGTAAGATGTCTAGAGAAGGCGTTTACTTCTCGCCACTGACTGTGTAAGAAGCCAGAATGAAGCCAGGCACCATGATAGGTGACGTGAACTTCCCTGCCCTGAGCACAGACATGGCAGTGAGCTCCTGGGGCTCTCTCAGGGCTTGTTATTTGAAGTCTGAACCTCATGTCATTAACAGCCTGAACCTCATCCTTAATGACCGCGCAGCTCCTGGCATAACATGGGTGAGGATGCCACCACCACAAACCCCCGATGGAATCTGTGGTACGTGCTCGTATCTGCCATTCCCATGCCATGGAGCTAGAAGTAGCTATTGCTGCCACGGGAATTCACCCAGCAGTCACGCACAGACCATGCACAGGGAGGTATTGAGCAGTGGGAGCAGGAGCACTGAACACCAGGACGTGCTCAGGTCTTTCTTGGGGGGCCACAGCCCTGTCTGCTCCTGAGTCACTCCTATCGACACTACCTACAGCCACGCCGGGGGGTGTGCCAGACGACTGTCATTTTCTTCCCCAAATTAGAGGGTGAGTGTGTTGGTAGAACCTCAGAGGTGGCAGACGGTCTCTGGCAGCCGCTGCCTCCTGTAGTCTCTGCTTCAGAGGTTGCGGCCCTCAGCTCCCAGCACTGTGCTGGCCCCACAAAACCTGCTGTCTTTGCTCCTGGCCTACAGACTGTTTACTGCACTATATAATACTTATTTTGGAGACATCTATGGCAAGCAGTTCTTTGTCTACCTTGAATCACTCCCCAGTCATCCTTCCTGGTCCCTTGGCCATCCTGCAATGCACTCAGACAGATGTCCAACCACGTCCCTGCAACCTCACCCAGAGTTTGCATCCTCTTAGCGCCGCCTCACCTCCTCGCGGCTCTGCGTCAGCCTGTGCTGAGAGTCTGGGTGAAAGGGCCAGCACCAGCCAGTGTCAGCAGCTCTCCATCACCCTCGCTGCAGGAACCGAGCTCTGGCTGGCCTCCCGCACCAGCCAAGCCCCTGCGGTCCAGGCTGAGGGCTGCCTCTGCACCAAGGCTGGTCACAGTGCCAACGCTGGCCCTTGCAGAGGGCTGCAGTACCCCCACCTCCTGCTAAGGAGGCTTCTTGCGCTTTGTTTTGAAGCGTCTGATGCTTACTGCTTCAGGACTGGCAGGATCACAGCAGGTCCTATGTGCTGATGCACAAGTCATAGCTTTTTCTAAGTACATCACTTAAAGACCTATCCTGTGCTGCTCCTGCCTTATTCTGCTTCTCTTGCTCACACACCCCAAACTCACAGGCTGCAGCTGGCTGATGAGCCCAGACATCTTGTGTTCCACAAAATCGCCGTCCCTTCCTGTCCCCCCAACTCATTCTCTCTGTTCTGATGAGATGACGGCGTTGTGCCACGGGACAAGGGATGCACCCACAGTACAGGGGAGGGGAGAGCAGGCACGGGTGCAGGGCTGTGCCTGGGAACTGCCCTCCACGCTATGGCCCTCTTGGGCCTGACACCCTCGCAGAGACACTCATCCCCTCTCACTCCCATGGCAGCACTGCCGTATCACAAGAACACATAGACCCAAGCTCTGCCTCCTGGCAGACATTCCCAACCTACAGGAAGTAGACGCTATAAACTTAATTTTCTCTTCTTATGAGCAGATACATGCAAACCTTGAGGTGCCTATCAAGAAAATATGTCTCCGCTTACCTGTTCAGCCGCAGGCTTTGCACATACCATTGGGATTGTTTAGGTGCAATTAAAAAAAGAACATGACAAAAATGTGGCCGTGTGCTGTTCATGCGTAAGGCTCTGACATCACCAAGTTATGCTTATAATAACTCGTATTATGGTTTGTAATAACTCCTGTGGAACTGAGGTTTCCACGCTTCCTCCAGCTCAGCCCCAAAAGCGAGCTGTCTCCAGCCCTGCGTCTAACCTGCATTGCAAGCTACCCTTCCTCACTGCTTCAAAAAGCTTTTGGTTTGTGTCACCGCCAAAGCGTATCTGCATTCACGGAGTCAGCCATGAAGCCACCTGTCCAAATAACCTGAGATAGCTGAGGGCAAGATCCAGGCAGACAGGTAAACACCTCATTCATAGGATGGGGATTTAAAAATAAATAACACATCTGAACATCTGTATGGATGTGAGCGCCTAACAATATCGATGTGTTTCATAAAGTGGGGGTTGCAGTTCCACAGAAGGGGCAGAGGCAGAGGGGGATTAAAAGTATGGCGACACATAGCCATTAGAGCTTCCATCAAGCTTGGACATTTAACAGTATAGGACACTGTTATCCCCCACCTTCCCCACCCTCGTACCATTCCAGGCAAACTTCAGCATCCCACTCCTCTCGCTATTTCTTCTGGCACGCTTATGCCTTTGATTGCAGTGCAGGTCCCAGGGAGGAGGCACAGTGCACCTTACACCAAGGGTTCTGTGGTAGGACGCTCACACGAGCAGCTCCAGAGGTACCTGTTTCTCTTGACTGTTTACCAAGACAGACAGCAAGAGCAGCTCTGAGGCAGCTACAGCTGGGCGATGCGAACCCTGCCTTGGTCATCTGGCTAGTAGCAGTCATCAACCAAATGAAAACACAAGGTGATCCATCCAGCCCCTCATATGTTGGGACAGAAAAAGCAACTCCAGAGTTTTCCACCTCTCTCTAAGCTACAGAAAGTGTCAAAGCCACAGTGACTTGCTGTTAACCCCTAAGAAATCTGTGTCAGAGCAGGTTTCCAGACCCAAGCCTGGGGGACTCCCATCAGTACCCTGCTCATCAGCGTACCCTGCCTGCTCTCTAATTTTTCACTAACTGCTGAATTAATTTGCTGTTTCCAGCTGCCAATCAGTAGTGGGTGGCACTGACATTCCTCACTCTTCTCACCCAATTACTGCCTCTGCGCCACATTTGGCGTTTGTTTCTCAGGCAGACATTCCTGAGGAGGTAGGCACGCAGGGAGTGAGACCATGCCCTCACCACTTACATCATTACCCCCAAAAAAGCATGTGACAGCCCTGATGCCCTCAACAGAGCGCAAAGAGCATTTTTATAGTGATTTCTTTCTGCTTGCTGTGTCTCTCTATCTCCACGTGCATGCACACAGGCATAAGCACATGCCACTGTGCAGCTGAGCCTGCTTGTACCCAGCTGTCTCTGTTTTGGCAAGGAAATTATCCAGAAAACAGGCAATACAACCTCATGGGGCTATGCTGCAGAGCAGGTGGTGCTAGGGGTTCCCTTCAGCAGCTCTCTGACCTTTCCTAATCATCTGACCTAGCCTTGGTAGGAAGACAAACAATGGGTGTGATATCTCTTCCCCACTTTCTCCTCCCACACCTGGTGGTGTCTGACCGGAGTGGATGTGCTTATTTCTTGAGTTACAGGAATTTTTTGTAGTCTTAATTTCTTCTCCTTACAGATTCTTCAGACAACATTTTTCCTAGTGGTTTTCTGTCTCAGATTGAGGTTGCTCCAGTGAACTACAGAGCTACCTCCCACCTCTGAGACATCTGCGTTTCAGGAATGGGTGAAGGGGATCCATTAGTGTAAACTAAGAGCGGATCCACAGCAACCCATGGGGATGCTCTGGAGAAGCCAGAGCAACTAAAGGTAGCAACTGGTCAATTATTTCTGGGGCTGCAGTTTGGTTTGGAGGCAGGAGACACAAGTTTTTGGGCTCTGGAGTGTTGGCAGGGATGATGACAAGGTGAGGGGTGAAGATGAGCATGGAGTGGGGAGGGCAAGGGAGCCAGCTGGAAGGAGGTGCTGGAGAACCAAAGCTGCTGTGGAGGGGCTGCTCACTGCTCCACGGCAGGAACAGCTTTCAAGCCTGCCTGGGCAGGTCTGGTTAGTCAGATCATGAGGAGCAGGAGGAGATACGGTGGCTAGAGGTGACGAAGGGCACCAGTGTCTGAGGCAAATTAGGAGAGGATCTCATCTCTGCTGCTTTGCCTCGCTGCCTCCACAGCACTGACAGCAGAAGCTCACTCGCCCAGGTCCTCTTCATGCTTTAAAAACTCATCACTCTTCCTCAGCTCCGTAACGACAGTTTGCAAAAAAGCTTCCCCCTGTTTTAAAAGGGCAAGCAGACACCGCCCACAGCTGTCTATGAAGTGGAAGGAGAGCAGATCAAAAGGCCCTTGGGAACTCCTGCAACTCAAAACCCAGCCCAGAGAGCAGGGAGACAGCCCAAGGTAAAGACAGAAATATAGGATCACCTGTCTTCACTGCCTGCGACCTTGTTGCCTTACCTCATCACCCCACATGAACAAAATGAGCATGGCAGCCACTCTCATGGGACAAGGGAGAGCTTTGATTCTGTCTACGTCCTGCACCCGAGGGCCCTGCTCCCAACACGCTGCTTTGACACTGCAGCCATTCCCGCCCTGACACAGCACCCTCGCGCACTGCCAGTCTTTCCCAAGCTCAATACATGGGGGTAGCTTGATGTTTGCTACAAAATTCCCCATGATCACTGCTGAAAAACCTGAAACATGGGGAAAAAAAAAAAAAGTGGTAAAGCGTACTTGTTATCTTAGGGTATCAACAATTTTTTAAAGATTCCCTTTAAATTTAGCAGCCTGAAGGACTTGCTTAAACATGCCAAGTGTGAGGAGAGACAAAAACCATTGAGGCTCCAGGAAAATTAATTTTATACTGCACACTTCTGACCAGACTGAAGCCTGCACACTCCAGGACACGGTAACTCATTTCCCTGCCAGAGTCTGCAACACCGGGACACAACAAAAAGCTGCAGCGTCAACTTGGTGAACCGTGAACGGATGTTTTATCGCTGTTCAATGAAGCTGAAGAACTCTTATCAACACTGCAATCGCACTGGCAACAGAACAAACTTCAGCTGGACGCTGCGGTGTTTAACCCTGCTACCACCCAGTGCTCCTGCCCACGACAGCTGGCTAGGCAGGACAGACCCATCAGCTGGTGTCAAAGATGACTTTCCTCTTCCCAGCACTGCACATCGCACGCAGCAGCCTCCCCGCTTTCATGATAAGCCCCGTGGGACAAGGAGCTATTTGTTTGCTCAGTTTCAAGCACAAAAGTAAGCTCTGCTTGTGTCAAATTAATATCGAAAGGAGTTCAACAAGCAGAGCTCCTGCCTCCTTTGCAAAATCCTTGCCCCAGCTTCACCCCAGAGGAAATGTTCTCCAGGAACATTTGCTTTACAGCGAAGGAAAAGCTGACTTACCTGTGGTTCGACCAGCCAGTTCTCCTCCTCATTTTCAGCTGGCTTTGTATACTTAAAAGCTGAATAAAGTGGGATTTTGTCCTTAGTACTGTAGAGGGTTGCAAAGCGTGGCTCTTTGTTGTACTGCTGACAGATTTTCACGTGGAACGGCTCTGTAAATCCTTCGGGTGGGACTTGTCCAGGGAAGAACACGTTACACTCAGCAAAACCAGTTTCATCCTCTCCAACAACTCTGCCCTGGGAAAAGCCTGGGAAAACTGAGATGCAAAGCAAAAATACAATTGACGTCTTCATGGTCCACTCCCTGGAGCCGAGGGAAGCCCCGTCTGCCTCCGCTGGGTACGGCAAAGGACCTGGGCTCTGAGTCCATGCAGCAGCGAAGCCAGAAAGTGTCTGGAATTTGGGTGTAGCGTGCGAGGGAAATGAAATATGAAACCACAGCCGATCCCTTCGGGGAGCCAGCGCTTTCTGCAGGCAGCACGTTGTGAAACCGAACGTGCGCCAAGCTGCGCTGACACACGCTGCGGACGCCAACTGCCCGCGGGAGATAATGCCAAGCGACCTGAAATCATCAGAGCTTGCTGGGAAGAAAAGGAGGAAAGCGGTGCTGGGCTAGAGCTGAGCAGCACCGGCTGTCCAGGCTCAGCGCCGGCGGGGGTGTGGTGTGCTGCATTGCAGCAGAGTCCCCGGCAGAAATTTTGGCTGACGCAGCCAGAAATCTTCCTAGGGCTGCCAGGGGGATGCTGCAAAGTCAGATTCACCACCCCAAAGAAGGTGTTAGATGCCCTCTCCGGCCGTGAGCCTGGCTGACAGAGAGGGAGAAAAGAGGTAGCAGGATATTGGCACTGCTGGGAACCTGCTTTGCCCCTTTTTGGGGTGTCTGTCACCACTTTTGCTGCCAGCCATGTGCTGGTGCTGCTAAGGTGCCTGAGAAAGGAATAATTCTCCCGTCTCTCTGGAAGCTGTAACAGGCATCCGAAATCCTCCCGTGGAGCAGCATCACCTCACCTTGTCAGACCCTCCCTCAGGAGAGATTAACAAGAGGCAGAAGGATGCAGACCCTTGGATCACATACCCCTAATCAACACCCACTTCTGAATATTTTGACCAAACCTATAGAACTGGAAAAAAAAATAAATCTGCCTAAAAGGAATGAAACCACTTCTCTGAGTTTATGATCAGCAAAGCTACTGCTGGGTAAAATTCTATTCCTTCAGTGACTAAGAAAATTAATGTCTTCAGAATAGTGGAGATGGAAAGGAGACTACAGAGCAGTTCCTCAGAGTCAAGAAAATGTGCAGTTTCCCACCCAAGAAGTTAGATATGATCAGATGTGTTGCCAACAACCTTAAAAAATCCTGGGTGCCACTAAGGCACAGGTCCCTTTTAGACAAAACAAGTTTATAGTGTTAAAAGGATTTCCAAGCAAAAATCTCCAAGTGCTTTGCAGACGAGGTAGGAGTTTTCTAAATTGCAAATGACGAAATGGGACAGTGGGCGGTTAGAGTCCCTCCCAAGGTCAGAGAAGGAGCCTGTAAAAGCACTAAAAATAGACTGGACACTCAGACTATAATTCCTCTACTCAGGGATGACTTCTAGAAGTATCAAGGCAAGGAAATAATCCCTGATACGTTTCCCATCCCTGGAAACATTCAAGGCCAGGCTGGATAAGGCTCTGAGCAACCTGATCTAGTCGGGGTTGTCCCTGCTCCTTGCAGGGGGGTTGGACTAGATGACCTTTAAAGGTCCCTTCCAACTCTAACAAAACAAAAAAAACCCACAACAAAACAAAAGGAGTATGTCAGTACCTCTTGGTGTGGTGTTATCAGCTGGGGGAGACAGAGGCGGGCTGGACAGGCTGGGGAACAACAGGAAATGTAGTAAGGGGGCTTGGCTTTGGTCCAGGCAGATCTCTGGTGGCTCAGCCCTGACAGAAAGAGTTAGTCATGTTCAGGAAAGATGATGGAACGGAAGCACAGACACAGCCTGACCCAAAGACAGCGGCTCCAAAAGACAGGCTTAAAATTTCTTTTTTCTGGATGTAAAAAAAGGCTCCTGGGAAATCAAGAACTGAAGCTAAACCTTAGCTATTACATGGTTGTCTGATCCCAGGCTTGCAATTACCTGGGCAGCAGAGGAAAAGATTTTCAAAAGTGCGGTTAGCCCTGCTCCCCAGGCAAACCTAGGCCAGCTGACGCCTTTAAACACCCCGCCCCAAGACTGACATGCATTACCCTAGGCTAGGCATGGTCCCAATCCAAGGAAGAGGCAGCATGAGATGTCTCAGGATGAGTATGACAGCAACCAGCACACTGAGCAGATCGATGACTTCCACCAGGAAACATGGACATCCTGCTTCAGCCCTGGACCTGCACATCAACCTCCTCCCTCGAAGCGGCACCTTTGTCTCACTGGGATGCACAGCCCCAAGCTGTCTTCACAGCCTCAAGGGCTTCTTATCTGCTTTTTGGGAACTCTGAGCAGCTCTTTCCTTTCAGGCTGTGAGGCTGGGGTCTGCCTGCCTCTTTAGCTCTGTATTTACCAGCAAACAGATAACCCTTAACTCAGCCTGAAGATCAAGAGCCTCAGGCTCTCATCTCCTGTGAAAAGCATCAACATGAAAGCCAAGGAGCTCCGCCCCTCCATTTGCAGTCCAGTTTTCTCTCCAAGCGAAGCCCCTCTGCAGTTTCTACCTAACTAAAGATAGCTATTATGAACGTGGAGCTGGATAATTTTTTTCTGTTCTTGCTAACATCCCTATTACTGGGTGCTATCATCATGGTGTGGCACTCACTGTGCTGGGAAGATAAAGGCCAAAGGACTGCCCCACCCTGGGAAGGGACAAACGCAGTGAGACGGAGTCAGTCAGAGGTTTTGAAGACTCAGTGCTTCAGTAGCTTATCAGCTGTCACAGGCTTTTATAGACATCACAGGGAGTGATGTCTATCACTACCTATAGGGAGTGATGCAAAAGGGAGTATTAATATCGGATGCAAAACAGCCCTAAGGCTGTTGATGTGAGCAGAAGGGCTCTGGGAAGGTGCACATTGGGTTGGAAGCAGGCAGCATGAGCCGGCAGCGGCAGCATGGCCTCGCAGGGGCTGCCTCCTCCAAACTCATTGGGGGTTGACAGTGCAACAAGCCCAACAGTGCCGGCATCGCAGGCAAGCACCTTTTGTCTGATGTGATGGAGGAGAGGAAGCCCAGGGAAGATGCAAAGAGGCAGGTGATGTGATCAAAGGGACACATGAGAGAAGTGATCCCTCAGTGGCAGGTAGAGCTGCGTAGGAGGACAGGAGAGGCTGTAGGCAATAGACTGTATGGACACGGAGTCTGCAAGGCATGCCAGAAATAAAGCAGGTCAGGGAAAAGAGATTAAGGACAGAGAGACTTAAGAGAGGGAAGGGCACAAAAAGAGGTAAGGATCCAGACAATAGTGTTGACCAGGAGGAGAAGGAGGATATTGGGCAAAAATTCGAGTTGAGAGGGATCTGCATTCATTAAAAACTGGGATACTAAGGAAAGGTTAAGAAGGAAAATGAATGGAAATAGATGTAAGGAAATCCAGGGTCAGGTGAGGAGATGAGAGTGAGCTGAGGAAAGCTGTCTCCTTCTGTGACAAGAAAACAAGAAGAAAACATGAGGAGAAGGGGGAAAGGAGAATGAAAGGAGGTTTACATCCATCTTCATTGACATAATGTGGGTGACCAGTTCTCCTCTCCCTCAAGGGTCTCAAGCACCAAAAGACCAGTGTCCCAAAGAAAAGAATACCTCCCTGCAAAACAAAACTGAAAAGCATGCCAGCATTCAAACCCTTTAGCTGCCAGGCTTGTTTGCCTGCTTTCCCACACTCTGCCTTCAGCCCTGTCTCTCTGTTCACACGGCTGACACTGGATTTGCTACAAATAGCAAATCTTTCTCCTTGCATGCCTGACCCCTCTAGTCAAGTCTTTCAAAACATTCTTGACTCCAAATATTTTTCCAGGGCAGATCTTCTGTCTCCTACCATGACCTTTGTGTGGGACCCCATTGCTCTATGTGACTGTCCCATTCTTCTGAATGGAAGGGAAGAAGAAAGTGGCTTCAAGGGCAAGCAGTCTCACTGGAGAGGCACCATCTGATTCAGTGGAGATACCAAAGATTGGACTTGGAGTACAGCAGTGCCAGCAGACATGCCATGGCATGTCAGTGAGCACATCTGCCCCCTCACTGTCTCATGGGGAAAGAGTCTCTTTTCAAAATTAACTTAAAAATTTGGTCTGGGAAAGGAGCCCAGTGCTGAGCTAGGGAGAAAAGCAGGAGTGAAACAATTTTCCTCCTAAAACTAAGAGATTCAAGGGCTGGGAGGGCAGAAGAACAATAAACTCTTCAGGGAAGAGCTCAGCAACATGCTGTTGGGATTTTGATTCCCACCTTAAAACAGGTCTTTATGCCAGTCTCTGCTGCCTACTTGTTAGATGTTTACACAGACAGCTTCACACCTTCCCCACGATGCCCCTTGTGCTGGTGAGGAATGGCCCACCACTGATGGTACTGCTTTGTTGTTCACCTTCTGCCGTGATGCTCACAAATAAGGATGGGCCAGCAAGAGGCCACTAACCGCCTCGAACTGCCAGGGACGCTGATCTGACTGCTCTCCTTCCTCACCTACCTTTCCTCCTAGCTGCACGCACAGTTTCTGTCCACAGCAGCCAGTGGATGTCTCAAAATGGCGTCACAGCTGAAATCAGAAGAGAAGAAGACAGGGAGGTTTAAGGCATAAAATGGTGGGGGAGGTTGTCTATGGTGCACAGTCAGAGGAAGAGGGCAATGACTGGGAACTGTGAAGCACTCAAACATACTCTGGGTGATAAGGACAGGGACTGGTTCTAGTTTGTACAAAAACTTGCACAGTGGGAGTCCAACAGAGACCTTGTAAACCATGAAGTACAAATGTAGTGCATAAATTTGCATTAAATTAATAAAATCCAAAGGCTACATCCTTTGGCACTTTATCACAGCCTTCAGACTCAAGAGATCTCTGTTAATCTTCAGGCTGTTAGAAACAAGCACAGTGACAGCAGAAGTAGAATACATTTAGAACCGCAGTACAAGGCAATGTTTTTAATAATGCAAGTGATTAACTATTGCAATGGGTTATTTAGAGAAGTGCTGAAAGCTCCAACACCTTCATTCTTTAAATCAAGAGATGCTTTTTTAACACAATAACAACTATGATAAAATAATTGATGCTTCAAATGTAATGGCCTTTGTTTTACAGATTGTCAGTTTTCAGAGCCACAACAGCTCTTTAATACCTTAAATCTGTTTTGGACAGGAAAGTTGCTTGCTTCCATGCTTTTCTTCTAGGTATTGTTACTGAATTTTTAAAATTTGTTTGTTTGTTTGTTTGTTTCCAAAAATGCATTGCATTTCAGTCCATGCTGAGAGCTCACTGTGCTAGGTGCTGCCTGAAACCAAGGTGTGAGACAGCTCCTGACAGTCTGCATCCACAGGAGACTGATGGGTGGGAACAAAATCAGAGGTACAGACTTCTTAGGCTTGCATCATCTCAGAAGAGGGAATGAGAAAGCCATAATCCTTGAGAAAGCTAAACCTGCTGCCAGGATCCAGAGGCTTTAATCAAGAGGCAAGATAGCAGCCACACCCAGGACTGCCTGTCTCCAGTAACATCATGGTGGTTTGGAACCAAGGAGTGGGAGGAGTGAGACTGGCATTAAGGGTTTCGCCAAACCTGATAGATGGAGGTGAGCTTCCAGCCATGCTCCCTGGCTCCAGTGCCCTCTGTGTGGCTTGGATTGGCAGTGAAGATGCCCACATGGAGCCCTTCCCAACAGCCAAAGCAGAGAAGCAGGCCCTGCAAAGGTGTGACTTGCATCATCCTACATGGCCCAACAAGGACAAGATGGCATCCTCCAGATGTGCGTCTGTCTCTGTGCTGGCTGTAAGGCGAGCCCAGGATGTCCACAGCTGGTCAGACAAACCTTGGGCAGGACTTAATGTACTCCTGCCACCATAGGGATTTAGCCTGTGAAAAATCAAGTGTGTTGGCTGTGTGAGGGAAGAGCAAGCAGGTCTTCCTCCATGCTCTTTTCAGGCCTTGACTTTGCTACTGAAATAAGTATTGCAACTGCTGCTAGACGTAAACATAACAGCATATTTTCCACATGTGTTACTTCTTGGCCAGTACTGCCTGGGGAAAGATTCAGATGTGAAAAACATAATCACCAGTCCCAGGATCCTGCTACTGCCTTGAGTACAGGGCACAGCTTCTGCCCTCAGAGTTCACAGAACAGTATTGGTGTACAATAGCCAGGACAAAGCACTGCCGCTAAAAAACAAAAGCAGCAGTGCCTTTAGTCACACTAACTGACAGCAGGGTGGATGGAAGCACCGGCCCTAAATTAGTGCTTTAAACAGGTGGCTGGTTGGGACTGCAGGTTAAATAACAAGTGCAAAATCTAAAGTCTCTGGAGAGCAGCCCTGGGAGCCTCCTGATTTCAAAAACTGCTTAGAATAAGAGAAAAGTTGGACTTTGCGGCATCTCTTCTGGGATCTGCTGCATAACTGTCTGACTTCACCTTCTTGGGAGAAGGTATTAACTCATCTGTGCCTGTGTCACACTTGTCACACAGCAGCCAGTCCCCAAACATATGGTTCATCAAGTGATATTCAAGGTGCACTCAGCTTCAGTGCTGTAGTGTCTCATTTCTCGATCTCCCTCCACGCAGTAGAAGTCAAGATCTCAAGTTAGGTATTACAGTTTCCCAAAGGATGCAGCAGAACAGAAGTCATAGAAGCCTGCCCATTACACAGGGACCCTCATAAGACAGACAGTCACTAATGACAAAATATAAGACTTCAGCACTGCTTTGCAAAGAGAATTAAAAACCTTCATATCCTCAAGATCCATAGCCATGAATCCTCTCCTGGCTGCAGGTACTCAAGGAAAGGTAACTTTGTTTGTTCTCTCTAGTTTGTTCTCTCTTTGTTTGTCTCAACATCTAGGAGATTGAGGTTTTAGTCTTTCCTCCATCAAGAGGCAGGAGAGGTTTGGGATCAACTATCTCACTGCCGTAACAGTGCTCCACTCACTGTCCTGCTGCCCTGAGCTGCTTGCTCTTGAGCTTTGCACAAATAGTCACCTATTCACAAAGTCAGAAGGCGAAACACCTTCTGCCCTTTAGTTCTGTAGTGAAAGCACAAGAGCGAAAGACTCGTGGTCCAGCCTGGACTATGCTGCTTACAGAGCCTCCGAGCAGCCCCTGTGCCTGTGCCACAACACCATGCTCTCCATCTCCTGTGTGCAGCATCCAAATGAACAGGAACCGCCTGGAGAGCACCCCAGCCCTCTACCCTTCCCCAGCACAAGGCAGTGCATAACCACTCCACATTTCTAACTGAACATCCTTACACCTTAGTGCTTTGAAGCCTACCTAACACAGATTATAGATCTCATAGCTGGTAAAGACTGCAGGAGTTGGAGTTGTTGGAGTAGGCAGGCTCCAACACAATGAAAACTTGAAGGGAGGAGAGATGCGAATAGTGCTGAAAGCACATTCATCACACGCCAGACATTCCTGTGCAAGCCCTACCCCCACGGGCACCAGCTCCATCAGCGCTTCTCTCTGCAGCCGCTCATCCAACCAATGCTGTGGTGGGACTCACCACTGGCAGAACGTAGCACCTTGCAGAGGATGAAAATTCCTCCCTCTATTCCTGCTCAAAATTTTCCCTGCAAGGATAGAATCATAGAATCACGGAATGGTTTGGGTTGGAAGGAACCTTTAAAGGCCATCTAGTCCAACCCCCTGCAAGGAGCAGGGACATCTCCAACCAGATCAGGTTGCTCAGAGCCTCATCCAACCTGGCCTTGAATGTTTCCAGGGATGGGGGATCAACCACATTTCTGGGCAACCTGTGCCAGTGTTCCACCACCCTCACTGTAAAAGATTTCTTCCTTATGTCCAGTCTGAATCTACCTCCCTCTATTTTGAAACCATTACCCCTGTCCTATCACAACAGGCTCTGCTAAAGAGTTTCTCTTCATCTTTCCTATAAGCCCCCTTTAGGTACTGGAAAGCCACTATAAGGTCTCCCTGGAGCCTTCTCTTTTCCAGACTGAACAGCCCCATCTCTCTTCACTGTTCTCATAGGGCATAGGATGGCAAAACAAAATAACTAAAATAGTACTGGATAGGAGCAATGAGGTCAAGCTGCTTCATGTGCATGTTTTTGCTCATGAGCACCATGGGCTGCAGGGACAGGCATGAGATGTGGCTGCTTGTACCGTGCTCAAGACAGGCGACAGGCCAAGAAGAACAGGAAAGGGAGGGAGGGGAACGTAAAGTTCAGTTTAATTTACTAATCCTCAGCAGCAGTGATACAGAAACAGGCAGAATCTTGCCAAGACAAGGCATGTCTGCAGATGCATTTGCAGCACACACCTTCTCGCTGTGCCCTGAGTCTACAGGGGAGCATGCAACGCCCTGTTCAAAAGGCCTCCTGCTTCTGGAGCTCCGTGTTCAGCTGAAGGAACTAGCCACCACACAACCTGAACCAACCAACTCTGCTAATTGTGTTTTGATACTCTTAACCAGCACAAAACACTCACACTTCAGCTGAACCCCTCCTGCCCCTCTGTTGAAGCCACAAAGCACAAAAAGAAGCAGGAAAGAAAGAAATTTTGGCAGGCTCACCTCAGCTGAGAAAGGCTTCTGTAAGGCTTCTGTCACCATTAATAACTGATCTTGTTGGGGAAGCCTGCCTTATTGCTAGTCTGTGTCCCACAGCAGGACACAGTGTACAAGTCTAGCTCAAACAGAGGTCTACGAAGAGAGGCTGAGAGAGCTGGGGTTGTTCAGCCTGGAGAAGAGAAGGCTCTGAGGAGACCTTATAGCGGTCTTCCAGTACCTAAAGGGGGGTCTATAACAAAGCAGGATAGGGACTTTTAAAAAGGGCATGTAGTGTTAGGAAAAGAGGTAATGGCTTTAAACTGAAAGAGGATAGATTTAGGTTAGGCATAAGGAAAAAAATATTTACTGTGAGAGTGGTGAGGCACTGGCATAGGTTGTCCAGAGAAGTTGTGGATGCCCCATCCCTGGAAGTGCTCAAGGCCAGGCTGGATGGGGCTTTGAGTGACCTGGTCCAGTGGAAGGTGTCCTTGCACATGCGGGGGGTCCCTTCCAATACAAACTATTCTATGATTTTGTGATGGTTCTGATTGTAAAATTACACAGCAAAGCCCTCTGGGCTTTCTAAACAATACAGGCAATCAAATTTCATAGCCTGCTGTTACATGGGATATTGCATCTACAAACCACAGAGCCAAAACCTTTGGTCCAGTATCTGTGTTTTCATAAAGAAGAAAATCGACAGGACTTGAGGAGAGGGGGATACATTTTCAAGGTTCCCAGGCTAGTGACAGTGCTGGGAAGAAAATATCAGTTTCCTGAGCACCAGCCCTCTGCCCTCTGCATTGACACAGCCCCAAAAAAAGCAAAAGGCTCCCTTGAGGCCTCAGCAGCTAAAATACTGTGAATTTGCAATCAAGAGCTAAGAGAGAATCAATCTGGTTGATCTCTCTTATGTGTCAGGAGTTCCTTGTTTTCCAAGCTGTTGTTCTTTGTTTTCATGTGAATCAGCTTCTGCCCACGTCTGTAGGAAACAATGCAAGACTCTTTCAAAGCCAGAATTGCCTTGCTACTGGGCAAACCCTTTGCACACTGTGCTAGTTCGGTAACTAAAGGATAACTAAGGATAACTAAAGGTTATTACAGTTGTTAAGTGAGCTCACCACCGGCTGATACCTGCTAGAATCCTCTCAGGTAGGAAAACCTGATACATTCATATGGCATCTTTGGAACAGGTGGGCATTGATCCTATGGCTGAACTTCTCTTCAATGAGTTTGAGCACTGCACTACTGAGACATTGCTGAAAAGGAACCTGAGTTGGGTTTTAACTTGGTCAGGATGACACTTAGGTGTTTTACTCTTCTTATAAACTCTTCCTTGTGTTCCTGGTTTGGACACTCAAGATAAATCAGGAGTGTCTGTGTTTTCACAATGACTGCCCTATCCCTTACAGCCCCATTTATAAAAAGTACTTAGCCACATCTTGAAGCTTTCAGTAACAGAAAATTTAAATCCAGAAGGATCTCATGTAACCTAACCTCATCTTTGGAACAAAATGACTTATATTGTTTTACCATGTAACCTCAACATCTTCTGCCTGTCTTTGTAACACACTAATGTAATACAGGGCAGGATTTTCTGAGATTGCCCAAGACAAGCGAGTGAATCACCTCCCAGGTGAACCTCTCTCACTGTCCCTTAAACAGAAAAGGAGCCTTAAAGATTTGCCTAGACCAGACACCTCACTTACCTGGAGCCCTGTGAGAGTAATCCTAAAGTTAAGGAAGAGCAGCACATAAATTGAGGACTGACTCAGACAGAAAATATTGATAAAGAGCTAAAGCAGAGAAAAAACTTGTAGAGCAGTATGAGTACTAGCTCCTGATGCTACTGCTAAAAGTTACAGCTGCAGCTGGCTCTTACAGAGCGTCTCCACTCCATTCCGTCTGATAAGCTCACTTCTGGAATACTTTACTGGTTTCTCTGTTCCACATCTACGTGGAGAAGACAGAGGGAAGATGAGCAAGTCCAAAGCCAGAGCCATTGTATTGCGTGGATGGCCAGCCCTTCCTTCTGTATAACGCTGTTTTTTCAGAGTCTGCGCGCCGTGCTACTGAGACTCCTCCCAGCCAGGCTGAGTCATCGTCAGCCAGCATTAAGAAAAGGATAAAATTAGCTTAGCTATTAGTAGAAATGTTTGTCTAATAAATAAAACAGTGCGACATTTTTGCTTAACAGTGGATGCAACCATAGACAGAGGTATGTCCTGGCTGCTTGCCTAGATGTAAATACTGCATGGCTAAAATTATTTGCTTTGTCCAAGCTCAAAAAAAAAAAAAAAAAAATTGGTTCGGTAGAAACAAGAGAGCCTCCATGGAGCTGAGCATGCATCCAAGACTGCAAGGCCAGGAAGTGTGAGCTGTGTGCGTCTTGGGGCGGCACTCGTTCCTCCAGCACCCTCCTTCCCCACGTCCCCGAGTGCCTTTCGGTTGACATCACGTCTCACGTTGAAAGAGCACTGGGATCTCAGCAGAGAGCTGTGCGCGTGGGGAAGCAGATAGAAAAAGACAAAGTAAACAGAACACACATTCAAAACCAGTATGACAGACCTGCAGCACTGGTCCAGCCCGTTTAATGGCTGTCAAAGGAACCACAGTCTGCACGGTTTGAGGAAGGTTGTCGCTGCCTGGGTAGGACCCAAATCAGGTCCTCACCGTGTGCCTTTTCTTGCAGGGAATTCCTGATGACTTCCAGGATTTTTCCTCTGTTGTGAATAGGTTACAAGGTTTTTCCCTCACTGCAACAGGAGTTCGCACCTGCTAAATCCAATTGGGACCTGAGCACCAAAGACATAAAAGAAGACAGCAGCCCAGGGGATGGGATGGAGCACAGAAGCAGAAAACTGGAGAGACAGTGCAGTGAGAGGTGGCAGGGACGATCTTAAGGGCCAGGACAACCTTGTGAGCATTGAGAAGCAGCAACACCGGGTTTTTACAGCCCCACGGCAGCAGGGAGGGTGTGACAGAGAGCTAAACAGCACAGGATGGCCTCATCGGAAAGCAGCCCCTGCTGACTCACCGGCTGAGTCACAGGCTTGCCCAGCCTCTATTCTTTTCCCAATCAAGGAAACAGCAACTTCCCACAAACTTCTTTTGAGGCCGCTGTTGGGATGCTGAGCATTCCTGCACCAAGCCTCTACTCTTGACAATTCCCTGTGCCCTTCCCTGTCTGTAACCCAGCGGGACACATGATCCTTCAAAGCACACGGTGTCCCAAGGGAGGAAGTGTGCCGCAGCCTCTCCGAAACAGAAATGGGATTTACTGCTGCTCAGCCCATAAAGCTGTGCTCTGGACGGCAAAAGACAGATTCTTACAGGAAGGGAGGCAAGGGGAGAATTCAAGCCGGGAGATTTCCATTTTGGCACTGAACCTCTGCCCTGCTGGGAGAAAATGCTCGTGTTCACGTTACCACGCTAATTTGAAAGAGGAGGTTGCATGCCCTGATGCTGTACTTTAAGGGTGGATAGAAGATAGCCTTTCACTCTACAGTGGGAGACTCAAAAATTCAGGAAAGAAAATTGCCTTGACTAAATTCCCATCTGGATTCAGAAACAATCAGGGGAAAGCAACAATTCAGAGTAATGTTACAGATGGAAGATAGCAAAGAGTATACATAAGAAATTTTAAGGAACGGAAAAATGACACAGGAAACAGGGAAAAAACCCTGCGTTGGCAAGGCTATGAGGGAGTTTTTAAAGTCCATTAGGAACATAAGCAATTTTCATAATACTACAGGCCAAGAAGTAGATGAGAAAAACATTAACAAGGTTCCAAACAGGCACAAGGTTTCTATAAATGTTTCTGTTCTCTTTCAGGACGCGATGTCTTTTGCAGTCTTGCAATAATCTCAGAGGCGGACCAGGACTTCTGAGAGATCTGCATCCTAGAGCACTGAGATAACCAAAAATGTTGGTCTCCTGGTGTGATCCACAAGCACATATAAAATTGCACTGAGAATATGTACAGGTAACATAAAGAATTTGGGATGGTAACTAAGAGGCCATGCCAGTGACACCAGCAAGGAATTTATTTTCAAGACAGATGCCTTTAACACAGCCAAACACATTTACTCCTCTCAGCTCAAAGACTACATGGAATTTTCTAATCCAGAAAGCAACAACTCTGAGAATTATTCAAAAGCCACCACAGACACGCACCTGGACTCAAGCACCCCGTGTAGTAGTGTGGGTAAAAAAGCCGGTGTGAATCTCAGGTAGACGAACAACCGTGTAGAAGGCTGGGGGAGGAGAGTGATTTTATCTCTCTAGTTCACATTAGTGGAACTGATGCTAAAACAGTTCTTATATTTTTTTAATGCTGATAAAACCAACATAAAAGAGAGTGGGAGGAAGGAAATGATTCTAAGAGACTAGAAGAGTTCAGTCTGCTTACCTTATCCAAAGGCAGTTGCAAGACTAGATTACAAAGCGTAAATACCTGGTGAGAAAACAGGCTTTTAAAATTACCAGAGAGGCACAACAGGCACTCGTGGTTGGGAATAAAGCCAACTGAAATTAAAAATAAGGTACAGTTTTAAACTGTGAGGATAATTAATCACTAGAGGAAATGATCAAAGGCAGAGGTGACTTCTGCTTTTCATGTTTTCCACGCAGTACAGAATACCTTTCTAAGAGCTGCCACAGCCAAATTGCTCAGCAGAGGAATAACTGAAGGTGCATCCACGGTGCCAATTACTGTGTGCAAAGAGATCCAAGGCTTGGTGTGCCACAGGAAGAAAGAAGTCTTCAGCCTTGAGCCACAGGAAGAAAAAAGTCTTCAGCCTTGAGCTCTTTCATTATTAGAGCAGCCATGGGAAGGGGGAAGACCTGGGGTTTTGTCATTGTCTGGTTGTTTACATTATCTGATGACATTTTAATGCATAATCCGGGGATCCAGGAACTCCCACTTGCTGCCTGCACCATTCAACTTGACTGGTGCTCCCTTCTACATACATGCTCTTTTTCTTGATGAATCTTTAATCCCTTCCCTTACGCTCAGCTAGTCAGCTTCAAAAACACAGGGAGAACATCCCTAATATCCAAGCAGCCAAGAACTGCCTGACCGGCGGGGCAAATCTCCACATGCAGGGTCAGCCCAGCTCAGCAAAGGGCTGTAGGATGTGCCCTGGAGGGGCTGAGAGGCTGATTGTGATACCTGTGAGTGCTGGACATGCTCAGAGAATAATTATTGGAGGAAAGATCTCGAGCACTTGAGCTGGGGGATATACCTTAGGCCCCAGTGAGAGCATGATGCTAAACTTCTTAGACCTAAACTAATTCCAAACAAATTCAAGATTGGTCAAAACTCAGCATGTTTAGAGATCTTTAAACCCAAAAGTTGTGCAGCTGTAAAGGTTAGGTGCCTCTTCAACAAGACTAAGTAGGGATTTTCAGGAGTCTGGACTTGGGCACCTCCACTCCACCAATATCTTTCTTTAGTGCCCAAGTCTTCTAAGGAAACCAAGCCCTCAACCATAAAACATGTCTGTAGCCATTTTTACTTCATGTTGATACACACCAGTTGGGGGAAGGGAAGCAACTTGGGGTTGTGGGGGACAATTTTGGCCAAAGACACTAAGCCAGTCCTTTAGTATTTGAAGAATCATTGTATCTGTTCAGAGCAGGGACTGTGCTAGGTTTTATAGTGCTCATCTTCAAGTAATCCTCGGCACAGGGAATGCTTGATACCTTTTGCCAGCTGGATATTACAACTGAACGTAGGCATTGCCTTCAGGACAGGTTACTGAGCAAAACACAACAGGCTGCTGCACGACAGTCAAATTAGCATAACAGTTCCTTCTGATTTAAATCCACAGATTTACAATCTATCCACCACCATAGGATGATGCACTGATTTCAGGCTGCTGTGATCCATAGCCCGACAATACTGAATTCCCAACTGTCCAGCTGGGAAGCCAGACTCCTCTGTGAGGTTTGATCCTGAGTCTAAACTGCCTGTAGCGAAAGAAATCATAAACCCTTTTCACAGGGTGCAGGCTGAGGCTTACAGATATGAAAATGCAATGGTGGATGCTTGGTTACTGACAGCTGTAGCTCTCAGGAAATGGCACAGTAATTATTGTTACTACTTACCTGACTTCTGAGTGAAGCTTGACATTTGTGACAAGTTGCTTAAAATAACTGGTTTCTCTGTAAACCAAGGCCCCGCTTCTTCCAAGGGCTTTCTCTGATGGTTTGCTGACCCAAAGGGTGTAATTTACACTGTTGCTGTAGCTCTCTGGATAGTGGTATCTTTGGGGACCTCTTGTGGGCTCTCTCCTAAATTGCACGCTCAGGAAAATGTTTCCGTGTAATTTGTAGGTACGTAAAAGAGCCTTTTACTTAATATGCCCTCACGTGGATTCACAGAAGTTTGACAACAAGATGCATCTAAAAGCAAACGTAAGAGAGAAACTGCATTTTAAGAGGGGAAATTTAATGCCCGAGTGATGCTCATTTACACTTTGGCTTCTTTACAGAGACAGCAATGAATAAACATTATAAAAGAGTTCTTTTGTAAGGGGCTTTGGGGCTTGCTGACTGACAGGCTTAGGCTAATGTTGCTAATACAGCTTTCTAAGCAAAGAGAACGACTGAGAGGTATTCCCTCTTCCTCCAGCTGCCTTGTTCCTGTCTTTCCCCATTTTCTCCACAAAGATCCCAACCCTATCCCTTTAACCTCTTTCTTCTCTCATGGCTGTTCCCTCATCGCTCCTCACACTGACACCCAGGGTGAGCACTCTGAAGCCATGAAGTGCTGTTTCACATAACTAACCCACCACCCTTTTCCAAGCCTCCTACAAGCGAGCAGCCTCTGGGCAGACTCCTCCGGGATACGCAACTTGGAAGTATACTCAGGAGCTAACTTGTGAGAGAAGACCCGTCACACCAGGACGTTACGGTTAGGGATGCAGTATGTTCTGAGGCGCTCTCTCTCTCTCTGTGTCTACTTGTTCCCTGGCTTCCCCGCACCGTACCGCTGAGAGCCCCCACGGCCTGCACAGAACGGCCGAGGGGAGGCCTTTTCTGCGCAGGACCAGTGCAGGGCTACGGCCTAGCAGCACCTCAGGGCAAGGCCCTCCTCCAGGGCAACCCTGGGCCAGCAGAACGGGCACCCCAAACTTCCTGTTCCGAGTTGGGCCCGCCTGACTGCGCTCTGAGGAGGACGAGGAGGAGGAGGGTAGCACGAAGCCGCCATTGCTACGGAGGCACCAACGCGCCCACTTCCGCCTCGGTAGCCATCATGGCGGCGCGCCCCTCCTCCCTCACGTGACAGTCCCGCCAGCGCTCTCTATGGTGGGTCCTCCTCCGGCGGCCGCTCCCGCCGCCTTCTCTGTGGTTCTCGCGCGGTGCCTTGTGGGCGCTTGGCGGAGTGATGGTGGCGGCCTAGGGCCTGGTTGCGCAGGGCTGGGAGGAGGCTGCGGTGTGAGTACCTGGGGAGGTGGTGAGGGGTGGGGGTGTGCCTGGCAGGGCTGTGGTGGGGTCCTTGAGGGGGAGAAGGGCGGCTCTGGGGCACGGGATACTGTAGGGGTCCCTGTGTGGGGCCGGGCCGGGGCAGTTCGACGCCGGGCCGAGCCCAGTCGGTTTTCCGTGGGTAATAACCCCTGCGCGGCCAGGCCGACCTTCGTGTCGCACCGAAGGAGTTTCTGCAGAGCTGTGTTTCTGAAACTGAAGAGGTCGGGGTGGTGCTCCCTGAGTGGTTTCAGATTGAGTTTGGGTCCTTTAAGGCCAAGCCACTACGGCCTGACTCCCGAAAGAAACAGAGACGGTTCCCAGGGGATTTGCTGAATTGAAATTCACCCGAATTCATGGATCCCCCTGTTACATGTAATTAGCACAGATCTCAGAGCAAGTGGCTGTCTTGGATCATAGGTCTGGCAGAGTCTGTACCGAGGCAGAGTTAAAATGTCTTTCTGAGCTCCAGCTGACTTGCACGGCATCACTGAAAAGTGTCAGCAATCCTTGGTCAAGCTAAGGCTTGTTACTGTCTCACTTCTTTTTAAAGGTGTTCCTGTCTGTTAATTTTGTTTTCTGAGTGGTAGTTCAGTGGCAGTAACTGCGTTCTGCCTGATGGGATGTTACTTTATAATTTTAGCAGTAAAGTCGTATGTTTTGTGATCTCATTAAATGTGAAGAAATAATGAGTAATGCACCAGAGCATTAAATAACTTTTACTTCTGTATCACAAAAATATGTCAAGCAATGTCATGGCTTTTTCTTTGCTTTTTAATGTTCTTTGATATATTCTCTTGTCATCCTAATGTGTCATCTTGTCACCCTCATCCAGCCTTCTGGTTGGTAGGACTGGTGCCTCTGTACCTGTATCTCTTTTCTGTCTTAAATATTTTTAGTCTGTGTTTAGCGGATGTGCATGTCTTGGTGAAGCAGGAATGAGCATAGTGTCAGGTAGCAGATTTAAGATGATGCTGGTTGATCCTGCAGGGTTTTTTGGCATTGGTTAACTGTCTTAAACTCCTGGCACAGTGGTTTAGGATCGCGGTTTAGGGTCTCCAGCTCCTGTGCAGCAGCGCTGAGTGCAGTACATGTGGACAGGGTGTCTGCATGGCTGAGGCTGGTTGGGGTTTGTTTTGCTCCTTTGCCACAGAAGAGTTGATAGTAGCTATTTTGGACATCAGCGAGTTCATTTTTTAGGACATGCTGGCGGTATGTGAGCTCCTGCAGTTTCTAAATGAGAGCTGGTGAAAATTTCTACGTTTATCTGAACTTTTTAAATTGCTCTTTGTTTACATAAGGGTAAAACTGTCAGCCTTGTACTACCAGGGAAACGTGAACCCCAGCCCCTCCGAAGGGTTTGCTGGCCAGCTGGAGCTCTGCACGGGTCGGTCCCAAAGGACTGTGCTGCAGCGGTAATGACAGTGCTGTGCCCGTACCAGAGAACTGAACGGCGCCGTGATGAGGGCTGGAGCGTTCTAGTTGTGTGAACTTCATCAGTATTTAATTATCAACACTATCCTAGGCATGCTGTGGTCTGTGTCAGCTAGCATTTCTGGTGATGACACCTAGATACAGTTTGGGGAATAATGGAGGAGTCTTTCCCAGTAAGCTGTCATTTTTGGCTGTCATTTTTCAGGAGGGGAAAGAGTTTAGTTACAAGACTGTACCACTTGCCTTAAGGGCAGGAGACTGGCTCCTGGGCAGTTTTATTTACTTTATAAAGGTTGCTTCACGTTCTTGTTAGAGTCTGTATCATTTTTCAAACATGTTGGAAAGGGCTTTATTTTGAAAATTTGAATCAATTCTGTCAGTTCTGCCGATAAAAAGCCCCTTAAATTTCAAGGGTCACGACCCGAGTGGTAGCTGGTATTCTGTAGTGGGACTTGTTATTGCTTCTTCAGTTCCAGGAACAAAGTAGCTTCTGGTGAATGTCTTTCACTGTAAGCTGTGGTAACGACTGTGCTTATCCCTTGGTTCTGTAGTAGTTAACATGACGACAGCAGCGAGGCCAACATTTGAACCTGCGAGAGGAGGAAGAGGAAAAGGTGAAGGAGACTTAAGTCAGCTGTCCAAACAATATTCCAGCAGAGACCTTCCTTCTCATACTAAAATCAAATACAGGTTAGTACTGGCTTTTTCAGTCTTACTGCGAAACAGTTTGGGAATGACTTTTTGTTATGAGCAGTAGTCTGGAATATTTCACAATAGATGTTGGTGTGCTTGACCCTGAGCAGACACCAGGGATTGTGCAGCAGTGCTGAATGAGTGGGCTGAAAGTGTGTCAAAAACAGATCTAGGAGATCAAATGCATTGCAAGTTATTGGAGAGGTTTAATTTTAGTGGTATTTAGTACTGCTTATGGAAGTGAATCATCAGAAGAAGGTGAGCTTTGGAGACAAAATGTTTCAGGCAGTGGAGTGGAAGTAAAATCATTGGGAACAACAGAAGCTGACAGAGTCATTGAGGGTGCTATCACTTGCACAGCAAGATGGGATGAGAGGAGTAACGTTGAGCAGGTCTTAAAAGCAGAAAAATCACATCATGTATTTGGCAAAGGACCGTGGGAAAGGGGCAGTAAGAGAAAGCAGGAAAATCATGAGTAGCACTCAGGCAGTAGTACGTATTGGAAGAGCTGCTGTTAAACACTGCAAGTGGTTCATGGAGGTCCTGGGGGAGGAAACTGTTTTCATCAGTATGAAAGATAATGGGATCTTATGAATATTTTCCTTTGTTTGAAATGATTAATAAATCTTCGTTATACCTTTGAAAGATAAAACTAAATGTGCAGTCTATGTCATATGGACACCTAGAATTTAAATGAAATGTGTCAGCCTAAAAATGTTTTTTTTCGTCTAAGTAATGTTACTCATCAGTGAAATTACTGTTAAGGTTTTGTATTTCCACTTTTTTTTTTGTGCAGAAGCTTACCCTTTCACCCCTTCCTTCTTGTCCTTTTGGTTTTGAAGAATACTTATGGATAAGGAAATTGGAGTATTTTGGAGAGTACCAAAATCAATAGCACGAAAAGTGCTGTCAAATGTTTGTTGTTATGACAAAAATTGTTGGTGGTTTGTTTCTTATACAAAAGTGGGGTTTGGAACACCAGTCTGTTGCTTTGAAAGAAGTGTGTGAGGATAAATATGTGTAGAAATATACAATGTATGTTTTAACAAATCCTTCCGTCTGCGTGGGAGAGATGGAGAAGGCATCAAGTGTCTTCTGTTCTTTCTCCCAAATACCTAATACAAAGTTGTTTTGTTAAATTGCCAGGACTGCATCGTTTCAGGAAAAGTTCAGTGTTTCAGTCCCGCTCATGTTCCCTTGAATGACACAGGATTTGGGAGGATTTTGCAGCTATATCAAGGTTCAGGTTTTTAATTGAAAAAGCAAATGAAATACCTCATCATAAAGACAGGCTATGCAGACAATATATTTATAATGGCTCAAGTCCGGGTTTCTTCCAGGCGCTCTTATTTCCAGCACTGGGTTCACAGAAGGGTGAAAGGAATTGCTGCTTGTTTTTATTCATTAGTTCTTTTAAAGATTTCCACAGAAAATTCAGCACTCTCTAGGTGGAACTTAGTGTGACTCAAATAGTCAAGACTCAAGAAGTCTGTTGCTTTTGGCCAGTGTGTGTAATATAAAAGAGGGAAAAAGATATATTTGCAATATGTTTTACTAAAGCTAGTGTTTTGCCTGTTCTCCCAATGTTGGTTTTTTTATTGTCGTGGGAGACTATCTGATATGTCTCTTGGAGGGGAAAAGGTTTATGAAAAGTATGTTTTCGTCTTGATCTTATCTATAAGCGTTAGAGACTGTGTTTGCAGCAGCAACTTGGGATGAGAAACAGCAAGGAGAGTTGGCCATAGTGCTGCTGAAAGTCTGCTAGGACAGTGGGCTTGGACTGCTGGGGAACAGAAGATTTAGACATAGCTACAAGAGGTGGATGTGGTCATCCTGGTTTTGCAGGAATTTATGCAGGGTCTTTTCGTTAATTTGGGAGCAACTGGAAGAAGCACGTGTGTGTGACATTGTGTGTCTGTGTGTGTGTAATACATACCGAGAAGGCGGCTGATGAAGGGACAATAAAGAAACTTGTGTCTACGTGGTGCCCAGTTCTTACTCTTTATATTTACCAGTTCACTCCAGGATTTATTGACCTCCTTCAAAAGTTGCTCCCAGCTGCACACTGTCAACTTCATCTTTTTCCCCCGTCTCATGTTGTTTTAGACAGGCCACTCAGGATGCTCCTGAAGAGGTGCGTAACCGTGATTTCAGAAGGGAGCTGGAGGAGAGAGAACGCGTTGCTGCAAGAGAAAAGAATAGAGACAGACCAACCAGAGGTAAAAACAAAGAAACAAAAAATCTTAGTATCGTTGTGTGGCATTGCTCTTGCACAAATCTCAGTGTTGTAAGAACTTTGCAGGTTGCAGACAGCATGTCATGAGAGTAGAATTCAGGATATTGGTCTGATAGTTCGGAGCTGTTGACCTGCAAGGGAATGTCCGCTGGCTTTCATGCTGGCTTTGTGCTAGCAAAAATCTAGGCCAGCCAGTAGAAAAGTATAGGCCATCATGCAGGCCAGCTGATACAGTGTGATTGTAATGAATTGGCAACCAGTAAAGGGCTTTTCTTGTCCTTGGACAAGCGGGACAGGAAGGAGAAGGGGAATGACTCATCTTCTGGCGTTACAGTACCGGTGTAACAATAAAGCCGTTTTTGAAGTGTGTGATTCTGTTCAGGTAGGTGATAATTAAAATGAAAATCAAAGGGCTTTTTGATAAATACTCATTTTTAATATTAACGCTTAGAATTTGGGTACTTCAGTTTTAGGTGTGAAGGTATTGGGAGACTTCCAAATTTGCAGACAAAAGCAGATGTAGTTTGGACCAAACTAAACAACCGTAACGCTTTGGGGTGGTCCTCAATGGGAACCCTCCAACCAGATATATAGGATAAGGATATTTCTACACGGCTCTTTCTCCTGCTGTTCGTTCTTCTTGAAATGATGAATTAAAAAACCTTCGGAGGCCAATTTGTAAGTTTGAGGATGTTATTGCTTCCCTTGAGGATATACATGCAGGGGAGGAAATAGCATGGGCATTAAGATTGAGAAATGAGGAAGAAGTAAGCATAAGCTTGTATCTCGTACTCTAATGCAAGACAAGTTGTTTGTGAAGGTTTTTGCTTTCTGACTTAAGATGCTGTTAAATGAAGTGACTTAGTCACTTTTTTTTTTTTTAAATCTTGTGCCATAGAACACACAACATCATCCTCTGTGTCTAAGAAGCCTCGGCTAGACCAGATTCCTGCAGCAAATCTTGATGCAGATGATCCACTTACTGATGTATGTATCTTTTTCTGTTTTCTTTCCTTTCATTGTCCTGCCTTCAGGATTTTCTGTTAATAAAGTATGCACTCTTATTTTACATCTGCTAAAGATTTAAGACGGGTTCCAACGTATTTTCCTTTCACAGTTACTCCACTGTGGTGGAAGTCCAGAGTGGTTCAGAGGATTCTGGTCCACGCTGCAATGGTATACTTGGAAAGCACACAAAAACTAGGGAACTGAAAATATCACTTAAAGTATGGGAAGTGGGTTGCTTTTTAGTTTCAGTCAACTACTGTATTAGTTAGCATTCCCCTAAGGGAGAGCTGCTGAGATACACTGTCTGCATGAGGAATGGATTCTTGGTCTTGGCTCATCTCCTCATGCTGGTGCGTAAGAGTTAGGTCTAAGGCTTGACAATAAGCTGCGGGTTTTTTTAATCCTGTTACATTTGGGCCCAGCAATATTGGATGGGGTGTTCAGGCGCACTATTGTAATGACTAGAATTACAATGATTAGAAAGTGATTGAGGACAGTTGTTGTCTAGAATCTGTCAGCTACATAGCATTTGAATTATAAAAAATTAATTGCAGTCACCCAAAAATCACAAACGTATTTTTGTCTTGACTTCACTATACAAGAGCAAATAAACCGGTTGTATTTGCTGCAGCAAACTGCAGCCTTAGGTGGGCAGACCAGAACTGCTCTGGGGGCTTTCTGTGATTTTTTTTTTTTTTTTTTTTTTTAATGAGAAGCATGTCCCTTCAATAACCTTCGGAACTAAAAGCTGGTTTTGTTAAATGAAATGAACGAGCTGTTTCTTGTTTCCATTTGTTGCTATTAGGAAGATGATGAAGATGAGGACTTGGAAGACAGTGATGATGATGACACTGCAGCTCTTCTGGCTGAACTTGAAAAAATCAAGAAAGAACGAGCTGAAGAACAGGCTCGAAAGGTGAAACCTCATCTATTAAAGGGATCTGTTTCTTGCAAACTGGTGTTTATTAAAACTGATGTGCCTTAAGTACTTACGATGAGTGAGAACTGGTAAACAAAGTAAGTGCCCTTCAGCTCTTCTCGAGTGGAGTCTGATGGATTTGGTTTTCTATCTAACTGTTGTCAAGATTTTTTTCTTCAGTAGACATACTGAACATTTTACTCACTGAAACATTTTATTCACTTTCCCAACACTTTGTAAAGGCGTTGAGTCAAGATAATCTTGCTTTTGTCAATCTTCTGTGAAGACAAGTATACCAAACCATGAAGTGGTGTAAGTGAGCTACCTGTTTTCCAGCGCAATTTCCTGTGTTAATTAGCTTTTATAAAACAGGAAATACCTTTTTTTTTTTTTTTTTTTTTTTTTTTTTTAGATCTGCATGGGTTTTTCTCTTTGCCTAGTAGTTGAAGTTATACATCTAGATTAAACAGCATAACTTGTCACATTTCAGTGTAGCAAGCTTGCATTAGGAAGGTAACGGTAGTAAATTGCAGCATAGACAAACAAGTGCACACTTTGTATGTTCCTGTGCAGAAAGCAGGAATGTTGTGATCGCTATGAAATTCTTCTGTTGTCACTAGAGGGTGCTAAAAGCTCTGGAGTATTTACTACAGCACTTCTTTCGTTTTGCTCTCTCTTAACTGGTGTTATTTTTAACCTTCATGGATGTTCTTCCCCCAGAAGCACGGTTTATAATGTCCAGTGCTATGTGCATACTGAATACATGCACACTTATCTGAAATGAATGAATTTGTTTCTTCCTAAAAATTAGTATGAGTTATTTATTTGCAATAGTGGACGCTACTGTGCACTCACTACCTACTCTGTTCATTCTTTCACTGGTTGGTGGCTGACAGACTCTTTTAAAAATTGTCATCTTCAGAAAATAGTGGGTGCTCTGCAGGTACTTGGAATTTTATTTTCCTGGGGTTTTTTGAAAGTAGGAAACGAAGACTATATTGATTGGAAAAGTGAAAACTAAGGTGGGGCACAGCCTTGAAAAGAGTCTTTGGGAGTAAGAGTCTCCTTAGAAAAGATCGCTTATGTATATTTGCCTTACGGGTGCAATCTCATTAGATGATGCCTTGTTTTATATGGCTTTGAAGTAAGGCATTACTGGCAAAGCATTTTATATCCATTTTATATAAATCCATTTTTCCTTCAGATATGTGGGATTTTATATTATGTATTGCAAACCGTAATGTAAACCTAATTTTGTAAGTAACCCTACATGAGTCATCCATCTGACTTCAGGGTAACATCTCATGTAGTCTGAATTGTGTAGTCGCTATTAGTCCTAATCCGCATACAGGCATGATTTGTCTGCTGAAATGGTGCTGCCTGTAGCGTGGGTAAAGCAGTGGCAAGGCAGAGGAAACTGCAGAGTGAATGCCTCTTCGCTCTTCTACACATCATTCTCAAATCTCTTTGCTTTTATACAGACAGATTAACGTGTCTCTGCGGTTTCTCAGAACATGCCAGGGTTCTTCTGTGACAACAGAAGAATTTCATAGAGAGCACAATGATCTGAAAAAAAAAAAACAAACAACCCCAGATTCTCATCTTTTGTTTCCAACTGGTGTCTCACCAGAGATGCATTTTAAAAGAAGCAGTCCTCCTTTTACAGCAACTTAGATACTGGGCACCAAAGCGAGGGGTGAAAACAGTTAACAAAAATAAAGTTTACTTTAAATGAAGTCTCAGAAATAATTGGACTACCATTTTAATAAAATAACTAAAATATCAGGAAAAAAATTACACATAGAACAAGTTTTGGATATATTACTGTATTCTAATCACTTCATGGTTCTGTCAACAGACTTAAAGTTTTTGGTTTGTTTTCTTACAGTTTTATTTCACCAAGTTTTTCTCTATAACTGAATATGCTACTTTGCCAGTGGTCCAAATAGATCATAGCTCTGTCCTGTGTTCTGGCCATGTCGCAGACTTTGAAATAAAACATTAGAAAATGAATCTTGATAGATATTAACCTTTTAACTTAAATTTTGAGGGTCTAACTAAAACTAGAACATCAAATCAGTCATTAAGAAGGAATTTCAATAAAGAGGCAAAAGCAGATGGTAGAGTATGTTTCTTCACTAAATGTTTGAGACATACTAGCAATACTTACCCTTGCCAAGGACTAATAATAATGTGCCATCCCTTGTGGGCAAAATGACAGCAAATCTGCATTCAGACGCTGCAGTTGTGATTACTTTGTACTTTTATTTTTTGAAGTTTCAATCAGTTATTTGAATCACTGTGCTGCGTTGAGTTAGTAATTTGCATAGGTTCAGATAACTGAGCTGAATCTCTGCTTTGTTAAGTTTGGTTCCCTGCTGCTAAAGGCAGTGCTGTCATAGTTTGTCATTCAAAAATTAGCATTTAAATAATGTTATGTGGGGTTTGTTGTCTTTTGTTTTTTTTTTTTTCTTCTTCTAGCCTTCAATGAAATGTGGGTATTTTAGGTTTTCCATCAGCTACTCAACATCTTTAAAGACTGAACAGGATATCTTACTTTAATACAAGGGAGTCGTTTCAGGAATTTCAGCATTTTCTGTAAAAGTAATCTTGCTCTGGGCAAAGGGGAGGAACTATTCTAAAAAAAAAAAATAACCATGGTAACAATAATGTTTTTCTTTCCTCTGCAGTCAGAAACAAATATGCCAAGGGACTGTTATTCTTACAGCAAGATAAGGAATAGTTGTTTAGTTAAGGTTAATATAGTTTTGCCCGCTTTATTTTTATTTTTATTTTTTTTTCCTCCAACTGTGATGCCACATGGTGAGTTCAGTGGTACAGTGGAGGCTTGCAGTGTCTCCACCTGCTTCCTCGGGGTATGGGACTACCTCTGCCAGTCAAGTCTTATTCCCCACACCCTAATATTCCAGTTCTATTGCCTCTGCTTCTGACACAGGGGTTGGTGTCTGATTTGTCTGGTGCAACACGCTGCCATTGAAAAGCACAGCACTGCTGTCTGTAGTGATGGAATAATCTGTAGCATGTTTTTTTGCTAAAACAGCTTAGGAAAGGGGTTGTATGCCTTATCTCGCTGAGGAAAGGCAGGCAAAGAGGCATTATTTTAGAAAAGGTGGAGTGAATAAAGAAATACTATTTTTTAGCCTTAGGCTTTTCTTCTATTGTGGGTTTGTTGTATCCATAGTGTTTTAGCTTAATAAACCTTTGTTCTACCACACAAAAGAACAATGTAGGCTTTGGAGCTACCCAAGCTGCTTATTTCTGAACAGCTGTGCTCAATGGTGCCTCAGAGGTGTGAAGCTCAGGCAGCTATGAGGTTTATATGTCTGGTCTGTTTGATTTGATACAATCCTTGCTCCATCGCCTGGAGCGTCCCGCCTTTCAGTGGAGGAGTGGGCAATGGAAGATTTATGTGGAAAATTCTGAAACATAACGAAAACCTAATTTGGCTGGAGATGAGGGATTCTGTAGCTCTGGCCAAAATGAATAACTTAGCTTAAGTGTAAATGTCAGCTTTACACCACTGTGAGTTACACCTACTGTTTACTCCATGTCATGTCTCCAAGATACAGAACTTATTAAAGTAGCTTTTTTTAAATCTCAAATACCTTCTTTGGGAGATTTTGGTAAAGCTAAATAATACAAAAAATCTTCAAGACTAATTTTGAGAATTAACCTGTTTCCTAAAACTTGTAGCAAATATATTGAAATGTCATCCAACCGAGAACAACGTTGAATTACTGAATTCCATAAATAAATTACCATGTACACCGGATCTTTGTAAAGTGACTAAAACTGGTGATGCCTCACTCAACATATCTGTTCCCTGTTTGCTTTTAGACTCTAATCTATTGATCTTTGATGACAAAGATAAGCTTATGCAGTTTGTTACTCTTTCTGATTGTGCTGCCTCTGCGGGTCTAAAAGACAGCGGAGTTCCGTTGGTGAACAGAGCTGAGAAACAGCAAATGGCCACACAAGTGCCGAGGGGCTCTGCAGCATCTTACAGGCGATAGGGGAAAAATCAAGCTTTGAAAATAAGATTCATGGGTGTTTTCTGTAACTGTTGTCACTATAAAAGAATGTTTGTCAGCTTCTGTTAGCGTTGTATTCATAATAGTTTTTAATAATTTAATAGGTGCATAAGTAAAATGTAATAATTTGAAATTCCCAAGACTTTCTCTACCTTTTCTTTTGATTACAGTGCAGTTTTTGCTAATCTCCAGTCCTCTGGAATTGTAGTTGACTTCAGTCAATGTAGTTTTTTTGCTAGCAGTTAGCAGGTTAGGACAGAATTCAGTTGAGCTTGAAATGCCAAGTTGTTGGGGTCAGCAGACAAGTTCTGTGTCCCAGCTTCCATGGTGGTGCAGTGGAGATGCAGTCAGTAGAGCCTGGAGTGTGGTTGATCTCCTGTGTGTGTAATTTAGTGTGAGCATAAGAGTCATCTTGATTCCTTGTATTCTCTAGATCTCTGCTGAGATGCCTTCAAGCAGATACCTAGATGTAGGTGTCCTTGTCTGGAGCTAAATCCTGCTCTTAGTCTTATACTAGTGCTTGTAGTGTAACACTTCTTAGAAGTGTTATTGCAATTTTTATTTTCTTTGGGGTTTTTTTTTAATCACCACGTTTTGTGACTTCAGTCTGATAATGCTTTTCTTTGTAACCAGAAAGTGAACTGTCAGGCTAATTGAGGCTGGTTATGTAAAGCAGATAAAAGTTAGGATGATGTCTAACATGCCTTTTAAAAAACTTATTATAGAAAAATTAAATGTACATCTGTGTGTAATAAGAACACTGGGGTAATTACTACCCTATGCATATTTTTCATTATTCTTAATGTTGACTTGATCTTCTAGTGATTGGAATGACCGAGTGCTTTTCACTTCTCTTCGTGCATGGTAGAGAATGCTGGAACAATCAGCTTTTTAGGGGCTGTTGAGATTGAATTTGAAATGAGGGAAGAGAGAGAAGAACTGCAATTCTCCCCCGAAAAGATGCTGACTGATTGCAGTGGGCTTTGGACCGTTGAATAAACACTCTGTGTGGAGTGCATTGTATTTCTGCATTTGTCAGTGGTGTGTGGATGCATTTTCATGATCTAAAAAAAAAACCCCGAAAACCAACCAAACAAAACAACAACACCCCCCAAAAAAAACCCCAAACAAACAAACAGAAACTCCTAGCATAAGATATTTTTGTGTATCGCAGATTAAGTGCTGCATGATGCACAGGTTCATTAACTTTGTCACAGACGAGGTTAATGTCTTAGAAATTTGCGGGTCTAATGTGCCATGCTCTGTGCCGTGCTCTGCATGCCACCTTAAGCAGACTTCCCCTGGAGTTCAGCTCTAAAATGGAAAACTGCTGTGTCTGCTTGCATATACAGGAATTGGAAGAAGTTTTCTCTACTGAAGCATCTGTCAACGGGGGAATGTTAATTTCTTACAATGCTCTCATTAGTACTACCTTCTCTTGAGTATAGTCCCGTATGAGTTTTTGGGTTGTAGCATTCTTATTTGCTTTTTTTATTACTTCATATTTGCTTTTTTTTGTCTCAGACTTCTTGCTTTTTTCCAAATCTCACTTTTAATGGAGCATCAGAGGTTAAACTTGATAAGGCAGAGCCCACCTCATTTTGGAGAACACAGAGAACACTTCACATGCTTGCATCCTATTATAAATTTGCCTAATGAGCTTAAATAGAATCTGATCACCTCTCTGGGAGGTACCTGAAAATCAGTACTGATTTTTTTTTCCTCTTGTACCAGTATCTTAAATTTTGCTTGATTTGCAATTAGTGCTTTGCATGCATGTGCTGTAACAGTAGTCTGAGAGCTGCTTGACTTCTGGTGGGAACACGACACAGACTGCAGTAAATGGGATTTCACTCCTGTTGGCTCCTCCGTGTTACGGGGAAAGAAAGTGGTAAATCAGAGGTTGGCATACTGTGCAGAAGAAGCTGCATGCATTTCTTATCTGTAATCTGCAGAGGAAAGAAAGGTATAGTTTGAATTTGTATGGCTAATATGCGGGAAAATGCTGTTCCATATCAAATATTTTTTCTCTCTCCATTTCCTTATTTACTGGAGTGGTAATAACTGAAGTTGGAATGCAAATGTTGGGTTTAGAGCTATGTTTGAAAATGCAAAACTTTAATTTATTTGTGTTAATAACTTTTAACTGCTGTGGTTTGTGTTAAAGCTCCACGGATACAGCAGCAAGGGCAGGTTTTGCCCACACACATGTTTTAGAAAGGACATTAGAGGGCTATGCTGTGCCTTTAAGCAATATGCCCTTTTGGGGAGTTTTCTCATCTCACTGGCAATTAATTGCAGCTGGTTCTAGATTTTATTTGTGAGAAGCAGTGTAATGGTAGGTGTGTTTTTCCTAAGTAAAACTTGAGTAGGTTTTGAAAAGTAAGATCTTTACCAGTGATCCTGCATCACCTGGTATTCATACGTATGTTAAGTTGATATTGTTCCTAGGAGGGTTGAGGTGTTTATAGGAATATTGCATATACCTGATCAGTCCACTTGAAAAATGTTATGAATTGTAGATAGCTTTAGTAATATATCACTTAGTATTGATTAAATGTTTGAAGCTAGAAAACTCTGGCTAGCATCAGTGTTCAAGTTTAGCACTTAAGCCTTGTAAATGCTATCATTAAGAAAAACATTTCCTCTTTTGGGATCCTGTAGCAGCCCTCAGCCATGAATTTTCTGCAGTTTGGACAAAAACACCCAAACTTATGATCTCTTTGTGTTTAGTTTATATCACTTTTAAAAGCCGTGGTTTGAGTCTCCTGCAGTGCTAATGAGACTTCAGTGCGTTCTTAAAGTCGAGTGTCTTCAGACCATACTTAAGTATACAGGGAGCAGAAGACCTAGTTAGTAATCCAAATTAAAGAATTTTTAATTTTTTTTCCTTCTGGTACATTCATCAAAGAGCAGTCCTTGTAACACATTTGAAAGGTTGTGGAAAAATATGTTGATGTAAAATGAATATTACGTATTTGTTTTGAAGTCTGTGAACATTTAAGTCACTAAATATATTAATACAGCTTGGAAGCGTGGGCCGTGAAATCTACTTTGTGTTGCCTGTAGTGCAGTGCTTCACTTAGACTTGAGTTACATGCTTTTGACAGTACAAGAAGAAAAATTTTCTGCTTCTTAATATTGGAACTCTTAAATAGTCTTATGACAGCCACTGCTCAGTTTCATCTTAAATTTCTCAATGTTCTTTTTAACTGGTCCCTAGGGAAGTTGTAGTTGTAAAACCCGACCAGATTGCTGAAGATGATGGAGAAGTTTCAACATGCTGTAAGGTTTCTTCCACCTAATGAGTATTGTATAATGTATTCTCTTTTCTCATGAGGATAAAGAAATTTTTTTAATCTGTATACAGTTTTTAATGTAATAAGTATGTAAATGGTAAAGCGAGAATCTAACTGAGTATTTGGTGGAACATCAGAGGTAAGTGGAGCAGATACGAGTGTTGTTACATTGACAATTTTTTAGCAATGTTAAACTCTTTAGAGTATCTCTGCTTCTATCCTTATTCCTTATTCTACTCATACGTGTCTGAAACGCTCTGAAAAGTCTGAGCTAGGAATTAAAACTCTTATCTTTGTGGGTCTTCGCAGATACGTAATGTTTATCTCTGCCAACTAGATGAGAAAAATGGCCCAGAAAAGTAATGTATCCATTTCTGGTTCTCAGGAGCAAGAGCAAAAGGCTGAAGAAGAAAGAATTCGGATGGAGAATATTCTGAGTGGTAACCCACTGCTGAACCTTACCGGCCCTGCACAGCCTCAAGCAAACTTCAAAGTGAAGAGGAGGTACTGTGCAGTCTGCGCTGTAATATCCGTCCCTTTGCTCCCTCTCGTTACTCAGTCTGAAAGCGTCCTCGCTGCCGTTGATTTTTATTTCCTTTCACAGATCTTGTCCCAAGCAATGTAGTGTAGAATTGGGATACTGATGCGTGCAGTGCTTGTCTTTTGCATTTCTGCGAACAAATCATCCTGTTACTTTGTGTTTAAAAAAGAGAGAAAGAGAGATCGAGAATTGTGTTTGTCTGACATTGTTCATAATGATAAAAAAAGTAACAGGACCCAAAGTTCCTCAAGAAATTTGATGTTATGCTCTCTTTTAAAATGTAGCTGGTTTGGGGTTTTTGTTCCTTTGGGATTTTTTTTAGTGTAACTAGAATTACAATTCTTGTTTGCAGATATTCCAGTTTGTGTTCGTCAAAATTATGGCGGATTAGATTAGTGTTTTCTGCTCTGTTCAAATGATCTGTAAAGACAATAACCTTTGATCTACTGATATTCATCTCACTTCTGGCTCGGGAGCATGTAGGAGATGGCTTGGATTAGAAAAATAGACCTTTTTTTCTTAGAGACTAAACTCTAATCCTAATGACAAGCTGATCTTAGTACATTTAAATAGGAGGGCCAAACCTCGTTTATATATTTTTGTGAATTGCACCTATAATGCAAACTTACTGAAGTTAAAAAATTTTGTTTTCAGATGGGACGATGATGTTGTCTTCAAGAATTGTGCCAAGGGGATAGACGAGTCAAAAAAGGACAAAAGATTTGTGAATGATACACTGCGATCAGAATTTCACAAAAAGTTCATGGAAAAATATATCAAGTAGTACAGTTTTATGTGCGGTGGTGCTGAAGGACTTGGAAGGTCATGGTTGTTCCCTCCCTCTCTCTCAGTATTCAAGGCTGAGTACTTGGTCATGAATTCCCAAATCCTTTTCCAAGACCATCAACAGCTTCATAATTAATAATTGCTATGTATCTGGAGTTTTTATCCCTTGAGTATATTTTCCTTTCAGTTTGAATTAAATCAGTTTGTGTTTCATGAATTTTTTTCTGTTCATGTGTGTTTACTTTTACTGACCTTCTTGTAAATGGTAGGAGAGAGAAGCTGGTTTGCAATAAATACTTCAATTTGTTTAAATTGCTTTCCAAAACAACCCGTATTTGTAGTGATAGTGGTTTGTAACTGAGGCAACCTTATATAAGTGTCAGTATTATTGAAGATGGGAACTAGCCGAGGATGATAAGCAGCATAGAAGAGCTGTACTTTCTATAGTAAAATGGACTTACTTCCTCTTAACTAAGTTTCAAACTAGCTATTAATAATCTTCCCTTTTTGTTTCTTTTTACTATCAACCAAATTATGGTTGGGTGGGGTAGCTCCAAGTTCTTAGCAGCCCTGCTTTCTGGGCTCTCTTGGCTCAGCACTTTTGGGGCGATACCATGTAATGCCTGGGGGAACGTTGAGAGAAAAGCTCTGTGGAACCGTGAATATTTTTTCCTCGGAAAACAGTTGCAGTGCTCAGTCCCTCAGCCAAAACCACGTGGCCTCAAGGCTCAGGCTCTGTGGTTCAGTAATAGTGTTGTCAGAAAGTTGCAAGTGAGTGTTTTTATTAAATGAGTGATCTCCTCAAGATACCATAGTACGCTTTGTTTACATATCACGTGTCCATTTTAACACTTAATAGGACTACAAAATATGAATGACTGGAAAATATCTCAGTTGTGCAGGTTTGGGTTTTTTTTTTCCCCCTCTTCTGCCATCTCAGTTGCATTTGAAATCTTGGTCAAGTGCTGCACTGGCTAGGAACCTAACATGAAAAATGTAGTACAGTTATCTCCCTACCTAGAAGGCTGCAGTGGCAGAACTCAGCTGTGTTTATGTAAATTCTCACCCTTTTCCTTGCCTATGTTATGCTCAGTCTAGTTCATTCTTTCAGACACTGGTTTGTAGTAATATTATTTTCAAGTTCTTAATTTGAAAATATATCTGATTTTCTTTTTAAGAGAGTAAATGTAGAACACAGTGGTTTAGATCTTTGATGGGCATGACTCTGGTGTTCTGTAAAAGCTTTCATTAGCTTTAGCTCTGTTTTCCACCCTTTCATTGAGCCGTGCATAGCATGCCAATGCCAGGAGCTAATGTTCGTATTTACTTGGAAGCAAAATTTTCAGCATGGTTAAGGCCATGTGAGCTCCTACGGGTACTGGAGGAATATCATAGAATCCTAGAATGGTTTGGGTTGGAAGGGACCTTTAAAGGCCATCTAGTCCAACCCCCTGCAAGGAGCAGGGACATCTCCGACCAGATGAGGTTGCTCAAAGCCCCATTCAACCTGGCCTTGAATGTTTCCAGGGATGGGACATCCACCACCTCTCTGGGCAACCTGTGCCAGTGCTTTACCACCCTCATCATAAAAAATTTCTTCCTTATATCTAGTCTGGACCTACCCTCTTTTAGTTTAAAGCCATTACCGCTTGTCCTATCACTACAAGTTGTGCTAAAAAGTTTATCCCCATCTTTCTTATAGGCCCTCTTTAAGTACTGAAAGAATGCGATAAGGTCTCCATGGAGCCTTCTCCAGGCTGAACAACTCCAGGCCTTTTTTCACAGCAGAGGTGCTCCAGCCCTCTGATCGTTTTTGTGGCCCTTCTCTGGACCCACTCCAGCAGATCTGTGTCTTTCCTGTACTGGGGACCCCAAACCTGGACATGGTACTGCAGGTGGGTTCTCACCAGAGTGGAGTAGAGGGGGAGAATCACCTCCCTCAACCTGCTGACCACGCTTCTTTTGATGCAGCCCAGGCTGCAGTTGGCTTTCTGGGCTGCGAGTGCACATTGACAACTCATGTCCAGCTTTCACTCACCAGTACCCCCAAGTCCTCCACAGAGCTGCTCTCCATCCCCTCATCCTTAGCCTGTATTGATACTGGGGATTGCCCCGACCCACGTGCAGGACCTTGCACTTGATCTTATTGAACCTCATGAGGTTCGCATGGGCCCACTTCTGAAGCTTGTCCATATCCCTCTGGATTGCATCCCATCCATCAGGCGTGTCAACTGCACCACTCAGCTTGGTGTCACCTGCAAACTTGCTGAGGGTGCACTCCATCCCACTGTCACTGATGAAGATATTAAACAATACTGGTCCCAGTATGGACCCCTGAGGGACACCACTTGTCACCAACCTCCATCTGGACATCGAGCCGTTGACCACTACCCTCTGGATGTGACCATCCAACCAATTCCTCATCCACCAAACAGTCCCCCCCTCGAATCCATCTCTCTCCAGTTCAGGGAGAAGGATGTAGTGGGGGCCTGTGTCCAAGGCCTTAGAGAAGTCCAGGTAGCCAACGTCCATAGGTCTGATGAAAAATGAGAAACGGGTGAACATGAGAAAAATGGGTATAGTTTGTAATTCTCTCTTTAAATTAAAGCTACTAAAATCTTGGTGTATAGGCATCGTGTTTAGAAGGAAAAAAGTTAAGAGCTGAACTTGTCAGAGTCTGGCAGTGGAGAAGCCAGCTGCTGCTTTAGGTCTGACCTCACAGCACAGTTGTCATGGCAATAACAAAAAATACAGTGGTCTCACAGTGTTACGAGATATAATCGCTGCGCCAAAGTGAGCGAGTGAGCGTACGGTTTCACTGCAGAGGGGGAGACATAGCTGAAAACCCAGTTCAACACCTTCATGGAAATCATAAGTGCTTAATGCCGTTATTTGTATTCTTGAAGTAATGTAATTCTTTTATTAGCAAAAATAATACTTTTAAGATGTCAGATGGCCAGGGTTGGTCGAGCTCTTCTTCAGCTATGCAGGCAATTGTTCTCCACACCTGGAGGAACGTCCCTTTCTGAAACTTTTGCATAATGCGTAAGGCATACTCAGTCATTTTTTTCTGCTAGCTCTCCCAGCCTGGTTCTGGAGGAAGCGCTGTAGGGGCCATATAGCTCCAGGCTGCAGCTGTATTTGAGGGTTTTTGATGGCATTGTTGTTCAGCTGTGCCACAGAATTTGCAGATCCTATGTCCAACCTCCCCCCTCAAAGCTTTTGTATTTTGGCCTCCTGCAGTGTAAGCTGACCCACAGGCTGAGGGCTCAGCAATACACAAGCACAATTTGATAACTAAGGAATCTCAAACCTTATCTCTTGGTGGGTTTTGCATCATTAACTATCGAATTTTCTTCACTGGTACTGGAAAACTGCAAAGTGCTCTGCGCTTTTTGTCAGGAAGAGCCCTGTGCTTTCAGTACTGATGCTGTATTGATGTTTCATTTTCTACTGTGCTGCTTGTACTCATCTGAGACAAGCAGATCATCTGTTTTTGTAAAACTGCAGTGCAACAGTGAGTTCCTAAAAAAATCAGACTGTGATGTTGAATACCTCTGCTCCCAGCGTTATTTTTTTCCAAGAACCTCTGCTCAGTATGACAAATAACTTTCAACAAAGGCAGTGGAGCTGGCAAAGCAGCTGTTCCCAGGAGACGAAGTGGAAGAAAGTTAACATTCGGCACGTCAAGGAATGCAATATTTTACAGTTCCTAGCAATCGGGATTGTTTAATCCTGTGTTTTTGCAAGCAACACCTGAACTCACTGTAACTGGGGATTTGACACAAAGCCCCTTGCTTTATATACACTTTTTTTCAGTGCAACATTGGAACTGAAAACCAGGATCTGTTTTCCATAGGGACTAATAGTTAAACCTCTAAGTTTTTTATTAAAAAGCCTTGTCTTTCAAAATTTGTCTTGGAATATGTTTTATGGCTCTAAAGAGATTAATAGTATGAGGGATAAAGCTTAATGATAGTCCTGCAGCTGGAAATAATTGTGCTGTGTGTATACAAGGTTCTGAAATATTTAGCATCTATTTGTCTTCCTGGAGTAAATGGCTGAATATTAAAGGCTTCATATTGCAACCAGCAAAATTATGATGTGTGTTTTTGAAGATTTCACATAGTCATAGGTACCATGGAGGCATCCTATGAATGCCTGGAAGGAGGTTTTTATATTTATTAAAATAAAAGCCTTTTTGGTGAGTTCCAGTTCCTCTGTTAACTTGGGTTTTGTTTGAAATACAATCCTGGGGCAGAGGTGATCTGGTACTTGCTCTGTTTACCTCTGAGTGCCTCATGGGCAGCCCAGCTGGTGCCTCGTGTGGTCACAGCCTGGTGTCTCCTTTCAGCCCTGCACGTATGGGTTCCCATCGAGCTGCTGAAATTTCCCTCTGCTTTTTCCCACAACTACAAATACCTTGAAGTCTTCCGTGCTGGAGGCGAGATCTGAGCACAGGGTTAAACCATCAGACGGATGGGGGATGTTGCCTTGAAGCGCTTCACTTCAAAGGAAGATCTGTAGGATTCCAGCCTTGAAGGGATGTGCTGAAGTTTAAAAAGTGCTTCAGGCTCAAGTGTTTATTCATATCTGCAGTCATGGCTGCTTGGAGCCTGAAGCCTTAATTCTCTTCTAAGGAAAGTCAGAATCACATGTAGGGGCTTCTCTGATTCTATTTCTTTCCCAGTGCCTAGTGCTCTGCAATACAGATTCAAGGGGAGGGAAAGAAAATACCCACAGAAATGTTTCCATCTGTGGAAGTCCTCCTTCCATCTCCTGTCAGCTTTTAGAATGAAATTTAGTTAGTTGTTGGTCCAGAACAAAACTTCCTGCCAAATTTTGTCTTGCTCAATAAGAAAAATCTGGGGATGCTTTTTTTTCCAAAGAAATAAAGTTCAGCTACTTTTCCCTGGGCAGACGTATTGTCATATTTAGCCATAAAAGCAAATACAGCCTCGTTACCCTACTTTATGTCCCCCAAGATATGGTTCAAGCAGAGCGTAAATAGGCACATTTGGAAAAGTCACGTTTCCTAAGAAGGGCTCCTCGGAGCTCTTTGTTTGAATTGGGGATAAGCAGAAAGAAGAACGATGTTTCCATAGGTGTCCAAGTCACTAATTTTAAATACATTTTTAAAAGCCCCTGAATTCTTTTGCTGTTCAGTCACAAACGCATTTTACCGTTGCGCTGCTTTCTTCCTTTGACTGAGATCATACAGGTTGGCTTTTATTAATTTCAGACTTGACTTACGTTTCTTTCCCAAGGGGGATGTATCATGGGATGTAACTCAAGAAGAATGACTGTGATACTGTGACTGGCAGGGAAATAAGATTGAAAATTAAATAGTGACTATGTCTAGCTTTTAAATTTCTTCAGTTCAAAGAGCTGGAATATACCTAAGGGACACGATAAAAGCGTGTATGTGCAGATGAGGTAGTTTTTCCCCTTTGTAGCCTCTGACCAGCAGTTCAGGAGCAGAAGCTTAATGTCACTGATCTTACCAAAATTTGATCTTTCAAGTGGGAACTGCAGCTTGGTGATTTAAAAAAACATCACAGAAACAAAATTGCTGGGAATTCTAGTGTTCCTCGTGCACCTCTAACCAGAAGGAAGAGTCATCTAGATCTAAACAAACTGTATCTCCTAATCCAAATCGCAGTTTGCCACCAAGCCTAAGAAATACCTTCTGAAGTGGAGGGAAGCGGCGTTCTACAGGAGGTAGGAAAATGAACCCGAGAAAACGGGTAAGTCTGCTTGCTCTCTGTTGAAATCAGTAGCATCTGGGTAGGAAAAGAAGATTATTTCTGAATTGCACTATAATATAATTTTATGGCTGACAGCGGAGATCTGTTATGACAGGTTTTATGCAAACAGAGGCTGTATTCTGAAGAACCTAAATGCTCAGAAGTTTGGGTGAAGGGCAGGATGGACACAGACTGTTCAGTCCCACAAAAAAAAATTGTGTTTGGGAGCTGAGGGCTGAGCCCTTTTCCCCTCAGTACCTGCCTGCTGCAGGCATGTAAACCCTTCCAATCCAAACCCCGGATGGGGCTGGCATCCTGGCTGGATGCTGCCAGGCAGATCTGCTCCTTCTTTATTTTTGAACCAAGTTATTTCCAGTGGATGTGATTTCCAGCAGCTGGTCTTCCTCCAGTGGAGAAAGATTCTTTTTACAGCACTGAGAGAACAAGTTGTAAGTTCACGCTGGATAAGGGTGGAGGACAGATCTGCCTGTTTGTCTGCTTGCTTTCAAGTGGGGTCCCCAGGGGTTGATCTCCATCCTTTGGGATGGCCCAGGTGGACTTGGTGGCACACGAGTTGTTGGGATTGGTGCAGCGCGTCGATGGTACGCTCTGCTGAAGCAGTAATTCCTGAACTGTCGCTTGGGTGGATGATGGAATCCTGACACTGAACTGCTGGACATTCTCACTGCAGGAGAAATTCACTTTCTGAAAGAAAAGTCTGTTTGATTGGAATCCCCATGAATCCCCCCTCTGGTGTGCATGCACCCTAGATGTCCTATGCTTGTGTGCCCCAGTTAGGAGCCCCAGTGAGACCAGTACGATTCAGAGTTCTGTGAATGTTTTTGCTGAATTTGTCCTTCTGATGCAGACTAATATCACAAAGGTGTCACAGTCCCTTTGAGAACAGAATGACAAGGGGCTTGAACAAAACCAGTCATGTAGCCTAATTCATGACCCAGGTTGCAAAGGCTGATACTCCTGTGTGCTGTTTCTCAGCCCTCAAGCTTAACGTGTGATGATCTCGACCTCCTCCCTTGCGCAGTAGAGGTCCTGCAGCTGGAGGCTGCTCTGAAGTCAGGGATTAACAGAGGTTGTCAACACCAGATGTTGGGGTCCTGTGGAGTTTTTTTCTTCTAATGCAGTGAATGGTCACTTGCACCTCTTCAAGGACTCTGTTAAATCACCTTTTCCCAGCAAAACCTGCTCCTGCTAGCAACGGATTAATTCATCACATCTCTCACTGCGAGACATGTTTTGGGCAGTGCAGCAAAGACAGTGAACGCTGTGATTTATTTTAGAAGATGATACTTCACTGGAGCATCTTTCCAGTTTAAAACTTTTAGGGTTGAATTAATTTCAGTTGGAGGTACAGGGAAGCTGATGGTAACGACAATGAATCATGTTTTCTGAAAGCCTTAGAAATTATTCATAGATGTTGAAATCTATATATGGTTTATGCCCACCTCCTCCTTTAATTTATAGTTGCTTTTCAAACACCGCCTTTTAAAAAATGCATATTCTCTCTTTCAATGCAGACAGTGAGAGAAGGAATAATTTTAGAAAATTCCAGAGCCAAAGAATTTTAAAAAGAGCAAATTAAAGGCCTTCTTTATGCAATACCCCTTTCTGCCATCTGTGCCAATAAAGAGTAAAAGTGAGATGGTGTTACGTAGGCGTTAGAGCAGGGGATGGAACCAGGACTCCCGGAGCCTGTTTCCAGCCACTAACCCAGGACAGTGCCCTGTGACAAACTCACACCGCAGGACTATGTTATTTGTGGAGGCATGAAGCTGAGGGGGTGAAGCAAGGATTTAAGCCCCACTCTGAGATGTGAGGAAAGCAGGGTTGGGTTTTTGGCTCTGCTGCAGTTTGTGTGAATTTGCAGGAGCAGCTCAGGCATGTAAACCCTTCCAATCCAAACCCCGGATGGGGCTGGCATCCTCGCTCTGCCCGGCTCTCTTCCTGCTGAAGGGGGTGCACCTTTACCCTGCAGTGCTGGACCTCAGGGAACAAGTGAAAGACTTAGAGCATCTGATAGCCTTGGTGGTCACAACAGATGTGCAGGAGGTCTGGATTAATACTGCTGGAGGCAGGGTATAGAGGGAGAAGCGCTTAGCATTGGTCCTTTGGGTAAGTTCATGGCTTATGCACCCATGGGGTCTGGAGGCTGTCCGCCACCCGTGGTCCTGGGGCAGGACCTGGGCAGCCATGTCTTCTGCTGGTCTGGGTAGAGCACTGAAGTGAGATGAAGCCATTACAGTCCCTGGTGCAGAAGGGTGGATGCTGGCATAGTCAGTGGATGTGCCACACTTCCACAGTAGGCAGTGGTCGCAGTGGGGGGACGCAGCCACGCTCTGGGACTTGCCTGGGGTGGCAGTAGCCCATCTGGATTTCTGCTTTCCAGGTCAAACTCCTGCAGGAGGACAAAGCTTGGGACATACCTCTGTCTGCTGAGCTGCCTGTTAGCTCAGCTGTAACTGCAGAGCACAGGGGCGTGGCTGGATCTAGACTGAGAATGGGGAGTTACAGCCTTTGGTGTTAAGACTTTATTAAAATTACACGTTGTCAAAGGCAACATTTTTGGCCAATTAGCAGTGGTCTGTCTCAGAAATGTATTTCTAATTTTACTCTTCCTTTTAATAGAAAGCTAATAACAGCTGCTGGTTGCAGATGGGAGTGTTTATGGACAAAGCCTTTCCTTTCCATACTGCTGCAGCCTGGCTGGCTGGCTGGCTCCTCTTTGGCATTTCTTAGTTTGGAGTGGGTTCGTTATTTAATTTCATCCTTTTTTTTTTTCCCCTGATAGTTGTTCTTTGCCAAGAATATCAAATCTGAGAACTGCAGCGAGCATGTTGCAAGAAAACGGAGAGATGCCGTGAGGCGTCTTGGTACCAGGGAACGCGAGGAGGGACTTGACAGAAGACCTGGAGGGCATTTGGACTGCACTCAGCTGGAGACAGACACAGTGCAGAACTAGCAGATGTAGAAAAGTAAAGAAAAAAAATAATAAAATGGTGAAATGAAGTGAAGAGAAGAGATCAGGAGATTGGAAGAAGTGTGATGGATGAGCAGGAAAGATGAGCAGAGTAACAGACAGCAGCTCTTCCCACTCCTGTAACGTGCCCTAGCCAAAGAGGTGATAACTCACTAATGAGGACCAGATGGACTCATTTGTCTGCCCTGACAGCTCAGCAGAACTTGTTTCAGCTGCCGCAAAGGATGAGTTTCAGAGTCTCAGCACAGATCATTGCTCTTTTGACAACCAGTTCAGGGGCCTGTCAATAGGTTTTCCAAAGCACTCAGCATCTGCGGGAAAGTGCTGAGCAACGGCTGAAACTGTGGCCGGTTAAGAAGCGCCTGCAAAGGAGCTGGGAGCTTTTGAAGATCTAATTTCTGTCCCAGGATGCTCAAAAACCAGTGCTCTAAGACATTAATCTGGTGACTGGCACGGCTCTGGTTTTATCCCAGCGTTACACCGCTGGCTGTGGTGCAGTTATTCTTGGTCTTTGTTGCTGTAAACGGAAGAACAAAACCAAGAAGTTTCTAAATATTTGGAATTCTTTTTTTTTTTTAGTGAACTGTGTTTTCTAAGTGGAAATAACAATAAACCAAAGACTTTTTTTGGAATATCTTGAACATCCTAAGAGTCAGCCACATCTTTTCCTGCTGAGTGCAGGGAGTCTGGTGGGATGAGCCGCCCCCGCCAGCCGCAGGGACAGTGAAATCACCAAGTGTCTGAGAGCAACAGCTGCAAATCAGAGGTGGCAAGCTGGGCTCCGGAGGGATGGGTTGGTGCAGAATGGCATCATGATGGGACTAACACAGCAGCTGCTCTTCCTGAGAAAAGAGATTTATCAGCAAGTCAAAAACTCCCTGTGAGTTTTCTTTGCCGATGCAGCAGAAACAGAGGGGACATGAGGACATGGTGGGGCACATAAAGGATGCTATGGCACCAGCACTGGGTCTTCAGCTATGCCAACTTCTGCCAGCAAAGGAATGAGTCCAGGGCTTGTTTTCTACTCCCGGATTTTACTTCTCTCCCTGGAGCCTCCTCCTCTCCAGGCTGAGGCCCCAATTCTCTCAGCTGTTCTTCACAGGCGAGGTGCTCCAGCCTTCTGATCATCTTCATGGTCCTCCTCTGGACTCGTGAGAGCTTCAAGTACTGCACCTCTGGGGAAGGAGGAGAGCTCCCCCTCAAACATGCCGCCTATAGTCTCCTTGGCTTCGCTGAGTTGCCTTTAGGGGAACTAAGGAGCTTTTGCAGGGCTGGAGAGCGGAAGACAACACCCAAAAAGAGGAATATGGAGGGAGAACAGACAGTGCAGCTATGCTCCTATCCCCAGAGACCTCTGAGTCATCACTTCAGCATCGAGAGGAGAGGTCGACCAAGCTGCTTTCCAGAACACCCTGTACCACAGGGGACAATGCCAGTCCCTGGGGGACACCACAAGCCGAAGCCCTCCAGCATGGGTACAGTGGTGGTGAGGAAACCCAGCACACTGCAACCAGCCCTGCAGACCCTGGCTCCCCACCCATCAGGAAAACTCATTTTCAAGAAGCTGCCTTGAAGCCTTCTCTTTTATTTTCTCCTGGATGCTTATTTATGACATTTTAACATGTTTCTGGCTGTGGTGTTTGTATTCCCCCAAGTCCATATGTTCATTGTCATGCCAAAACCTTGCTTGTTCTCGAAGTGTTTTCACCCAGGGCTACCCACTGGGTTTCCATTAGCCAAAAGCTGGTTCCCACCATGAGCAGGACTCACCGAGGGGCAGCTGGGAGGGCAAAAGCCTGCATGGAAACACAACGTCACCCCTTCTCCTCAATGCCAGGCAGGTGTAAGGAGCCCAATGCTCATGAAAACACCTCAATATTTTCCCTTGTTTTGAAACATTCAGATCCCAAAGCCAAGCCTCGGGCTCGCTGAGCTGCAGCTTCACCATCTTTTTATGCTACCTTAGTACGACACAGAGGTCACGGTGAAGACAAAATAACCTCGTTTGCCCATCAGAGATACCTCCAGCACCAGCCTCTTTGTTGTTCCAGCCCAGGGGGCTCTTACATCTTCCAGGCTGTAAGACACAGCGCAAGGGGTCAAGGCAAGGCCAGAGATCCCGAGAGAAAAAAATGAAAACAAGCTCCTGTAATCTGAACTATATGTTTTCTTGTCCCCGCTCAATTTACACACTGCATTTTTGACTCTTCTCTGACAAGCAGTGTTTATCTGGCAGGGGACAACTCTCATTAGCAACAAAGGGCAGCATCAGATTTTTCTGTGCTTTGTTTAAACAGTATCTTTTGCTTGTGTTTTCCTCTTAAAATGATTGAGCAAATGGCTCAAACGTGACTGAGGCAAGGCTACAGCACCCTGCTCCCTTTCCACTCGCCTCCAACTATTTTAGAAGTTTGAGGGAAAATAAAACATTGAGTCAAGCAAAACATTTCGACTCGTTGGTTCAGAAGGGTCAAAGAAAACCCATCTCCAGGAGACAAAAAAGAAGCAAGCTTTCAGCTTCTATCAAAACTGCTGGCTGGTGTTTATGAAAAACATTGGGTTATGATAACACAGACTAATATTTTAATAATATTTAGAATAATCTTCGTTTACATAGAAGTTGTTTTACATGAAGGTCATTTCTATTAAGTCAGTATCTTTTCCAGGAATAGAACCCTCTTTCCTTGGAAAACCAGAAGAAAAGTGCAAAAGCTGTTATTTATATAAGACTGACCAGTTCCAGTACTTTTCTCAGCCCCAGGATGGCTGAGGGCTGGACAGGCAGCGAGCAGGGCAACCATTGCCCCATTGCACTGGCTAATGCCCCATGCAAAACCTTACCGTTATCTCCCCATGACAAAGAAAAGCTCTTTTCTCACCTAATTTCCTCTCCCCGCTTCCCTTTGATCAGGATCTGGAGCCAAGCATCCTGCCTTGAGCCACCTAAACTTGAGGAAATATTTGTTTTGTTGGCTTTTGGAAACAAGCTGGGTTTGGAGCCAAAGGGGTTCCTGGCAGCCCTGGAATCTCACCCAGGAATCACCCTGGCTCTGCCAGAGGCAGACCTCTCCTCCCTCAAACCCCATCCCACACCAAAGTCCCTCCCTGCCCACAGAGGACAGCTCCATCCCAGCTCCAGGAATAGCATCTCCCTGTGCTGGGATGCTCTTGCTCAGCATCATCAGTGGGAAGGCACCATCTCATGCAGCAGTGGCCATACTCCACATCTGAGTCCAGCCTTCAGGACCTTGATTCGGTCTTTGTGAGCATCCAGCACTCCTATTTTTGGCACTGCATTTCCAGAATCACCTTGTACATTTAGAGCATTGGAAAATATTTAGCAAAAGTCATGGGTAGTGTAGCAGCGGCCAGCGAGCAAGAAAGCCCTCTCATGATTATGAGGTCATAACTAATGGCTTGCCACCATTAAACCAAAGGCTCCACAGCAGTACTGCTCTTGCATCTTACTCCTCCTCCTCCCTCCGTGCCCGCTGTGTGGGCTGAGGGCTTGGCTTCTCTCAAACCCTCAACCTCCCTCACCTCCCGCAGCCCCCGTGGCCACTCGCTTTGTGCTGGCCCTGCTGCAGTCCTCACCTCCTGCTCCTCCAGAGCACGCTTCATCGGACCATTTTAATAGCTTGGCCAAACGCTGACATGTCCTGGTGCTCCTGGACCTGGGGAGATGTGAACCACCCAGGTCATGTTCAGCACCTACTTCCCACCATATTTCCTGACCAAAATAGCAAGGCTGGACCAGCGCTATGAGGTGGACAGATCCTGCCAGGTGGGCTTAGGACATGAGTCATCCTTGGTGGCTGTGCCAGGTGAAGACGTGTGTTTGGGATGCAGGGGGATGGCTGTGTGACCCAGCAGGAGGGGGACGGGCGCTGCGGATGCCACTGCTCTCAGGTTTGCTCTTTCCCATACAGCCACATCCCCATCACCCTGGCAGAGCTGGCTGGAGCTCCCCACATTGGAGAGGGCCAGCGGGTGAATAATATCGCACTGTGGGAAACCAGGGTTGCAGCTTACCTGCCTCGCTTGCTTTTTTTAGGGGGCTGTTTTAGCATTTGCACCCAGCTGGTGGTTAGGTACCTGCCTGCTCCTTCGGTGCAGAGGTACTTTGTGCATCGTGGAGATCTTGCTGGGACAAGGTGCCCTGGGCTGTGCCTGGCACGCGGTGGCTGGGCGACACAAAGGGTAATGGTGCTGAGAGTGAAAAGGAGGGTCCCAAACCCGGGACCTCTCCAGAACCCTCCAACTCCTCTTCAGGGATTGTTTTTGTGGCTTTATGGGTGAAAAATTAAAGGTTTGTGGTTTATCCACAGCCTGAAATAAGCTGAAGGGCTGATCCCCACTCCAGCTCCCTGGTGAGCTGGGGAGGTGATTTGGGCTGGCCTCAAGGACAGAAAGCAAATCCACTTAAGCGGTGGGCTTGCTTCCAGCCTTGCTGGCTGCCCTGAGGCCTATGGACATGCTAGCAGGAGCCAGGACCAATTTTGCATCTCCCAGGAGATTTGAGGGTCTGGCTCTGAGCACCTCCCTCCCTGGGGAAGGCAGGCAGCTGTCTCTTCAGGGTGCCACAGAGGTGGGTCCCTTTGCCTTGGGGAAGTGCTCAGTGATCTCTGGGTGGATTTTTTTCTGAGGAAATGTTACACATCATGACGCATTTGCAACTCCCTTTTCAATTCTGCTCTGCCAGACAGCGGATCTCATTGCCGTGTTGCCCATAGCAACATCTCCTGGTTGAAAAAAAGCAAGCTGTGACAAATGGACAGGTTTGCTGGTGGATGTGTAAGAATGGTTGATACTACTACCATTATTATTGATATTATTATTATTGCTATTACTATTATTTATAGCTTTGGGGGCCTTGCAGCAACTATTTTTGGTTAGGGATGCAGCGGCGTGCCATTCAAACACACGTCCACAAGCCTCAGGGCACAGCAGTCTAGGGCAAAAGGACTGCGATCACGGCAGATCTGCTTCCTCTCCTCTTGCTAAAACAACTGCTTTTCTTGGCAGGGATCTGGTGGGAAGAGGCCTGCTGCATCCGTAGGGAATCCTTTTTCCTGGAAAAAGTGTCTGGGGCAGTTGGACAGTGCAGCGTGTCACTGATGCTCAGGCTGTGTGATACGCTGCCGCTCTCCGGGGACGGTGCTGCTCGGCAAGGTTCCTGCTCACCAGCTCATGACCATTGCTGCCTGACATGCAAATCAGAGGTTTTTGGCAGAAAGTGTCTTCGGATGGGCTGAGCTGTGCAGAAGTGACTCATGGCATTGGATATCTTGGTTTCTGGGCAACCCTGTTGCAGTTGTTTCACTGTACTGTTGGTTCTCATTGCTATTTAGCATTTCAGGGAGCTCACCAAAGGCCATGGCTCAGTGGTCTAGGTGTGTGGTGAGAGAGGTGCCTTCTTGCAGGTTCTGGGTCCAGACCATGGTGAGCTGACAAATAATAATTAACAATTAATAATTGGTTTCAGAATAAGATATTTTTTTTGAGGAAGAATGCCCAGTGATTGGGGGATGGACTTCAGGCTCATAAGCTTTAATTTTTGATCTTTTTCCTGTTGACTCTTGACCTTCAAGCCATTTTCTTTCCTCTCTGAGGTTGAGGTTACTCTTCCTTAGAAGAAGGATGTGGCTCACACGTGGCTCTTGCTCTCCCCTCCCTAATGCTCAAGGGGATCAGGCTTCCCAGGTAGGGTCAGAAGACATTGCACCAATTCACAGATTTCCTGGGACTTCTGGTTGGCAGCACATTTTGCCCAAATTCCCTCAGAGCCTTCTGGAAGAAGTCCAGGAAAGGACCTAAATCTTCAGGGCACCATCTCCTGCTCCACCGCCCCACGACCTGTTGACCACTGTGGCAGTGTCCACCCAGTGAGGGTGGAAATGGGCACCCGAAGGTTTGGTTGTTCAACACATTCTCATTTCACGTAAGGGAGGAAAAAACAATTCAATTTAAACAGCTTTTTGATGGTTTCCATACTTCTAGGGCTGGTTTCCATTGTGTCAGTTCCCTGCTGGAGATCCACACTCTATTATTCACTGCCAGGTCCCCTCCCAAGCCCAAGGACATCATGGCCAGGATGGTCTCAGGAGGGAGACAGGGTATTTACAGCTGGAAAGACTGGGAGAAAACATGCTCCCATGGTGTTTTCTCTAAGAGCAGTAAATCCCAGAGGTTCCTTCTGACTCTTCCTACTAGAAATGAGATGAAAAGAGACACTTAAATGAAATCCCGGTTGCTGCGGCAGAGGATGCTCCTGGCTGCTTCTCCATTGGGGAGCAGTGGCAGCGAAGCAGCTCCTGTTACCAGGACTTCCTGGGGCTGAGCCAAGCACCACATGGTCCAAGCATGGTGCATCCCCCAGCATCGCTGTGACAGCTTGGGCAGCTGGCTCATGCGAGAAGCGCAGCAGAAACCTCGGGGTTCAGTACGATACAAGGTGGTAGCTGGGGGTACGCTTCAAGTCCATGCAATCTCAAATTTCCTGCGCAACTTGGTTCATTATCTCTGGGCTTTGGTTCCTGCTACGTAACATAGAGATGGCAGGATAAATTGGGGAATATGCAGATGCTCTGCTGATGGGAACAGACTCATCCCTGAAGATTACTTCTGACCCTCCCAGAGCAGGCTGGGGTGGGAAATTGGACACAGAAGGAAATGAAACCGCAGCTGCAGGGCCTCATCCCAAGGGTGGTCTAGAAATTCAACATCTCTCCAACCTTCCCCAGTCACACTCTAAGAGAAGGAAAGAGCATCCATCCAGCCCCTGTCCTGTAAGCTGGAAATGCCAAGCCTCTGCTTTCTCCTCTCTTTTGGCGTGCTGTGCATTGCTTCACTCAGACTGGGACCTGTCCCAGTTTAGACTCATTTGCCCTCAAACATGGATGTGCCATGTTTCCGTGCTTCGTGTCTGTTTCCTCTGGAAGCAGGAGGCTGCTGTTAAGTGCTTGATACTCCTTGGAGGGTACTTGGGTTTTCCAGAACACCATCGTGCCAATGGCTCAGCATCATCATCTCTCTTCAGCACTGGAAACCGTTACATACATATATTCCTCTCTGCTAGGGTACATTGCTGTTATCCATGAATTCAGGCTTTTTGTCCTATTAAATTTCACGCCATTTCTACTGCTCACCTCCACAGCATTGTTCAGTTCCTCCAAAATGACATGCAAATCCTTTTGAATTGTTTTGGTGAAAACTACGACATGTTTATGTTACCACAGATTCATTAGCCTGTTATTTCTTGTGCCACTGGCATTGCCAGAAATATTAAATGATCCCCGAGACTGATCTTTGAGGATCACCAGGATTTATCTCGCTGCAGCCTGAGAAAACCTTTGGTGAGACAGAGCACTGGTATCTCCCGTAGTCCATTTGCTGCCCATCTCACGGTTTCCTTCCACCAGGTATTGTCTTCCCCACTTTAACTAATAATTTCACATGGGACACCATAAACAAAAGTGCTGAAGTCCAGCAAAATGTGACAGAATGTCTCTCCTTTGCCTAGAAAATCAGTTATTAAGGAAAGCTTGCAGAATTCTCTGGCAAGAACTTCGTTTGGCAGACCTACTGTAGACAAGCAGAGCTGTAGTTGCCCAGGGCATCTTTCTTGCCTTTCTGAAATTACTATTTTCCAGCACCGCTTCTAAACCGCCATAGATTAATTTCAAACACTTGCTGCTGAACTTGCAATTTCACGGCCATTTCTTCCCTGACTCCGGGGTGGAGCTGGGCCAGTTCCTCCAATTTGCGTGCACGCAGCTCTTTGAGCTTTCTTCCCCCTTTAGATGTGGTGGTTTCCATATCCTGATGTCCATCCATCTTCAGTTTGGCATGAGATTGAGCATCCCCTTTCTTCCCAAAGCCTGACACCAAACAGCCACCTCATGAGATTTTAGTATCATTAGACTCCGCCACACCCTCAGCATACAGAAGCCACATTTTTTTTCTTCTTTTCTAATTTATGACTCGTGAACATTTTGCTAGTTGTTTTAATTTCCTTTGCAAGATCTAACACAGTCTGACTTCGGCAATTCTTACATTACCCCTGCACTGCCTGACCTTTAACATGAATCTCTCTTTGCTGGTCAATCCCTTTTTCCATCCATTGCAGGCTTGTGGCTATTCCTAATATTCTTTTTGTGGTAATTCTTCATCCAGTTAAGGTTTTGGCCTTTCCCCTGAGAGGTTTCTGCTCTTGCTTGGGATTGCATTCCAGATTGTTGTGAGTTCAGTGGATTTCCCTGATTAATTCTCTTAATTTCTCAAAATTTCCCCTTTGAAGAAGTTAGCAGCAAGCTAACTTCTCCTTATTGTTAATTTAAATTGAAATACCGCGAGGGCATTCAGTCCAAGATATTTTCTATGACAAATTCCTTCATAATGTCCTTACTTCTTATCAAACCTAAGCAAAAAATTCTTCCCTCTTGTTGGATTAATGACACTTCAGTGAAGAAACCAGACTGTTGTGTCCAGGAGTGGCTGCATCTCATAATTACTAGCAGTGTGATGGGAAGTTAAGGTCTTCATTAAAGACACCGCTCCCATGCTGGACAGTATCAGCCCTTTGACGACAGCATGGAAATCCCTGTCCATAGCCACATCTGTCCCTAGTGATACAGAGGAAAGTGCCAGCACTACCCTTGTACGGCCTTTGGATGCTCCTGTCTCCTTCCTATCACTGCTGACACCTCCCAGATACTTCCTAGCCAAAGCCCCGAAGGATGTGATTCCTCTCTCCCAGGCTAGTGCTCTCATTAGGCCGTGTTTCTGCAGGGCCACTGCAAGGTCCGCCTAATGCTCTCCATTCCTGCTGCCGAGTCTCTGTCCCACCCATCAGTTTCCACACGCTTCCTCAGATGGACTCAGCTGTTTACCTGATCTTCTGCAGACTCACCCTGGAAGCTGCTGTGAGAAACAGCTGGTTTGCTTGACACAAAGTCAACCCCTTTGAAAATTATTCTTTTGACTTCCCCTTTCCTTCACCAGGAGTCTCAGTCAAATCCATGCTCATTAGACCCCACTTTACCTTAGATCCCTAATAAAGGTGTCACTTGGAAGTGCCTGTAGGTTCTTGGTTGGAACTTGGGCCCTATCATCAATCTCAAGGCCAAAGATTACTCCAATCTAGCTTCTCTCTCCACTCGTTTTCTGGCCTCCTCATTTGCCTCTCCATTGCTCTCACCTTTTGAAGCTTTGTAATCCCCCCAGTCCACAGGGACAGTCGTATTTTAGGAGCTTTGAGGTCATGGAAGGCTAAATCCTTTGAGACCTGAGTACAAACGGCGTGTCAAATAGCTACTCTACTGCTGCAACAAGTTGGTATCTGCTGGTGATTTAGGAGGAACTCTACACGCTATCAATCTCTTGCCAGTGGTTCTCACACCATGATTGCAAAGCTCAATAAATGACTGTTTCGCCCTCTTTTCCTTCTCTTCTGTTAGCTTTCTGGAGATAACATCAGGTTCTTAGACCATATCTGTCCCATGGCTTGAAGCCTGCAGTAATCTGCTCTGCCTCCACCACACCAGCAATGATTCCTCTGGCCTTTTTCCCAAACACAGCTCTTCTCTTTACAGCTACATGGCGTAACACTAACTTGGGGCCCAAACAAACATTAATATGACTGAGAACAATTTGCTTCATGGGTCTGGGAGGCAAGGTTTAGAAGAGAGAGACTGAAAGGGTCTGACAGAGATGTTTCACCGGCACAAGATGGAACACCTGCAGTCCCCAAAAATGCATCTGGTGATGAGTGGAGACTCCACAGTGCTTCTGTGATAGTCCCATGAGCTGGAACAGGGGACACACGGAGCTGGTAGAGTGAGGAGGAGATTGCTGAGGGGATTCCCTTGGGCTGGCCAGTGGCTGAGCAACTCCAGGGCTGCTGTGTCCTTCCATGCCACCTCCACGGGATCAAGAGGGACAAGCCATGGATCATGATTTTTGCACATGATCATAGAACAGTGCTGCCAAGGGGCTCTGGGACCCCACCAACGGATGTCAGCAGCAGCACGATGCTGGAGCTGCTCCTGGGACAGGCCTTGAAATGGTGTTCCCCTCCCCAGTGAGCTGGGGGAGAGTCTGTGCATCCAAAAAAAATCTCTTCTACTTAGGACTTCAAGTGCATTTTTCACATGGGAAAATGCTTGCCGCTAGTGAAGGATCCAAGGAGAAAGCCGACATGTGCCGGGCGAAGGCTGCCAAGAGCTGGGAAGTGTTTGCTCTAGAGAGGTGTATGAAATTTCTCTCTAAAACCAAAAGGAACCCAGCCTGCAGTAGCTGGTTTGGGACTGACGCAGTTACTGAATGATGAAGCAAGGAGGATTTACATGCCCGGAGGCTGTGTAATAAAATAAAGAGTTTTCAAAGGCAGCCCCGCTCCTGTGAGCACATCATTCTGTTTTCTCCATACACACTCAAACCCCATGCTCAGGCGGAGATTTTTGTCTGGCAAGGCCTAAATTTGAGCTGGCCTGGCCACAGCCAGTGGTCACAGGTGGATAACAGACAATTTTCCCCCTGCATGAACACGCAGCACACTCTGGAATAAAATTCTGCACCTTCAAACCCTTCTTTTGCCACCTGTGGTGAACAAATTTCTTATTCTTATTCTTATTCTTCTTAATTTTCCCTGTGATGAACTGAATTTTTTATTCTTATTCTTTTATTCTTATTCCTATTCTTATTATTTTCTTGTTCCTGTTACAATTCCAGTTCCTATTCTTATTCTTTTACTTATTCTTATTCCTCTATCTCTTTCTCTACTTATTGCTATTATCATATTACTATGACATCACCATCACCATTTCAGGCTGGAGCCACCTTTCGCGCCAGAACCCCACCATGCTGCGTGCTGCACAAACACAGAATGCCTGTGACTCCCATCCCAGAGCCTTCCCAGTTTAAGTCCCAGGGCAGAGCGGTCAGGATTGGGCAGCAGGGCTGAGCGGCTCCAGTGCTGCTTGGGCACACGGGCAGACCCCTTGCTGCCGGCTGGCTTTGCCCAGGAGTTGGCCCGTGGCCGCTGGAGCCCTGCACCCGGGACCTGTTGATGGTGGATGGGGACGGGGATGAGGGAGGCTGCTGGTGCAGTCCCAGCCAGGGTCGGGTGAGGCTGCAGGGCCTCGCGGGCGGGAGAGGAGCCAGCGCACACACAGCCATCTGGGTAACACGATAACGAGCTCATGGCATCTGAAAATAAAGGCTCATCCATCTAAAAAAAGCCCTGTGGTGGTGGCAAGGCTCTCGTTAACACCTAAGTGAACGGGCTCTTACTTCTGAGCCAGATTTAGGGTCAGGGAACTCATACAACAATTTCTTTTTAAAAGGTGAGGTGCACCAAGCTGGTATGCAGATAATAATAATAATAAATATTATTATTATTATTATTATTATTTACAGCTTGAGACAGTGCTTTTGGGCCGCCACACACGGCCCCACTGTGCAAGGCACTGTACAAACACCTAAATGGGGGCAGGGCAGCCCCTTCCTCCCAGCTGTTCAGTCTTAAAACTAAACAGGGAAACCTGGGGAAATGGTGGCACATGAGGACCTGAATGCCTGGGCTTTCCCTGCCTGTTTCTGGCAGGGCTGAGTCAGAAAAAGACGTGAGAGGCAGAAGAGTGAGAGGGATGGAGCAGAGAGGCAGGGAAAGCCCAGGTGATGGCTTTGGCTCTCTGACAGACTTCACCCCACACCTGCCTAGGGCCAAACCCCCACAGCAGGAGCTCCCTGTAGGCGTGGGGCAAGCGTGTCTCGTCCACCGGCCCTTCTCCAGCCCCTGGAAGAGGTGGCCGGACCCACAGGCCCTGCGAGTTCCCATCCCTGCATCCTGCTTCACCCAGCAGCAAGGAGGGGAGAGGCTTCCCGCAGCCGGGACCTGCACCTGCTGATGTGCTGATCCGGCTCCTCCGACGACCCCGGGGCAGCCAGTTTGGGTGCTCCATGTTCCCCACGAGGTCATCAGGTCCCACCGCTGCCTTGATGGGCTCAAGGCATAGACAGCATCCGAGCAAAGTCAAGGTGGTGACCGGTCCTCCAATAGGAGCAGAAAACCATTGGATTTGGTGCTTGGCTTGCTTGTTTCTGGGTGTGCTATGAATTCAGGTGGGATTCATCACCTGAGCAGCATTTTTTTTGCACAATAAATCACAATGCAATTATAAGAGCGAGCCTACCACAAAGAGTGGTGTTCAAAATACCCTGAATAGCCGAGCCAAGGGAGGGGACCTCCCTCTCCTCACGCCCTGTGACACCCTTCTTCCTCCCTGCGCTTCCTCCCAGCGGAATTTCTTCTGCCTGGGTTGATCAAGTCCCAGGCTGGGGACTGCCGGGGGGATGTTGGCACAGTCCTCCGTCCTCGCCCCAAGCCCAGCTGTCCCATGGGAGGCTTCACGTGCCTGGAGGGTCACTGGCCTCCCATCCCACTTCTGCAGGGGCCTGAGGGTGCTCCCAGGCCACGCAGGCAGCAGCTGGGGCATGAATGGGGAGTCAGAGGCCACCAAGCAGCCAGTAAAGCCATCACACTGGCCAGGCATGGGTCTGACCTCCTAGGAGAGGTGGTGGCACTGCCATCACCAAGCTTTTAGCTTGCTGGCTGCCTCTCACAGTGCTGCCCGGGAAAACACAAGCTCCTGTCCAGCACTGAGCTTTGCCATGGGTCCTCAGACCCTTGCAAGATGGGGGGCCGATGCAGGCCTGGGTCTTGTCTCTCATCGCTGCCCTGCTTTGCGTCAAAGTGGAGGGCACTGGCCAAGGATCAAGGTCCAGGCTGCAGCAGGGCCACACAGGGTTACTCCGGAAAATATGCGTGCTGATATTTTATTAATCTAAAGCTGAAGCGATCGGTATGAAAGAAAATAGCTTGTGGTCTTTCAGACTTCGAGTCAATGAATTCCTGGGCCTTTTATAGCTCAGGAATGCCGGGTGCTCTCGCTTGGTTTTACAAGGCTGTGAAGCCACGGCTTAAGGTCTGGATGAGCATTAATCACGGCGGGGACGATGACAGCTGCTCGTGTTTTATCCGGCTTTCAGGCAGGTATCGCACTTCTGCATATTGCACCTCGTTTTCCCCACTGATCTGAGACATTTACTTTGGGCTGTGTGTAAAGGGGGGATGTTACCTTCAGGCTTGAGGGACTACTGGGTCCACCAGTTTTAGTACTGGAATTCAAAGGGGGGTTCATGCCCAGCATCCCAGTACAGTGCCAGCACAGGAGGCAGCTCAGCACCAACTGCGGGCATGTCCCTGCGCTTTGCTTTTCCTCCCATGCTGCCGTTGGAACAGCACTCCTGCACCATGGGGGTAAGGAGGAGTGTTTCCCAAATTACTGTGATCTCTGTAATAAGAGCTATAGCCCTGTAAGAAGACCGGGCTCGAGGTCCATGTGCAGACCATCTCTCAAGTCCTCAAGGTCTCTCACTGCAGGCCAACAGCCAGGAAGAGCAGCCTGGCACAGACCCCGCCAGGTACCACTGACCCCAGGGCTCCCCCACCCCCATGATGTCCACTTTTGGGCGAGAAGCTCATCTGCTGCAGGGTACCCAAAAACCTGGCTAAGGGTGGTCCACGAACACAACAAGATGCTCAAACCCAGCTGGGTTGGTTGGGTTGCATCCAGATCCCAGACTGGGGATCCCAGGGGTGAGCGGACACGTGGCAGCATCCTTCCTGCCGGTAAGGGATGTCTGCACTTTGCGCATGTTTCACTGCAGTGTGCTGTAAGTCCAGCTCCGAGAGGCATTTAACAACGCAAGAAGTCACAGCTTTTCCCCAAGAACACACCCTCACTGCTGTTTGTATGCTTGTTGCTACAACACAGGGAAGAGAAAGCCCTGAGTATGGTAACAAACCAGAGCAGAAGAGATGTCGCAGCTGTATAGTGCTCTGAATCCAAGTGAATCCCCAAAACGTCTCACCATTTTGGGTGGGATTTGACTCACAATTTTTTAATACCTTTAAATGGCAATTTTGTTATATTTTTAGCTGTTCTGAGCTCTCTCCCTGCACACGGTAAGTAAGGAGACCTGTCCAGTACATACTTTTGGGAACACTCAGTGATCAGGGATTTTAATGTTTAAAAAAATCGCCTCTGAGGTTTGCCTCTTTGTGCTCTGTTTTTCCCTGAGGTTAATATGCTAAATGTACTTGGAGAGGGCATTGCAGTGATGTTCTTGTTTTTTGGTTGGAGCATCTGTGGTGAAGGCATATATCCCAAAAATGAGACAAAATCCTGCCTTGTCATACCTGAACACAGCTGGCCACAAGGCTTTCCCCGCCACAACACTGGTTTTGCCTCTGTTAATTTCATTCGGCCTTGAAAAAACAAGCTAAGCCCCAAATCTTACTGTCAAATCTTTACTTGAAGAAAGCCAAAAAGCCACAATCTCAGCAGTCACCAAATTTTTATTCATGGTCGTAAAGAGCCAGGGCACTAAAAATACTTCCAGCTGCCATGTCTTGAAGATGGAGTTATCAGGTGGGTCAGGCCGACCCGGGCTCACGCGGGGAACACCAGGTGCTGGTGAAGAAAACCGCTGCTCAAGTTTCTGCAAAACCCCTGGGTCTTTGCTGACACACTCCTGCCCAGGGCAGGTTGGTTTTTTTTTAAATGTGCAAGGATTTGGAGAGAGGAGGTTGGGCCAGGGAGAGGACAGCCCATAGGGCAGAGATGCCCTTAGTGGCTTTCATGCCTTTCATGCCTGCAGCTCCCTGGGACCTGATTCAGGAATTTTCTAACAGACACTTTCAAGAGCATGTGAAAGCCTGCTGAGCAAACTTCCCTTGCTCAAAGCCAGATACTTGGGTAACTTTTTCTCCCCTCCCCCAGTTTATTTCAGTTGTGTAAGCAAACATACAAGCAGTATTTCCACTGGGCTGGAGTACTCCCCTTGCCCGCAAAACAGCTTGGAATTGGATCTGATCTTTATTCCTTACTGAGGACGTTATTGTAATTCAAGAATCTCTAGATCTACGAAGAATTTAAGTATCTCACTCACACTGATCCAACACCTATCAAATAAAGAAGCCCCAGACCCTCAAGAACAACAAGAACAACAAAAATCAATGGGAGCGTTATGCTTAGTGGGAATGTAGGGCTGAAGGATCCTCAGATCTTCACCAGGGTCTCGTTAAGTTTCCACCCTCATTTCCTTCAGGTGAAGATGATCTTGTTAAAACCCTGCTCTTTTTGCTTGGCAAAGCTCTCAGTTTGATCCTCTCCTTTGCAGACTCACTGATTTTGTGCCCACATACACCTACCAACGGCACCTGCTGTGGGGCCGTTCATTAACAGCTATGAAAACCAGAGGAGATGCAACCTTTAAGTCCCCAAGGTATCACTTCTTAGTCTTAGCACGTTGTGTGCAAAACTTAGAGAACTGTTTAAAAAGACCTTCCTTCTTGGGGACTGAATATATTCACACTGGAAAAGTGAGAAAAGAAACATGTTTATACATTTATTATATACAATATTAAGGCACAAGTTTAAACAGCAAAGAATAAGAAATCTTTGGCTGACCAACAATATCAATATTTGCTGTGGGTGACACAACGTTCTTCATTTCCCCCCTATGTACAAATAACCCTCCAGCTGTACAACACTGTACACCAACTTCTCTATACAACCAACGACAATAAAAAATGACAGTATCTTACAACTAGTTACCAACATCACCTGGAACGGCTACAGCACAGTTTCCCAAAACACAAACAGTTCAAAGAGCTGGGAAAACTAGCACAAACGGAGTTGCACCGCTCTGCTGAGAGGGGCTGACTTACAGCGGTAGTGTTCCACGCAAGTCCTGCTAGTGCTCGGGCTGGGGGCAGACCCGCTGGTCCTCCAGACCTTCCCTCCAGGAAAAATAACATCTCTTGAGTTCAACGTAACTGAGGAGAATGGACTTCTGGGTTTATTTGAGCTGGGACTCCAAAAGCAAGTGAGAGTTGCCTACACCATAGTCTCTAACAAATGGTTTCCTACATGTGACCATGAATCTGGGGCAGCATTGGGATATCAGAAACTGGAGGGACTGCGGTGTCTAGGAGGAGGAGGAGGAGTACTGCACTCTAGCTGACTTGGAGAAGCTGAGTTGTGCCACTACCAAACACAACTGAAAGCCACATCACACACGCTGATCCAACACTGTTTCTGCTGGATGCCTAGCTGTCTGCCTGTACACCAATTATTAAATAGTTTCATCAAAAGAAATAATACAGCCAGGAATAGAATGCTTAGGGACTTCCAAGCACCTGGGTATCCTTATTTGTTGGATAAAAATGATGAAATTAAATATTCACCATCATTTTAGTTGTATTCCCTTGCTTTGTCTTCTTCCTGCCCCACTCCCACCACAGACATTTCAGGAAGGGCCACAGAGGTGGGTCAGCGCTGCTGCCGTGCGTGGGCCCAGCTTTTATGCAAACACTTACAACCTTTAAATTAACATTAGAGAAAAAAATAAAATTATTTTACAGGCATATATTAAGCCACGTAACATCTTCCAAGGGTTTTACACATTTGGTTGCACAATGCAAAGCCGCTAATACTCGAAACACACAGTTCACTTGCCTGCACAACCAACCTAACACTACTTCATTTAACAAGTGCAAAAATCAGAAAGAGGGTGACACCGCTGTATGTCTAATTCTATGTACACACAAAAATAAGTGCATAGATTTAACAGAGCAATTTTGTTTTTAAAGAAAACATATCAGTCAGGCAGTATTGAGCGCAGCGCTCTGGCCCCTGCTGGCATTGAGGTTGCAAGGATCTCAGTTTTCAGCGAAAGCAGAGTTTAAAGTGCCTGGTGTTTTCACAATCAAGGACTCTGATCGGATACCTACAGGAAGGGGTGACCCTGAGCCAGCCCTGAGCACACAGCTACTTCCAGCACCCATCAATTTTCTATTCTAGGCAGCTTCACATAAAATCCCATCACCCTTTTTCCCAAAGCCAAATTCTTCCTAATGTCATTACGGTGTACCACAAGGTTCAGGAACAACACAGTCAATGCAAAAATACCTCCAAGAGTAAAATTTCCTGATCAGCATGTGCAATGCATGAAGCAAATGGTATGCCATGATTAACACTGCTGGTGAGTTGACTGTCTAACAAAGACAGTCACTACCTCTTACAGAAATCAGAGACCAAACTGAAAATGGGAATTGCTCCATTCTGGGTAAAACAAGGTGAAAAGAAACTGCAGCTCAGCACAGAAAACATACGATGCTTATGCTTTGCTTTGCAGTTAAACCCTTCTCGGCCTGATCCTACACCCCTTAATGCCCAGTCCCATGTCAGCTTGAATGACAAGTTTGTACGCTCAAGGAAGATAGGATTTGACTATAGGCATTGAAAATAAGGAAAAATTCTGTTCTTACCACAAACACACTGATTCTTCTACTACTATGAACCAGTGTACAGTTAGAGGCATCTTCTGATCTCACATGCAAGCCCAGCTTAACCCACTGGAAATGCACCCACGCAACCCCTGAATGAGCTTCTGCACTTCACAGCCCTTCGGGGAGCTGGTGGGATTCTCTGAATTTCCCTCCTGAAACTTTCCCATCCTTAAAAAAAGGATTGCTGCAGCAGGGTCCTCCTTCCCCCTTCTACTTTCATCCTCCATGGGAATTCCAGCCAACAACTGCTTGTACCAAAAAAAGAAGTATCAGCAAGCTCTGAGGTTGCAAGGCACGAATATTTGCACTGTAAATCCAGCTCCAAGAGCAACACTTGTCCAGCCAGGAAAGAGGCACCTGACCTGCCTGCCCAGGAAAATCACACCACACCACTTCAAACAAATACTTACAAGAACCTGCCGTGTACATCTACGGACCAATTATTTGTTGAAATTAAGCAGTGAATACTTCTGAGAAATGAATTGATACTGTTGAAGATGCAAGTTTCTCCTTGGTTACTCAGAAACTCCATCTGGTCTCAAAAGAGCCAGGATTTCACTCCCTGTCCTGGTTGCAGAGAGGCAGAAAAACAGAGTAGCAGTTTGCACCCAGTTTGTAACTTCACTACCTTCTCTTTACATGAGAAAATGCAGTTTCCTTTTCCCTCAAAGATCCCCTTCTCGCGCCACATTCAGTTTTCAACGCCCCTTTCTGCTCAGAAAATCCCAGACGTTCATTACATCGCTCCTCTTCAATGCTCTTGACTTCTCACCTGGTCCAAAGTCTCAACGTATCAGACTTAAGCTTCATTTTTGGGCACAAACTTTCTTTAACTTTCTTCAAACTCTTGAGGGTTAGTTTTTGAGGTTAGCACACCAAGGACCATCTTGGACCTGGCTATATGCACATAAAACCCCAGAGACACCATCCTCTGCTCAGATGAGGACTTCCATCATGTCCATATCTGGAAACTCAGGCTTGTGGAGCAAGCTGCTCACTCTCCCTTTGCTCTCGGGCAGCTTCCCGTGGCTTGAGTTCTCTGTAACGAGAAGGGAAAGCTCATCTTCAGCTCAAATTCAACAGCAAATTGTTCAAAGCAAATATAAAACTATTTTTTGGGGGTGCTGGTGGAGCACATCTTAACTGTATGTTCCACATACTGAAAGCCAGATTTGATGACGAGGCCAAGCACATGTCATATTGAATTCCCTGCGCAATGACAGTAGGTGTGTTGGTGTCCACAGACCCCAAGGGCAGGCGTAAAGATGGTATTTAAGAGATATGGACTAAAATACCTCTTTAGCTGTGGCCCTAGAGAGAAACAGCCATTTGTGAAAGGTCTACATCACTTTACCGAGTTACTACTTGTCATCTGATCCATGGCAGCTCTCCACATGTATGCTCCTATTCTGCATCAGGTAAAAAACTTAGGAGCTTAAAACACCATGAAGGCAACACACAAATCACCAGGCAGGTGTTTTCATCTAAAATGTAGATTTTGCCAGTGGGGTGGGCTAAGAGAATGGACATAGCCAATTATCACAATGTTTGATAGATATTGTTAGGTGTTTATCTTCATCACCACAGTTCTCGAAAGTCAAATTCAGGGAGAAGAAGGACTTTCATTTCTTACAAGCAGGAATAGCTTCTTGGAAGGCTATTTTAAGAGTACCTGGAAATAAATCCCAATCTGGATTGCCGAAAATACAATAAGCCAGAGTTTCAAGGAATCAGTGATATTCAGTCCTATTAATGATATATAGCACATTTTCAGAGGGAAGGCTTGCTTTTGAGACAAGATGAATGTGTAGGAAACTGGCCTCTTCAAAATAATGTGTGCATAAATGTCTCCCTTGCTAGGGCGGCAAACCAGCAGTTTCCAGCTTACAAAAATAATTAAAATTGTATTTCTTTACCCACTCCCCCAAATCTCCACTTTCTCCTTACTATTTCCCCTCAGATTTCCTTTACAAATTAGGGAGAAAATGGTGCCCTCACCAAACACGTTTTAAGTTGAACATAAGAGAAGGGTCTGAGTATGTGAGCAGGTGTGGACTGTTTTCAAGGTGTAAAACTCTGGAATTTTATCTTCGGCAGCATGAATAATTGCATTAGTTAGAAACTCTGCCTGCTGCGGGCAAGCGGATCTTTACAGAAGCTGCTGAACACGAAGCTCTGCAAAGCCAGACCGAGTAACCTTGGAAAGTTCTCTCCCTACAATTTTACTTTCCCTGAAGAAATCTCCCCACCACACTACAAACTGTGAAGGCATCACCCCGCTCCATCACTACCGAGGTGTCTCTGGGGACCTGCTGACAGCCCTGGGGGTGCTGGTGTTTTGCACTGATGTAGGGATCTGGCAGAGCTTACCTAGTTTGTCAGCAGCCACTCGTGTCCCAGGCGGCCGTGGGGCAGGGCTGTGCGATGGGGTGGTACCCAGACGTCCACGGCCGGGGAAGGAGGCGGCGGTGGGCCAGAAGAGCTCGGTGCTTTTGTCTGTCTGGGTGCTGCTGTCTTTGCTGCCCGTCTTTGTGTGGGAGACCGCTGGTGCCGGGATGGTCATGCAGGACAAGGAGGGCAGCGGAGGAGGCAGCGAGGGTCCCGATGTGTGGTCTTGGTGCTCCTTCCCCAAGAGCAGCCCTGAAAACACGTGGTGGTCAGTCACATCCCAGCTCAAACTTAGGTGCTGTCCCCCCGTCCCACCCCAGAGCTAAAAGGCACTAGTCTGGATGTCTCCAGCTCTTTAGTTTGGCTTAGCTTTTCCCCTTGACATCTACCTGTTGCTCTTCTTCTGACACCCACTTGGCACTTTCCTACAAAACCAGCCTTTTGAGAGCAGCTGTCCTTTCTTGCACCCCCTTCTACAGGCCTGTCCCAGTGGTATCGCCAGCACAGGCCCACGCACCTTCGTACCTCCTGTCCCTGACTGTTTGGTGGATGAGAAATCGGTTGGATGGTCACATCCAGAAGGTAGTAGTCAACGACTCGATGTCCAGATGGAGGTTGGTGACAAGTAGTGTCCCTCAGGGGTCCATACTGGGACCAGTACTGTTTAATATCTTCATCAGTGACAGACAGTGGGATGGAGTGCACCCTCAGCAAGTTTGCAAGTGACACTAAGCTGAGTGGTGTGGTTGACATGTCTGAGGGACAGGATACCATCCAGAGGGACCTGGACAAGCTTCAGAAGTGGGTCCATGTGAATATCATGAATAACAAGATCAAGTGCAAAGTCCTGCACGTGGGTCAGGGCAACCTCCAGCATCAATACAGGCTGGGGATGAAGGGATGGAGAGCAGCCCCGCAGAGAAGGACTTGGGGATACTGGTGGATGAAAAGTTGGACTTGAGCCATCAATATGCGCTCACAGCCCAGAAGGCCAATTGTATCCCAGGCTGCATCAAAAGAAGCGTGGCCAGCAGGTTAAGGGAGGTGATTCTGCCCCTCTACTCTGCTCTCAGGAGGCCTCACCTGGAGTACTCCCTCAGCACAGGAAAGACATGGATCTGTTGGAGCAAGTCAAGAGGAGTGTCACAAAAATGACCAGAGGGCTGGAGCACCTGTCCTATGAAGAAAGGCTGAGAGAGTTGGGGTTGTTCAACCTGGAGAAGAGAAGGCTCTGGGGAGACCTTATTGCAGCCTTCCAGTACTTAAAGGGGTCTTATAAGAAAGACAGGAACAGGCTTTTTAACAAGGTCTGTAGCAATAGGACAAGGGGTAATGGTTTTAAGGTAAAAATAAAAGTTTTAGACTAGACATAAGGAACATTTTTTTTTTATGATGAGATTGGTGAAGCACTGGGACAGGTTGCCCAGAGAGGTGGTAGATGCCCCACCCCTGGAAACATTCAAGGCCAGGTTGGATGAGGCTCTGAGCAACCTGAGCTGGTTGGAGATGTCCCTGCTCCTTGCAGGGGCTGGACTAGATGACCTTTGAAGGTCCCTTCCAACCCTAACCATTCTATGATTAAAGATACGATTAAGATACAATGGTACAAGGTTAAAAAATGACTAATTTTTTACTTTAGCGCAAGGACATACATTTTTCCCACAGAAAGTGCTTTGGAAATGAGCCACTGGGGCAATGTGTGCCACGCCCAGGGATACTTTCGCTAAGCTCAAGCAGAAGGATTAGGACAAAGTGATAGATGAGCCAAAGTTTAAGCAAAAACTGAGCTCACCTATGCTTCCCTTCCAGATCTTCTCTTCCTTCTTCTCCTCAGCTATCTGGTTGCTGGTGAGTGAGGTCTGACGCGAATGCGTGCCCGTAGCAGCAGCGATGGAGGGGACGGACCGAGCTGGTCGCAGGCTGGCGCTGTCGGCTTTTCCAGGGTCCTTCCGTGACCGTTGCTGAAGGACCTTGATCATGGCATCCTTCTCAATTATTTTTGCATGGAGATTCTTTATTCTGTCAAAATATGAATGCCTTGCTTAAAGGAATGGAAGAAGTGTTTATATGGGCAGATCTCCCCATGCTAGGGTAGCAGGATGGGTCCCCAGATCTGTGCCCTGCTGCTCTGTCCCCGCCAGTTTTGAGTGACTCAGACAAGGCAGCTCCCACCAGTTCCTCCGAGGATAACTATGCACTTTGAAACAGGCAGTGTTTCTAGCTACTAAGCCAAAACTCTTTAATTGAACTTATCTATCGCTGTGGCTTTAGCAACCCAGCAGGAGCAATGAGGGCAGTATCCTGACTGGACTGCAGACTGCTATCTTCACCAGAATACAAACACATAGGCAATTTGCACCCCCATAATATATAGGGGCCAAATCTGGAAACTCTCCTTTGGCAGGCTGAGTTAACACTGTGATTCAGGTCTGTCACCAGCTGAAGTAAAGACCTGCTGAAGCGAGTGGAAAGGTTCCCTTCGGTTTCTCTAACAGCTGGGCTGGTCTCTTGCTTCTCCCTCACTGCTGCAGAAACGATTGGCACACTGTGCAGAGCCAAGCAAAACTCGCAACTTCTCTCATACAGACCCTGAAGGCTCTCAAATCACAAAAAAATAGGGTTATCTGAGACTTTTCTCCAGGAATGATTAATACCAAATCATACTGAAAGACTACAAAACCACATAAAAAAAAAAAAAAAAATTGTACATGTACAAGAAGAGAGGCAGATGACTATAGCTTGACTGTGATGTACCATATACAGTCCAGTGCAGCTGCAATTTGTGAAGCAGTGAAAGCTAAAATGCCTCATCTGGAAAACCTGTATGTACAAGGCACATAGCTAGTAACTTCATGTTGGTGTTAGTTTTCATAATCAGATGTCTAATTTGCAATGAAAACACAAGATCCTAATTTATCTTTAATGAAGCCAATGGCAAAACTCCATTACTTCACTGGAAGCAGGATTAGCTTGCATCTGTGACTGGAAAACAAAAACCAAGCCAAGGAAAAACAGTCATCGATATTTTCCGCAAGCAACAAATACACCTTTTTACAAAAGTGTCTGCAGACTGGTGTTTTTGCGGGGAAGTCAACACTGAAGAACAGATTTTAAATAGTTTTTCAGTAAAAACCTAGAGAAATACACAAACTTTCTCAAGGGATTTTTACTCATTTTCACTACGAAAAAGGTTTGGATTTAAAATACTGCTCACGTCTAACGCTTATTGAGCTACACAGCCACATGTCTGCTTGTGTGCTGAAAATGGAGAAGTACCTGCAACAATGAATGTTACTCTCGCTGACTGTCTGTGCCCAAAAAACTTTATTTTGTATCTTCTACTACTTGTAAATGCATCTTTTCTAGCAGCGCTTGTGGTGCTAAATTTTGCAGGTTTGTTCCTAAATGCCAAAGTGACCACCACACAACTTGGATGCTGGAAACCTAGCGCATCTAGAAAAGCAATTAGCTGGCAAGGAGCAAAGAGCAAGGCAAAGGCAAGCTGTTGTGTCGCTGATTATGTAGGAGTGGGATTACAACTTCAGCTTTTATCATCAGACGCTCTTGTTTCCAGAGGGGGATTTTCACTGAGATTAAACAAGCATTCAGTTTCCTTGCATGCCAATCTACTTTTAATAGTGGAACAGTCTCTGTTTTGTAAGAAGGTCAGAGGCTGGCACAGAGAAGGTATAACAGGAAGGTAGGGAGGAAGTTATCTAATGACAGCAACTCTTTAATTCCTGTTTTAATGCTGAAGAACAAAACTAAGTAGAAGTGAAGCTAAACCCATCCTTTCCAGGCATGCATGAAAGAACAGAAGGGCACTTTGGTTTATGTGAACCTAGCCCAAACCCCACAGCAAGCAGGTACGGCACAACAGCCCCTTACGTGTATTCCATGTCCTGGCAGCGCCGGTTGGCTTGCACGATCTCCTCCTCCTCTTGCCAGCCCCGCACCTCCAATGCGCTCTCGCCGTAGCTGCCGTTGCGTGAGTGGCTCGGGGCCGAGGTGTCCCTGGCAAAGCGGTTCAATACGGTGAGTTGGGCTCCTGAGACCGCAAAGGTGGCGTTTGCAAGTGAGACTGGCACTTGCAAAGAAAATCCCAAACCCACGTTCGAAGAGCAAGCTAGCAACGGTTGCCTGTCAAGTGGATGGCTATCTGGCATTGAGTCATCTTGCTGCAGGCTACTCTTGGCTTGGATTTAGTCATTAGCGCCTTTAATTAACTGGGCTGATGGAACAGAGAGCATGCTGAAATTGTGGGCAGCCCCCACAAGGCTAACAACCATCCTGAAGGACAGAGTCAGACTCACCAAGGAAATGGTCCCAAATCAACAAGACTACACTGTAAACAAGAAACAAACTGTACACTTTGGAAGATGAAAAAAAGCACAGGAATTGCTGCCTAGACTGGAGTGCAAAAGAAAAGGATCATCCTGAGTCATGCACTTAACCACATTTCAAAGGGAAATCTCATTTTAGGATGTTTCCAGGAGATTTGGCTTCTAAGAAACTGGGGTGAGAAGTTAATTACCCCATTCTCCTCACGGCTGGAAAGCCTCACTGCGGTGCCTTTTGTGCTTTTGGGCACCACACTTGACACAGACAAACTGGAGACAGTCTAGACAAATGCAGTGGGAACGGGAAAAGGTTTACAGCAGGACACGTGAGGAATGGCTGAAGGAAGTTAGTTAGTTCAGGCCAGGGGAGATACAATAGGGGATATCTGTCTTCCAATATTTACAGGGCTGTTACAACGTCGACAGTGATCTGTTGTTCATCATGTACACCTGGGAAGGACAAGAATCAATTGAGGTAATTTGCAGTAAAGAGGTTTACGTTAGCTATCAAGAGAATCTTTTTAATTTGAAGCTTAATGAAGTGATGAAAGAGGGGACTTAAGCCACAAAATTTCCCGTGTTACAGGTTTTTAAAACTAGGTTAAACAGCCACATTGCAGAACGTGGGATGGATGCAGCCATATACCAACAGGCCCTGCTCGCTCCTTCGGTGAGATGGGGAGGAGTGGCCTTACCTACGCTGCGTAATTTAGCAGCCCAACACTTTGCAGTTGAGGCCATTGCTTGAGTTTAGTGCCTGGATTTGGTAAACTTTTGGACCTGGTCAGAAGGGTAAATCCTGTCTTAACCAACTATTGTATCTCACTGGCATGACACCACGGAGAGGCGCATTAACTCCAGCGGCGCAACTCAGGGGGGAAAGGCAAGTAAAAGCCAGCCTTAAGAAAATATCCATTCCTTATTACTCCCCCATGCTTTCCGTGGTGAAGAGAGCTGCCTGCTTGCAGCAAGGCCATCTTACCTCTCCGTTGCAGCTGTGGCTGCGGCATTCATGGCAAAGTGCCGGATTGTACTCTCCTCCAGGTACTTCTGCTCCCACTTGGTCATGTCGGCTTCCAGGGCCAGGATCCTCTCCTCCTTCTCCCGCACCAGCTCCATCAGGGCTGGGGCATTGTGCTCCGGGAGGCTGCTTGCCTGGTAGCTGCCCTGCCTCTGCCAGTGGAAACAGCAGGAGATCTTTACCCCTTGCCAAGTACAGGAGCTGCCAGCCCCCTTTTCCCCCACTTCTTCTCTGGAGCACACAAAGACATCCCCATGTCTTTTGATATCCCCAGGGTGGGTGGAAACCCCAGGCTAAAAGCCTTCTGTTCCCAGAGGACATGCAGGTTGACAATGTGTGCAACCCCATCACACGCTTCTCTGAACCATGCTGACGGAAGCAGGGAGCCAGCTGCTCCCTGGATGTGCAAGGATTTCATGAGATATTCCAAATCAAGGGAAAAGGCAGGAAAAAAACTGTTAGGAAAAAGCAGCAGTGAAGCTTTAAAAGATATTCTTCTATCTGGGACTTCATCCTATGGCTGGGCAGTGCTCAGTATGGACAGGCAGTTATCACTGCCTGTATTATTATTATACATAAAAGCACAAAAAAAAGCAACACATAACCTAGCCACATGTAACCCATTTAAAACAGCAGCTGGGAAAATATCCTGGACACGGATTTACGCCTGTCTGTCCTGGCACATTAGTTCTCATGTGCCCTCAGGAGATGCTTTCTGTGGTGCAACAGGTAACTTTACGTCCTGACGTTCCTGGGTGCTGCAGAGTGACTCCCTCAGGATGCTAACAAGCAGCAGTGGGTGTGTAACCCTTTGCATCTACACTGTGAGGAAAGCACTTACCCTGGCAGGATTTATCCCACTCAGTTACAGGCACTTAATTAAGGCACCTAAGCGGCATAGGTAGCTGCCCTGAGCTCCTTTCACTGCTAGAGGAGAGCGGAGGAGGATGGATATCCAGCCCTTGGCTCAGCAGAGGTTGGGTGGGATGAACCAACACCCAGGCGAGAGGCACAAAGCTCTGGGAGAAGTCAGTAGAAGTAAATTTTTTTTTCAATAACAAATGCAAGAGATTCATTACACTCCACAGTGCACAGTACTGTGTTAAAGGGGAAACCGTGCCTTGGGAGCACCAGCTTCTCATTTGTGCTACACCACAAACTTCCACTGGCAAAGCGGTTCCCTGGCACACCACCAGTACACCAGAGCAAGGGCTGCAGCAGCCGTTTCCATTTTCCAAACCACATTTCCTCCTTCTAGGCACAAAGCTCCTGCTTACGGGAATCTAGAGATGCCAGGGGTGGGCTGCAGCCCTTGCCCTTGGTGCGGTAACAACGTCTGGAAGCTGCTTTCTGAAAGCGCAGTATGGAGCAGCCCTTAAGAGCGATAGCTGCCAATTCTGCTCTGCAAAAATCAGCACTTACATTTCAAATATTGTCAAATCCTTGGCGGGAAGGTAAAACTTTGGAAGCAAAATCTGGTCTGTAAATGGCATCTTGGGACATTGCAGGTGCCTTTTGTCTTCATTCTCAGTCAATACCTCTACCAGCCCTGCACAATCGGCCTACAACACTAAGTGAAATGGATTTTTTTTTTTTTTTTGGTCCTAGCTCATGCATCAGTGATAATGAAGATTTGCCATTTGGACTCGGTTACCAACAAGCCAGGAACAGAAGAGACTCTGGCTCGCTGTCTCCTTCTGTTGACTCCAGTAAAAAGGAAAAAAAAGCTCTTTTTTTTTTTCTCTGCAATTAGAAAATATTTCAGTAGATATAACTTTGATAACTCAGAGAAGACAGCTCTGAAGTAAAAAGTTGGGGCATTTTGAAGCAACATGATTCATTGCAGGGTTGTGGCTCATAAAACAGAAAGTGCAAATACTAAAAAATACCCTAAAGTCTCCTTCAAAGCTGACAGGTGAGGTGTGTTAAAGGGAATTCATTTAGGCATTTGAGAACTACAACAACCCAAAATGCAGTTGCTGATTACAGTGCCAAAAAAAAAAAAAACCACTAAAAATGAAGCAATCTGTAAGTTACAGAGGAATTTTCTTCCAAAATCAGCAGATGTAGCCTGAACTCCCAAGATAAGAACTCTGTCGACAGTCCATCCCAGTTACTTAATTTATCAATTTGTCCCTGTATTCCAGCCCAGAGAATAAAACCTCTTCTAGTTTTAGATTTGTCTTCACTTGAATTTTAATTGTATTTTCTCAAATGTTCTTTCATTTGCACCAGCATTAGCACGTCATGCCCCACACAATCTCTTTTTTAAATTGGAGGAGAGCAGGCTAAGGGGCAAGTGAGAAGAGTTACTGGAAGAAGACAGGAACAGCAAGCCTACAGTGGACAGGGCAAGAAAGACTTAACATACTTATACAGCAGCAAGGAAGAGCCAAGATGGATGGGAAGGGTCTCCAGGGAGCAGCAGTGACAGCGATGGCTCAGGAACCTGCCCTGCCCTGGGGTGGCAAGCGAGAAGGAGATGCTCTCAGGTCTAGCCACCTTGTTACTCTGGGAACTGCTGATATTGCCCATAAAGCTACTTCCCAGCTGCATCCTGCCAGCAGGATCAGAGCCCTCTGCTTTCTGGCAGCACAGCTGCTTTGGTCTCCACTAAAGGCTCATAAATAAGGAAGGGTTATTACAGCAGACGCATATCTTGACAGAGATATGAGTGAGCCCTTCAAGAGTTACAAGAGCATCATGCTTTGCTTATGTTGCTGTTTTTTCCCCAAGTGGTGGTCTGATACACCCAGTACATCTGCTTGCCAGCGCCCATGTAGTCAGCACTCAGTGCTGGCTGTAACCTGGAAATCCTCCCTGCAACCTTCCCATGCTCTCCCATTTTCACAGATGACTGAACTTTGGAACTTGGGGATGAAGCAGAATGTGAGCGACCAGGTTACCTACCCAAAGGAATAACTATGCATAAAATACAAGCATAACACTATCCCTCTGAGGACACAGGGCTGCCAAAAAAACAAAGGGACAGAAATGCAAGACTACACTTGTAGACAGTCTAGACTGGACTGATTTGAAATAATTTCTTGTCTGAAGATCATGACACCATTGGACTCGATGAACCTTATGGGTCCTTTCCAACTGGAGATATTAAATGATTCTATGATTTGTCTCCAGGTCAGTTATGCACAGAGGTTTCTGTGAACAGAGTACATCATCTTTGTCCAGAATGAATACTACCTGAGCCCCTGCTCCCACATAAAACCACATCATCCCATCTTGCTTTGTCAACAGAAGATCAGCCAAAATCTGTGGGCTAACTCTCACGCCCACATGTACTGCACCTTTCCTCTCCTCCTTTGGTGTGGAGCTGATCTTACACAGCCTGTGATTGCTGGAGAGAATCCTGGAACGACGCTTTTCCCTGCCATATGTGGGGGTCGTGTAGGGGCAAATCCCTGCCTGCCCTTGGGCAGGGGAGCCAGGACCTCCCAGCCCTGCAGCAGGCAGAGCTCAGCTGTGTCCAGCAGCCCCACTGCAAGCTCCCCCCTCCTCTGCTGAAAATCAGGAGTTAGAATCATAAGAGTGGTTTGGGTTGGAAGGGACCTGCAGATTATCTAAATCCAATCCCCCTGCCATGGGCAGGGACATCTTCCACGAGATCAGGCGGCTCAAAGCCTCATCCAACCTCACCTTGAACACTTCTAATGACGGAGTATCCACAATCCCATCCAAAGGAAAGGCTTAGGTGGAAAGTCCAACAACCTGAACCCAAAAGCAAGGTGGTGCCTGGGGGGGGCTGCAAGTGACCATCCCTCTTTAAAAGCAATGCTGAAGGGTCGGTCCGTGCTGGGATCTCACACAGACCACCCCGTCCTTACCTGCTGCATCCGCAGAGAGTCCAGCTCCCGCTCCAGGCGCGTGCGCAGCCGCCGCTCCATCTGCTCTCTCTTCTCGCAGGCTGCCTGCAGCTGCGTCAGTGCCTGCTGCAGCTTCTCCACCTTCTCCACATAGGCCTGCTTCCTGCGCAGCTGTGGGAGACAGGGGGTCAGCAGTGCTGAGGAGCACCACACACCCGTCCTGGGCTACGGGGACCCCCAGAGACTTGCAGGTGCACATTGGGTGCAAGCATGGCTTTGACCATTTGCTTCGCAGAGTTTCTCTAGGGGAAGGATGGTGCCCCTTTGATGGGCAGGGAAAGGGCACAGTGGGCATCGCTGGGGCTGCTCTACCCCTTTCAGAGGGTACGCTGTCCAGATCTTTCCAGCACTGGGGATCTGGTACCCATGAAATCCCCTGGCCACTTCTGAGCAAAAGCTGTCATGTTGGTGGATACACTTTGGGCAAGCACACAGGCTGGCCTCAGCTAGGGAGAACACTGGTAGGTTTTATCAACTGGTGACACTCGGCACATTGTCTGCACCCAAACAGAGTCTCCATTTTTCAACCCTTGTCCAACGCAGGTAGAACAAGCAGAGTGCCAGCAATCAGAAGCGCTCCATCTGCTCTATCCTGCTCACGGCCTTGGCCACGCTGATCTATAGATGTGCTGCCAGCTAAAGCCAGGCCCTCCTTATGTATATAATACAACTACTGAAGGGCTAAACATGATACGAGGATTTTGCAATACAGGGTTTTGTGACCAGAGATTGCTCAAGTAGCATACCCCAAAAGGAATTTGCAAGTGAACCACAGATGTTGAGGGTGCTTAGCAGCTATCCCCACTTCTTCTGGCCTCCTACCATGCCACTAAGCACTCAGTGACACCACAGGGTACTACAATCAGGACTCATGGCAGGAGCCGGCACACTTGAGAGCCCTCGGGGAAAGGACGCCACAGACGAAGGGCACACTGCACATCAGCTGCACTGGGCAGGGAATCAAAGCCTGTGCTGAAACCTGAGCCTCAGCCAAAATCTGGCACCGAGAAGAGGCAAGCTCACAGGGGCCAGGCACACCTGGGTGCCCATAAGCAGTTCTTGTCACTGGGGAGCATGAACGCTGACCCGAAAACTCATCTGTGGGGCTGTGGCAGTAGGGTCTGCCTGCTCACCCCACAGGCTGCAGTCTCAGCCTTGGGGAAATCCAGTTCCCCTCTTCTCCCCCAACCTTTTGTCATTACTTTTCTCTTCACAAACATGAACAAATTTACCTTTCTAAAGATATCTGTCTTGTAGCAGAGAAAGCAACAGTGCACACAAACTGAAGCTGCAAACCCCAAAAGGGACCTCAATGAACCCCAAAAGACCCCAAAACACTCTCAACTTAACTCCCTGACTCAGAAAGGGAGGGTGAATCAGTCTGAACACTGGATCATGCAGATTTTACCAAGCCTCAGTCGGACCCCATCTGCAACCAGGGGGCTAATGAGGGATGCTCAATGTCTTTGCCACAGTCACTAAGATCCTCTTTAGGACTTCTAGTCTCCTTCATTTATTTGTATACTTGTTTGAGACCTGAAGTTTTTCAGAAAGCAGAAAAATGCATTAACCCCAGTCGACACTGGGGAACGAGATAAATAAGAGAGGCTGTGAGCTGGCAAGGCCAGGGCCAAAATGGTATCCTAGTGCTCACCTCTTTTCTAAGTGCTTAAATCACTACTGAAATTAACTGCAACTTGGGTTATGACATAGGAGCTATAGCCACAAAATATCTGTGTCTAAATATCTAGGAGATGTAGCAAGAAGTTTGCTATCTTGTTCCTGGGCACACGGAGCAAATAAACACCAGCACTGGGTCCCTCCGGCTCCGTGAGGCTCCCCTTCACCCAGAGTCCTCTGCTTAGCCCAGGACTCCCATGCTGCAAAGAAGGTGTTTTTTTTTTTTTAAATTGTGCAAGGCTGGATTCACCTAGGTCCCCTCCCACTGGTTACAATGATAATAAAATCACTTTTGCTTGAAATTCCTCTTGTCACCCTAAATCCACCCATGCTACAGGTGAAGTGGGGAAATATGGGCTTCTTCACAGCAAAAGCAAACCTTGGCCTAAACAAATCTCCCCGGCCAGAGCTGATGACTGGCAGCACAACCTCCCTAGCCCTGCTGTAATCTGGGCTAACACTCACGGCTCCCGGGGCTTTCCATGAAAATTAATGAGATTATAATCCCCACTAGTCTCTGGCAGGAGCATGAAGATTGCATTCCTCGGGAGCTCACGACTTGGCAAGACAGACACAGCGCTGCCTTCTTGCTGAATGTGCTATTTTGGCAGTAGGAAGGTGCCTGTGCCATCTCCCAGCCCCACCAGCACGAATCAGAGAGGGGAAGGGGGCTCCCACAGGCTCCCTGCTTGATAGCAGCCCTCATTTGCTCCCCTACATCCTACCACATGCTAGAGGGTCCACCTATGTCACAGCAGCCAGAATTTGGCTTTGCAGCAGCCATCTAAGCTCCAGGGTTCACACGCTCACGCGTGAGTGCACCTCTGCCTGTGTGGGTGAGGCGATGCACATGCGTCCACCATCTTAGAAAACAATTTCGTTGGAGATATGCAACAAGACAGTTCCCACATTCGTACATTTACAAGAAGGTTCTTGAGCCAATTCTGACTTTTCTATCCTGCTTCTAGATTCATAAGCAAAAAATTCACCCACATATTTAAAAAATGAAGTACAAAATGTTGTCATTTAAATTAACGCGCTTTTCAGTGCACTATGCATCCATAAGGGAGGGGGACTGCAGTGATACTGAGCTCCACTACCTCACAGGCATACAGATTCAAAATAAAAAAAGCTGGATCACACCTGGAAAGGTACCAGTCCATCCTCCCGCTGCAAGGTAGGATCAGCTTTATCTAAAACCTGGCACATGTCTGTATAATCTGTCTATAAAACCCTCCAAGGGCAGGGACTCCACAACCTCCCCCTACAAACTACTTCACAGCTTATTTTCTTTTACTGCCAGAAAACTTTTACCCTAATGCCTAATCTGGCTTTCTCTTACGCAATTTAAGCAAATTACTTCTTGTTCTGTTTCCAAATTGTGATCTACTGGAGCAAGAAGCATTTAATGAAACAATTCACATATTCACAAGATCAGCAAACTTGCCTGAACACTGTCCTTGTCACAGGGATTAGGAAAATAAAGATGAAGAAGAGCTAAGGCTAAAAGGCGATGATCCAAGCAAATAAATCTGACTAAAGATGAGTGGCTCTTGTAAAAATAACTGCACTAGAAACATAACTCCAGTTTGAGCTATGGAGCATCTTTTCTATAGATATGAGATTTGAGGTAAAGACTGTAAGAGATGGAGAATCCACTATCACCTTAAGTTGGTTCTTTCAGTGTTAATTGATTGAACTCTTTATTTCTAGCCTCATTTGCTCAGCTTCAGCCCCCAAACACTGCATCTCATTATTTCTTCTTACGTTAAAGAGCAATGTTTAATCTGGCTGACAGCAATCCCTTCTTCATCTTCATGTACATGGACTGGAGCTCAGCCACCTCTTCACTTTAATTGTTCACAGCAAAAACAGCTTCTGGGCCCCAAATAAATTCTACAGTTGTTTTCTGAATCCTCTACAGTTATTCAATCTTCTATCCAAAGCACAGACCAGACACACAATTCCAGCAGCAGTCTCCTAAATGACATGCAGTGATAATAACACCTACACATTTTTTAATTAAATCCTTCTACTAGCAGGCACTTGGGATAACATAGATTAACACGGTACACTATCTTATGTTAATTCAACTTAGCTTATTTCTCAAGCCTTGACTTAAAAGGCTTTTAAACTTAACTACATTCTGGTGGTAGAAGAAATCTGGGTGGATTTACAAAGCAGTGCATGAGGTAGAGCTCTGTTAATAATAATAGTCATTTCCATCTGATTGATTTTGTGCTTCCTTCGATATTCCAAATTATAGTAAAAATCTCTGGTTTAAGATGAAGGTTCAAAACTTCAACAGTATCTGCTGCATGTGTGTCAAATTGAGGTCTAGAAACACTGGAGACTGTTGAAAATGTGCTCTGATTTAGTGAAGAAACAGGACAAAAGCAAGGGAAAGGGAGCACAGAAGCTTGGGCACATGTCAGCAGCCACAGATCAACTGTACTTCACTCGAGCTGCATGACACTGCCTTGAACAATTAAAACATGGCAGCTGGGATAAAATCCCCATCTGAACTCCCTCTAGAAAGAAAAATCAGTTAAGCACTACCAGGTCAATGTGAGTTTGTTCAGGCTGAGGGCTCTGACAGACAAACTCTGGCAAATACCATTGCATCACCCTCATATGTTGTCACCTCTGAGACCTACCATGCCCTATGCAAGAGCTTACCACCTCCATAACATTATCAGCTCCATAATATCCACCTTATGTTGGGCAGGTGGTTACCACCTCCATAACATCTACCATGCTCCAGGCATGAGGTTACCAGCTCTGTAACATCCACCATGCCCTAGGCAGGAGGTTACCTGATCCATAACATCTAACCATGCCCTGGGAAGAAGACTAGCAGCTCTCTAGAGGGGAACATTCGCCCTCTCCTCAGCTCCACCAGTCAATCCAGGATCCTAGCTCCAATCCCCAGCAGAGGCACATTTCTGTTGGAGGTCTAGATGAGGAACTGGCAACTGCAAAGGTCTTAGAGAGAGAGCCCGAAGGCTGCAAACATATTTACTACAAACCAGCAGGCACAAAGTAGCTTCTTACACCACCTGCCTGGAAATCTGCATTTATGTTTCTGCTGCCTTCTCCAGTGTGTATTCAGCAAGTCAATGTTACCTGCCAACACCATGCTGACAGTCTGCGGAGCAGGCTGGAGCTACACATATTTCTTTCCATCCCCTGCACGATGCCGCAACTGCAGGAGCAGCTGTTACCACCTAAAAATGTTCCTTTCTTCAGCCACTTCGTAATGAAATGCAAATAGAAAACCTCTGGTTGCCTTTAAGGCAAACAGCGTCAAGTGAATTACGTAGAGATTAAAGGTACACCAGCTCCTGCAGCTGCCCCAAAAGGACCACCCCAAATACACTGGGACAGTGAGCAGGCCTTAGTCTAACAAACGAAGGAGCAGTTAGACTTAATGTGATCCTCTTCCTGCTGCTGAGCATACCCACCAATGGAGTTTTTAAATGTTTCTAAAAAGGAAGTCAGAATGGTCTAATTGTCAGCAAGAAAATAGCAATGCTTTTAGCGCTAAAATATGGTACCTTAAATCATCCAGACTATTAGTTACTATTAGTAACTTAGTTAGCCTAACATGGGGTTGTTGTGCTGGACATCCTGATAAAAACCATCCAAATACCAGCGAGGTCAATTCACCCTTCATCTTTCCAAGACAATGAACTGCACTTAAGTTACTTGCAGGTACTTGGGAAAAGATCTTCCCTGCTCCTCACAAGACCCCTTGCATCCATGCACCCAGTGGGCTCCTGTGGAGGGGAGGGTGCAGGTGGGAAATGAGGCACCGAAGGGGAACAGACCTACCCAAGATCATGCCAGCAGTCTGTGGCAGAGCCTGAACCTCTACCAAGCCTGCTAGGGTAGAGGTTCACCAGTGACCTTCCCCTCATCAATCACCTGCCTGCTCAAAGAGTAAAGACTACACTTCTTTTATTCCACATAAAATATCCTCTTTATTGGTCCCATGGACAGAGATTTTAAGGCCGAAAAGGCCTGTTTTGACAGTCTTGCCTGATCTGCCAGAATGCAAACTTTCATCTAGTTACTAAATCCACACTTCCTGACTGAAGGTCCTTAAGGAACATAATAAATCGACACTTAGAGACCTCACAACATCACTCTTAGTTATAGTTAAAACTGAGCATTATTTACACTTCAAATTTGTCTAGCTTCAGCTTCCACCTACTAGATGCTGTTCTGTATTTGTCTGTCAGTTTGAAGAGCCCTTTGTTCCCGAGACTTCTCTTCCTATCTGAACACCTATTTTCACTATCAGGTTTATAAAGCCATTGCTTACAAACCTGTTGGGAGATTTGCACAGATGGCACTTCCTGGGTCTCATGGTACGAGTTTTTTCAGCTCTCAAACAAAACCTCTGGCTCTTTGTACCTCTGAATTCTGGATGGTCTGCTTCCAGCCAGATCAGCCAGATCTTTTAAGACCACTTTTTAGATGTGAAGTTTCCAATCCCTGCACTGCTGTGCTGTTGTGCAGATCTCAAAAGCCTCCTGGCATTCTTTGGGGAGAAATGGGATGCACCAACATCCCTTGTTTGCACGGCAGCCCTAAGTCAGTCAGTAGTCAGCTTTTCTAGTCGATACTTCTGTTAAGTCCTACCATTACCTCAGCTACCAGCTCCTGGTTACATGCTGAAGGCTCTGCTCTGAAAACATCTATGGTTGTGGTCTCCTTTCCTTGCTTGTTTGGCTCAGTATTGTGTAACTATGCATTTTCCCTGTAAGAGGCTCGGTGCAAGGGGAGCAGGAAGACCTGCCACAGCATGGCCAGAAGAGATTCAGGACTTGGATGGAGAAAGCCCTAACCATTAGCCACTGCTATGCTCAGAGCCCAAAACATTGTCCATGCCTCACCTCCTCTTCCAGTTTGATGACCTTGGCTTGCGCGTTGTTTAGGGCCTGGTCGAGGATTTCAATGTGCCTCCGCTGGTCCTCATTGGCAGAGCGCACAGCTGCCAGCTCCATCTCCAACTTCTCCTTCTCCTTCAAATGCTCTTTGTCTGGAAGAAAGACGAGAGTCACTCTTGGAGGACAGCTCTCAGGCCCTGGGCCACACACTGGAGGTAAGCTGCCATTTCCCTTTCTAGGAGGAATTACGTGAAGCATAAAAATTACATGAAGCAGCAGTGAGTGCAGCCATTACAACACAGTGCTGAGACACAGCAGGCAAGGAGTTTCTACTGCCAAGGCTCAGCCCCTCAGTGCCCAGCCTTACGTGAATGACAGCAGGATGAGGGGCAGCTTAGGCTGTGCCTGCACTAGCAGAGCTTGTGGCCCTGAGTGTTGCTCATAATTGTCCATTCTGCTGAACTATTAGCATGTTCCCCAGCAAAATTTTGGCTTGCACCAGCTACTCCTTTTCCATACAACATCCAGGCCCTGCCTGAGAACAGCCTACATCAAGGACCGTTTACAGCTGCCAGCTTGGATGCTGCTGCCTTTCTCTAATGAGCAAGAAACCTCAGCCCTGTGGATGTGGGCTGTGCTGTGCCTCCTCCATTTTATTTGCAAGGATGGAGATCACGAGATACAGAATATGTGAAGAAGCCAAATAATAAACATAGATCTGTGCTGAGCAGCCTGAAAATAGAAAGAGGGGAAAGCAACGAGGAAGAATAAGATAGGAGGCATCTGAACAGGCTTTCTCTGGCCATGCAGAGAAAAGGAGGCCAAGGGAGGCATTTAAAACCTGCAGGGGCCCTGGGTGACCTTCCAGTCCTGCATGATCTAAGGGTCCAGCGATCAGTGCTCCCCTTCTGGTAAGCACCTCAACACATCAGGAGCTAGACTAAAACCTGTAGGCAACCTCTGTTCCGTAAAATCATCCCTTTTTCGAATAAGATTTACAATGATGTTAAAAAAAAAAACCAAACAGTTCAGTCAGCTTTGCTCACATCTTTTTCTTCAGCAACAAATTGCAGGCCTACCATTGACTTCGCTGGCAACCTGCCTGGGAAAATGCCTGGCTCCATCCACCTCTGCCCTGACAGTGCTGAGAAGCCATTTCAGGGAACACGAGCATTGCGTGCCAATCACTGGATCCTCAACATCAGATTGTAAACAGTAAATGATTGGAGAGAGCAGGGGATGGAGGCTTCATTCAGTGAAATCTGAGATTTCAAAATCTGGCCTTCATTCTGAATGACAACAAAAATAGAGCACTTGCAAAGCCTCCAGGAAGGAAAATTTCCTCCAAAAATTAATTTGGCATCAATTAAATGTTGTTTTCTTTTTTTATCTTTTAGATACAGCATTACAGAATTCATTATTTTTTAACTGAAGTGAAAAGTTCCTCCAAAACCAACGAAACATGGAAAATCTGCCCCTGATATCTAGCCCATCCCACCCAAGATGGAAGCCCCACCATCCACCTCCCCCGTCCAGGAGGGCCAGGAAACTTCACATGGCCAAAACCAGCCCATTTCAGACCTGAACTACCCCCAGAAGGGCCTTATTCTTCCCTAACTACATGTGGGATGAGAACAGGTTTAACCTACACACTACCGGTAGGTGCCTGCAGCGAGGTGAGATGCATACAAGCTGAGCCATGTGGAACAAGGCACAAGTAGATGAGGTAAGCCCAAACCCACCCAGCCATCTTCCCATTTATCCTACAAGGAGGAATTCACCACCTCACAAAAAGGAACTCTGGGAGCAACACTGGCACACTGGCCTCTGCAAAGCCCACGAGCAAGGCCCAGCAAGCGCTGCACACACCGTGCCACCGACTGCCACCACAAGCTGTCTCAGTATAACATGGCCTTAATCTTCCCACATCAGCAAGGAATATTATATTGGATACGCAGACCTCTTCCTTCAATGCAAATACACTTACTTCAATCAGATTGACCAGAAGGAACATTAATACCTATTGTACAAAACTGTACATCTGGGGAAATTATCAAGCAGCTGATTTCATTAGAGGGTGAGGAAGCTGGAAGATGAATGCTACTTCAACCCTGTAGCACTCCATCATCTCATGCTAGGACCACATTTGCTCTGCTCCAGATTTGAAACCCACGTTTCATATTACACATGAAGACAGCACGCAGCAAAACAGGACTTGGGACCTTCACTTTCAAGTTTTATCGAGGGAACTCAAAGCATTCAGCTTGCCATGCTGCATTACTTTTTCTACTCCCCGCCAAAGAGGACAAGATTATGCTGCACACAAAATAACCGCTGAACCTACTAGAAAACTGGCAATAAAAATTTACTTTAGAGCTCTCAACATTTCTCCACATCAGCTTCTCCCTGCAAAGTGCTGGAGGTACATTTTATAAGTACCTTCCTATATTCCATTAAATTAATTAAATTTCAGTAAAGAAGGACTTTGTTGAAGATACCTTAAATTCTCTTCAAGTACATACAAGGTATCCTTAAAGTCTAAAAATTCTATTTTACTGTGCTAACTCTGCATGGACTTTCTGCCTAGGCACATGTTTTTTACCAAGCAGATTCCATCTAATAATTATTTCTATTTTCTGGTGGGTCACTGCCACATCCCATTACTGAACAGTTCCCAAAAGGTTTCTCTGTTGCAGTTTACAGTTGTAATCTCACAGCTTTCCGCCCACTGCCCCTGACTACTGTACCTCAACACACTGAGGACATTACACTTATACTCTGGTTGGGCAGAAGAAAGAAGAGATAAAGCAAAGAGCCTGCTTCAGTCCTTCACAAACAGGCTTCTTGACTTGTCAAGCTGGGAAGGTACACTAAGAGCAGACAGTCTTGACCTTGCTTTGAAGCAGAAACACCGGACAGAAAAATACACTCAATTCCTGCAATCCCTTCACTACGCTCAGATGTGACTCCCAGCTTTTCACACAGACCTCACACTTAAAGTTTTGATCTGATTAGTCTTGAAAGAAACACAATAAATATGTTTCTAATGTACCATTTACCTTTATCAGTTGAATGTCTGCCCTCAAAGCCACTCGTAACTAAACACCACATTACAGACAGCACAGATCCACTCTGTGCACTTCATGAGGAGCAGCTACATTAACTCTGCATCCCAGCCAAACGCTAACACAGCTCACTGCAAACTTCTCCTCTTGCAGTTTTGCTCACAAATGGCACATTTCCAAGAGCTCTCTGGAGTTTGGACCACACCAGCACCAAGAAAAGGCTGAGAAAATGCAGGAGGCCATGCTTGATTCCCTGAGTCCATTTTCTCATGTGGTGATTAACAGGGATTCTGCTCTGGCATTAATAATTATGATAAACTGTAATGTACTTAATAAATGGTTCTGTACATGGTTACTGTGCTCACTGATCCAAGCAGGGATGCAGAAACGTTCGATGCTCTGTTGTCAGAGGAAGTCACCGAATCTCCACTGAAACTCGTGATGGCTTTCCTTACTCTACAAAGTATCGCAGGCAGCTTAAGCACGGTCTGATTCACAGTTAGGACACTTCCATGTGTGCATGTCACGAAGTACAAGTCAGGGGAGAATTTGACCTTCACAAGTTGAAAACTGAAATCATATTTCCCCCTTCCTTTCCCTTTGGAGGGCAGGAGGAAGTCATGTAGAACATTTTTCTATGCAACACTTTCTTCCATGATGCTGCTCCCTGCACAGATGCCCTTGGCTCTGGGTGCAGGAGGGCAGCAGCTCCCCAACTCCCCACATGCAGCTCATGGCTGTGAAATGAGAGGGCGAGGAGCTCTCTTTCACTCACCCCTGAAACTTCTGCCTCTGCTCTAATTATTTCCTGTCTTAATACCGAATGGCAAAATTCCACCCTCAAAAACATTTACTGGGAGCATTTTCTTTGCCTGGATTCATTCGATGGGAATCTTTCTTTGCCTGGGATATCTGGGACAGAGATACATGCACAAGTCACACGTGGCACATCCACTGCACGGTCACACAAAGCAACAAAGCTCTACCAACACACTGCCAAAACTGTCTACAGATCCCCAGCAATGGGTGCAGAGCCACACGGCTGGGGCACAGACCTTGATCTGTCTCAAACACCTGAAAAAACAGCCCCTTGGAAGAACTCCTGCTCTGACAGAGTGTCTGGAAGTTCAGAAATCCCAGAAAAACACTCAAAATTCTCAGACTCCACCAAAACAATTTTTTTTCCTGTGATATGCTGTATCATAAACTTTCTCTTTGCCCTACGCCCTTGAAAGCTGGTGAAGGGTCTGGAGCACAAGTCTTATGAGGAGTGGCTGAAGAAACTGGGATTGTTTAGTCTGGAGAAGAGGAGGCTGAGAGCAGACCTTATTGCTCCCTACAGCTACCTGAAAGGAACTTGCAGGGAGGCGGGTGGTGGTCTCTTCTCCCAAGTAACTAGCAATAGGATGAGAGCAAATGGCCTCAAGTTGCAGCAGGGGAGGTTTAGATTGGATATTAGGAAAAATTTCTTTACTGAAAGAGTGGTCAAGCATTGGAACAGGCTGTCCAGGGAAGTGGTGGAGTCACCATCCCTGGAGGTGTTCAAAAAATATGTAGACGTGGCACTTCAGGACATGGTTTAGTAAGCATGGTGGTGTTGCGTTGACGGTTGGACTCGGTGATCTTAAAGGTCCTTCCCAACCACAATGATTCTATGATTCTACGTTTCTGTGAAACCATCCTCAGTCTTCCTGCCTCTCCCTTTGCACAGCATCTCTCAGCCTCCTCCTGCCTGCCTCTTCTCTTGCTGTATGGGCCCATATGCTTTCATTGGTTGCTGCTTCATGTCTTTTCTTAAAAGAACCTTTTCACTGACAAAACATCACATAAATATCATGAAACTAACAGGCTGTGAGTTCCCTCCTACCCTCGATACAACAGTAGCATTTTTCTCAGGCACAAATGCCTAGTCCTTAATACTTTGAGGCATGCAGCCTGGCTTTGCCTTTTATTATTACAAAGAATAAGAGTTTTTGTCACTTCTGGTCTGCATCTCAGAGCACACGACTGCTCTGCACTGTTGCACTGCTAATGGAGAGCACTGCAAGGAACTGAGAAATGATCCTTGCATGCCCTGCCTTGCCAGACTTCTTTTTCAGGAAGTTTTTCCTATTATTGAAGTTTTACCACAGTATTAATTCTGCATTTGCAGTATTACCAAGGATGAGTGCTAAAAAAATCTCATGAGTTTTATCTTTCCTTCTTCATCTCATCATGAGACTGGCTTAAAAATGATAACTTCTAGGAATCTGCTGATGTTGGAGCCTTTTTACATAACTTGGGTTGGAGATATTAAGAGTCATGTTTTCAGGCTGCTTTCCATAAACGGAAGGACTAGAAATCTGCTTTTGCTTTCCTAATGAAAACTAAGAAAGATTTGCATTTACTAATCTGAATTAATAAGCTAACAATCTCACGAAAAAAAACAAATACAAGTTTCACGACAAAATTGCAGCAGCTGATGGGAGCGCATGTAGACACCATTTTTTCCTCTTCTAAAAATGACTATTTCAGTCTCCGTAGACAACTGTATACATGGCAGCTAAAACGAGTTGCTCCCCTTCTCCCCTCAGTTTTCTGCCTGAGCATCCCATCAAAAAACATGAGGAGGATACAGACTGTGCTTGCAAAACCCCCAGGCTGGCAGTGGGGTAGAACTCCAGCCATGCTCTGTCTGCCCCTGGGTTAGACACAAACACGTCAGCGTACAAATGCAGTCACTGACAAAGGATTTCCAAAAAAAACCCTTTATGGGTTCTCAGAGGGGTGTTTTAAGCTGACACCCTGATATCAAGGTCACTACTGCATATGTTCCAGCTGCCCAAAGAACACGACTGAAGAGGACTTGCTTTACATGTGCCCATTTTTCTATTCCTGGAAGCACTCTGCATCGCATTGGTAACATTTAGCTCTCTGGCCTAGCCAGGAGACACTCCAAGCACCCAGCCCATCTTATGTGATAGGATCCAAAAAGCTATATTTGTTCATAAGCTGTGAATTGACAGCAGTAATATGCTGAGAGCACAGTGCAAAGTTTTATTGCTGGATATTTATCAGTAGAAGCACACAGCATGTTTATCTACTGGAAAATGACTCAAATTGAGTCCATCCTGGGGTTTTAACTCCCCCTTGTAGCTACCAGTACATAGGAACACTGCCAGGCTGTCTCTATAAGAAGACAGCAGACTCCAGTCTGCAATTTGCACTGTGTAGCTTACCCTGTATGAACTCTTCCCAAGGATGACAAGACTCACACAACAATAGCAATGCTATTTTCTTAACAGATCCTCCCCTTGGACTCGCAGCAGTATCTACAGACCCTTGTGGCACCTGCTAACACGACAAAGCTAACACAGTAACAGAAAAGATCATTAAATTCTCTTTTGGTTTGTGAACATCAAATTATCAGCAAAGTTTCTGTGTTGGCATCATCACTGTTGGTGGGAGCCAGGAGAAGGCTCTCCTGCATTTGGAGCAGCTGGTGGGCATTGCAGGACTGGCAGTGAGGCACACTGAGTTGTATCAAACACCACACTGCTAAAAGAGGTGGTCAGTTCTCCACCTAAGGATTTCCAGTTGCAGGTCATCTTCCAAGGAAGCTCTTGGTGCAATAAATAAAACAGAAGGATCAGTTGTACGCAGCACTTAGCTTCAATGGGATTTGAGCCCACAAGGTACTGCACAGCTCCCAGGTGGTCAAGCGCTTCTCGAAGCGTGCCGAAGATGCTCAGGATACACGAGAACCCATGCACTGTTGTGCAGCATTCAGTTGCTTGAGTTTTGGTTTGGCTGGTCATGTGGAGCCATCAGCTCACAGCAGGGGAACGCTGCAGCACTGTGCTCAGTCATTACGGGAGCCTAAAACTTGACAGGAATGGATGTTTTTCATAGCAGTAGACGTTGTAAAATCTTTCTCATTTCCACCCTTCGCAAAAAGAAGGGTCCGGCTCTGCTCTGCCTCCTGTTAGTCAACCACTATCAGTGACCACAAGTCAGCAGAGTTTGCTCTGGGCTTATCCCAGCCAAGAGAAGAATCCGGCTTCTCTAAAAAGCATGCTTCTCCAGAGATGATCCAAGCAATACATCACAATTTCAGATAAATATTTATCAAAAATAAGATAAGTTGTGTTACCATTAACTCCCACTGCCTGGTTCTGGTGCTCAAAGAGAAAAATAAACACAGCCTAAATAATCCAGTCTGCAGCTTAAATAAGGGTATGTGATGAATTAGCTGAGTAAAACCAAGCCATAAGGACAATAAAAATTAATAGCAAACTATTCACCTCCACTCCAGCATATATATGTGTGTGTATATATATGTGCACATTTGAATCAGATTAGCACAGTACTCACTCTGAGTGACATAAAGGCCCTCTGTTGACTTATCCTCGTGCCCATCGAAGTCTCTGCTGGCCAGCTGCCTATTGGCTGTCTCTAGCCGTTCTGCAAAAAACAGGAAATACTTTAAGTATAAATATATGTATATAAAATTGTAGGCCAACCAAGAAAATAAGATGCATGCCAGCAGAGCAGTATAAATAGACTCTCTGAAGAAGGACATTAAAATGGAGACTGACATATACATAAAAGATGAGGCCTTTGACCTCCTCCATGAAGCTGTGTCGTTCATATCTGCAGAAACCAGGGGAAAAGCCTCTGCCATCCATGGCTGACATGTCCAGGCAGTTCATCTCTCACACTGCCCAAAACGCTCAAGGCATTTGCAATCTGAATTACTCAGGTTTGCAAAGGGCTGGGTGCCTTTCCGCAGTGGAGTGCAGCCCTTGGTGCAGCGAGACGCCCTAGGGGAAGGTGGCTCCCAGCCTGGTGACACTAATCCTTGGTGATGCCCTGGGAATGGAATTTTCTGCAGCACAGGACAGATTTCCCTGGAAAGGTGCTGCCTTCAGGTGCCCTCCTCCTCCAAAAAGACCATCCAGCCCCCTCAACACTATTGTAAAAAGCATGAGCCAGCTTGCAGAAGGCATGTCACTGCCCAAAGACATATCATGCCATCAAGCACCTGGACAGATAAGAGTTCAAAGTCATAGTCAAAGGCACCATCTGATGCTGACTCTCATATTTTGCCAGAGGGTTTCTTTGCAAGCAGGGAGGTAACAGCAGTTTTTTCTTATACCAATGAGCAGGCTCTGATTTCTCAAGAAGTTTACCTAAAACATGTGTGAACCCACTCCTTTAAAGCCCACCACTCTGGAGGCTGTGAGAAGTGGAACACCATGTCAACTGGAGAAAAAAAAACCCACAAAAGTAAGCATAACGTACCACGGAGATCCCTGTTGAAGTCATGCAGTCTCCTAATTTCTCCTTCCAGTTTGTTTCTCATCGCTTTGTCCAGAGACTCCCTCTTAGTGGTGGTCTTGACCAGGCCCTCATAAGCTTCTGAAATCCTCTGAATCTCTATTTCAAACTGAAAGGACAGAGAGCTCCCATTAAGCCCAACAGGAAAGCATCTCATCCCAGCACCTGCCCAGTGCATTTCGGAGGGGTGCAGGTGTCAGGACAATGCCCGTGCCAAGTGCCACACCAGCCACCAGCTCTATAATGACCAGTCTCCCCAGTGCAGGATGGCACAAAGCCTCAGTGGTGCTGGAGGCTCTTGCAGCGGGGAGCAATTGCTGGACCCCTGCAAATGCCGCGTTGAGCACTTGCCATGCCACAACACCTGCTGGCAGCTCCCAAATGAGCTCAGGATGCGCTGGGCTTGACCTAACTGCTTGGTTGCCTTCCTGGTGTATTTGTGTGGACTGAATTCTTTCCTATAAAGGGTTTAGAAGGGAAGATTTATTATTCTGCCAGATCCTTGATCCAAAACTGAGCTCTAAGCTCTGCGTGTTACCAGAAATACTTTAGGCTCAGCTCTGACCTCATGTCAGTCTTAATCCGTTGTGGTCCACCCCTTTCCATCCTTGACCAAAGACTGCTCTATACAAAAAGAACCCATAACAGACCAAACCAATTGTTTTGAGTTTTCAATCTTCTTAACTTAGTCTCCTTGAAATCTAGAAAACTGCAGGCAAAGGATGCAGAGGAGGCCCTTCGCAGTGAACTTGCGTCTTAAGATGCGAACCCAAAAAACTGAGAGGAGGATAGTCCCAGGCAGAGTTTTGCTGTTCAAGTCAATCCCATCCAGCTCTTCTAATAAGCTAACGTCTTGTTAAGTGCTTTGCTGAATTCATGGCTGCAGGAATGCTCAACACGGATGTGGAAATCTGCTCCTGCATGCCTAGCTCTTGTGTTTGTGGAGAAAAGCTTGATAATGTGCACAGGCTGGAAAACCAAGAGATATATATAGCCTCTCACATACCTTTCTAAATCTGGCACTTTTTTAGCCTCCTGAATCGCGGGTGGGACAGATTAGTGATTTGTGAAGCCAGAGCACGATCGTACCTCCACCTGCTGTGGAGGTAGGTCTCTCTCCAGGGCTCGTTAAGCTTTAGGTGTAATTTCCCAGTTGCAGCACTTGCAGAATAAAAGCTCCAGGGATACTGGAACTATCACCTCGCTGCCTGCGTAGGGACCTGCAGCCAGGCTCCAGCAGCCTGGACCTGCGCTTTCCATTACACCAGAGCCACTCTGTCTGAATACAGCCCATGGGCACATGGGACCTCCAAACCACGGACCAAGGAAAGCCCGGCAGAGCCGTGATGGGGAAACCTGGTTACCTTCCCTGATTTCTGCTTTCAGCTTGCTCAGGCACAAAAGCTGAAACAGGCGGTGATGTGCAAAGCCACGGTGTGGGCCCCATGACACCAGGAGCTTTGGATTAGTCCCCTGCTGGGTATGACATCACCTGCCTCACATCCGTGGTGGTTTAACAGCTCACAGGTATTTCACACACATAAAAGCCACTCCCTATATGGATGATATGAAAAGGTACCAAATGTAGATTAGTTCTCAGCTGACAATTCTCCACAGCTCCAAGAAGATCTGTTGAACCGGCTGTGACACTCCTTCTTGGGTGAACTACAGACTCAGTCAGATTACTCTGATTTTCTTTTTTGTTTTTTTTTTTTTTAAGGCAGGAGCTCCGGGAAGCCCCGTTTTTTTCCTAAAATCCAGAAAAGTAGGTCCTTCTTCCCCACCCTGCTGATGCATGGCCAGACACCAAGCATGTTCCCACCAAAAGGACAGCACGCTTGGAGGAATGCTGCATAAATCCAAATTTTTGGATTTTGAAATTCAGACTAAATCTTACTGTGGTTCAAGAAAAGTCAATGGGTTTTATTTTTCCTCACATGCATGGCAAGGCAAACTTGCACAAAGTCTCATCAAAAAGTCTGAACTTTTTTGAGAAAACGTTTCACATGAATTTTCCAGAATCGAAATGACATGTCAATTAGTTACTCCAATAACAGCATAGCTTCAGCTACTTGATTCTGTTATAGCTTTTTCTTTATATCAGTGTAACCTCCACTAGTAGAAGTTTTATCTTCCTATAAGTAGTTAGAGGCTATATTCAAGCTACCTTGCATTGCTCTCCTTCACCATTTAAGCAGATTGAACTTCTCTCTCCTTGAAAGGAAGGTTTGGCTTAGCAAAAATAATTTTTAAAGCACTTTCTTGAATTCTTAACTACATGATCCCAACTAGACACTGTGCTCAGCTGAGTGCCCTGACAGCCACCAGTTCCTGTGCCTCCCTTCTCCCAGGTGAGTTGCTATCCGCAGGAGAAGACTCCTGCTCCAGAAAGCTTCTACCACAGCAAAGCAGATTTACCAACACGGCAGGTGGTTTCAATAGCCCAACAGTCCTGCTCAATGCTGCTGGTTACCGCAAAGGCTCTGCTCTGCCCTGTAATCTGCCATTATTTCCCAAAACACACCACCATGCAGGTCTCCTCCAGCTCCAGAGGCAAAGATTTGCTGCAGGAAAAGCAAGAACCTCTATCAGCACTGAACAAAATTAAAGAAGAGCAGAAGAACAGCCATAAATTGTGTTGGCGTTTCTCAGTAGCTCTGGGATTTCCTTCCTCTTCTTCTATAGAGATGAAAAAAGTTCAGTCTCTTCTCTGCGTGGTAGCTCATAGAGCCGACCCACTCAAACAACCCACACATGTGGCACAGGGAAGAGTCACCCCAGCCTGGGAATTAAACTTCAGGGTAACACCACCCAACGAAAAACAACAGGGAAAGAAAAGAAAAAAAAAAAAAAGTAATGCTTTGCTTTTGCAAAAATAAAAGCTCAAAATAAAATGTGTACAACCCCTCTTTCCCTCACAACTCTTTTTAGGTAAGAAAACCAAACAACTCATCAAACAGCACAGGGAGTAATCACCACCTTGTACCTCTCTGCAAAAAAGTCTATCCAGACACGACCGAGAATTTGACAGCCCTCAGGGTTGATCCGTTCATACAAATGCCCAGGGAGCCCTCTATGTCAAGCTGATTTTCTCTAGTTTCTTCTCCTATACTGTAATAAATAAAAGTGATGGGAGGGTGGTCCTACCTAGAATAAACTTGTTACACACAAACAAGAAGTACTTCTTGTGACTCTTCCACTTCCAACAAGAGTGAAGAGTTTTCACACCCAAAGTATGTAATTTAACTCAGTCACGTTTTCAGAGGTGATGTTCAGCTGAAACTGTGGGAACAAAGGAAGACTTGCCCTGTCCTTGTGTTCAAACACAGAAAAAACAGTATGGGAGAGATACTGTGTGTAAAGGCTTTGGTTCAGGACATTTTCCTGAAGAAAGAATGCACTTCAGCATGTATTTTCCTTTAATACTCCGCTTTCATTCCCCCAAAGTCAATGGGACTCGAGTCCACGCTCTGTTGACTGAAGTGAGACTTCAGCCAGTGCTTGAATACCTTTCTGTTGGTGTCTGATGCAATCAACTTGCAGGGCATCCAAGATAAAGAGAGCGAGCTGTTTCCAAGAGTGTAAGAGGAAATCAGAATATTTTTAGGGCATTGCACTCAAATACCTTTTACAGAACAACGAAGCTTTTGTAAAATTAATAGCTGGAATATTTCATTTTGCCCATGAAGGCCACAGGGAAGTCAGCGTTAAAATCTTTGCAGACATCTTCATAAACAGTGAATGTTGCTGCAAAAATTTCTCAACTAAGTTTAGGAAATTCTATGAATAAAGTCAACTCATCCAGTTACAGAGGAGGAGGCTGAAAAGAAGACAGCATTTACAAAACAACAGGTCTTTTTTTCTAACCTGTGTGAATAGATTGTCACAGATTTTTCTCAAAGCTGAGGCTGGGACAGGGTCTTTCAGAGCTGCCTCTTCTCCTGTGAAGGGTGTCTCCAAGAACACCCTGATCCCACACAGTACAGAAAAAACTGAGCTCCTATTCAGGCTCCTAAATTCAAAAAGGAAAGACCTGCAGCTGAAGCCCATTTGTGTACAAGTGGTGGGAAGACATAAATGAAATAACAATGGAGGATCCTAAATAACTCATTTGGTCTGGACACTTAGGACCCAAAGCCAACACATCTCGGGGAGCATCTCTGCATTGCCTTCAGTGAGCTCTCATTTTTAAGCAACTTCTACTTCTTTTGATTTGAATCTTCATCCTGTTACCCCAGGTGGTGCACAAGACATCACCCTTCTCCACTAAAAATATCAGCCCACATACAGAAAAGAGGGTGCAGGATCTCTTTGCAAAAGGTTTTTTTAGCAAAACCTCTACTGAATAGCTCTTTCAGATAAAAGGACAGTGCTTTTTGAACCGATATGTGGGTGTCTAACAGCAGCTTTTACACACGTATCGAGCAGTAACTGAAAGCCTCTGAGACAACAAAGTTAATGCATTTCCAAATAACAGACAACCCCATCAACAGCTGTTACACTTCCAAAGACAGCGGAGTGCCATGCAAGCGTATCGTGGTGGGCAAGACCACTAAGGACAGATGTGGCCATGCTCTTCAAACGCTCCTCACCTGCAGCTCTACTGCCCATGCAGATGGTGCAGGACCCAGCTGCACCAGGAGCAGACTCTGCCCATGGGAGACTTCCAGGGAAAGCTCTGGTGTGTCCAGCACAGAAGGATGGAAGGGGAAAGTTCCCAAGTGAGAAATACGAGATGAGCTGCCTCATTTTGCTCTTAAGGCACAGGAGCCCACAGGCCATGGGGCACAGGATTACACTTCTGAGAGACCATCATGGAGAGGTAATGGTTAGAGGTGGCACTGGTGTGTCCCCATTGCAGTGACATGACTACAAAGAACAGTTTGGGGGAACCAAATGCAGGAGTATGAAGACAGTTGCCCCATCCCCACCTCTCCACATACCTTCTGCAGCTTGTCTGCCTTCTCGTAGTACCCCTCCAGCTCCTGCCGCAGCACGTGGTTCTCCTCAGAGAGCATCTCCACCATCTGCTGCGCCCGCTCCACGATGGCGAAGGCATCGGGCGTCAGCTGCTGACCTGGCGGTGTTGGTGTCGGCGGCTGGGCAGCGGTGGGGGCTGGCAGTGGTGGCAAGGCTCCCGGGAGCAGAGGACCGGCGGCGGCAGTGGCCTGCGAGGACATGGGGCTGTGCTGCTGGGCCGGTAGCGGCGGGAAGGGCGGCTGGCATTGTCGGCTGCGAGGAAGCACACGGAGGGAAGTGTTAAGAGCTGCATGCCCTTGAAATGCGCGCAGGAGCTTTCACCTAATGACTGCACGGTTTATTAACAGGGCTATAACCGTACGGTTGTGATTCCGGTCCTTAGTCACTCCTAAATACCAACAATCTCAGCAGGGACCGGGTAAATTGTCTCCTCGCCTGCTCTTGACAGTGATGTATACATCCAGCATGAACGGATAAAGGAAGCATTGACTCGAAAACGGCATTTTTGCCTAGGTGCGCAGCTAATATTTCAGCAGTCAGCCAGTCTCTCCCGGCCCCCCTTGCCACAAACCCCACCGCTGAGAAGCATAAGCCAGCGGGCTTGAAGGAAACACAAGGGCTGCATTACTTACCCTTCGAACACCGCTCTCTGCCTGGAGCGAGACCGGCTGATCGGCCGAACTGGGAGGTGAAAGGAAGTGATGTGAGCGAAGCAGCATCCTCGAGTGGTTTTAGCAAGCGGCAAAGGGAAGGGCTGCTGCGGAGCTGCTGGGGGAGCAGCCCCGGTCAATCACGGCGAGCCACGAAAGCCATCTTCCAGTGTGAGACCTCATTGTGTCACTCCCTGACTAACAGCATCCATCACCCACCAGGCTCGTGTCGGGGAAGGATAAGCAGCGAGCTGGCAGCAGACCTGCTTGTGGGCTAGGCTTCTGATGGCAGGTGGCTCTAATTCACCTAAGTCACGATTTGCAATGGCTAGAGGATAACCCAGGAAGACATCTTCGCAGTGAGGGTAATGCTCTGGCTGGTGGGTAGGTGGGACTGGAATCCCTCACTTCTGTCCTTCATTTCAGCCCTGTGAGCTTGATAAGGGAGACTGCCCTTGTTTCAAAAGGGGGAAATTCAGAGAGGGAGCATCTCAAAGCTTATCTGTACGGGACCCATCTCCATCCCTCCATCCACCACATGGGCAGCCTCGGAGCCTCAGCCAGGGTGAGCGGCCCCACGCAGAGCCTTGCTGCGCACAGACTCAGCCACTCCTCAGCCCAGACGCCAAAGTTGTGAAATTTCTACACCGCACTTGTCTAAGAAACTCAACCCAGACCATGTGGGACATCTGTGTCAGAGCCCAGCTTGGCTGGAAAACAAGCTGGCTGCTGGACACCGCTTGAAATCTACAATCAAGCACCTTCTGAAAGTTGTGTTTTAGGTTAACCATAAGCTATTAGGCTTGCTGTAGCTATTGCTGCCTTTATTTCTGTACCCTACACGAGGCAGGAGACCTAACGAACAGTATTTACCCCACTTGGCCTCAAAGATCCATGAATGCTATTTTTTGGACAGCTTATTTTGCACTATATAAATACATAACAAATATGATTACCGTTGTCTTCAGCACCTACACAGCTTCTCAAAGCAGGGTTTTCAAAAGCTCTCAGCATTGGCCTAATTCTACTGACAATAACCCACCACTGCCTTCAACCACAGCAGAAAAAGATGAAAAGCGAAGGCAATTTTAAAGCTCAGCCCTAGAAGCAAACAGCGCTGCACTGACAAGTTTGTCCCCACCAAGCCACACAATGACAAGGGAAGCCAGCAATTCAGCTGTATCCTCTGTCCAAACCAGAGGAAAAGCAAACAGGGCCTCTGCAGCCCCCTAGATGCAGCGCACACACAGCTCTGCACTCCCATCCTGGCTCTCGTGCTTTGCCTGAGACATTCATCATGGCATGGCACAGAAAGGTACTGGAATGGAGCGTACACCAGCGATGAGCCCATTCCCAAACACAAGCACACTGCTAACCTGCCCAGCAGCACAGATGCTGGTCCAATCTTGGCGTCCTCAGGAGGAAGATCCCAGCCAAGCTTTGTGCAGCTGGCATCGGGAAAGTCTATGCTGAGCTCACCTTGGCCTTGAGGTGGCTCTCACCTGCACAGCATGGACATACCCTACGGCTGTGTCTCCTCTGGTAAAGTAGATGTTTACTTTGGAGGTAGCTTAGGAGCACAGTGGAGAGGCCATTCCCCACAGGCAGCTCCCAGGGCCAGGAGTGTTTGCTCTCAGCCCCAGGCATTTGACTTCTCCAACAGAGGTGCAGCCTAATGACTGAGGAGCTAAACATCTACTGAAAGTGAATAAAAGTTTCCAGAGGACAGGAAGGCAAGAAGATGCTGTGTGATACTTCACATATGGCCCACAAAACATACTGTAATTCATAGAATCATAGAATGGTTTGAGTTGGAAGGGACCTTTAAAGATCATCCAGGCCAACCTCCCTGCCATTAGCAGGGACATCTTTCACTAGACCAGGTTGCTCAAAGTCCTATCCACCCTGAGCTTGAACACTTCCAGGGATAAGGCCTCCACAACTTCTCTGGGCAACCTGTTCCAGTGTCTCACTATCTGCATGATAAAAAAACCCAAACAACTCCATAAATAAAATCTAAACCTACTGTCTGTTAGTTTAAAACTGTTACCCCTTGTCCTATCACCACAGACTCTGGTAAAATGTCTCTCTCTCTTTCTTATAAGTCCCCTTTAGGTACTGAAGGTTGCAACAAGGTCTTCCTGGAGCCTTCTCTTCTCCAGGCTGAACAGCCCCAACTCTCTCAGCCTGTCCTCATAGGAAAGGTGCTCCAGCCCTCTGATCATCTTTGTGGCCTTCCTCCGGACCCTCTCCAACTGGTCCATATGCTTCTTACATTGAGGTCCCCAGAGCTGGACACAGTACTCCAGGTGGGGTCTCACCAGAGCAGAGCAGAGGGGGAGAATCACCTCCCTCGACCTGCTGTCACACTCCTCTTGATGCAGCCCAGGATGCGGTTGGCCTTCTGGGCTGCAAGAGCACATTGCCAGCTCATGTTGAGCTTCTCGTCCACCAGCACTCCCAAGTCCCTCTCCTCAGGGCTTCTCTCGATCCATTCTCCACCCAGTCTGTATCTGTGCTTGGGATTGCCACGACCCAGATGCAGGACCTTGCACTCGGCCTGGTTGAACTTCACGAGGTTGGCACGGGTCCATCTCTCCAGCCTGTGAAGGTCCCTCTGGATGGCATCCCTCCCCACCAGTGTGTCGACGGCACCACACAGCTTGGTGTCATCAGCAAACTTTCTGAGGATGCATTCTATCCCACTGTCCATGTCATTGATAAAGATATTAAATAGTATTGGTCATGAGATGGGTTCTGCCCATGCTGGCCCCGCTAATCCATCCCTGTGCCTGCACAGTGCACACCATAGCAGAAATGCATCAGCAGAGAGAAACAGGAAAAAGGAAACTGCAGCGGCTACACAAAAACACCCCTCACCAAATGCCACACTAACTGGAGCCAAAAATCATCCCACTCCGCCAGAGGAGAGGATGCTACCACAGCTCCTTCCCTGTACTGACTGCAGTGATTTGCTCTGGTGCTAGACATCGCCTTAGCAGGACGGCAGGTATTCCAACAGGGACTGTATCATTTTAATTCAGGATGTTAGGCTGCCTTGCTCTCCTGCATTTGTCATTAGAAAGGAAAGGAGCGTGCACTCTCACCCCGAAACTCACTTTCTGGCTGGTGTATCTGCACTGTGGCCTTCAGACAGTGCTCAGCAAAGGCCAGGGCTGCAAAAAGCAGCAGTCAAAACTTCCCCTGAAATCCTCCTAAAGTGGTGGGCCCAAGGTAGCCCCAGAGCTCTGGGACACTGGCATTGGGTTAAGATGCTGCTCCCTGCTCACCAGCCTTTGGAGTTTACAGCCTCTCCAGCCTCACCACTTCGGCCTGCTGCTGGGACCCCACAGCAGGATGCCCTAGGGGGTCACACTAACCTCGGGGATTAGTTTTACCTTCCTGAGACCAAAATCAAGTCTCCTAACAGTACCTGGTGAGGCCATGCAAGCCAGCAAGCCCAGCGCTGAGTTGCTCTGCAAATTGCAAGAGTAGCCCATCATGGGCACATCAGCCCCACAGCGCCCTTTTCTTTTGGTGCAGTGTGTACCAACAAGGGACCCCCTGCCCTTCACAGAACTGGAATATTTTTTTGCTTGAAAATCTGAACAATAAAGAACATCACAAGCGGGGGAGCAATGGATGTCACTCATAATGCAAAAGATGCTCCACAAGTGTGTGTAAACGCAGCCAGCCTGCACTTGTGTGTTTTACTACAGCAATTAATTGAGCTAAGTGTGAGTTTGTCTTTACCAAAATAAAGGCCACAGCTGATTTTATGCAAGTAAAAGCTCAGCTATCTCTACACAGTTATACCACTATCACAACACAGATTTGCTGCAGGTACAGATTTTCTCACGTCTTTATGGGAATAGCTTAGATTAATAAACTAAATTATTATCTAAATCAGTGGAGATATAGCAATTTTTCTTTTTCACAATGAAGCAGCACATTCTTTGGTCATAGACACATCCTTTAAACACTTGCAGGAACTCCTGACACTGTACTTTTGGGAAATCTCAGCCTCCCATCCATTTAACCTTTTCTCATGCACTTTGGTCTGTCTACCTTTACACTGCAGAGGGAGGAGAGCTCTCCGGGATCTCCATTTTCTTGAACTACAAACCACTTGTTCAGCTACTGAAGATTTACACCCTGCAGCAGCAGCCAGGCAGCAGAGTCTCAATAGCAGAGGCCATAGGAGAGATTCTCCAAAGTGTTTTCCAGCTTGGAAACTAAACCGGCAAAACCAACATTACATCTCTTGAAGCGCGTCTGTTCAACATAATGAACATGTTTCTGACTTTCCTTTTACTTGCTTAATCTGTCCCAATTTAATTCTGACTAAGCCTACTGCAAAATCCCAAGTGCATATGCAATAAAATCAACACAACGATTCATACTAACAAATCGACATTTGTAGAAATAGGAGAGTTATAACATCGGCTTAGTTCACATCCAACCGTTCACGTAAAGCTCCAGAGGAACGAAGCAATCAGGATTATCCTGAGCTCCTTCAGACTTAGTGAAGAATGACATTTTCAAAATGCTTCTACTGTATTTTAAATGTTGATCTTACTCTGCATTAGAGTAGGTTAAAAATCTTCCAGCCAAACACATTTTCATCAAAAATCATCCTTCTTAGAAATATGAAACTGTGGGACATTATGACTTTTGGATTGCTCTGCAACACTGTAGCTACATTTCTATTGAAAACATATTTTTCTGTTTACATTACTTCAGAAGTAGAGCTCCTATACACTTCTGCAATGCAATGCAAAGAAGAAAAAAAAAAAAAAAAAGAAAAAACTAAGGAAACTAGCTTTTAGAACAGGGAGCACCATGCAGGCAGCGAGCCTTTCAAAGGCATGCCAGGGTCACCAGACTGCACTGCAGAATTCAGCAAGGCCACCCAAGCCCCCAGATTTTGGCATGGTCTTCATACACCTCCTATACTGGAACCCCTAGGAGCATGAATGACCAATATAAAGGAATCTGCGGGGGAATTCATAGCTTTATGAAGGAATAAGATACCCTGAAAGGACAATTAATGATGAAGTCCACTTACTGTTGACCACCAGGAAATCGTAAATGCAGAAGAGCTATTGCTCAATAAAGTAGGGCCATATAAGGAACTAATGAAATGAAAATGTCTGTAAATGTTCTGGAAAGTTCACCACTGCCCTGCTACAAGTACAGCGCAGCTCTCCTCTATGTGGGGATGAAGAGTGGCCAGTGGAGGAAGGTTTTTGTTTCCAGCACACCATAGCATTTACATCCATAATTAAAATGTCCTCCTCTAATCTATTTAGCTCATCTTTCTCTGAATGCTTTGCCTTCCTCTGCCCCTAGGGCAGACTGATCTACTTCATCTCTTGAAGACTCTCCCAAGGGACTTCATCTCACAACTTCACACATCTACTGTGGATGCTCCAGCTGAGTCAGTAAAGAGCCATTTCTGGGGTGCAGATTTTTGAAGTTCCTTAGGCTTTAACCTTACAAGGAGAGTAAAAACTGTGTGAAAGGTGCTTATTCTTGTCCATTGATCGGGAGCTTTGAGTCTGGGTACTATCCTCAGAGTGTCTACCTGACTTCAGCTATGATTTCTGCAGTCATGAAGCAGACTTCAAATGCTACTCTTTGCAGCTGTGAACAACACAGAGGAATCAGTGCTGTCATCATGCGGGAAAAATACAGGATTCTAGGAAAGTCAGTAAGCCCAATCTGATGGTCACGATGCACTATTATAGACCCATCATTAAATGCTGATAAAACCAGAAATGGGAGAAGACTTTCCATAGCTAAGATGCAGCCCTCATGGCATCTGGTGTATGGAATCAGCAACAGTTGCAGCATCGTTTAAACACAAAGGTTTAGTTCAAAAACCATTCTGCAGACTTGGACTCACATTTCCAAATTTCACTATTTTGTTAGTGATGTTTGTTTGTTAGTGCTGGAAAGAGGTGGCTTGGCTTCTCAGGGGCTGATTACATCAAGATTTGCAGGGAAAAATTATCGTCTGAAAATACACATATGCTGTATTAAACATATCCTCCATAGTTAAAAGAGGGAGAGGATATCGTATTCTTCACACAATCCACACTCAGAATAAATATTCTTTTTCTAAAGCCCAGCTGATTTTCAGGAAAGGAAAAGGTGCCTCCTCAACCTCTGCGTTCCTAGAGGAACCAACCAGGATAATAACACGAGTAAGGAGAAAGGACATGGGCATCATCCAAGCTATGTGAACAGCTTAATTTCTCTTCCATTTATTTTAACAAAAGGCAGATTAGACCAGGAGAGGATACAAAGCTCTTCTGCAGGGCTGCCGGCATCCACGTCAGCTGGAAGCGCGGTCTCTGACCCACTCTTGCGCTTGGGCCATCCTCACAAAGAAACACCAGCAGAAGGCAGCTTGGCAGTGACATCCCTCGGCTGGGCCACACTGCCAGCACGCCCGCCTGCCTGAGGTGTCTCCGGGAGGTAAAGGAGCTCCTTGTAGTCCCCTCAAAGGCCACAGACATGAGGTTGAATGAATAAATACCAACAAGTTGTCTGAAAACAGTGGTAATGGGGGCAGGGTTAATACACAAATAACCAGAGAAGCCACCCACTATTCCAGCAGTTAAATATAGGCTTCTACATCCAGGCAGGGTGGAATTGTATGAAACAAATAAAAAACTGGGATATCTTTAAAAACAGCCCAAATTTCTTCTTTAGTTGCATGCTGCCTTTTAAAATGCATGGATTAAATCAGAATTAAAAGGTGCCCGCATGATTAACTTCTGCATGTAACCACGAATGGAGTCCCCTCACAAAGCAGTGATGTTTCCAGTTCAAGGCTTCATTTGCATTATACACACTTTTTATTAACAGTGTGGAGAAAGAAATCATTCTGAATAAAAGACACCAGGATGTGACAAGGGCCACTGGGAGTAATGAAGAGGATTCATTGCATGGAGCGATGCGGATCACTGCTTAAGCAGGGCACGGAAAAATAATATGCACTTGAGCAGGTCCAAGCTCATCTCCCCAGGAATAAACACAGCAAGCTACAGTAAACGGCTGGGAAATGCTATGTGATTACCCTCACATGCCTGACTGGATAACAAGCTGGATGGGGAGCTCCTGGGGTGCCAACGTCTGAAACAGCACGTGTTAATGAGCTACATAAACGAGGAACACTGAGTCGCATTGCAGAGGTGATATAATATCTGATTAGCCTCTGGTTCAGCTGGTACTGCAACCGTGTCCAGGTTGGCTTTCCACAGCCAAAAAAGGGGTTCTGACAACAGTGAAACAATTATGGGGCTCCAGGCTCCATCTGTTAAACGCATTAAAGGACCGATAGCACAGTCAGATACATCACTGTATCTGACAGAGATATTGCAAAATCCCAACTGGTAACTAGAAAACACAGGCTAAAACGAAGATGCAGATCTGTGCCAGAGATGGCAATTAGCTAGTGGAACAAGTCTGTAAAGGCTGTGATGGATTCTCCAGACGGAGAGCATTATAAACACCAGGACTGAATGTTTTGCAAACTGGAATTAATTCACACCGTTGTGCAAAAGACCAAATAAGATTCTTTCCAAGTCCTTTTACCTGACAAGATGTTACTCTCTGAGCATGCACCTAAAGAAAATTGGCAAAGACACCATTCAGGAATAGCTGCACATCTAGGAAAGGAAAGGTTTTCTAAAGATTATTGCACTTGGCCAACTTAAAGCATTCAGAAGTCATGAGTCAGGGCCCCAAGCATCAGCAACTGGCTTTAAAATACTGATATTTTAAAACAGGAATGAATATTGGTTCCTTTTTATTTGCCTTCTGGGTTTTTTTGCCTTTTAAGTGTCAGGGTTCAAGCTCTGCTCTGCAATTGTGATGTCCATAAAACAGAGGTCACCAAGTCTAATTTATATAAATGCTGAGATTATCACAGCATCATATGGCTCTAGGAGGTTTTCAGGACAATATCAAATATTTTGAAATTTACAGTAAAGTTGTGAGATTTCACCACAGTGATTATAAAGGCAATGTTCCCTTTAAAACCAGCCACAAAAAAAAAAAAAAAGGCCAAACCAAAAAAGCAAGTTAAACAGCAGCTGCACTTATCCCATCTCCTTCAACAGCTCCCTGTCAGTATTTGTGGATTTCCAGTCACATTTCCCTCATCACACAAGGACTCGAGGGCAGTGAGGGATCGGTGACCTTACAGGTCTTTTCCATCCCTGGTATCTGTGGGTGTTTCCTCCGGATCAATGCAGCTCTGTGCTTCTCTCTTTTCTGGAGGGCAAAATCCTTTTGCACAGTCTTGGTCCAGAGGACAACAGGATGGCTGGGCTGGGGAACAGATATGGCCAGGACAAAGGGAAGGAGATGCTGGGATATATGAGATTCCCATTTGACCACGGGCAAAGCTCTGTTTCCATTAGCTTCTTTCCCAGGCCCTCCTGGTGAGATGAAAGCTGGAATTTCTCACCTCAGTTCCTCCTCTAACAGAAAAAAGAGCCTGTCCAAACTCTACTCTTCCATCAGCCTTATGAAACTGGGCAGTTCCCTACCTCGACCTCTCTTATCAAGGTCCTCCATCCCAGTCAGACGGCTGGCTGTGAGCCTCCCCAGAGCGCAGGTAAGGGGAGAAGCAGCGAGGAGGAGCAGAGGCACAGGAAGATTTGCAGTTGAGAGCAACCCAGCAATGTAACACAGCCCCCAGCTCTCCCCCAGCAGCGCTCAGGGGCTGCCTCCCAGACAAGTCCTCTAGCAAAGATGGGGCTGACATCCCCGGAAAGGTAACCTGACTTAACCCCCTCCACAAAAAGGAATATTTGGGGCAGGGAACATTTTGTGAAATTGCATTTTAACCACACTCATTCCAGACCTGGGCAAGCCCACCCTGAGACACAGCCCAAGATGTGCGCAGGGATGCACCAGAACACAGCTGCTGCAGACAGAGAAATGGCAAGTGATGAGCACACAGGGATTACAGCCACTTCCTAAAAGCTTTTGTCACTCAAACCTTCCTGGGTAAGAGAACCACAAGGGGGTCCTGCAGCCCATGGGCCCAGTTATAAGGTGGGATACGGCACAGGACAAGAAACCAAATCAGTTCACATCAATTAAGAACAAATCCAGATAATGCCAGCGGGGAATATTTCAGCGCTCCCAAGCAAAATGAAAGGTTGACATTCCTCTATCAAAAAATAACATTGAAAGAAGCCTGAAATGAGGATGAGGATCACTCCTCTGCTGAGATCCAGAGGCTTGCTGTCTGACATCTCCTGCACAGCCAAATGTCCCCCCAGCCGCTGGCACGGTGCAAAGCCACAGCACAAGATACAGTCTGCAAGTGAGCAACTGTCTTGCTAGTGCTAATTACCACCTGAAATGTACACAGCAGGAACATGTACGCAGGAAACATCCCCCAAAATCCAGGCACCATGTGAAAGGAGCTAAGAAGGACCGGAAAATTCCTGTCTGTACACCAGGACCCAGAATTGCCTTAGAGGAACCACAAGAGAGACCATATGCCTTAGACCAAACCTAGCTGCGGTGAAACATCCCCCAGCTATGCCAACCTCCTAACCTATTCCCGGGAATGCATGCTGGAGTAGCCAGCAGGAATATATGCAGAGAGGTATTCAGACCCTTGCTGAGCTGCAAGAAAGACACCACTCAAAAATTTGTAATAAGTCTGCAGACAGCAGCGGCTCTGCTCTGCCATGCTGCCAGTCCTCTGCTGCACAACACATCCCACTGGCGCCCCTGAACCTGCCAGGAGGGACATTTCTCCACCGTCATGCAAAGAAAACAGTACACAGGGGTAGCAGGCATCCCCTTTGCAGTGTGATTTGGGGGTTAAACCATGCTGCTTTACCAGGAATGAGAAATGACCACCGTCAAGGGGTCTCTACTCACAGCTTCGGGAGTGATTCAGCAGCACCTTGGGATAGGGCTGTGGGCTGGCCTGCACTGACAGTGTGGAAGGTTGCACTGAAACCAAGAGGTTTCTCAGCATTAACCTTGCTGGTCAGGCACCTGGACAAGGTTTTGAAACCAGTCGCAAAGGGTTTTCCAATCAACACCAGTGCCGTTCCCAGTTAGCTGCAGCACTGCATGCAGCACCCAGGTCTGCTCACTTACACGGACTCAGCAGAACAGACTCTGTGGGTACGGAATCAGCATTTTCCAAGAATAAAAAAAAACCCAAATCAGCTCCTTTTCTGTGGGGATGAATCTGCTTGGTGCTGGAGATGTTTGTTAGCACCACGAACGGCTGTGGCAGAGCACAGCCCCACCTCAACCCTGTTGCCCTGGAGTTTGTATAGCTGTTTCTTAGCATAAACAGAGATTTTCACTGAGCTCTTAAAAATATCATCTTGGTCTGAAAAAAAATTGCACAAACGTCGCACAGTGGTAGGCTGGTAATCAAAACACATGCATAGCTGGAGGAAGGCCAGAGGCACTCAGCGCAGGGCCTCTGCTTGTCACAGCTGCCTTGAAATATTCATCAAAGCTATGCGCCAAGTTCCTCCCCATCTTGACACAAAACCTGTCACTTTTGCAAACACCAAAAGGCAGAGCACTCAACCCCTGATTTCATGCCTTACAAATTTTGGAAAGGAAGAGCTGGGTCAGCTGCATCATCTTTTCTCTGTGCCTGCGCTGTGGCAAAATAAGCGCATGCAACTTAAGTCGATGCTGTCAAAACCTCTGGGGACTCTGAGGTCAGAAAAGACCTAATGAGGCAGCTTACAAAATGAAAACCACCCACAACACCACCAGACAACACCTGCCTTCCAAATCCAGCAAAATACTGTCTGGGCAGTCAAAGAGATAGGGATAAGACAGAGAAACACTTGTATTTAGGCACAGCAAAGAAAAGGGAGCCCTCAACGCACGGGCTCGCCTCTGAAGGCAGCAGACCTGCCTGGGCTCTGGGCAGGACCCGCACTGCTCACAGGGATCAGCTCGCAGCGAGTAAATGCTCTGGATTATTTTTAATGCGCTTGGAATAAACCCCTGCTTGTGGGAAGGCCCGGCATGAGGGGCCCAGTACCGTGAAAGCCCCACGTGAGCTCTCTTGGGAAGATTTAAGTAGGGCACAAGTGGCATATATGCTTTATACAGCCCTCTCAGAGACACGGGTGCCATCTTGGAGCTGTGATGCCCCTGCCACGTGCCTCAGGCTGAAGCTCACAGGAGCCACGTTTACACGAGGCCCAAGCCCCACAGAAGCCAGCTTCTCCAGCAAGGGCAGGATCAGGCCCCTCTGGCAAAGCCATCCCCCCCGACGGCGATTACCTGCTAACCCCATACTCGGGAGGTGGCTGGTAGCGGACGAGGGCCACCTCCGCCCGGGCAGGCTGGGGGGCGGCGTACGAGGCCTTGAGGACGTCCTGCGCCGGCTGCTCGCCATAGAAGAGCCCATGCTCCTGCGTTTTGCTGCTGGGGGCCGCCGCCTTGCCTTTGTAGGGGTACTCCGGCGGCGGGCCCCGGGGATCCGTGGCTTTGCCGGGCGGCGGGGCTGCCTTGAAGCCCTTCCCGCTCCCTGGGGCCGGGGGGTGCTGCTTGGCCCCGTTCCTCTCCAGCGAGAGCTGCATGATCCTCTCGCTCAGCGAGCGGACGTGGCCCTGCTTCAGCTCCTTCAGTGCCTCGTCCTTATGCGCCTGCCCGCTGTTGGCCCGATTCACCGTCGGCCTCCCCTCTGTCCTGGACTTCTGTCCGGATGCGCCATAAAAACCCGGCGTGGCAGCAGTGGCCAGCGGCTGGCCTCGGAAAAACTGAGACTGGGCCTTGGCCTCCTCATAGGTGGGGAGCTCCTCGGTGCCGTGCGGGGGCTGCGGGGCCCGGGGCTGCTTCTCCATGGCAGCACCGTCCCCTTGGTGCTCCTGCCCCTGCGGTTCCTGCCGCCCCGACGGCTGGACCATTGGCGGCTCTTCGGGCGCGAGGTTTTCTGCGGAAGAGAGAGTGCTGGCAGTGCTGTTGGAGGGGCCGGCGCTGCCCGTCGTCTGGTGCTGTATGGCCAGCAGGTTCATGTTCTCGCTGGGGTTGCCATACCTCAGCCGCTCCTGGATCAGGCGCTGCAGGACGGTGCCGGCTGCCACCTCCTCCGCCCCTCGCATCTCCGCCTCTGGGACCCGGCGGAAGCTGGGTGGGCGTAGGGTGCAGAGGGCCTCCTCGGCTGGGCAGGGAGAGAGAGAGGTGGCCATTAGCTCTGCTGCCCAAGAGGTTTGATCTCCCCCATTTTTTTTCCCCTGCTACACCCCACGGCTGTGAGCCAGTGCCCAGGACGCGCCCCAAGGGCAGTGCGCTGCCAGAGACATGGCTGAAAGCAGCCAAAGGAGGCAGGGCACTGCTCCCTGCACATTCCTCCATCCCAGCTCATCCCTAATTCTGTCTGCAAGGACCCCTAAAAATACATCCCCATCCCCTCTCCAGCCTTCCCCTCCATAATACTCCATGTGCCTCATAACCATGCACCTCCTCGCAAGTCAACAGAGGGACAGGTGATGCCACAGGGAAATTTGGTCTTTTCAAAAATACAAACAGAATAGAGTAGAGTAGAGCAGAACAGAACAGAATATTTCAGTTGGAAGGGACCTACAATGATAATCTACTCCAACTGCCTGACCAACTCAGGGCTGATCAAAAGCTAAAGCATGTTATTGAGGGCACTGTCCAAATACCTCAAGCATTGACAGGCTTGGGGCATCAACCACCTCTTTAGGAAGCCTGTTCCAGGGTTTGACCTCCCCATCTGGAGATGCCTTGCATGGCTTACATAGGCAGCCTGCCTGGTGATATGAAACAAGATGCTGTATTTTTGATGGCCAAAGTTAGATGAACCAAATCCCCTCTGAAGTGCACTGCTTGCCATGATAAAATAGAATGCAGAATGTGTCACAAAAAACCTCTGAATCGACGGTGAAAATAAAAGGGTTCTAAAAGTGTAATTAAAGAGGAATCTGTGCTCTGGCATCTTCCCCTAAAACAGCAATTTCCCTTCTGGCCAATAATGTTATTTCTAAGGGAGCCAACACTAACTGTTGTAATTTTGCTGGGTGAGTACAAGGAAGGCATTACAGTTATAGATGTAATGTCAGCATTTTAAAAAGAGCACAGATGGATCAGCTACACAACCCTAACACAGGCTACTGCAGTAATTTAGAGGCAACAGTACCATTTTTGCACCATATACACAGCGGAGCTTGCCTGGAGCTAAGCATCGAATGGCATATTACCATGGCTGGGAGGACAGGATTCCCCACTCCTGGAGCCCTCCTCCCACACTCACCCTAAAAGCAGTGCAAGACATCTGCCTGAAGAGTGTCTGAGCCCAGAGGGGTGCTCCTGAAAGAGCCCAGTGTGGACAAAAGTGAGAATAAGCCCCCTGCTCTGGACAGAGTCCTCCCATGTCCTAGGCAAGAAGGAGGTGTTGTTTCCAGTTCAGTTTTCTGAGGTCATTCTTGGCAACTTTCTCTCTCTCTCCTGCTGTTTCCAATTCTCAAAGGAGTTCGTCAGAAGGACTCACATTCATTTTTTTGACATTTGAAAGTAGTTAAAAAGTAAACTTTCTCTCGAGGTCTGGTATTTCCCTGAGGTTTCATCAGTTACTACACATGCTGTGGGATAACTCAAATACAACTTGGATGTCTGAGGGGAAGAAAAGCCTTCCACTCTTGACTACGAGAATAGGTAATTTCCACTAACTTTTTTGTGATAAAGGCTTAAAGACGATTGTGGAGCTCAAGGGAGACAGAAGATTCCCAGGACATTTCACTCATGCCTGCCCTATGAGATACACCTCTCTTGCTTTCCCTGAGACAACATTATCTGCCTGCCAGCCTGACTCACTGGGATTGCAGCCAGGCCACCAGCTTCCAGAGGGTCTGTCAGCTCCCCAGCCCGGTCTTTGGGCCACTAAGATACACAGACACACGTATCTCCATCTACCTCACTGCACAACAGCCAAGTATCCGTCTACTTCACGTGCCCCCACAGCTACAGCAAACTCTTACTGCTCCATTTGTGTTACCGCAACACACAGAAGCCTCGGCATACTGGACATTTTTGAAAACATGCTATAAAATCTCCCTAACATACCAGAAAATTCACAGCCTAGGTTGTTAGACTATGCCTGAGATAAGCCTAGAGAAAGCAGAAAAAGCCAATGCTACATTGTCAAGGCAGCTCTTCATCATACACTACAGTTTCACCCCTGCACTAGACATCTGTCAGCATCCTTACATCTGGGAGAAGTACTTCAGTTGCCTCCTGCTGAGGTCCAACAGGATTGACCACAGTGAGCCTTCCACAGGGTATCCACAGTTCCGCTCCATCAGCAAAAAGCTATGGACCTGGGTCCAGCTGTGCAGTGAAGAGCAACCATGTCCTGAAGGACAAGTGGAAACGTTGTGTTCTCCACAAGCACAGGTGACAAATGTTGGTGAGTCATAACACTCAAGTCAAAGGCGACTCTCCTCTGACTCTACCGAGGATGAGAAGCTGGCCTTCAACTCTGCAAATATTATTTGTAAATGCTCTAAACTGCTCAATTTATGCTTTGGGAAAAACCTGGAAGTAAATGCAGTGGGTTTGTATGGAAGTGTGGCCACCCACTTACCAGCTTTTTCTTTGGCACTGATTGCTTCAGCTGTTAGAGGAGAAACTTCATGCCTCCCAACGAACTGGTGATCCTGGTAAAGAAAGCCACCGTCTTCCAGTACCTGAACTGGGCTGGTAGGCTTGTAACAAACAGATGTGGAGCCTGCAAGAAAGAAGAAAGGGATGTCGGTAATTAAATCACTTTAATGACACAATATAAAGCCATGACTTACGACAGAAGTCCAAAAAGCTTTCTTGAGCATGGTTAGGTACCTGAGAAGCCCTGCTAAGGCCACTGAGCCAACCACCTCTGCTGTCCTCACCACACAAATAACACATTTGCTCTGAGGAACAAGAGGCAGCCACCAAGTCACATTCCATGCACCGACCCAGCCTGGCTTTCAATGTCCCCAGTCCAGCTACAAAGTAAGGCTGACACATCCCAGCTTGTAAGAGCTGACAGTGACAAGTTCACAAATCAAGGCACAGCCCTGGGACATTAAGCCAACAGCATAAAACTGAAAGCAGGAGTGGGTAAAAAGAAGGAAAGAAGGATAGGCGAGGACCCAGGCACACGCTCAATAAGGCTAAAGTCTGGGAAAGGCTTTACCACAAAATCCGCTCATGAATAATCGTTCAGTAACACAGAAAATTACTGAGACATAAAATACAGTCAATGCTATCAAGGGAGAGAGTTTATAAATCACTTTGTCCAGATGTTCATAATATGGTAAGGAGAGGATGTAGCTGGAGGGCCATGGGAACGTGTCCGGCAGACCGACCGCACAGGAGTCGCACGCCCCAACTCCAGCACCCACAGACATCGATGGCTGGACTAGTCTCCCAGCCCCTTCCAAAAGCAGTGAGCAGGAACAAGTTCTTCTGGCAGGCTCATCCTTAATCTGCTCTCAAGGGTGGCTTTCTCCAGCCGTGCCTGTTTTAACAAGCTCATACAAAATGCATCACAGCAGTGTTAAGACAGGAGTGACACTGGCTTGACCCCACAATTCAAGAAAGACAGAGACAGGCTGGAGAAGGTCCAAATGAGGGCCACAAAGATGATCAAGGGGCTGTAGAACCTAACCTGTCCTATGAGGAAAAACTGAAGGAGTTAGAGCTTTTCTCCCTGTAGAAGTATCAGAGGGGGAACCTCATCACAGTGTTCCAGTACTTAAAGTGCAGCTGCAAAGAGGACAGAAGCTCTCTCTTCACAAGAAGCTATATGGAGAAGATAAGGGGCAACAGGTGCAAGTTGCACTGAAAGAGGTTTTATCTTGACAGAAGAAACAAATTTTTTACAGTGAGAACAACAATTCACTGGAACAACCTCCTCAATGACACGGTAGAGTCCCCATCACTGCTGATTTTCTAGCTGCAACTGGACAGGACACTAGAAAATCTCATGTAGGCTCCCCTTCCCACAAAAGGCTGGACCAGATGATCTTTTGAGGTCCCTTCCAACCTGGCCTGTTCTATGATTCTACGATTTTCCACTTCCTACTTATTTTTCTGAGTACTACCTCATTTTTGTAAATAGAAGGCTCTTTGAGGTCCAAACCCTGGAGATGAGCATCCCCCTGGTGCAGTGGGGACGCAGCAGAATTACTCAACATTTACACCAACGCTTGCCATGGGTTTTAGACTAAGGGAATGGCCATCGACCTCCAGCACTGGCCACTGCAGAGGGATTGCTTGAGCAGGGGGTGGAGGGCTTACAGTGGCACCAGTGGAGCATCCATCCATCCATCCCAGTGGGGCAGGAAGCCCATGAGCACAGGGACCACGAGCTCTGCAAGAAAAACCATAATTCATGGATGATCTGGACTTATTAACCCTGACCGCTTGGTTTGCGCTCGGCTAACTGCGTGCTCACTGGCATACATCACACGGCAAGGTTGCTTTGCTCTCCTCCTTATGCACAGATCATCGCTAACCCCGTGCCCCTGCACAGAACAAGGCAGCAGCGGGGTACTGGGGGTCAGGGTACAGCCTGTCCTCTCTACAGGCATGAAGATGCAGATACTATTTTCTTCCATGCCCAGAGGAGAGGCAACAGGCATTTCTGCGACATGTTAATGAATTCATCACTTTACCATTCACAGTACGCATGAATGTGCATGGCAGTTATCTATATTTAGAGAGCAAGAGGGAAAGATTGCTCACTTGAGTAGATCTAAGCCAAATATGTTTGTGAAAATGAGCATGGTAGACTGGTCTGAAATTTGTGCTGATGCTGATATAGACCCAACAAAAATCTCAAGAACCACAATTTCCAACATTATTGCTCTATTCAGGTGCAGAATAACATTACAGACACCCTTTGCTGCTGCTCCACACACACGGTCTTGCCTTGGAATCGGGAATTCTGTATGTAACAAGGGAGTTTTGAGCCCAGGCTTGTTTTACAAATAAAAAGTGGACTGGGGTAAGACAAAGAAAATCTACACACCGAAGGAAGTCAGAAGGTTTCAAGCATTAGGTGACCTGAACAGGCAGCAACTACCAGCTCGGCGTCACCACTCACCAAACAGAATTTAAAAGAAATAAACTGTTAGTAAAATTGTTCGCTCGCCTTCCATGGTTTGAGTCTGTAGGCACCCTTGGCCATGGTTTCAAATTTTCCAAGATGCAAAACGGAAAATAGGGACTTGGTTTTTTTGTGTAATAAGAGGATAAATTCTCACCTAACCACTTGTTTTTGGGGGCTGTGGTCACGGCAAAAGAATATTGTACTAAAATCAGAAACAGCAAATCCCAGTGTCTGCCAAACTGCTCAGATTCCAATCTCTGTTATACTGGAGTTGAAAGTAGCTCTGACCTGGGCACGCATTGTTGCACTTTGCTGTACCCATGTTGATGTTTTACCATCATAAAACAATGGAATGATGTTTTATGATGTTAAAATGATGTAACGATGTTTTATGTTCATTCACGGTAGGTTTTCATAAAATGTCAGCCGTAACTGGCGCAGAAAGTCAGTTTATGTGTACAACAGATAACAGTTGCTGAAAGATCACTGACTGGCACATGGCCACAATGCAGATTACAGGCGATAACACAACACCTGAAAGCTTAGTGAAACTTCACAAGCCATTCGGAGCAAGGCACGAGCCTTTATTCTTTCCCTCCTCGCTATTACTGGAGCCTCTCAAATCCCAACCCCCCTCTCCAGGGGGAAAGGGTTTGCTACGCCCAGCTCTGCAGACAGTCGGGCACCTGCTCCTTCCCCAAACCTCCCCGTTCTTCTACAATGCTCATCCAAAAAAGCAATTTCCACCTCTAAAACTGAATCCTTGTGTAAGGGCAGCAGTGCCCAGGGGCCATAGCTGGTTGAGGGCAACCTAGGATGGAGATCACCAAGGATGTGTCCTCAGGAAAGGGCTTTTTACCCACATCCAGCCCAAACCTCCCAAGCCACAAACCATGGCTGCTGCCTCACATTTTGTCACTGCCGAGAAGAGCCGACCCCATCCCTCTGTAGGTGTCCACGGTCAGCTACCAGCTGTGCTGTGCCTCCTCCTCTCCCCCTCCCAAAGCCAGCCCAGCCCCCTTTGCCCCAGCAAAACCCAGTCTGTAGACATCACCCCTTCAATTGCCATCTATCTGGTGTCTCTTATAGCCAACTCTGTAGGACACAACTACATTTCCAGCCCAGTTCAGTCCTTGCTGAACTGGGCAGCTGCTCCATGCCTTCATTGCTGCACCACTACTGACTCTCCCACATCTGAGTGATTGCCTGACATCAATTTGTTTGTTTTCTTTTTTTTTTTTTCAATATATAAATACACATTACACCATACAGAAGCAGATGTATTATCCTGGAGGGTTACTACACAGCACTGCAATTCATTTGAAGATTCAGAACTATTTCAATGAATCATTTGCTAAGATTAACACCAGACAGTCAGCAAGGATCCAGAGACAGAAGAGCAACACTTAAATGTTTCCTTTTTCTGATGTGGTTTCAGTCTGGTTTTGAAAAGGATCTAAAGCAAAACCTCGTAGGAAGCTCACTGCTGTGACATTACAGGAAAGCCACAGTTTTAGAGCAATAACAGCAACCTCAAGAAGCAAATTTCCTCCTCAAAAAAATAGTCAGAGATGATTATTTTCTTACAGCCAGATTGTACTACTACTCTTGTTTTTAGTAGAAGACCAAAAAAAGCCTGTTGAGCACAGACAGTTTGCTGCTATTTAGAGGCAGCACCTCGAGGCAACGCCCAGGTGATGAGTTTCCGCATCGCATCCCACTGCCTGCCCAGGTACCGCTCTGCAGCACACACAGCTCCTCCTCTGCCACCCAAAAGCCACCCAGCCAAGCAAAAACACAGAGTTGTCCTCCAAAAAAATCCTCTCCCAATTTGTACCTGAACGAGTGGTTTGAAAGAGACCGAGACGTTTCAAATACCATCCAAAGCAATCATCTGAAATGAAAAGTAAGTAAGGCGGCTTTACACTTTCCTATAAACTCTGCCACGGTTTGTAAGGGAGGTCCAAAAATGACAGAACAGAAATGACATCGTTTCCAAGCCCACATCTATCCCTCTGTCTCACAGCCAAGCCAGAAAGGAGTATAAATACCTTATTCCACATTTAAAACATTTTCCCTGCTCTGTCACTGCATAAAAATCTCACATCAACAAGAAAGGAAAATAATAATTTAAGGGAAATAACGGAAGGATGTTTGAAGCACTCCAGGGTCCCAGGGGCTGCCCAAAGGTCGTGCCATGAATTCCCCACGGTGGACCCATCAGACCCTCTAACAGGTTGCAGGGACCCTCCATCGAGGCTGGACACCCCGTGTGCATCCCGGCCCGTGAACCTCACTTTCTCTCCTAAGCATCAGCCCAGATTTGAGAGGGGACATCACCGTACCCCAGCCACACACCTGTGCTGCTCTCCCAAGGCTGGAAGGCAGGTTTGAGTTTCGTTGGGCTCAGAAAAAAAATTAACTTGCCTGTCTTGTTTCTTGGTTGACCCACGAAAAGGAGACGCCACTTCCAACAGCGTTGCAAAGGATACTCTTGGTACCACCAGCAGCTCCTCTCCAGTGGCACCGGGACTCCTTTGCAGCCCCAGCTCCGACGAAGAGCAGGGGTTCAGACACACGTTGGTGCTTGTTTCCCATCAGCAGCTCCTCGGTTGATGTGCAGGTTTCCCAGGTCACTTCTAGGGTGGCCAACTCACCCCCCCACCCCATAATTCTGCTTGGGAACCTCACATCCGCTGCCAGGGCTCCCGAGCCCCGCGAGGACCGAACAAGCAGCACCAAGAGTACTTTCACGGGAGCAGAGCAACATCTTGCAGGACTGAAATCCAACCCATGTAACGAGCAGCACCTCTTGTTTCCCACATGAAAGCCGCGGATCTACCGCATCTGAGCCGGGAGAAGCCTCACCCCTGTGCCTGGCAGGATTCACCGGACCAAGCTCCCCCTCCACAGCTCCCTGCTCCGAGGAAAGAAATCCTCATCTCAGTACTAGCTCTGGGATCCACACTGTGCTATTCCCTTGCTCGAGAAGAGCTCCTGGAGCCTTCCAGCTCAGACATCATCATTTTACTCTCCAAAAAGCGCCTCGTCCAAGAAAGCACTAGCAAGACTAACGAGAAAAGGCGATGGAGGCAGCCAAACCCCATCCCTCCCCAGGAATCGTGCTAACACATCCAAATCTAACTGCCTACAGGGATGAACGCTTTCTGGGAAACTTTAGCCCCACGCGCTTATTTTCATATACACTTCCCCTCAGCAAAAAACAAAGCGGACGAGCAAAAAAGCTACGAGGAAAGCAAAGGCGCCTTGAAAGCGGCTCCCGAACCTGGCATGAGATCAGATGGATACCGGAAAGCGCGTAGCCAAGCCTGCCTGGGAGATCCCCCACGGATGCCCGTGTCTGCCCGCCTTCCCAATGGAAATCAGATGCGTGGGCGTGTGGGGGCAAACGGTGCCCATCACAGCTCTTTCATCTTGGATGCTTACAAGTTTTATAATTTTAGAATAATCCACTGGTTTTTTTCCCCCCTTCCCAAGCTAACCCATGAGGAGAGGCAGGATGCAGGCAGAGTATTTTCACTGCAGGTCCAGGCGCCGAGCAGTTACCTGGGCACCAACCCGACGGAGGAAGGGATGCATATTCCTTAGGTGGCTGTGCTAGGCTTTGTACAAATATGTGCATTTTCAAGGCCTCTGTACATTATGAGCTACACATCTGCCTCCGCAGTTATAACAATGAGTCTACAACACGCAGTCAGCCTAAATTTATTCAAAGAATTGAATCAATAATTGAAATTTCTACACTGATTAAAGAGCCAGTGGCACAATGACGACTCATGTCAGCACTGCTGCTCCAAGATAAAAGGGTAAGTATTATTCAGAGCCAAAAGGAAGGGAAGAAACTCTTGGTAAAAGAGTGAAATACAAAGGGTGACATGGAGCTCGCGAGTGATACGACGCTTCTCTTACAGCCGCGTCGCTTGTCAGCACAGCGAAGAGTCTGCAGACATTTTCACTACCCTGTAAATTCTGATTTCCATGCCATAAAAAAAACTCCAGGATAAAAATTCATCATGCAAATTCTTAGGGAAGGATTTTTTTTTTCCACTGGGGGAAAAAAAAAATATCATAAATCAACCAGCTACAACATACAGACAAGACACTCACAAAGCAGGAGTTCAAGCTATGATTAACTTTGCTGTACTTACTGCCTTTAAAATAGATCACGTTACAGAAAAGCACTAGCACGATCCGTGTCACTTGGATATTTAAGCCCTTCCATTAATTAACCAGAAGTGAAATAGAACCTAGGACTGTGGATCATTCAGTCTAGTTCCTTGTTACTTCAAGCAACCATACTATAAAACTCCCTTCTTGAAATGAATAAACACCATCCGAAGAAGAGGAAATTTTTTTCCCCCACTTGGAGGAGGTATCAGAATCCCCTTCCTCAGACACACACAAATATTCTTCTCGGTTCCCACTTGCAGTCACTGACATCGCTCTTTATCCATCTATTTTTTTTTGCCAGTGGTGTCCTTTAGGTTAAATAGCTTTCTCCCTGAGTCATTCCCACAAACTTGCAGCGTACAAAGGAGCCTGGGATAAGGACAGAACAAAAATAGTACAAAGACTGTACAGTACTCTCTAACTGAAAATGCAGGCATTGAACTCTATCGTATGGATCTTCACATTTCTAGAGCTTTTGCATTTTTCTTTAATACAGGCAACAAACCATAGGCTAAGGATCCACAGTGTTTCATTCGATCCATGTGAAGAACTGCTCATGATAACCCTACACGGAGCGGAGCCTTTGCATTATTCTTAAATGTCACGTCTAAAGGAAAAAGAAATTAAACCTTCTTCCCACTAGAATATATATTAAAATTATGCGCCTTCTGTTCTTAAATCATTACACGCAATTTATATTCAGCCACTTTTAAAAGGTAGAAATGTAATAAAGGTATTATACACAGAAAGGCTAACAAGATAATTGCCTTTAGTTCCTGCTCCCAGATGGCTGAGCTCAGATTTAGAAGAGGGAAAATCATGGTAACAGCCGACAGCATGAAGCCATTACCTTGAAAACAGCCCAAAACCAATGTGAGTCACAGGCAGGGGGACATGTACCAGGGGACGGGACATGCCACGGGCAGGGACCCCCTGCCCACCCTCGGTAGCCATCCTGGGGGGGAGTGCCTCTGAGAATAATCTCCCCACCTCTGCGGGATGCAGGAGCCCGGATCAGGTCCCTGGGGGGGACCCGGGTGCCTCCTGTCCTCCAGGCACCTCGGGGGACCCGCGTGCCGTCCCCCAGCCTGGCAGGGACTTTGCTGAAATACCTGCTCACAACACACACGTCGAGGAGGAAGGGCAGAGGAATAACAGGTTTTTAATGACTTCAGTTGGTTTAGGAGACTGAATTTCACTAAATGGAGACTGAATTTCACTAAAAGCATTTTACCTCATTAAATTATTAATTTAATTTAATTAAAGTAATAACATAATTCCATTATTTTCCAGTCTGAGCCTTGATCACTGGAGTTACTATTGTCTAAAGCACATTTTTATTTGTGCTAAGCAATACGGTCAGAGCAGATAATCCCAAGTATTGCTCGATTATTTAATCCCACACTATGTTTTCCTGAGATGTGGCATCTTCCTACGGATCACCCTGCTCCTTGACAGGCGCTGCCTCTACACTTGCCAGCCGTCATCACCTGGCTTGTGCAAGAAGAACCCGCTACAGCTTCAAGAGACAGGCGTGGGGAAAGGCACAGCCACGCACCGCAGCGGGACACGCCGGGGCTGGTCAAGGCCACCGAGAGCTGGCAAACGCTGCAGGACCTGCTGCCACACACAGGATGCACCTTACCGTGAGGCAAAACTCAGCTGTCATGTACACTGGTCCAAATCTGGAGCGATTTCACCAGCTTCTACAGATCTGCTCCAGATTTACACCCACAGCAGCATCCTACCTACTGAAAAAGTCACTTAAAGGACCAAAAAAAAAAAAAACAACAGCTACACTTCCTAAATGCAACATTTCAATAGAAAAGTTGCCCTAACAACTTTTGTTTATAGAGGTGATGTTGTTTTTGTTGCTATTACTATTATTTTCTGTCTACTTCCATTTATTTCTACTTCTGCCCTGAGCTGAAGGCAGGCTGCTCCATTTAAAAATTTAGGACGCAAATGGGAACCAGACTACATCTATCCCAAAGCTGCCAAAAAGCAATTGCTGTATGAAACCAAAAATCCTCCCGGGATTTTTCCCAAATCCGCAAAATATTCCCGAGCACTAAAGTTTCCACTGGGACTATTACATTAGCAGATAGTCTCTGTGCGAAAACCCGAGTATGCAGCCGTCCTCCTAATAGTTTCCAGGACCAGGAGGCTGCACAAGGCACATACTCACCTTAGCACTGAGCAACATTTATACCAGATCTGGCCTTTAAAGTGAGTTATATGCCTATCAGTGTTTTAAATTAAAAAAAAAAAAAAAAAAAAAAGAGAGGCACTGGGGATCATCAGGCTTTCACTTCCCGCAGGAAAGCTGCCATGGTCCGCAGTGACACCTCCACATCACCCTGAAACCTCCACAGGCATCCTCAGAGTCCCATCCTACGGGCAGCCCTATGCACGTCCCTCCCTGTGCTGCTGCTGGGATCCTCACAAACCCACTTCAGAGTGTTTGCGCTGGAGAGACGCAATGCCTTTAGCTCTGTGCCAGAGGAGCTCTTGCGAGGAGCCCTGGAGCTGTCTCAGTGCATCGGTCCCTCCATCCAGGACATCGGTGTGCAGAGGGTTTGGTCCAGATCACTGTGTGGGGCCAGGACCCCAGAAACTGCCCTTACGCCCGTCTGCGATGCCGCAGACACATGGAAATTAAAAATTTCATGAGACATGAAAAAAATGAGAATAACCATCAATGCCGTGGGCGTTGGGGCTCCAGAGGGGCAGCACGTGCTTGTTCGGGTCAAAGCTGCCCTCCTCCTGCTGCTGAGGGGTTTCCAAAAGAAAAGGGAAAGCAAAGCTGCCCCTGCCAAATGCTGGCAAAGGGGAGTGATGGACACCAGGACAGAGGAGGAGGAGGAGGAGGATGGACATGCAGGTGATGATGCTCCCACCAGCCCCACACAACCTGGGAAAACTGGGGAGTCCCAACCCCAGCAATGCTGGTGGAGGTAAATCCCTCCCTATTTAACAACCTAAAACCAGCCCCCACCCTCGAATTCATCCCCTGACACCACTGCTCCAGTCGGGGCTGGGGATGAGGAAGGCTGGGATGGGGACATGGCCTCTCGGCATGCACCATGGGCTCACATCCCATGCCCTCACCACTCAGGCATTTCTTGAGAAGGTGTTTGCAGGACCCTGGTAAGAGTTTTTTTGGCCACTAGCAATGATTACATACATAAAAATATATATATTTTATACATACACACATATAAAAATACACATGTATATGTAGTACATCTTGTATTTAGACATAATATATTTGTAGTCATATATCTCTACATATATGCAAATATATAACAATATATAAACATATATCTACATACATTTTTATTAATCTCTGCATGTATGTAAATATATCTATCTAAAAATATATTAATGCAAATACAGATCTCCACGCACACCTGTGAGCGGGAACAGCACTGCCAGCCAGCTGCGCACAGGAAAAACCAGGGGACTACTCACCTTCCCAGCCACCCTGCTCTCAGAAGGCTTTTTCGCCTTATTTTTACAGAAAATAAAAGACAGAACCTCAGCTGAGCGGGTGCCCGACACGGGCCTTGGGGTGCCCTAGCAGCCAGATCCTGCTCTCCCCGCGGCTGCTCCCGGGACGTTCACACAGCACCAGGAAAGAGGAAAAAACCAACCAAAAAAAAAAAAAAAAACCACCTAAAAAAACCCAAAAAAACTCCCCTCTTTCCATCGAAAGAGGAAAAAGACGACGCAGCGACCTTCCTGTGTTTAAAACTATGAATCACTAAACCTGGCTGGAGGATTCGAGTGAAATTCACGCGGTTTTTTTACTTTTTTTTTCTTTTCTCCTATTTCAATCATTCCCCCCCCACCCCCCCACCTTCGAACAGGAGTTTCTCTCTCTTCCCCCTGCACGGGGCAGGCAGGTTAAATACAAAAGTTCCCCCTCGCCACCCCCCTAACCAGCACGGGGGAGGCCTCCCCCCCCGCACCCTCGCCGACGGGGCCCCTCCGAGGCCTCCGGTTCCGCCGGGCCGGGCGGTGACACCGCGGGGACGCTGCCAGCGCCGCTGCGGAAACAGAGGGCGGCCCCCCCCCGGGCCCAGCGGGAACCATTTCCCCGGCGATGCCGGCCGTTCGCTCCGCTCCGCCCCGGGACAGCCCGAGCCGGCTCCCCCCGCCGCGTCCCCCCGTCAAAACAAACGGCGAGGAGCCCGCACGCCCCGCGGGGTTTCTGCCTTTCCCGAGTGGAAAAAAAATCGCAAAAGAAGTCGGGGAGGGTTCAGGGTGAAGGGGGAGAGGCCGGGCCGGGCCGGGCTTGCTCGGCCCTAACGGTGCAGCGGGGCGAGGGGAGAAGAAACTCGCCCCCGCTCCCACGCCGGGTGGGGCTTCCACGCAGCCCCGGGGGCAGCCGGGTGTGCTGCGTGCGGGAGCCGGGGGGGCAGCGGGTCAGCTCCCGGGGCAGCGGCAGGGCACGTCCCCCCGGGGAGCGCCGAGCCCGCTCCGTCCCACGCAGCGCCCGCTCCCCGGAGGGGTGGGTACGAACAGGGACAGCTCGCACCGCGACCAGCACTCCCGTACATCCCCCCCCCGGTACACACGTGGACAAAGGCACAGGCGCTTCCACGCGTGCTCACGGACACGCGTGTGCACAGACCCCCTCTATCCCCCGCCGCCGTTACCTCCGGCTCCGCGCCCCGCCGCCCCCGGCAGCACCCTGGCCATCCGCGCCGCTCCCCGCCGCCCCCAGCGCGCTCCGCCGGCCGGGGCGGGGCGGGGACAGCGGGAGGGGCGGGACCGGACGATGAGGGCGGGGCGTGAATGACGGTGGGCGGGCCCAGGAGGGCCACGCCCCTCCGTGGCCGCCCCCCGCCCCGGGCTGAGCAGTGGGTGCTGCTGGATCTCTGCAGCCCCAAACGGAGCCACCGACGGCATCTGCGTGGGGCCGGGAGCGAAGCTGTGCAGCCTCCCTACCTCATGCCTGGGGCTGCTTGGACCTAAAGCCCATCCTAGATACCAACACAGGCTCCCCAAATCCCACCCCGAGCGTCGCAGGACAGTGGATAGGAGCTACACCGAGTCCCAAGCCTGTGGATTAGCCCCAGGCATCCTCCCAGGGCTCCAGCTGCTTCCCCTGTGCCAGCTGGTATGGGGCTGAGGCATCCCCCGCGTTCTTAAATGCGGCTTCCCATTCTTCGGTGCAGCCCTTTTCCCCTGCTGCTCTCCCGCTTCGTCGCATGTTTTCCCACGAGCAGAGGATGCATGTCTGCTTTGATGTCGAGGGATTTACAGCTGATGCCGGCATGGAGTGCTGTGCTAGCGTGAACACAGGACACTCGTCAGCTTGAGGTTTCTCTGGGGTTCGGCAGGCCAGCTCCATGGGATGCGTTTTCACAAGGGCTGGAGGCACCGCTGTGTCTCCCCGGCCCTGCTGCCAGGGGCTGGCACGGGGGACAGCATGGGAGATCTTCTCCCTCGGGTGTTTGCGCCACACTTCATTCCCCTCCTCGGGGCCGTGTGGGTACAAATTGGGTTCAGCAGACCCTCTGCATCCTTTTCCCAGCACTGCCCCACAGGGCGGACCTCTTTTCGGATGACTGGCCCTGCCAGCACACTCCCCATCTCATTGCTCGAACCTCCTTCATTCTAGCAAGATCCCAATGATGCCAGGATTATCCTTCCCATTTGCACTTATTTCTCCCAGCTCTCAACATTCAGACAAGATTTTCAGGCCCCAAAGGGACCAGTGGTGGCTCCTGCCCCCTGAAATACCACACCAAAGGAGTAAAAGCAGGTGGAAATGCAGTGACAGGCTGAAGAGGAACACGCCCAGTGCAACGCGGCCCAACAGGACAGGAGCCCGCCCGGTGCCATCACTGCGGGGCTGGACGGGTGCCACGGGGAGTTCCGATAGCTCCAGGCGTTGGGAGCGTGCCGTAAATTGCAGCAGTCTGAGGCATTGCTTTTTTGAATCGCAAAACCCGGCTTTGCTCAGTGTTGTCAAGCAGGAGAGCAGAGAATTGCAAACCTTCTGCTGTTCCGGGGCAGGCAAGGGAATTGCCACATCCTTGGCACACAATTTAGCCTCCTCAGGGGAAAAACCAGTGACTGGTGGTTAGGGTACCAGGCTTGGACAAGAGAGGGATGTTCAGTTCCCTTGCTTCCCGAAGATGCCCTGAGTATCTCAGAGCAAGTCAGGCCCAAATTCAGGTTTTAAATGCTAAATCCTCTGCAAAATCACGGGGAACCTTGACAATAGGTAGAGTTAGAGACCTCAGTACCCTGGAGCAACTGGCCTTTGGTTTTTCAGCTTGTATAGCTACCCTCTTCTACATCTCCCAGAGATAAATGTTGGCTCTCTTATAGGCTTAGGTGAACCATGAACCTGCTCGCCTGTAAATAAAGGTGAAATTTTGCCCTCTGCTTGTTAGGGGCCTGTTCACAGCGGCGGATGAAGTTGGATGAGGGCACTGCTTGCCGAGCCCAGTCCAAAATGGGAATTCAAGCGCTGCATTTTGTCATGCTCTAACTTTACCATTTGGTTAGGCAAAATGGGACACATTATTTTGACTATTCTGCTTCACATGGGGGACTGGGCAATTCCAGCGTGATCTGGCTGTACTACCCACAGCCAAGCAGACCCCAACCTGTCGAAGGGCTTGTTTTATTTCTCATTCTGGCCCCACAGTCTATGCTCCCCTTTTACCTACTTCTTTGTGATGATCAGTGGTTATTTTGGTGCTAAAGGAACAAATACAATTTCATTGATATTGATTATTGATTTGATTTGATTATTGATTTGATAAACTAGCATTGCTGGGGAGGGGAACCACAATCCATCCCACTACTGTCACTGTGGCACCAGTGCCAGCAAGAGGTGCCCAGAAGCTGGGGAAGGATCGCAGGTAAGTACAAGAGCACTTAAAATGCAGCTGAAGGGAATTCCAGCCACTCCAGCCAGCAATTCGGCTTCTTCAGAGGCCCAGCTCAAGTGCCTCTCTGCCAACGCACGTAGCATACAGGCTGAGAGAGTTGGGGCTGTTCAGCCTGGAGAAGAGAAGGCTCCGAGGAGACCTTATAGCGGCCTCCCGGCACCTACAGGGGGCCTACAGGAAAGATGGGGAGAAACTCTTCAGTAGGGCCTGTTGTGACAGGATTAAGGGTAATGGTTTCAAAATAGAGGGAGGTAGATTCAGATTAGATATTAGGAAAATTTTTTTTACAGTGAGGGTGGTGGAACACTGGCACAGGTTGCCCAGAGAGGTGGTGGATGCCCCATCCCTGGAAACGTTCAAGGCCAGGTTGGACAGGGCTCTGAGCTACCTGATCTGGTTGGAGATGACCCTGCTTCTTGCAGAGGGGGTTGGACTGGATGATCTTTAAAGGTCCCTTCCAACCCAAACTATTCTATGATTCTATATATCAAAAAAAATGTTTATCTGCTGTCTTGTCTTTCAGTAGTATTGCAAGGACCTCATGAACTGTGCTGTTACATTTCCAAGGAAAAGAGCCTTTCTTTCTGCCTAGGTAAAAGTGTCATTTCTCTTTTCTCCCACATTATTCATTTTCTGGTGTGTGTTTCCATGTGATTTTCAAAATCTTTTTCCTGCTCAACTCCATTTTGATTTGATAAACTAAGTGGCCACAAAGGGTGGCAGGTTGGAGAGGGAGTATATATTTATTCATATTTTAAAATATATTGTTCTTCCAATTTGGGAATAGCTCCATTATTTTTATATTTTTATTTATTAATTTGTTTATGTGTTTAATGTTGTTCCTTCAGTTAATATGGGGAAGGAGAGAAGTTCATCCTTACACCCCTTTTGGTCCTACCCTGCTTGGCCGGGGCCAAGTGCCACCGCAACTCAAGCTGTCAGGTCAGCAGAGCAAAGCTGCCAGTGCCATCTCACTTCACTGCCTCCTTCTCATTTCTCCCTGGTAGCTGCAGATCCAGGAGACACACACCATCCATGGGCTGGAAGCACATGTCTGTTGTACCCTGCCGTGGAAAAATAAACACCTCTTACGGATTTCTCAAGCATTTTGATGAGCTGCATGGGAAGGGAGATGCATTTCCAGGCGCCTCCCTGGCTCAGCCATTAGCAGCCCCTGATCACTCAGCATCCCTGCGCCATCCTGAATCCCCCACGGCTGGGCAGCTCTGAGCGGTTGCTGCTGCCAGATCTGGGGCTGGACCACCAAGGCCCTACAGAAGGGATGCGGCCATCCCAACCCATAAATGCACCCAGGTTTTAACGCTCATTGCATTTGCACCCACCCATGCGTGTAATCCCACAGATTCCTAACACTGCAAGCAAACAAATAATTGTCCTGCTCCGCCTGACACTGCGGCAATCCCAAATGCCTGCACACAGTTTCACTTCTTGCTGTCGCTGCTGCTTTTAATGACAGGCGATGGGCAGCCGGAGAGTTACAGCCCCGTTAACACCACTGCCTGTGACACCAGAGCCCACCACCACCTGGGATGGCATGAATAAACTGCCGTGTGATGTTGAGACCACAGCAAGAGCTGAACCAAGAAATCAGAATACACTGTATAGAAACCTTAACCCAGGTAAGTTAAATAAATAAAAGCCACAAAGCCTTTGACACGAAAGATGCCCTTACCGTTGTCTCAGGTGGAGATAATCCTACCTCTTCTTGACAGTCACAGGCTTCGCCTGCACTGCAGAGACCTTTCTACCCATCCTTAGCATCCCCCAAGCATCTCTAACTACCGAGCAGAAGCAAATCCTCTTGCAGCACTGAAGCAGCACTTTCTAAAGCACATCTGCAGAAGGTTTTTAAGCAATCTTGCTACCAGGCAGGCAGTGAGCTCAGCAACTCAGGGAGCCCTGAAGAACCCCATCCTGATAAATTAATAGCCACTGTTAAGATTTCCACAGTGACAACTGTGCATTTTTATCAGGTCCCCTCTGATATGCGCTTAACAGGCAGCATTGTATTTAGAGGCAGCAGAAATATCTCCACACATCTGTTTTTCCACTTCTGCCAAAGAGCTCTCATTTCTCTCTAATAACTTGACCTGTTTGGTTTCTGGCAGAAGAGGGCTAAGCAGAGCACTCACTCTCTGGATTCACTCCAGTACGAGATGAGGTCAGGACAAGAAGGAAAAAGAACAGCTGGATGGCTACGAAGCAGTGGGAACAAACAGGGCAAGGACGAGGGCTTTTTCTTTCCTTCCCTTTTTATTTATCCAATGGGATTTCTTTCCCAGGTGTATTTATTCCCCCGGCAGACAGTGTCACAAAAGCAGCGTTTCCTGCAAGAGCCTCCTCCCGCCCAGGGTGCAGGTATAAATAGCACAGCCAGCTAATCCCTCCTCTGGTCGGCTGTCAGGAACTGTGAGGCACGGATCCTGGGGGTTTCCACTGAGATACTGCATCTCCTACAGAAGCACTTCCATCTTGATTTTGGCAAGGTGGGCTTCATACCCCACCCACTCCCAATTTATTTTTCCATTTCATCACATTTTCATTAGCTTACCAGAGGCGTTCTGGGCTGGGGGCTTTCACTTTGCATTTTTCAACCAGTCGTCTTTCTTTTTTCTGGTATCCAGCTAAATCATCTTAAAGCAGCAAGCATAAAAATTGCCAGTGAAGCAGGAAGGAGGTGGAAAAAAGGGGAGGGATGAGGGAATGGAAGACAGGGAGAAGACATGCAGGCATAGGAGAGAGGCAGCAAAGCAATCTGCACATGTTCCCCGTTTGGAGAGTTTCTCTCTCCCTGACCTCACTTTCTCCACAGCCAGAAATTCCACCTCCGGACTTGCCAAGGAGACAATGGAGCATTCCTCTGCTGGGCCACAAAGCAAGTGTGAGATGTTCTGTTTTAATAATTTACAGAACAAAAGGAACACAACAGTCACCGTCTGATTCATATCTGCTGAAATCCAGCAGCCAAAGCTGTGGGAGAGGAGAGACAGATGAAGAATGGAAAGGAAAAGGAGGTGTGGGTTTGGTTTGTTTTTCTCTTCTGGCTAGTTACTGTGGACCTAAGGAAAGACAAGAAGGACCACATTGGATTACACCAAAGTTTAAGAGCCCCTGGTGTCCTCTCTCTGACGCAGCCTCCGGTAGATGAGATTGCAGAGAAAATACAAGCAATGGTACAAGTACCAATGCCATTTCCTCTCGTACGTGATCCCGTTTCCCTTCCGGAGACGGAGGTTGTGGCTGCATCATCAGATTTGAGAGCACTTCATAGATCTTTCTTCCATGATGTTTTCTAATCAGTTTTTGAGCCCATTCATACTTTTGGCACCCTGGACATCCTGCAGCAGTGAGCTGTACAATGTAATTGTGTGCTGTGTGAAGGCATACTTCCTTTGGGCTGTTTTAAGCCTTTCCTTTTTCACAGAATCTCACACAGGTTGAGGTCAGAAAGGGCCTCTGGAGGTCATCTGATCCAACTCCCCTGCTCAAGCAGGGCCACGTAGGGCCAGCTGCCCAGGATGACGTCCAGACAGCTTTTGAATATCTTTAAAAATGGAGAGTCCACAACCTTCCTAGGCAACCTGTGCCTGTGTTCAGTCACCCTCACAGTACAAAAGTGTTTCCTGATGTTCAGAGGGAACCCTCTGTGTTTTTGTTTGTGCCCATTGCCTCTGGTCCTGTCACTGGGCACCACGGAAAAGATCCTGATTCTGACTTCTTTATAACCTTGCTAGAAGTATTTATAGACATTGATGAGATCCCTCAGAGCCTTCTCTTCTCCAGGCTGATGAGACCCAGCTCTCTCAGCCTCTTCTCACAGGAGAGATGCTCCAGCCCCTTCATCATCTTTGTGGCCCTTTGCTGGACTGTCTCCAGTATGTCCATGTCTCTCTTGCACTTATTTATTTCTATGCCATTCGTAATTATTGTATCATATCCTACTTCAAGCATCTCTTTTCCACATCACCGAGTTGTAGTTTACTCAGTGTCTGCTTTCATAGAAGCTGCTCTGTCCCTCGGTCACCTTTGCCTCACTTGCCTGGTACTGCTCTAGGGAACCACAGAAATGTGCTCAATGCTCAACGTACAGGTGAGCAAGGCACTGACTTACACAGCAGCATACCACAGAGGTTTCCAAAGGCCGGGTATAGCAAGCTGAGCACCAATCTTTAAAACAAGGACAGAAAGAAGAGTTAGGAAGTGATTTCCCAATCATTGTTAATTCCATCCTTGGAAGCACTGGATGACCAAAGACTTTGCAAACATGTAGAAAAGGAGGATATGAGTAATAGCCAGCGCAGATTCAGCAAGAATGAAGCTGGTCAGACTCATCTAATCTTTTGCAATGAGATAATAAACCTTGTAGATGAGGAGGAAGTGCAGATGCTCTATATGTTGGCGTATAAGTAAGGCTTGTGATACACAATGAGATTGGATTGGGCTTTGAGCAACCTGGTCTAGTGGAAGGTGTCCCTGCCCATGGCAAGGATGTTGGACCTAGGTGATCTTTAAGGTCTCTTCCAAGCCAAAACATTCTATGATTCTATGATACTGTGTATAAGCAAGAGAGGGACACCTAGACTAGAAGAAAATATGAAAAGACGGCTGCTTGACTGGTCAAAACCCTTCTTGGAGGTTAGTTACTCATGGTTTGAGGTGACACAAAAAACCTCTCATAAATCTGGTACTGATCAGCATTTCCATGAATGACTCAAAATCCAAGCATGGCTTTTTATGTCTGCAGTTGACAGCAGGCTGGGACAAGCTGCCAGAAACCTGGATGCAGGACTAGAGGTCAAGGCAGACTTGATGAGCAGGAAAAAAAAGGATACAAACCGTGGTACTCCATTGGGATCCTCCTCCAGACCCCACACAGAGGACAAGAAACTCTCAGTTTGACCTGTGGAAGGGCTTTTCCCTGCTTATGCCTACATAATTAGCTTAAATTACAGAAATTTAATTAGACACCAAGAAAACCCTCCCAGTGCAGTGAAGCACGGGGGTGGGTCGCCTGGGAAGGCTGCCAGGACAAGTTGTTCTTCCATGTGGGATGCTGGGTGAACAGGAGGTGCTAGTCCTGCCTTCAGGCAGCAGAGAGGTGCAGCTGACCTCTTGAAGTCCTGCTTAGACCTGCTTTTCTGTGATTTTTATGGTGATGATGCTTTGTTACGGTATTGATGCTTTGTCTCAGGATGTGCTTTATCCTTTGCTCCTCTGCTAATAACTCCTGCTGCTCAGGTGGGTGGTTTGACCAGGTCTCAGTATTTTTGACCTGGTATTCTCAGGCTCTGATTACGTGATCACTTCAACACAGCTTAAATCTGAGCTGCTAACTGGGATGGTCTTGTTCTCTCTCTCTCCAACATGTGCTTGCTCTTACCCCCTTGCTTGCCTGGTACCGCAGACCATACAGCTGCACATGACTCAGGTCAGGAGACTGATCCAGCTGAAGACTCAGCAGCTGGGAGGGAGGCAAGAGGAGAGATCAGTTTTCCATTACTTGTTCCGCTATCTCACATCCTTTGTCTGTCTTGACTACCTCAGATGGAGCAATCATGTCTTGTGCTGTGTTTGGAAAGCAGAGTGGAAAGGTAAGGTGATACAAGCACTGGTTTGAACAATCTTTTCCAGACTGAGGGATGTCTAATACTGTGGTGCAGAGGAAAGCGATGTTCGAGGAGCTCCTGCTGCCCCTTGGCTGGGAATGGGGCTGTGCAGAAGCCCTGGGAGATGCCAACCGCCACCCCAGGAGGCAATGGATCACACTGGCATGGACTATTTCCCCATTAACACCAGGAGGATGTCAGGAAGCTGATTGTCCCATGTTACAGCCCTGATCCCTGCCTGTCCAGGGTCCTGCCCCTTGACCAGGGGTGACAACGAGCCTCATTTTGCACATTTAAAACATCTGTCTAGCTTCTAATGCATTCCTTTGCTACTCAACTAAACCCAACCAAATCTTGTTATTTGGGAGAGGGGCCTGTTCTTTGTCACTGAATGTGTTTACTAAGATTTGGAGAGTTTGCCAAGGTTAGGAGAAACGAGCATGTGCCACTGAAGGAAGGCACCAGTCAAGGGATAAGATGAGGAAGATCAAGAAGAAAAGGAGCTGGTGGAAGCTGTGTCACTGAAAATGCATTTTAAAGTTATTTGACTTGTTTTAACAACAATCGAGTAATGAATGAGGCAGCCAAGGTGAGGCTCTTGGCTTTATCCCCTCTTAGACGCTCCTCTGGGTGAAGGCACATCAGAGCAGCCTCCATCCTGACACCAAGTGGAGAGAGCTCACAAGGACTCCTTTAAAACACCATCGATTGTATGAGACTGCCAGTGAGGAGAGCTGCCTGCCCAGCCACCCCTTCTAGCGCCAGCGAGGTACCGTACAGTTTATATAGATATTTTTGTATTTAGAGGATTTTTTTCAACATCCTGGCTCTTGGCAGCAGAGGTTTACAGTAGATATAGTTACACATTATAAAAATCACCATTCTGGGAACCTGCAATTTTTACCCTCCTACCCCAAGCTTCCGCCAGTGCTGCATGTAGTGAGCAGCCTGGTGCATGCATGCAGAGCGTTCTTACAGGGTATGAGGTGGGTTCTAGAGCAGTGGGGACGTCGCAGAGTCACAGACTGGTTGAGGTCGGCAGGGATCTCTGGAGGTCACCTGATCCAACCCCTCTGCTCAAGCAGGGCCACGTAGAGCTGGTTGCCCGAGGCATGCCCAGACAGCTTTTGAATATCTCCAAGGATGGAAAATTCACTGCCCTGAAGTGAAGAGCAGGGTGCCTTTTCCTTGGGAGGAAGGGTCGATGCTCGGTCACGTAAGATGATGGGCATTGCAGTGTGTGGGGGCTGTCCCACTGTGCTCCTGGAGAGCAAGGCAAGGTGCACAGACCAACATCACTCCAAACACATCTAATTCGCACTTTCCTGCATGCTCCGAGCCTTCCCCCATTTTCTCAGGACAGGCTGAGGGCTTGATTTCCCCTTTCCCTGCATGTCAGACCACCTTCAGAAGCTTCCCAGCATGCAGCTCAGCTCCTCGTCCCCACCTTACCTTGTGCACATCTAACTCCTCCTGAGCAACCCGTCTTTTTTTGACCTTGGCCCTGGAATTGATGGGAGATCACTGCCAGATAGGGCTCCCCCATGGATTCAGCCTCTGAAGACTTCAGCTTCCCACGCCCATTTGAGGTTGCTTTCTCCCTGGGTGTCTTATTCTTCATTCTCACTTTACACTCTTCTACTTCTGCTTCTACTTCTAACCCTTCATTGGGTTGCAAGATACCAGAAAGTCACAGAAGCTCCAGTGCCTGCTGCGAGCTGAACCTCTAACGCCCAGCCAAGAAGCAGCAGCATCTGAGAGTGCTCTGCACCAGAAAGGTGACAGCTTCTCTCCCAGGGGGAAAAAATCCGCACCAATTTAATACAGAAAGGTTCTAAACACATCTAGCGTTGAGCTGTCCCACCCCTCAGATGGATGGGCATTCAAAAGCAACATAGAAAGGATGCACGGATTATGATGAATTTATGCAGTGGAAAACATTCAGCAGCTGCCCTGTGTTTTAAGTCATCCCCTCATTACTCTACATGTGACAAAAAAGAAGAGGAAAATGTATCACGCATGGACTTACCCAGCTGATCCAGAGCAAAGAGGGCTGGGGCACCTTCGGAGAGCTCATTGTCTGAGGGAAGAAGAACAAATGCTGGGAAAGGTCAGCTGGAGAGGGAGGTGTGGAGAGCTGGGGTGAAACACTGGTTTAATCACACTGCAGAGAAGCCCCTGCTCAGCTGGCTTCCACTTCACCCCAACAGCCTTTACATGTGTGTTGTGATTTATTTATTTTTTTTAAATCCAGCTGTTACTGAAAATCCTTGGAGCCAGCTCAAGATAGAGACTCGGCAGGACGAACCCTTGTCCCCCTCCAGCGTTGCTGAAGAGCAGGAGCTCTGCTGCTCCGTCTCTGCCCATGCTGGGATCCCCCAGCCACGCTCCCCGTTTCGGCTGTGCCATGGCTCTCTGCTCCCTTTCCCCAGCTCACCCAGTGCTCAGGGCACGGCCAGGAGCATCCTGCCCACAGCAAAGCTTTCCTGCATGCTGTGATCTCCTCCAACAGCAGATGGGGTAGGTTTAACCAGCAGGAGCAGGAAAGTGCTCTGGCTGGGATTTTTCAGAGGCTGAGCAAACCCTTGAGTCATCCGATAATAGTATTCCTGTACTCAGTGCCTGTGGCAGGTTAGCTCATGGGCTCTGGAAACCCCTGAGCTGGTGGCATCTCTCACCAAAAGCTCATGGGAGATTATTTTGGACCCCAAACCCAATCCCACTATGAGCCCACCCATCCTCGCCTGCTCTCAGCTGCAGAGCACAGCGCGCAGGGATCCCTCGCTGCCAGAAGGACCTGCAGCCACACAGGAGCGTGTGGCCAAGTGGTAAATGCCACTTGTGCCTTGGAGTCAGTGGGGATTTCTTTATTTTCAAACATTTCTTTCAATGTCAAAAAGCTGCTAAATTGTAGAAACTCAATGCAATTTTAGAAATTAATTAAAAAAATTTGCAGCGAGTGGTTTTTTCCCTGTCTGTTTTTGGGTTCTTTTCCTTTCAGGTTCATGGCATTTGTTCAATGCATGGGCTAGACTAAAAAACCTTTTGGTCTGGAATCTGGACTGCTCCTAAGAGGTTCAAGGAGGTTGTTTAAGAAGGGCAAGTGCATGGCACCATGTAGTAATTCGTACCTGTGACATTTCTAAGAGATCTTGCCCCCCATTATAAAATGTTGTTAGCCCCATCAGTTACGAAGGACTGTAAGACACTAATTTAGGACAGCAATGGGCTGCGTACAAAACCAAAGGCCAGTATATATCCACATTTAACTGTTTTGGATTTTTATAAAATCCTGACGGCAGCCACTCTGCCCTCCTCGGCAGCACAGACCCAAACACAGTGGGATCCCAAACCCAGCAGTATAACCCAATCTACAAACAGTAACAGACCACACATGTGGTGAAGATTTTAGAAAAAAATAACAGAAGCAGAGATTGTCCTCAAGGGGAGAAAGGACAGACTGCAGCAAGCACCCCTCTTGGAGCCACCCTGGGCTGGGTACCTGCAGAAGCAGCAGATGTGCTGCCATAAGGATGCCACCCAGTGATGCTTGGCTGGGGACTCAGGGCTGCTGGGTTCAAAAGCAAAACCTCCTTATCTAAGGAGGTTAGCTCTCACAGAAAGAGGAGGCAATGTCACATCTTGGACTGTCCCCTTCCCCAGGCATCTGGGCTATCAACGGGAAGCTGAGGGAAACAGATGGAGATAAGGAAAGCATTTTACCAAAGCAAAACGTTTCCGTTCCCAAGGTGCTGTCATCTGGAAGGCTGTGGGTTTGTTTTGGTTTTAGTCCGGGGCACAGCATGTCCCAGCCCAAGAAGGAGCTTTGCCAAAGAGGGGCAGCTTGTGCTGGCCTGGGGGACAGGGACGTCTGGTGACAAGGGTGAGCTGGGGAAGAGCAGGGAGCACACGTGGCTGCTTCTGACAAACATTCGAACAGGGATTAAAAAGCAAACTACAGCAACTGGCTGGAAATTAGGTAGGGATGAATCGACAGAGGAAATAGCTCTGCCAGCTATTTCCCGTTGTATCTGTCCTGAACACTTTCCTGAGACTGGCGATTTCTGGGGAGCAATGGACCCCAGCCTTGGGCTGGGAGGACTTGTGTTGTGGTAAAGTGGGCTGAAACCTTGAGTGGTCCTGCACAGGGAGCCCCAGTGGGGACAGCACTCAGCCTTCCTGTCACTGCTGGGACAGAGTGTCTCCTAGGAGCCACCCTGAATTGTCCCATGCAAATATAATTGAAGAGAGGAGGGGGTGTTTTCCCAGCTCTCTGCCTCTCTCCTCCCCAGCCACTGTCATCTGCAGAGTCATTGTGGAGAATGAGGGTGGTTACATCTAGCACAAGACGTATCTTAACTTGCCAAAAGATGGGTGTTGTGGGGCTTTTTGGCAAAAAGCCAGTCCAGAGAAGGAAGACAAACCACAGGTTGAGTGCCTGTGTCAGTCTGCCAGCTCCTGCCAAGACACCACAGCTTGGATTGGACCTTTCCCACCTCCATACTGGGTGCTGCCTTGCTCTGGACATAGCCCAGCAAAACCCCCAGGACCACTGCGAGCACCGTGAAGAGCAGCAGCACATCAGAAAGGCTCCCAGCGTGTTCACTGGGCAGATTAAAAACCAGCAATCATGTCCTACCTCCTTTCACACTGGCAAATGAATGGATCCCACCATGGGACAACCAGTTGGCTTCATCCAGCTTCCAGTTTTCAGCAGGGTCCATCTCTGATCTGCAGCATCAAAGATCTGCTCACAATGCCACCTGCCGCTCTCTGGGGAATAACCAGAAGATACTCTGAGTGCCTGTCATGGTCTACACCATGGCCAGCTACTGAGAAGAAAATCAGCAGAAGAAAATCAGTCTAGTCAATATTTCAGGAAAAAAAAAAAGAAAGAAAAAAGAAAGAAAAAAATCACATGGCTCACAGAGGACTATTTGACCAAGGAGTAGCTGACTCTGCCAAGTCTCAACTTATCGCATCGACAAGTCTCCCTGCTGTGTTAAAGGGCCTCTGATGCTTGGACCTCTTCTATTTTCTGTTGTCAGTCTGACCAGTGCTGAAAGATTCCCAATTCCTCACTGCATTTGCAGGGATGGGGTTTTGTCTCTGAGCAGGGTGACAGGCCATGAAGGCATCCATCGGAGACAAGTGCCCTGGCTCGGTGTGCCCAGCCTGACTACACCCCGGGATCCTGGCTGGCCAGGGGAGTGGGCAGGGGTGCTGACCCTCGGTCCCGCGTCCCAGCCCCTCCATGGACAGGAGTTACAGTCTGGGAGGTATCAATTGTGCATTACGAGCCGTGCCGTTACCAGCTCCTCAGCTCTCACAGCTGCCCTGGCCCTAGAGCTGCGGCTGTGAGATTCTAGGGATGATGGAGATTATTGATCAGCTAAAGCTGGAGCTCCTAACCCCAAAAACTCACTTTCTGGTGCAGACACTGAACTATTTTCCTATCTATCTGCCACTGGGTGCTACCTACAGGTTTGCTGCTGCAGTTTCCCTGACCCTTTAGACCTGTTCATCCCTGGTGAGGTAGGCACTTAGGGGCATTTCATCCATCCCCATATTTTCAGGATTACATGGATTTGGGAGGGAATGGAGTCCTGCCAGCATCAACAACTGCTGATTTATTAAGGAAGCACACGACAGTGTTGGGATGCAACAAAAAGGCAGTGCAGAGTTCTTTTGCCTCTGTGGGAGGATGCTGAAGAGGAGGTGACAACAAGGACTTCCCCTAATGTTGTCTGAGGTAAACGCAGAACCCAAATGGCATTGATGAAGCCAGTTTCACATTGGAGTGAGTCCCCTAGGACCACCCACACTGGCAGTCGTACGAGACATGCCTCTCTACTTAGCCATTGATTTTCTTAATCATCATTCGTAGGCACTTATTGGAATTTAATGCTGCCTGGGCCCTGAATTCAGGGCTCTCCTGGGAGGGATGGACAGGTGACGATGGAGGGACACCATCACTCCAGCACCATCTCCTTAGGAAACCAAGCAAAGAAAGAGATGGATGAGCCCTGTTCTCATGCGGAAACAAAGCATGGCTGAGCCACACCACCACATTTCACAAACACGGGCACACTCCAGCCATCATCTCATCAGGGCAGATGCCGGATCTGGGGGGCTGCGGGCAGGGGCAGCAGCCCCACGTTGGCGCATTGCCCCGTTGGCTCCCGGCATGGCCCAGTCCCAGCCCCTGCCCCAGCACGCTGCCGTGTCTCATCAGGGTGAATCATGGCTGTGCCGGTGCTCCCCTGGCCAGCCAGACCTGCGAGAGGCCATTTCATGTGATCTCTTGTTTAACACCCTAATAAAGCAGAATTAAATACTTGTACATATGTGTTTGCTGAGCAGCAAACAGGACAGGTCACTGCCGCGTCCAGACGGAGCTTAACTGGGGTTTTTTGATGTGGCAAATTCACCTGAAGGGCAATTAATAGGTACCAAGACTCTGGGTGAATTTGGGTTGAATATGTAATGAATTTTAGCTGAAAGAGAAGAAGAAAGTTCTGAGAAAAGCTGCAAGGCTCCATTTTGACATTCAAAAAATCAAGTTTTTTGTTGTCCTTTCAAATGACATTTTTGGTTTGAAAGTGACCTAGCTTGCTTTTTCTTTTCTTTTTTTTCTCCTTTTTTTAAGTTATGAAAAGCACTAAATAATCTCAAACCAGAATGTCTCATGTAATGCTTACAAAAAGAAATCAAAGAAGAAAAGAAACATTCTCCTTTAGCGGGTGACCCAAAACAAAAAGTATTTTCAATTTTTCCATTCAGCCACTGAAATGAAAAACCTATTATTTGTACAGCTCCACTACTGAAAGGCATCTTGTCCATGTGTACTGCTGGCAATTTATTCTTTCCACCTGCCAAGGGAGAGGTTTGTCTGCAAGTTCAAGACAAGTATAAGAGAGAAAAAATGAAAAGGCAATTTATCAACGCAGTGTAGAAGATAAAATGACTTTTCCATATTCACTCATTTCTCTGAGAGAAGAAAAAAAAGCAAACTCTGGACCTCAGCTCTTTGAACACTGTCTCCCTCTGTTCAGCATCATATAGACACGAAATCGTATAGACACAAAATCTTATAGACACGAGTCCTGACATAAGTCCTCCCCTCACACCAAAGTTTAATCACAAATGTAAAACTTCTGGCTTTACCAATGCGCAAGCTCCAATCAATATTAGAGAAAAAAAAAAGCCAAAATTTATTAGGGACAAAAATACCAGCAATGAGAAAAACCTAAAAGATCACGAACCTCAGTCATTGCTGAAGCCTAAGCGCATCCATGCCTTCGTGTGAGAGCAGAGCAGAGCTTGGTGCCAGAAAAGGTCCTAAGGTCCTCCTGGCCAGCATTGCAGAATCACTTATGGGTTTGTGGTCCCTGTGTCACTGCAGAACATCCACGGTACCCATCCTCTGTTGTGGCCGCTCAGCAGGATGGGACGGGAGGGAAAGGGGTGGGTATGAATACGGACCAGGGCCCAGTAGCTGTGTTAATGTTCATATAACGGACTTCCTACAGTGCAAAGCTGGTGAAAGAGGCATCACTGGTGCCTCACAAGGGCTGGGATTTATGTTCCAGGTACATGAAGCTCTCGACCTTGTTGCAGTCAATGCCTATTATCGCCATCTTTTAAGAAGAAGACAAATAAAATATCAGATTTTTCCAAAGTGCCTGCACTCAGGTCCTGTGTTCAGTTCTCACTTAAGGCAGGGGGAGCTCCTTTTATACACCTACAGCTTCCACCGGTTCTCTCAGCAAAACAAGAGGAGGAAAGACTTGACATTCCTGCTATATGTCATATACTGGTACAAAATAAAAAATAATGGGGAGGAGGGTGAGTAAAGACCCCTTTCACTTCACAGCTTTCACTATAACACCCACACAGATCACAAACCACTGTCCATTTCCCGCCTAACCTGCAAATCTCTTCCAAACTGCAGAATAAAATACAATAACACTGGAATGACCATTTCAGCAATATTTAACAATCCTCTAATCTACAAGAAGTGGTTGTCAGAGGACAAGCACCAGTTAAGCTCTGCTTCTGGAGCATTTCCAGTTTAAGATAATCTGCCACGCAGCCTCTCTGGGCACTCGCTCAGCAGCTGCACGGGGATTTTTTTTTAGTACCATAAACTGTATGAATTCCTACAGCCAGAACAGCAGGAGAATAAAAGTAAATGACCTGAGACTAACCCAGACAGACAAGAGATTAAAGTGTCAAACCCTAAACACTCTAGCACGCAGAGGCTTGATCTGAAGGACAAGATGAAGCCAGCAGCGTTTGCCCAAGCACTACCCTCAAAATTGGCTCTATCCGTGTGCTTCACCAAAACCAGGTGCTGCTAAGTGGAGATGCAGATGCTTATGAAGGATCTCCCATATCTCTGAGCTATCACATCTCCTTGCATACAGTTCAACTTCAGAGCTCTAACTGCATCCACCTACTTGACTGGGGGTAAAAGTCAGTGGCATCTTACAGAAGATGCAGACTCAGCTACTTCTCCTCCCCTCCATGAGGAATTAAGGAGGGCACAGTTTCGTGAGGGCACAGTTTCATGAGATGCTCAGTCCAATCTGACCTGGGCATTGCTAGGGCTGGTGAACAGCTAGAGCTGGTCATCACCTGGGGCTGGTGATAACCACACACCACCTTGCTGGTCCGAGCTCCCAAAGCAGCACCCAGGAGCGCTTTGTGCTTAATCGTAGAATCATAGATTTTTTTTTTTGTTGGAAAAGACCTTTAAGATCAAGTCCAACCATTAATCTATGATTGCCAACACCACCACTAAACCATGTCCCTAAGCACCACATCTACATCTCTTTTAAATACCTCCAGGGATGGTGACTCAACCACTTCCCTGCGCAGCCTGTTCCAATGCTTGACAACCCTTTCAGTGAAGAATTTTTTCCTGATATCCATTCTAAACCTCACCTGATGCAACTTGAGGCCATTTCCTCTTGTCCTATCACTTGTTACCTGGGAGAAGAGACCAGCACTCACCTCACAACAACCTCTGTTCAGGTAGCTGTAGAGAGCAATGAGGTCTCCCCTCAGCCTCCTTTTCTTCAGACTAAACAACCCCAGGTGCCTCACCAAAATAGTATATACATCCTTACGTGCATACACGGTAACCCAGATTCTTCCCGCTCCCAATAAGTCCAGAGAAGTTAAAGCATCCCCTGACCCTCAGTTTCTCTTGGACCAAAACTTTTACGTGTCAAAAAGACCATGTATGCCAAATGTAGGAGCAGTGTCAAGGCAAAGTCGCATTGCCTGGGCAAGCAGCAGCTGCTCTTGGGCAGGTATCGCTGCCCTGCGAAGGCGTCGCCTTTCTGCACCCACCTTTCCGCAGCTATTCATCTGCCCAAGGGCAAAGCGAGCGGGAACGAGGTCTGACTGGGCCTTACGGAGCTGAGCAGGGCAGGATCAGGCCTTGGGAGAAGGACATCGCAAACCCATGTAAATGGAAGCACGACGGCCACAGCGAAGGGCACAAGGTGATAAATTGCTTCCCCTGTACCGCAGAGTTCAGCCTGACTACTGCCTTTAATCACTCGCTGCTGTTCTTTACTGCCTTGGACATGCTCTCCCTTAATTAGCCCAAAAGCTGACTAATGAGTTATTTGTTAATGTCATCATTCAAAAAGCTCTATTTGTAGCTGGTCTGAAAGAGGTTTTTTAAAAGTGGCAAGTTTCAGCCAACTGGCACAGAGTACGATCACAAGTTAATTACATGATCTCACGGCAGTTATCTTAAACTAATACATCATTAATCTGATCTTACAACACATAAAGGAGAAGCCCAGAGCCAAGAAGCACTTGAAGGCTCCACAGTCCCCAAGACAGGAGCCCTTTTTATAAAAGCTGTGGGTTTACATACAGCAGACACGTCAGGACAAGCTGCAAGTCGTATCGCTCCCCTCACCCCAGCAAACAAAAACATTCAGGAGCCAGGAAACACAGGATCTCCTCCAAATGGAGCCTTCCTGAAAGCACAGCTGCCATGCCCCTGCCTTGGTTCAGGGCTGTGAGGATGGCCAGAGAGGGAAGGGGCTTGGGGGCAGGCTCCCAGCATTGCGCAGGGACCCCAAGGCATTTCCGATAAGCTCTCTGCATTTCGAAGCCCTTTTGGAGGACCTGTCCAAACCTGGTCTCAGGAGACGTATTGGCAGGTGGGTAGGTTCAAGGCACTTGCACTAATGGGGACAGGAGCTAGAAGCTCCTCTATATCCTCTATGTCCATTTAGATATAAAGGTAGAAGGCAAATCAATAAATACATCCCTAATTACATGTCATTGTTTCATTTGAACAGCTTATCCCTAGCTAAGGACGCACATCTACACAGACAGCCAGGAACCAGAAAGAAAGCTTGAAAACCTTTAAAAATACTAGCTTTAATTGCAGCAAGGCCCTGACCCACTCCTGAGCAAAGGTGACCCCCAAAAAGCTCCCAAAGGAGAAGCCATACTGCAGGCCCGGCAGCACGCCAGGAGCCACCTCGCGGTGCTGCTGCCACTGACCACCGCTCCGAGGGTACAGGAGATGCTGCGTGCGGATGTCACTCTGATTTGAGGTGGGTTTTAAGACCCCTAAGGTCCTCCAAGTTACTGCATGTAATAAAATTTCTCTTTCCTACATCTCTGTTTTTCTTCCAAATTCAACAAATTGAATGGCAACTCGGCAATTCAAATCGTTAAAGCACTTGAAACAAAGGCTGAGTCCCCCTTTGTGCCTTTCGCGGAACTGTCTGTGCTAAACAAGCGATACCAGACACCACCACACTTCATTTTTTCCAGTTATCCTCACAGGCGATTAGCTGCCAGGTTATTTTACCCATTTAACTATTTAAGAGATTGTAATTTCTCTATGCTATTCCCATGACCTCTCAGAACACACCCGACTGCCTTTTTTTTTTTTGCATTCATAGTAGAAAATCTTTCTGCTCCATCCTCAGTTTGGACAAAGTCTTTCAAAAACGGGTGAAACAGAAATGGTAAATCTTACCTGACAAAACACCCGTAGATTTCTCTGGCGACAAAAAGCATCCGTGCCTCTGTGCTGCAAGACCAAAGCTTTCTCCAGGAGATGTTTGTCCTCTGTTGGATAAGGGCTCCACGAAAACTATGCAGCCATTGCCTGGACTTGCTTTGGTTTGGGTAGGAAATTCACAGGAATTCAGCTGCTCTTGTGTGTTCAAAGAGCTTCAAAATGCTCTACACCACCTATCGGCATTATGGTTCCCGCAAATATGCGAGGTATGCGTTCGTCTTCCTGAGTCATATAATTATCTCTGGGAAAGTAACCCACGGAAGCACAGCAGAGGGAAAAAAAAAAAAAAACAAAATGAAAAAACAACTGGCCATGTATATGCCTCGATGGTTGGCAGTGGCCTTGTGAGGCGATCACCTCGAACAGAGGTTTTGCTAATTCCTGTGTCCCAGACGTCAAAGCTAGCGGAGATGCTGGGCTGTTGGTTTTCGTTCCTGCCTTCCTGGGCAGTTTTGCCCTGAGAAGAAGGAGTGGCACAGTCTGGAAAGCAGCCGCAGCACTAGAAGAGCTGATCTGAGGCTCGGTGGGTTGCACAGGTTACAGGGTGGCCTCTGGCCAGGAGGAAAGGTAGTTTGAATGGAGACTGAGTCATCGGTGATACGGGCTGAAAAAATGATGTGATGCGGCAGTGTCTGGGCTAGTTACATCTTGATAAGGATGGCGGGTGTCTTCCTGGGTTTTCCGTTGAGTCAGAAGCACCTGGGGAAAGGTGACAGCAGGAAAAGGATTTCTGCCATGATCAAATGCCACCTCAGGCAGTCTCAAAAGAGGAATAGATACCACGAGAGAACGGGATACCACGTAGGTGAGCTTCCCAGAGAAGCCCCTTGTGCCAAGCATAGGGAGGGGAGAAGGCTGAGAAGGGAGAGCAAACAGTGAAGGGGTCTTGATTACACCTTCTTCTCTCAAGGAAGAATATGGGCTTGCCGTGGAGCGAATGGCTCCAGCAGATGTTCTCACCCTGCAATGTTTTCTTGGAGTTGCCAGTTTTCCCAGATCACTTATGGCAAGGACATCTCAGAAGTGAAGCTCCAACCCATGCATGACTTGTGTATAGACAGTCCACACACCTGAGGCAGATGTAAATGGATCTTGGGTTTTGCTCTATCTCCTAAAAGATCAGCAGCATCCATTATCTCTCTTGACAGCTTATAGTACTCAGGAGGTGAGTTCAAAATTATGAGCTCAGCTGCGAAGGACTTCCAGCCACCAGGTTAGACAGAAAACCTCGTACCTGGGAGGCAAACAGCTCCCATTCCCAGGTCCAGGAGGGCTTCAAGCACCCATGTGCACTAAATAACAGAGAAGCGTACCGTGCAGCCTTTGAGCCAACTCTGATGGGTGGCCTTTGCTCTTTCCAGCTGGGGCTCAGTTTTATCATCCCATCCTGGCTTTGACCAGCATTGCATAATGCCTCCGACAGTATCTGGGTATGCTTGGCACCTTCGTGCAACGTGAGCAGGTTGGGAGACTGCCAGGCATGAGGTGGGTTGCAGGCTGCCTGTGCCAGGAAACCAGCAGGTCTGGCAGCACCAGGTCTGGCTCAGGGAGCAAAGACCCTCAAAGACCCTGCGTCCCCACACCTCCTCCAGAGGCAGGTCTCAGCTCTGACCACAAAGGAAAAATCATCTGAGCTCTTACCAAGAGGCGTTTTGGGGACTACCGGCATGGTGCCAACTGGTGCTCTCTGCAGCAGCAGCTGGGGTGTGGGGTGGTGAAAGATTCGGGCTGTGATACCGCCTGTGCGCATGTGAGGAGCTGAGAGGAGCCCTGGCTGTACTGGGATGTCCCAAGGCCATCCTCACATGCAGGCTCACCCACCACAGCTGCAAAGCAGCACGAGCAGCCCTGCAAGTGTCAAAGCTGTCCCACCAAGCCTCTGGGGTACTAGTGTCCCAGGATGCACCCCAAGGATAGGGATGGCCCAAGGCTCCACCTCTGTAGTGGGAGACACTTGGAGAAACCACTCCACTTGGACAGAAGTCAACTGACGGGTGTATGTGCAATGGAGGCTTCAGATTAAGCTTGTTTTTTCACAAACAGTCCTACATAGCAGGCTTGTAATTACAGTGACATGGAGTCCTGATGGCTTTTCCAGGCCTGCTGACACGGAGCACACTCCTACCCTCCTCCTGGCGTGTCTGTGCGGGTCTGCGGTCGTCCCGCCACAGCACAGGCACAGTGAACATTCACTCTTGCACAAACATCCTGGGGAGACAAAACCGCCTTCAGAAAGGTGAGCAGCTGGCGCCGCGTAACTCACAGCGCTCCACAGCTCTTGCGCTGTGAGTCATGAGCTCCCTGGCAGATTTACAGCCGGCGGCACCGATCCGCCCGGCAGACAAACGGAGTGGACGGTTGCAGCCCAAGCCAAGCTCCTGGGTGAGACGGGGCGAGGCAGCGATGAGCAGTCATTGCACAGCGTTGCAACTGCTGCAGAAGGGTTTAGCCACAAAGGGGGTTTCTCTCAGCTCTTCCCACTCTGTGCTGGGGACATGGGGTGGTGCTGGATATCACCAGCCTCCTGTCCCTCCTCCAGCCACATCACCTGAGCCTTGCACCCAGGTGCCCATGTCAAAACTCCTGTCCCTCTCAACTTGTCCTACTCACCAGTTCTTCTGAACTGATGGGTGGAAGGTGCTCATACCAGGACCTGTCTTCTGCCAAACATCTGCTTGCACCACTGCACTCCCCCAAAAAGCAATGCCTTATCCTCCCTCCTCACTTGGCTGCATATAGGGGATATGGCATCCTGCACCTGGTCTGGCTTCAAATCTGTCCTCCTTCAGCTCAGGGTTAACCCAGCACCTTTGCTCCCCGCAGCTCACCCACACACAGCTCTGACCCTCCCCTAGTTCCATATTTCGCCATCCAAGGACAAGTCCATGCTCGCTCCTGGTTCAGCCAGCATCCTGCCATGCCTCTCCCCAGGCTGTGGGAGGGGACCTGCCAAGCAACCCAGCCCCCACTCCCTCAGCGAAAGACACTGGTGCTCGGGAGGTGCTGGTGTGGGACCCCCGGGGCCCGGCCAAACACCTACCCGGCCTTGCAGCACACATGTTGGACAGACACACGGATGCTCATTGATAGTTTCACATGGGTGGAAGAGAGAAGACTCAAGTCTTCCTTGGGTAGGCTGGGATATTTACAGAGCAGACCAAGTGAGACCTCAAGATGACAGTAAGCCACAAGCTTGCTCATGTCTACCACATAAAAGGGAGAGAGAAAGCCCTGCTGTGGTGGTGGTGAGAACAGAAATAAATCTCCTTCCTCCTTTCTCTAAGAGAATCATAGAATTGTATAATGAATCATGGAATCATACAATTATGGAACGGTTTAGGTTGGAAGGGACCTTTAAAGGCCATCTAGTCCAACCCCTCCTGCAAGGAGCAGGGACATCTCCAACCAGATCAGGTTGCTCAGAGCCCCGTCCAACCCGACCTTGAATGTTTCCAGGGATGGGGCATCTACCACCTCTCTGGGCAACCTGTGCCAGTGTCTCATCGCCCTTAGTGTAAAAATTTTTTTCCTTATGTGTAGTTTAAATATACCCTCTTTGCAAATCATTACCCCTTGTTCTATCACAACAGTCCTGCTAAAAAAATCTTGCCGCTGGGATCAAAAAAATTGCATCCATCAGCCACTTTATCCTGATTTTCTCCTGGCTGCTCACCCTTCCCTCCAAACTGTGCAGTGAAATGCTGTGGTCACCTCCTGCCTCGCATCCTCTGCAGGTTCCTCCTCTAATTGCAGGAGGACCTGGATGCATTCAGGTCTCAGCCTCGCCTGATGCAAGGTCCCCTCTGCCCACTGGCATGGGAGTGGCCAGGGCTGCTCACTGGGCATGAGGATGGTGCAATCATAAGCCCCCACCATTAATTACGCTGAGCAAGGGCTAGCCCACCAGTCTCAGATGTGGCATGGTGGGAAGTGAGTCCCTCTCACCAAGCCCCAGCCTCACTCTCTTGAGTCTTTGAGAAAAAATAGAAAAGACCTTGGGCGTGCTCCATATCAGAACAAAACTAAAAGCTGGAACTTCTAAATATCTCATAAAAGAGAAATGCCGTTTTCCAGCCAGGTCTACTTGCTGCTTAAGAAAACAAAACTGTCTCCACCGTAAAAATATCAGCATTGCAATGGCATTTGTTCCAGCTGAAATGTGAAGCACGCCAGCTCCTCTTCTCCCTTCACGTTACCACTTGAGTATTCTTTAGACTTGTGTTTTTTATCAACAAGGGGCTTTTGATTTGCGCATGTTATTTAAACGCTCAGCAAGGAACCAAAGTAACAATTACCCGCCCCACGGTCTGGTGATTCACGGGACACTCTGATGAACACAGTGATGCCGTGTAACCGGTATGAGCTATCGGTGAGGAACAACCATAAAGAAAATCTGCTCTGGTCAATTATGGAAGAACAGCATCTAACAGGATGTGTCCAACTGCATCCTGGGGACTGAGACACCGGGTGATTTAATCATCCCTTGAGATAATACACAGCCAATTATTACTTTCACACTGAAAAAAATTAATTCACGTTACTGGAAAATTCATCAGCAATCCAACATCAGTGGGTAGCACTTCTCAAATGGAAACAGCTCCTGATGTGGAGCAGAGACCTCCTCAAGTCAGTGAAGTTCTCCCTGTGGCCTTCAAGAGATGACAGACCAGATCTCCCCAGTTGCAACAAAGTGAGTGTATGGGGATAGCTCTACTGTTTTACTGTATGATGCACAATAACTGCCCTATACTTCTTAAAAGCCAAGAAGATGTCTCCTTTAACACCAACTTGTTTGTGATGCTGCCAACAAACTAAACACCTTTCCTGTGGCTTTCCCAGGCTGCTCTCCATAATGGTCAATTCCCTGTGATTTGGTCCCTGTGATTCTCTAATCAGAGACAACTTGGTCATAAACTCTTTTCAGAGGTTTGGATATTTTTTTTTTCCTACCACTCATAAATGAAGGATAAGCTTTAAATTCTCAGGGTCCTCTGCAAAGCCACCTTCTGCCCTTCTACGGGGACAGTGAACCATATTGGATATGCAGCTTGGGTTATCTGAAAAGCCAAGAATTAGGCTTTTCCTCTAACATTTTTTCATGAAGGATAAAATATTGCATATGTGCCTTGGATGGGAACTGAAGGAGACCAAATCTACATCTTTTCCCCCATGAGCAAGATATAACAGCTCATTCTTGGCTGTCTGCGGCTTGGGCTGTGCCGGTGAGGTTTTCACTGCTGTTTTTTTTCCCAGGAACTGGAGCCTGCACCCCAGCCTCCACCGTTTTCCAAAGGTCATTTATGTCAGCAGTGACCAGGACACACTGAGGCCCCAGGGCTGCTCCCTGCCCATGGACGAGCTTTGTCCACCCAACAAGGGGGTCAGCAGCAGCTCCTGCGGCACTTGCGCCCATCCTGCTGCCTCCCAGTTGCCAGGGAAATTGATATTTCCCTGGAAAACTGCAATAAATTTCTTTTATTTTTTTTTCTCATTGCAGGAATGTACCACTTTCAACAAAACTTTTGCCAGGAAAAGTTTCTCAGGCTGGAATTTTTAGTCCGTGTGTGGAAAAGCCACCTGGAAGGTGCCAGCAGATTGAGGTTAGAGCAAGGCAATGGTGGGACCTCAGATGGCCTGTTTCAAAGGCAGATCTCAGACCTGAGCTTCCCACATCCTTAACATGCTGTTTAAGATATCAGGCTCTAACTCTTTGCCCAGTAAAATCAATAAACTCCTGATAAGTTGGGGAAAAAAAAGGATAAAGCTAGAAATGTGTTTTTTCCTAGCCAAAGCTCAGGCTGTTTTACTCCCTGGGAATGTTCTCCACACGTTTCCCATGATGTCTGTGTGTCCTGAGCCAAGACTGCACCATCCACGCTGCGGCTGCTTTCTGCCACTTGGCTCTGGAAGACGAGAAGGGCTACAGGCTTCAGCGGGGCGAGTGGAGACGCAGGGTCACACCAGGTAATGGGATGAGGAAGGCCATCCCACTGTGGTTGTCAAATTCTGTCCGAAAACAGACACTTTTCCCTAGGAAAGCCTTTCTGGGCACCACCTCGCAGGGCAGCTCAGGGATGAGGTTGGGTGGGAGCTTGCCCATGTCCCAAACACTGGTGGGGTGCTGCACCGCTGCCTCTCAAGGGCAGGAAGGGAAGCAGGGGGGCAGGAGGCTGTTTGGGGGGGCAGCCACCCTCACAGCATTTTTTAACCCTTTGTTTCCCTTGTTTTCCTTTACCAGCACCCAAAGTGGAAACAGTCATCTCCAGCCCCCTCCAACATTTTGTTTTGAACAGAACTTTCTTTTCTTTCCTTTACAGCTTTAACAACAAAAACAACAACAAAAGAATAACATATATTTAAATCCACACCAGAGTGAGATTTGTTTCCTCCTCCAATTTGTCAGTTCAGCAGCCAAGCCAAACACAGCCGTCCCCACGCCTGCTCCGCGGGCACTGCTGGATCAATAAATAACACTGCTCAGCTTCCAGCTTACCTTGAGAGGTCTCTCCTTACCCTGCCAGCCGTACCCAGCTCTTCTGCAGTGAGTTTGCCCAGCCTCAGCGTCTCCTTTCCCTCCAGCTCTGGTGCTGCTCCACCTGCGCAGTGATGGCTCAGGGGTCTGTGTTATGAAAACGGGCATCAGGTGGCATTGCTTGGGACAGGATTCAGACCTACGTGGTGGTGGAGTTATTCCTGGCACACATCAGTGTGTGTGGGCAGAGGACTCGGCGCCGGGAGCTAATATGAGCCTTTGACATCACTGGTTAAATTTAGGGAATTAGCACAGTCCTAAAACGGTCTGGAGGAAAGCTACCGTCGGGCTGGCAGGAGAGAGACCCTGCAACCACCTCCCACCCCAAGCACAAGCCAAGGGACAGAGCCAGGAGTTTCCTTACCAGCCCCACTGCTATGCCATGTCACCCCTTCAAAAATAATCCCCCAGCAAGGTGCACCTTGCTTTGCTGCGGCACAAAAGCAAACAGCCTCCCTGGGCTTGCTCATGATGAGGCCATGGGGACCCCTCCTGAAATCACACAGCCCCATGGAGCCACTGCTCCTGCTCCACTGGTCAGAGTGGAAGGCAGCAGGGTGATGGAGATGCCTCCTACATGGCAGCGATGTTGGACTTGATGACCTTAAAGGTCTTTTCCAACCTAAACTATTCTATTCTGTTCTATGTGGGAGGTGAGGTGATACCCCAAGAGCCGCCTGCAATCACCATGTCCCCTCTCCAGGCGATGCTGCAGCTCTCGCTGACCAGCCCAGCCCTGAGAGGAGTATACCTCCAATGGAAAGGAACAGGGAACAGTCACAAAAGAGGCAGCTCCCCGCTAAAGATGAAGAGGAAACTCCACAATCCAAGAAGAGTCTTTGAATCTCAAGCCTGTCTGCTGTTTGTAGAGGTGGGTGGGAGCTGTACGTGTGTAATTGCAATTCAGGTTGGTTTTGGCAACCTCAGTACCTACAGAAGGTGACTTCTACAGTTTATGGTCTCTTTTGTGGGCACTTTATTTTTTTTTTCTTGATTCCTTGTTAATTCATAAAAAGCCCTCTCTATTCCTTCTGTGAGGAACATCCCAGGAAGCTATTGCAATAATATCCTTGAATTTTCACATACCTTCAGTATGGAGATCATGGGACACCCATGTTTGACATGACCAGAAGCAGCAGCTCTCTGTGTCTGAGCATACCATCTCTCATGAGCAACTGCCTTGTTTTGCTGTGGTCATGTGGCACCTGAATAATAGAGACTGGAGCATTTAGTGGGCGAGGACGGAGCCATCTGTTTGTTTTCCTGAAGAAATAGCTCTGCAGCCACCAAACAGCCAGAGAAACGGCAGCCACAGGAAGCAACTAATTCTAAGACAGACTAAGATAAACCTTAATTCTTTCTCAGTACTTGTCCCTAGACCGTGCTAACACCAAAAGGTGGTGGAGCTGAGCAGTCTGATGGCCCTCAAGTCCTGCCTCTTGTTTCTGACACTAATGATTCCTAAGAACACAGTAATATAATCTGCCCTACAAGTTGTAGAGCTTATTATTAGTATAATGATTTTTTTTTCAGATTTCTAATCAAATTGATTGGATGTGTGGAAGGGCTGCTGACAGCACTTCCAAATTTCTCTGTCTTGAGGAAAATCATCACCATAACTTCAGCCTGTGAAGGTCCTCCATGGCTCAAGGCTCAAGTTCAGGGCATTCCCCACACAGCCAAGCCCAGGTGGGCCCTTATCAGCACTGCACAGGCAAATAATATGCTCACCACATCAAAGGATGATGTGTTTCTCAAAAAAAAAAAAAAAAAACTGGAACAGTTCTTATTGCAAAATTCAAATACTTTTCACAGAAAAGACCATGTTTCTCTCTTGCAGTACAAACACTTGACATCTTCAAGGATCAGATGCCACTACTTTCATTTTCTTTCCAGCATTGCTACTTGTGCACCTAGACATTAATTTACCATTCACAACCAGCTTTCACTGTGCATCATCACCCAGGTTTCCACAGTCTGTGACTGCTGAGGACATTTGCTGCAATTTGACTTTCCAGCTAACGAGCAAGGCACAGTGTTGCTCTCAGGTCAGTCATTCTTCTGCCCTCTTTTGTTTCTCCTTTGATTAACATGTTCTCTTTGATGCCGCTCACCCTCAGGGACATGCTGCAAGAGCCTTCATCTTCCCACCTCCCGCTGCAGTCACTGAAGGTCATCAATCATTTCCGCCGGCTCAATTACCTCCAAAGAAGAGGACCTGATTCTACCTCACAGCTTTCCTGTTGAAGTGCTTGAACATAATGAGCTCGATGGTGATTAGTGCAGATGCAAGCACTTCTGAAGAACCATGGAGGTTATTTACATCAAAAGTACTCATTACATTACACTAGAACCAGAAGATGGCTGGAGCAGAGCTCCTGAGTCATCACACTCCATTGCTGTCTGCTACAAGGAATCACATCATGAGATTGCGCTAAACCAACCAAGGTGTATCACACAGTCAGCTTCATCCTCTCTATCCTTTTTTTCCTATTAGAAAGATGTTCTAAAAACTCATTTTCTGATGGTTAAAGATGTTCTTCTCATTTCCAGTCTTAACACATTCATGAGTAGTTTATGTCCATTTGTTTTTAGGCCTATGTTCTCTTTTCGTTTCAATAGTTCAGTCCCATCCCCTTTTCTAACCCAGGAATCTATTTTTAAAAGAGCAGTCGTAACCCCTGTATAGAGCACTGAGCTGTATTATACATTTTGGCTGGTGTATGCTGGCCCCCTAAGGCTGTGACACGCAAACATTCATCTGCTTAATTTTATTCTAACGTGTAGGCCTACTAAAATTAAAGGGATTACTCAGAAATGAATGAAGCATAACTTCGCAGGAAAATTGCCTGTGTAATTAACTGCATCTATGTGTAGTCTGCATCTAAAAAGTCTGTGCTGCTTTTCAAAAGGATTATAGTATGTATTTTCTGTCAATAGAAACAAATATCCTTTTATTTGTCTTCTTCCATTACGAAATTGCAGAGCTCTATGACAAACTAATACAATTACCTTGGTTTAAGATGTTACAAGCATATCTAGGGCTGTCTCAATAATCTTGTGCTGAGCAGTACAAAAGCAAACCCAAACCCTTCATTCAGCAAAATCCTTCATCCAGCAAGATGTTGAAGAGGATAAAGGATTCGCAGCCTTAACGACGACAGTTCCTTACTGCTCTGTGTGCAGTGCTCTATCATTTCTCATTGCTATAGATGGATTTTGCACGCCATTTTACAATAAAAAGCTAAGAAAATGTTGGCCAAGTTAACACCACATCGTCCATCAACTTAGAACATGCACTGTTTTTAACTATACACGGGTTAGTGTGTAGCTAACAAAAATGCATTTATTGAGCGACAGGGCAACCAACACCTCCCACCAGCTTCACCTACACAGTACTTGGGCACAAAACTCAATTGTTATGCCACATGCCAATGTACTTTAGATACAGAAATACCTATTTCAGAGAAAACCACTTTGCTTTTTTTACTGACATAAATTCCTTACTCTGCGTGCACAAGCATAGGCTCAGCCTGGAGTAACCAGCAATATGAATTATACACGGCGCAGCACGGCGGCTTCTCCTCCCATCGACCACCTCAGTGCTTTTGGTGGAGAAAATCAGTCTGTCTGCTGCAGCTCTTTGCTCTTTTAATCTGAATGCTGGAGCACAAAGTGAGCTTCAGCAGCTTCTTCCATGTTGGTCCAGGGCTCGACAGCCATCTCCCAGGCAGACATCTCAGCGCAGCTGTCAGCGGCGTGAAGGTGCATCTGACACTCCGTGAAATAACCTGACCTAACAGTGTTTAAAGTCCCATCCTCAGAGGCTGCTCTATGAGTCACACTCATCATTTCATCCAAGATCAGAGAACTTGTGGGTTTTTATTTGTGCAGCACATGTGTAAGTCAGCTTTGGGCTCCAGTGCACTTCCGTCGAGTGCTTCCAGCAGTGCACCTGCACCTACCAAATCACTCCCAGGTCCTCCCCTTGCTAGAAAATCCCTGTATTTTTAGCTCATAAAATATTGTATATATTGTATACCCAAAAGGTCTTTTTTTCTTATTTTTCAGCAGTTTTTGTTAAGAGTGATTTGCCTTAACAGAAGGCAATGAGCAATGAGACAATGAGTTTTAAAACAGAGGAAGGTAGATTCAGATTAGATATTAGGAAAAAATTCTTTACACTGAGGGTGGTAGAACACTGGCACAGGTTGCCCAGGGAGGCGGTTGATGCCCCATCCATGGAAACATTCAAGGCCAGGTTGGACGGGGCTCTGAGCAACCTGATCTGGTTGAAGATGTCCCTGCTCCTTGCAGGGAGGTTGGACTAGATGACCTTTGAAAGTCCCTTCCAACCCTAACGATTCTATAATTCTACGATTCTATGATTTCCAGAAGATGATTTAGCCAACCGGCCTACTAGTTCTCCTAAAATGGATGACTCACCCTCCAGAGGTGCCCATACTTTTCCACTGATGACAAAAAAAAAACCCTAAAGCAACTACTTCAGACTTGGATATCTGATTTCTGAATGTCCTAAAGAGGGGAGACGATTCCCATGCAAAATGGACCTACAGCTGCAAACTACTTTCAAAGCTTTCTAACCTGGAAGGGGCACATGGAGGGGATTAACTTCACCTGATTTAAGCTGTAAAATTCATCCCACTTGAACGGAGGTGCCCACTTTCAGGAGGAGATGAATCACACCGAATTCCTGACTTGGGATGTGCTGGATCACTCTCAAAAGCTGCGTCTCTCTCTCACTGCACTAACATCAGCACCAGATGACCAGGTGAGATGAGCCATAGCTGGTAGCAGAAGGTCACTGCCCGCAGTCCCTATGCTCCAGGAGTTAGAGGGCTGGAGCTGGGGCACCTACAGGCAACTTTGGTTTAAATTACTTGTGTTTTAAAGTTGGGATCTTCTAAATTCTTTCAATTTCTTAAACTTTGGGTATGTTTCCATCCCATGCCCACTGACATATTCACAAAGCTAAATCAGGCGCGTGTGTGCCCCTCCAGTGCCTGCTAGGTCAAGCCTGCTGATGAGCTGCGAGGGTTTTCCCAGGAAAAGATAGTGTTCTGCAAACTTTGTTTTCTCCTGGTGTTTTAGATGCTCTGTGTTTTCCTCTGGGGTACTCCCCCAGACTATTTTTGCTGTTGTGTTCAGGTGGGCCGATGTGTCGGTGAACATGGCAGAGGGATGCTCCACACGGTAGCTGCATCTGCACAAGGCAGCAGCCAGCTCCAGAGAGAAACGCTTCCCTACAACCTGGTGTGACAGAAAAACAATGTTCCTTTGCCTGCCATTAAACCAAAATATCAC